>NC_053496.1:170975682-171575682 GCF_905171775.1 Rana temporaria
ACCATGGTGCTGTACAGAGAACACTGAGCCAGTCACATCAGTCTCTGTAGCAGAGGAGCTTACACTCTAATGTCCCCCCACACTATTATTATCTTTATATTATTATTATAATACGATCATATAGCGTTGACATATACCATGGTGCTGTACAGAGAAAACTGAGCTATCCACATCATCCTCTGCACCAGAAGAGCTTGCACTCGAATGTCCCACCACAGTCACACACTATTGCTATTATTTTTGTCGTATTATAAAACATATATATAGCTCTGACATATACCATAGTGTTGTACAGAGAACACTGAGAAAGCCACATGCATTTCTGCAACAGAGGAGCTTACACTCCAATCAGGGGCGTAACTAGAAATCACAGGGCCCCATAGCAAAATGTTGTATGGGGCCCCCCAGAGCCGCCCTAGTGTCAATGCAGCGTGACCTGTGCCCCATGCAGCGTGACCTGTGCCCCATGCAGCGTGACCTGTGCCCCATGCACCGTGACCTGTGCCCCATGCACCGTGACCTGTGCCCCATGCAGCGTGACCTGTGCCCCATGCACCGTGACCTGTGCCCCATGCAGCGTGACCTGTGCCCCATGCACCGTGACCTGTGCCCCATGCAGCGTGACCTGTGCCCCATGCAGCGTGACCTGTGCCCCATGCAGCGTGACCTGTGCCCCATGCACCGTGACCTGTGCCCCATGCAGCGAACGTGCTCGAACGTTCGAATTCAAAAAAGTGCTCATTTTAAAGCCCAATATTCAAGTTATTGTTGGAAAACGTCTTTGAGAACCCGGGTCTTGCCCCAGGGAACATGTATCAATGGAAAAAAAACGTTTTAAAAACTGTAGTTTTTTCTTGAGCAGCGATTTTAATGATGCTTAAAGTGAAAAAAAAAAAAATCCTTTAAATATGGTACCTGCTGGGTGTCTATAGTAGTGGCACGTGTTTAGAAATGTCCCTTCACAACATGAGATTACTATATATATACATACACACAGCATATGTATGTTTTATGTACTACTTTTTTAATGAATAAACTGCAATATTTATTGTGAAGCGCCAGTTTATGAGTTGAGGACACATCTAACATTCACATGCATTAAACAAATAAATATAGCACAGATGTAACAACAAAATAATTTAATCTGTATGCTATACTAACAATAAAACACACCACACTGTGTGATAATGGTTCCCTCGCAGGGAATTTCTAAAACAAGTTGCAACAACTGGGACTCCTTCTGCACTATATTTCTATTCAGGCTCCAATGTGTGGGACCCCTGCTGCCCCAATGCGTATGCACACATGTGTTAATCTGTGCAGAAGAGTAAGTTTGGGATTGCTGAGTATGCCGGCTTGTGGCCCCTCTCCTCAGGCTGCCTGCCCTGGGCCACTCACTCCTCAGTGCCCATCAAATGCAGCCTGATTAGTGCCCATCAATGCAGCCTTGCCAGTGCCCATCAAATGCAGCATGATCAGTGCTCATTATTGCAGCCTTACCAGTGCCCATACAATTCAGCGTGATCAGTGCCCATCAAATGCAGCCTGATCAGTGCCCAGTAATGCAGCCTTACCGCCTTACCAGTGCCCATCAAATGCAGCTTGATCAGTGCCCATCAATGCAGCCTTGCCAGTGCTCATCAAATGCAGCTTGATCAGTGCCCATCAATACAGCCTTGCCAGTGCCCATCAAATGCAACCTTACCAGTGTCCATCAAATGCAGCCCGATCAGTGCCCATGAAATGCAACCTGATCAGCGCCCATGAAATGCAGCCTTGCCAGTGTCCATCAAATGCAGCCTAATCAGTGTGCAGCAATGCAGCCTGATCTGTGTCTAGCAATGAAGCCTGGCATGTGTCTGAATCTGGGATTTGAATATCCCAGCGCCATCCCGTCCTCCCCTCCCTCAGTCCACCTCCTCCTCCTCCAGTGGCCGCTGTAACAAAGTCCCGGCTCCTATAATTTACATCACATTGATTAAATTTGCCAATGAATCAGTGTTCACCCATCACTAGAGCTGGGACTTTGTAACAGCGGCCGCTGGAGGAGGAGGAATAGGAGGACCGAGGTAGGGGAGGTCGGTGCACCTTGACAATGAGAACGGCATTCCTGCTGTGGAAAAAGTAAAGGAACGTTGTTCCCATGCGTTCCCGCAGGACTTGAGCCCTGGGTGTTCACACCCATGTGATTCAATTCCTGTCTGAATTTGCAGATCGCACTGCGATATGCGAACTGATTTGGGGGTGCCATTAAGTTTTAATTGGCACTCCCAGCAGTTCATATGGGGCAGTGTAAACTGCCGACAGGAGACATGCGATGTGGGAACTGCTCTTCATTTGCGATTCCTGTGCGGGCTGCGACTCCAGAAATGGTGGAGGGTCCTTTTGACCTTTTCTTTGTATTTAAGGAGGCACAGCAGCCCACACAGTATAAATGGGCTGCCATGCCCACACAAAATACACCTTGCAGAGCCACATCAGTGTGAACTAAAGGAAAAAACCCCCCCCCCTCTACTGCTTAAGAACCCCCACAAGCAAAACTCCCCACTGAAAAACACCACCCTCCCACATATATCCCCACAATATTAACCCCCCTGTCTCTGATCACACCTCAAGGCAAAAATATCTCCCTCATATCTAATGCTAAATAATATCTCCCTTCATTTAACAAACTTCCCACCCAGAACCAAATCCCTGCCAACCACCCCCTGTAAACTTCTCTACAAGAAACTTACAGGGGGGAGGGGGGTCCTTCTCCAAAAGCAAACCCACCCCCTTTCCTTAACCTCCCCACTAAAATAAACTGCTCCAGGCAGGAATTCTCACCCCCTCCTTCCTCCACATAGAAAGCCATGCTTCTCCACCTACCTGACCTCATCTTCAGAAATCGGCACGGCACAGAGGCAGGAAATGAAATCTTCTGCATCCCCGGTCTCCCTTCGGCTGTGTCAGAGCTGTGAAGTCTCTAGGAGATCCCTCGGAAGTGTGCTCTCATTGGCAGAGCGTGCCTGGAGCAGTGTGTGTGTGTAAGCAGCCACAGCTGCTAACGGGAACAACGTTCCTGCCGGGCCCCCCTGATCCTCACTCGGCTGCGGGCCCCATAGCGCCCGCGTGGGTCGCTATGGTGGTAGTTCCGCCACTGACTCCAATGTCCTTATTACAGTCATGCAATCACTGTCAATCATTGCCAATTCACCTTTTTTCCCACCACTCACATTTTTACAGAGCGTGACTTCTTTAGGAGGTTCGTCAACGATCCCCCTAAAGAAGTCACATGTCCCGGTGACGAAACACGTAGAAGCGGGTCTTATTGGATGACATCGTCACCTGAAACTAGGAAGTGTGATATCTTTTCAGCCACCTGGAGCAGAATACTGGCATTGTTTTTACTATCTTTGCTTTGACATGTGGGTGAACTGCACGACCTGTCGATGATCCCCTGAGGAAGTCGCATGTCCCGGTGATGAAAAACGTAGTGGCGGGTCTTATTGGATGACATCGTCACACGATATTATGAGGTGCGTTATCTTTACAGCCAGCCAGAGCTGAATACTGGCATTGTTTTTACTATCTTTGCTTTGACATGTGGGTGCACTGCACGACCTGTCGGTGATCCCCCTGAGAAAGTCACGTTTCACAGTGACGAAACACGTAGAGACGGGTCTTATTGGATGACATCATCACACGAAACTAGGAAGTTAAGTACTGCATATTTACAGCTGTGCGTGACTTCTTCAAGAGGTTCGTCAACGATCCCCCTAAAGAAGTCACATGTCCCGGTGACGAAACACGTAGAGGCGGATCTTATTGGATGATATCGTCACACGAAACTAGGAAGTGCTGCATATTTGCAGCCACCTGGAGCTGAATACTGGCATTGATTTTACTATCGTTGCCTTCACATGTGGGTGCACTGCACGACCTGTTTTTGATCCCCCTGAGGGAGTTCCATGTCCCGGTGACGAAACACATAGAGGCGGGTCTTATTGGATGACATTGTCACATAAAAATAGGAAGTGCGGTATCTTTACAGCCATCTGGAGTTAAATACTGGCATTGTTTTAACTATTGTTGTTTCCACATGTGGGTGCACTGCATGACCTGTTAGTGATCCCCCTGAGGAAGTCACGTTTCACAGTGATGAAACACGTAGAGACAGATCTTAGTGGATGACATCGTCACACGAAACTAGGAAGTTAAGTGCTGCATATTTACAGCCACCTGGAAATGAATACTGGCATTGTTTTTTACTATTGTTGCCTTCACATACACGACCTGTTTTTGATCTCCCTGAGGGAGTCCCATGTCCCGGTGACGAAACACATAGAGGCGGGTCTTATTGGATGACATCGTCACACGAAACTAGGGAAGTGCAGTATCCTTACAGCCAGCCGGAGCTGAATATTGCCATTGTGTTTACTATCGTTGCTTTCACATGTGGGTGCATTGCACGACCTGTCGATGATCCCCCTGAGGAAGTCACGCGTCCTAGTGACAAAACACGTAGAGGCGGGTCTTATTGGATGACATCATGTGAAACTAGGAAGTGCGGTATACTTACAGCCACCTGGAGCTGAATATTTGCATTGTTTTTACTATTGTTGCCTTCACATGTGGGTGCACTGCACACCCTGTCTATGACCCCCCCTGAGGAAGTCACGTGTCGCGGTGACGAAACACGTATGGGCGGGGCTTATTGGATTACATTGTTATGCGCAACTAGGAAGTGTGTTATCTTTCATGCATTGGCAAAATGTGAGTGGAATTTAATGAGTGGTGTGAATAAAAGTTTTATAAAAGGCAAGGCGCTATGGAGTGTTTGATTTTTCTCTTGATTCTGTGATTCGGAGGAGAGGAGTACTAGTGGCATCATTCGCTGGGGATCAGGGATTCCATTTAAAGGGGACTTGTGCTGTTTTTACCTTGCATTTCACATGGGTCTTGTATATCAGGTGAGAGCACTGAAGGTGAAGGAATCGAAGAGTCAACACATTTGCAAGAGTTTATGAGTAAAGAAAATTAGCATATAGACTGATGCACTTGGAACAATTTGTTGGCATGATATATTGTTTTCATTTAAAATTCTTGTGGCACCAATGAGATGGTATTTAATGTATAGCGCTACACTAATTTACAAATCAGTTTTTATCTTTGCAGAGGTCTCATCATGGTCAGTCCCTCCCATGAGGAACCAAGTCCATTTCTGGTCTCATCACTGAGGATGGAAAAGGACTGGAGTCACATGACGGAACGGATATTAAACTTCACCTTGGAGATCATCTACCTCCTGACAGGAGAGGTGAGGAGGATTCTGGGAGGTCACATAACATCACTCTTATCTCTATTAACAATGGTGGCCTGTGCATTGTGGGCGCACGGGCGCCACCTCCCCTATCTATGCACCCGGTCCCTTTCAGGACGCGAGACCCACAGGGGGGGGGGTTTCTGTAAGAGCCGTGAGACCCGCGGGAGGGGGGGTGTGCCGTCAGAGCCACCCAGCCCATGAGCCTGGGGGGGGGGGCTGCTGTCAGGTCAGAGCCGCAAGACCCACGGGGGTCCACTGGAAGGAGAAAGCCAGATGTAACTGGATGTCCATGGTCGCGAGACCCCCCCCCCCCCCCTCCTTTTTCTTTCTCTCTACCCCCTCCCTCACCGCCGCTTTTCTAGCTAACCTTATATTCTCACTTTGCTGGACTGCCTACCCGAGCAGTTCCGGCATTCTTCCTTCCTTTTTCCTAATTCATTTCGCTCTTAGAAAACGGAAAAGATATGGGAGGCTGGGCCACGGCTGCAGACTGTTATGTTTAGTCAATGCCACTTGAATTTATACACATGTACACTGACTACGGCTGTTGTATTGTTATTGATGTGGTTCATGTGGACCAGCCTTGTATGTTGTGTAAAAAAAAAAAAAAAAAAAAAAAAAAAAAAAAGACCCACGGGGGGAGGGGTTGTTGCTGCTGCTGTCTGAGCAAGTGGGGTACTGAGCTGTATACCCTGAGCGGTATGCCTGATCTGTGATGAGGCTGAGCTGTATATCCTTAGCAGTATACTCTGATCTGTATACCCATAGCTGTATACCCTGATCTATGATGCTGAGCTGTATACCCTGAGCAGTATACCCTGATCTGCGATGCTGAGCTGTATACCCTGATCTGTGAGGCTAAGTTGTATCCCCTGATCCGTGATGCTGAGCTGTATACCCTGATCTGTGAGGCTGAGCTGTATATTCTGAGCTGTATACCCTGATTTGTGATGCTGAGCTGTATACCCTGAGCTGTATACCCTGATCTGTGAGGCTGAGCTGTATACCCTGATCTGTGAGGCTGAGCTGTATACCCTGATCTGTGATGCTGAGCTATATACACTGATCTGTGATACTGAGCTGTATATATACCCTGAGCAGTATACCCTGATCTGTGAGGCTGAGATATATACTCTGTCCTGTGATGCTTATCTCTATTAATAAAACACAGACCTGACCGGAGAGGTGAGGCGGATTCTAGGAGGTCACATGACATCACTCTTATCTCTATTAATAAAACACAGACCTGACCGGAGAGGTGAGGAGGATTCTGGGAGGTCACATGACATCACTCTTATCTCTATTAATAAAACACAGAGCTGACCGGAGAGGTGAGGAGGATTCTGGGAGGTCACATGACATCACTCTTATCTCTATTAATAAAACAGACCTGACCGGAGAGGTGAGGAGGATTCTGGGAGGTCACATGACATCACTCTTATCTCTATTAATAAAACACAGACCTGACCGGAGAGGTGAGGAGGATTCTGGGAGGTCACATGACATCACTCTTATCTCTAATAATAAAACACAGACCTGACCGGAGAGGTGAGGAGGATTCTGGGAGGTCACATGACATCACTCTTATCTCTATTAATAAAACACAGAGCTGACCGGAGAGGTGAGGAGGATTCTGGGAGGTCACATGACATCACTCTTATCTCTATTAATAAAACAGACCTGACCGGAGAGGTGAGGAGGATTCTGGGAGGTCACATGACATCACTCTTATCTCTATTAATAAAACACAGACTTAACTGGAGAGATGAGGAGGATACTGGGAGGTCGCATGTTGCTGTAGGATACATTTTTTTTCTTTTTACTGTATAGGATTATGGACACGTGAAGACTTCTGGTGATCACATTACACCAAGCAGCCACACCTGTGTGTCAAAGGAATGGTATAAGAGCCAGAGCCCTATCATGAAGCTCCCACCTCCCTCCCTGACGCCTGAGAAAAACCACAAGAAAATTCTAGACGTTATCCAGAAGATGATTGATCTGCTGACAGGAGAGGTGAGCGGTGCCGGGAATTCTGGGACATTATCAAGTAAAAGACAAGGGATGTGTCTGGATGGTGACTGTATCATTGTGTGTGTCAGGTTCCTATAAGGTGCCAGGATGTCACTGTTTATTTCTCCATGGAGGAGTGGGAGTATATAGAAGGACACAAGGATCTCTACAAGGACGTCATATTGGCGAGCCAGCCGGACCTCACATCACCGGGTAAGAGGAGACTTCCAGTTCTTGTAATTCTTGTAATTCAGATCTAGTAATTTAGAAGGATACAAGGATCTCTACAAGAACGTCATGATGGAGAATCAGCCGCCCCTCACATCACCGGCTAAGAGGAGACTTTATTGTAAAGAAGAAAGCAGAACGGAGGCTCCACCTAGATCCCCCATTATCTGACTCCATGATCTGACCGCCCTTACGCGTTACGTCCAATCAAGCATTTATTGAACCTTGTTTATTAAGAGGTCTATAAGCAGTGCTTTGTATTCAGTCAGTGTGTGTGTTTCCTACAGATGGATCCAGTAATGGGAACCCACCAGAGAGATGTCCTCCTCCTCTGTATTCTGGGTATTCCACACAAGAAGATCAGAACATCTCAGATCATCAGGTAAATTACTTATTATCCTCTGAATTGTGTCTACACCTTGGATAAAAAATGTTCCTGTTGTGTTTGAACTCAAAGGAATGATCAAGATGTTCTTTGTCCTATACAGGAGGAGGAACTGTATATTATTAAAGTTGAAGATGAAGAAAATCCATTATTGAGGGGTGATGAGCCATGGAAGGAGGAGGAGATCCCTCCAGAGATCAGCACAGGTGAATAAAATTGCTTTAATAACATCTTTCTGCAAATTCTAACAAGAAAAGATTGGAAAGGGGAGTATTTAGAACACATGGAGATCTCTAGAATTGGCAGCAATTTCTGGAACCGACCTGGATTCTTCCCTAAATATACATAATATAACTGGTGAAGTAAATGAATATACAATAATATACAATTCTAATATAATCTATATAACTATTGCATATATGTAATCATTTGTATATCCCTATAAATTGGCTAGTCTAAAGAGTTGGATAGCACAATAATATAACACATCTGCTTAATAAACAATGTTACATTTATTTCCCAAGAACATAGGAATATACTAAACAGCAGATATCTACAACATATAACAACAATCAAACATCAAAGATACTTATCACATCCTCTGGAATAGATTTGTTGGCTGGTCTCCAGATGTTAAAAAGGGAGAGCTATGGGCCGCATGGTTTAGGCCCCCGAGCCAGCATTCCGAGCAAGGTCTCAAAATGGCAGAGCCTACGGGCTGAAACAGTCCTTTTTACAAGCCTCAATTACACATCATACAAACCCCCTCCCATTGCCAGCCCAACTTGATTTTGGACGAATCAGAGGGTTCCTGGGGCATTCCTCCTCAACAGCTTATATTACTGACTGTCCTGACGCAATTGGCCTCTGGGGGCAGTATTGCCCATATCATCTCCAATAGCTTGTTGGTCTTTGATCTTTGCCACCAATTATTTTGGCAGTCACAACTCTCTTTGAAGCTTGCTTGTAGAGTGGCTAATCAAGGATTCTCTTAGACAGATTAAAGCTGGTAGCGTCATGTTAAAGGGGCTGTAAAGGTAAATGTTTTTTTACCTTAATGCATTCTATTCATTAACAACTTCATTACTGGGCACTTAAACCCCCTTCCTGCCCAGACCAATTTTCAGCTTTCAGTGCTGATGCATTTTGAATGACAATTGCGCGGTCATACAACACTGTACCCAAATTATATTTTTATCATTTTTTTCCCACAAATAGAGCTTTCTTTTGGTGGTATTTGATCATCTATGCGATTTAAATTTTTTGCGCTATAAACAAAAAAAGACAGAAAATTTTGAAAAAAAAACACAACATTTTTAACTTTTTGTTATAATAATATCCCAATTTTTATTTTATTTTTTAATATTTTTTTCCTCGGTTTAGGCCAATACGTATTCTTCTACATATTTTTGTTAAAAAAAAATTCAATAAGCGTATATTGATTGGTTTGCGCAAAAGGTATAGCGCCTACAAAATAGGGGATACATTTATGATTTTTATTTATTTTTTAATTTTTTTTACTAGTAATGGCGGCGATCGGCGATTTTTTTTGTCAGGCCTGCGATATTGCGGCGGACATATCGGACACTTTTGACACAATTTTGGGACCATTCACATTTATACAGCTATCAGTGCTATAAAAATGCACTAATTACTGTATAAATGTGACTGGCAGGGAAGGGGTTAACACTAGGGGGTGAGGAAAGGGGTTAAATGTATTCCCTGGGTGTGTTCTAACTGTGTGTAGAGGGGGACTGACTGGGGGAGGTGACCGATGCTGTGTCCCTATGTACAAGGGACACAGCATCGGTCTCCTCTCTCCCTGACAGGACGTGGAGCTCTGTGTTTACACACAGAGCTCCACGTCCCTGCTGTCACCGCCGATCGCGGGTACCTGGCGGACATCGCGGCCGCCAGGCACGCGCATCAGCATCTCAACGATGCACCGGGCACAGTGTTTCCCCGCTGTGCGCCCCCAGCGGCGCACGCAGGGAATGCACATAAAAGGACCCGGCAGTTGAGAGCCGCGCTGTGGACGTCTTTCGTCTATAGCGCGGCTCTCTAGTGGTTAAGGTGAAAAAACATTTGTGGATTAGTGGCCCCCCAAACCCCCCCTTTTCTTACCTGACCCCTCAAAAGTCCCGCGCCGCGAACGCGCAGGCTTCTCGGCTGTCTTCCCGGCTCATGCATTGGTTGATTGAAAGCAACGCAGCGATTGGCTCACGCTGCTGTCAATCACATCCAATGACGCAGCGTGCCGGAGGGCAGGGCCGAGTGATACAGTCGGCGGCTATGGCCGCCGGCTGTATCACGTAAGCGCGCCCGCAAGAACTCAACACCATGCAAGCTTGCTCGCATGAAGGTGTTGAGTCCTTGCTGGGAGAAGCCGAAACAGCAGCCGAGGGATCCGAACAAACCAGGTTCAGGGCCACTCTGTGCAAAACGAGCTGCACAGTGGAAGTAAGTATAACATGTTTGTTATTTAAAAAAAAAAATTGTAACTTTAGTGATCCTTTAAAGCGGGAGTTCACCCGAAAAACAATTTTTAACATTAGATTGAGGCTCATTTTGTGAAGGGGAATCGGGTGTTTTTTTTAAAATCGAAGCTGTACTTACCGTTTTAGAGATAGATCTTCTCCGCCGCTTCCGGTATGGTCTTCGGGACTGGGCGTTCCTATTTGATTGACAGGCTTCCGACGGTCGCATACATCGCGTCACGAGTAGCCGAAAGAAGCCGAACGTCGGTGCGGCTCTATACGGCGCCTGCGCACCGACGTTCGGCTACTTTTGGAAAATCGTGACGCGCTGTATGCGACCGTCGGAAGCCTGTCAATCAAATAGGAACGCCCAGTCCCGCAGCCCATACCCGGAAGCGGCGGAGAAGATCTCTCTCTAAAACGGTAAGTACAGCTTCGATTTAAAAAAAAAAACACCCGATTCCCCTTCACAAAATGAGCCTCAATCTAATGTTAAAAACTGAGTTTTTGGGTGAACCTCCACTTTAAGTTAGATGATTAATTAAGTACATCCCGACTTGGGAGCCAAATGGCAGTCCTACAGAGAGTGAGAATATCTTTATTCTTTAAAACCATGGCAGCCTGGCTGATCTTTGGGGAATAGGAAACACATATGTAGAAAATGCAGAAATATGATATCGAACCATGTTGCCTTCCAACAACTGGGTACTAACATTTATAGGTAAAGTTGATCCAGGAAATATCCGATTGCCTCTCTGGCAATCAAGATGGAATTGTTATTCTGCTGGACCAAATTGGAGCATGCTTTGCTGAGGTTTTTAGCCTTCCTCTGGATCAACTGTGGGTATAGGATTGTGTATATGGGATTGTATGATATTTATTTTGTTTATTGGTTGAACTAGATGGACTTGTGTCTTTTTTTTAACCTAACTTTGTAACCAACGATGGGGCACAATTTCTCCCACTGACACCAACAATCGGGGCACAATTCCCCCCACTGACACCAGCGATGGGGCACAATTCCTCGCACTGGAGGTGGGACGATGGGGCAACGTTGGGGCATTATTTATTAAGACCCCACTGATGATGGGTATTTTTCTACTCCCACTGGCCACAGTCTAGCCCCCTAAAGCCTGAGGGACAGTAAACTGGTCAGTTGTTTAGAAACTCATGCTATAGAATTTGGGTATGAATTTGTTTTATCATTTCTCATCCTTTGTCCCAGATGGACACAATGATAGGAATAATATAGAATGTTACCATATTTCAACAGATGGTGAAATAGAAGATAACGACATCGAAGCATCTCCTGAAGAAAACCCTGTTACTCTTTATCATCATCCAGGACTTCAAAGGGCAGATCTGTCATTGGATCCATCTACACACAAGGGGTGTTTTTCCGATCACTCCCACCCTGGAGCCAAAGATGAGACCAATAGAGAGGGTGAAACTTCTCCATGTGCCCAGTGTGGGGGCTGTCAGAGGACTCATGTGGATAAATCTTCTTATCCTTGTTCGACCTGTGGCAAGTCCTTTACCCAGAAGTTGCATCTCGTCAGCCATCGTAAGGCTTGCACCGGCAAGAAGTGCTTTTCGTGTTCTGAGTGCGGGAAACGATTCGCCAAAAAGTCAACCTTGTTGAGGCATCAGGTCATGCATTTGGAGGAGAAGCCCCACTCATGCCCAGACTGCGGGAAATGTTTTGCCAAAAAGTCCAACCTTGTTCGGCACCAGCGAATGCACACGGGGGAAAAGCCTTATTCTTGTCCGGAGTGCGAAAAGTCTTTCACGTGGAAGCCGTCTCTTGAGCACCATCTGAGGAAGCACCGGGGCGAGGTTCGTTTTTTTTGCTCCGAGTGCGGGAAGTGCTTTGCCCAGAAGTCCTACTTTCTGCAGCACCAGAGGACTCATAAAGGGAAGGAGCCGTACTCTTGCTCGGAATGCGGAGAGCGCTTTGCTAAGAGGTCAACGTTGGTCATGCACCAAAGGACTCACACCAACGAGAAACCTTTCTCCTGCTCGGAATGCGGTAAGTACTTTGTCCAAAAGTCCAGCCTGATGGAACATCTCAAGATGCACTCAGGGGAGAAGTCCTATTCGTGTACCGAATGCGGGAAGACTTTCCAGTGGCGCTCATCCTTGTTCTACCATGAACGCAAGCACAAGGGCTTGAAGCCTGTGTCGTGTTCGGAGTGTGGCAAAGGTTTTGCCCAAAAGTCTCATCTCGCCCAGCATCAGAAGATGCACGCTGGGCAGAAGGCTTCCAATTTCCTGAATTCTTACCTCAAAGAAGATCTCCATTGATGACTCCTTGTAGATAAACTGACCATGTAACCCCATTCATATTTCGGAATACCTAGAGTCCTTATTTGTGAACAATATTAGTGTGCCTCAAATTGCCTTTCGAGCATGTATGAATTTGAAGATTAGCGGGTGTGCGTGGTCACTTCTCTGCAGGCCCAAGCTAGGAAGAAAAAAGTTGTCAACTTCCCATAATGAATAATGGGGCCCATCATATTACACCATTGGCCGAAGGGCAAAAGTCACATTCCCTTATACTCAAAGGTACCAGGTGGATTGGCCAAGGAAGAAGGAAAACATCAGTATAGGCAGAAAGGGGCAATTCCCTGAACCTACATAGTTACATAATAAATTTTGTTTTAAAAAAAAAACACAGGGCCAGATTCACGTAGGAGAGCGCATCTTTGTGCGGGCGTAACGTATCCTATTTACGTTACGACTCCGCAACTTTGACAGGCAAGTGCAGTATTCACAAAGCAAAGTTGCGGCGGCGTAGCGTAAATAGGCTGGCGTAAGCCCGCCTAATTCAAATGTGGAAGATGTGGGCGTGTGTTATGTAAATTTATTGTGACCCCACGTAAATGACGCTTTTTACGAACGGCGCATGCGTTGTCCGTGAAAGTATCCCAGTGCGCATTCTCCAAATTAACCCGCAAAAAGCCAATGCTTTCGACGTGAACGTAAATGACGCCCAGCCCTATTCGCGAACGACTTACGCAAACAACGTAAAGCGTGAAAAATTCAACGCTGTTCCGACGTCCATACCTAACATTGGTACGCCTCATATACGCATCATAGAGCAGGGGTAACTTTACGCCTGAAAAAGCCTAATGTAAACGGCGTATCTGTACTGCGTCAGCCGGGCGTACGTTCGTGAATGCGTCAGCGTATCTAGCTGATTTACATATTTCTAGGTGTAAATCAGCGTACACGCCCCTAGCGACCAGCGTAAATATGCAGTTAAGATACGACAGCGTAGGAGACTTACGCTGGTCGTTTCTTAGAGAAATTTTGGCGTATCTGATTCTTTGAATCAGGCGGCAAGATACGACGCCTCAGACTCAGGCCTCGTACACACGACCGAACATGTCCGCTGAAACTGGTCCGTCGGACCAGTTTCCGTGGACATGTCAGACCGTGTGTAGGGCCGACCGGACAGTTTTCCGGCCTAGCGGACAGGTTTCCAGCGGACAAAAGTTTCTGAGCATGCCAAGAAACATGTCCGCTGGAAGCCTGTCCGTCGGACATGTCCGATGGTCAGTACGACTCATCGGACATGTCCGCTGGCCCGAGAACCCGCGCATGGCGTCGAAGTGATTCGACGCATGCGTGGAAGCATTAAACTTCCGGGTTCGCGCACGTCGCCGCCACCAGGCCTTCTCATCCAACACCTTTGGGATGAATTAGAGCGTAAACTGTGAGGCAGGCCCTCTCCAACATTAGTGCCTGACCTCACAAATGCCCTTCTGGAAGAATGGTCAAACATTCCCATAGACACACTCCTTGTGGACAGCCTTCCCAGAAGAGTTGAAGCTGTTATAACTGCAAAGGGTGGGCCAACGCAATATCGAACCCTACGGACTGGGGTGCCATTAAAGTTCATGTGTGAGTTAAAGCGGGGGTTCACCTTAAAACACCAATAGACCGTTACATCCAGCATACTGGATTTTTTTTTGTACCGCTGTACTTACGGTCTTATAGTTGTTTTCTCCGGGCTTCCAGGGATCTCGCTCCCCCGTGGAGTAGGCGTTCCTAAGACGAGGCATCGATGATTGACGTGCGGGTAAAGCACGTCATCGCCTTCCGAAAATATCCGAGGGGGCCTCGGCACTTTACGGCGCCTGCGCAGTCAGCTCTACACGGCAGGCGCAGGCGCCGTATAGAGCCGAGTCCCCGTCGGATATTTTCGGAAGGCGATGATGCGCTTTACCCGCACGTCAATCGTCTCCTGGGAGGATCAACACTCACTCCCAGGAGACATTGCGCAGAGCTCCCCGTCGGGGAAAAGGAGCAACACGCCCACTCCCCGCAAGGAAGAAGATCTGGAAGTGCGGCTGAAGACAGGTAAGTGTACACATTTAAAAAAAAAAAGTAAAGGTAAAAAGTTCATTTTGAGGGTGAACCTCCGCTTTAAGGCAGGCGTCCCAATACTTTTGACAATATGGTATAGGATAAAATGTTTCTAAAAAAATAATGGTCAAATCGTTCACCTGGCAATAAATATTAAAGTTTTTTTTCTTAAATAATAAAGTATTTTTTTTCTTAAATCTGATGTAAATTGCTGTAGGAAAATAAAATGTTTCCTTTTTCTTTTTTCTCCTTTTTGTTATATCAGTGTTGAATTGTGCTGACAGGCCCGCCCAAGACTAGGGCCCGGATTCAGTAACAATTGAGCTTTTTTTACGGAGGCGCAGGGCAACATTTTTGCCCTGCGCCCCCGCAATTTTTTTGCGCTGCCCTCGATTCACGGAGCAGAAGCTCCGTAAATTGCGTGGGCGCTCGGGCAAAATGCCCGGCGTAAGCGCGCGCAATTTAAATGATCCCGTAGGGGGCGTGGATCATTTAAATTAGGCACGTTCCCGCACCGAGCGTAGAGCGCATTCTCCGTCGGGAAACGTTCCCGACGTGCATTGCGGCAAATGACGTCGCAAGGACGTCATTTTCTTCAAAGTGAACGTGAATGGCGTCCAGCGCCATTCACGATTCACTTACGCCGATGGGTATACGTAACATTGCCCCTGCTAATAGCAGGGGCAGCCTTACGCGAAAACCGCCGTACGGAAACGACGTAAATTGCGTACGCAGGGCTCTCATAACGTTGTGAATCGGCGTTAGTATGCAATTTGCATACTATACGCTGAGCACAACGAGAACGCCACCTAGCGGCCATCGCAAGAATGCAGCCTAAGATATGCGGGCATAAGAGCCTTATGCCGCGCATATCTTAGGCTGCAGTCGGCGTAACAAGGTTCCTGAATCAGGAGCATTCGTTACGCCGGGGGCAAGTAAGCAATTGCGCTGCGTAACTTATGGTTACACAGGCGCAATTGCTTCTTGAATCCAGGCCTAGGTGTCCAGAGCATAAAGCCGCGTACAAACGACCATTTTTCATGTCATGGAAAAAAACGACGTTTTTCTCGATGTGATTCTTGTCAAGCCTGCCTTGCATACACACGATCGTGAAAAAAAAAATGACGTACAACACGTACGACGGCGCTATAAAGGGGAAGTTCCATTAGATTGGCGACACCCTTTTGCCTGATTATGCAAATTTCCCTTCTCATAACTTGCTTCTGAGCAATGCGCGTTTTTTTCCCTGTCGTTAAAGCCTACACACGACCGTTTTTCACGACGACCTGAAAAACGACGAGATAGAGCATGTTCTAAATTTTTAATGGCCATTTTTCACGTTGAGAAAAATGCTCTGGAGCCTACACACGGTCGTTTTTAAACACCAATTTAAAAAACGGCATTTTTCTCGTCATGAAAAACGGTCGTGTGTACGTCAGTTTTTTTCTCGTCGCAAAAAAACAGTTGTGTGTATGCTTTTCAATGGGGAAAAAAAAACGTGCATGCTCCGAATCAAGTATGCAGCCCAAAGGGTGCCGCCATTTGAAAGGAACTTTTCCCTTTATAGTCCCGTCGTTACGTGTTGTACGTCACCGCGCTTTGGTCGGACACGTTTTTTGCATTAACGTGTGTATGCAAGTCAGGCTGGAGAGGAATCGCGTCGGGAAAAACATCGTTTTTTTTTTCCCTGCCGAGAAAAATGGTCGTGTGCATGAGGGCATAAGTTATTATATTTTGTGCTATTTTACTTTATATTTTCCCCACTTACTTACCGTATTTATTGGGGTATAGCGCGCTCCCGCGTATAGCGCGCACCCCTAAAGTTGGCCAGAAATTCCTGTGGAAAAAAGGATTTTGTACTTACAGTTTTGGTGTCTTGCGCGGCGTCCATCGGCGGCCTCTTCGGGTCCGGCGTCCGTCTGTGGCTTCGGGTGTCCTCTTCGTCGGGTCCACGCTGAGTTTGAATACTGCGCCGGCATATACCGAGCGCAGTACACTCGGGCAGGCTCGGCTACTGTCGCGCTCACGTCCTGTACGTCCAGGACGTGAGCGCGGGAGGAGCCGAGACTGCCCGACTATACACGAGTGTACTGCGCTCGGTATATGCCGGCGCAGTATTCAAACTCGGCGCGGGAAAGCGGGTATCGGCGTATATCGCGCACCCACGATTTGCCCTGATTTTTAGGGCAAAAAAGTGCGCAGTATACGCCGATACTCTTTTTACTCTAATGCCTCGTACGCACGACCAGTTTTTCCTACGGGAAAACTGCTATGAGAGCTTCTGGCCGGGAATCCCGGCCGCGTGTATGCTCCATGGCAGTTTTTCTGATGGGAAAACTGCCGGAGAAAAAAAAAAGAGAGCCGGATCTCTTTTTTCCTGTCAGGAAAAAATCCTTTGTCTGTATGCTTTTCCGAGGGGGGGAAAAACGTGCATGTTCGGAAACAATTTGTCGCATGCTCGGAAGCATAGAACATGTGTTGTGCCCTGGGCCGGTCTGGATGAAGGCCCCCTATGTGATGGTGTATGTGTGTGTGTGGGGGGGGGGGGGGGCGGCGTTGAAGGACCCAGCCTTGGGGCGGCAAAGGGAGTAAATCCGGGCCTGATGACGTGCGGACTGGAGGACCACCTGAAGTCATTGGAACCAGGGATTACCGTACTGTAGATCCATAGAGAAGCAACGTTATCCCCCTAGAACAGGAAGTGTGATAATACTACAGAACATATTCTGCTCTTCTCATCTCCATAACCTATGGGGTAGATCCACATACAAATAGATCGGCGCAGCGTATGTGAGATACGCTACGCCGCTGTAACTTACATTAGGCCGGTTGGAATCCCCAAAGAATTTGTGCCGTAAGTTACGGCGGCGTAGTGTATCTCAAGCGGCGTAACGGCGCGGAATTCAAATCGGCGATTAGGGGGCGTGTTTCATTTAAATGAAGAATGCGCCGTCGCAAGGACGTCATTTTTTTAACATAGACGTGACTTACGTACATTCCGATTCACGGACGACTTACGCAAAAATAAAATAAAAAATTCAAATTAAACGCGGGAACGACGGCCATACTTAACATGGCAAGTCTAACTATACGCGACGAAATAGCAGCTTTAACTATACGCCGGAAAAAGCCGACTACAGACGGCGTAAAAAAAATTCGCCGGCCGCTCGTACGTTCGTGGATCGTCCGAAATAGCTAATTTGCATACCCGACGCGGAAAACGACGTAAAACGCCACCGAGCGGACGCCGAAGAATTGCATCTTAGATCCGAAGGCGTATGAAGACGTAAACCTGTCGGATCAAACCCAGAAGCCGTCGTATCTTGTTTTGAGGATTCAAAACAACGATACGACGCGGGAAATTTGAAAGTACGCCGGCGTATCAGTAGATACGCCGGCGTACTCGCTCTGTGGATCTACCCCTATGTGTTCTGTAGTTCATAGGGGAGAACGGGGCAGGCCTTGGGATGACACTGCTGGCAGGATCAATAGGTATTTTTTGCATGGATCGAACAGATGTAAAAAAAGAAATGTCATTGGTATATAACAAAGAGATAAACAGATAAAATCATAGCAGCGTAGTATAATAAACAAACAACGAATGACACCACATAGGAACAGTAGAAGAACCCAGTGTGGGATTGCAGACTTTTAATCGAGTCCTAAACGCAATTCTTTACAGATAAGATCGCCCCTCGTTCTTCTGACGGATGACAGGTAAGTGTCCGGCATCAACAGTCCTTTTTCCAATGCAGGCTAGAAAATGAAAGTAAAAAGCTGATTGGTTGTTATGAGGGATGCAGACGAACAACGCCGACTAGCTTTGCATCTCTAGTGAGGCTCCCATGTCGAGAAGAGGCTCCCATGGATGGAACCTGGGCCATGGTTCTTCCTCTTCATCCGGTAGGGAACCCCGAGATCCTGGGCACCGACCTTCCGATCAAGGGGGCTTAAGAAGGATCGTTGGGGTCTACGTGCTAACCCTCCGCTCAAGGGGGCTTCATGTGAATTTGGGGTTTCTATTTGGTAATCCACAGACCAAGGAGGCTAGAGATGAATCCTCAGCTCAAGAGGACTTTGGGGGACCTCTACTTCTACCCAGAGCTTAGCTATGTAAAGAAGTGGTCGCCAAACTGTGGCCCTTTGGTGGCCTTTATCCGGCCCTTGGGGCATTTTTCCACTAATACAAGACACTATTCCTCCCACTGATACCAATGATGGGACACTATTCCTCCCACTGATACCAATGATGGGACACTATACCTCCCACTGATACCAATGATGGGACACTATTCCTCCCACTGATACCAATGATGGGACACTATTCCTCCCATTGATACCAATGATGGGACACTATTCCTCCCATTGATACCAATGATGGGCACCATTCCTCCCATTAATACCAATGATGGGACACTATTCCTCCCACTGACACCAATGATGGGACACTATTCCTCCCACTGACACCAATGATGGGACACTATTCCTCCCACTGATACCAATGATGGGACACTATTCTTCCCACTGATGGGCACTATTCCTCATACTGATTTCAATGAAGAGTGCTATTCCTCCCACAGATACCAATGATGGGACACTATTCCTCCCACTGATACCAATGATGGGACACTATTCCTCCCACTGATACCAATGATGGGACACTATTCCTCCCACTGATACCAATGATGGGACACTATTGCTCCCACTGATACCAATGATGGGACACTATTTCTCCCAATGATATAATAGATGGGGCACTTTTCCTCCTACGGATACCAATGATGGGACACTATTCCTCCCAGTGATACCAATGATGGGACCCTATTCCTCGCACTGACACCAATGAGACACTATTCCTCCCATTGATACCAACGTTGGGGCGCTATTCCTCCCACTGATACCAATGATGGGACATTATTCCTCCCACTGATACCAATGATGGGACACTATTGCTCCCACTGATACCAATGATGGGACACTATTCCTCCCACTGATGGGCACTATTCCTCATACTAATTTCAATGAAGAGTGCTATTCCTCCCACTGATACCAATGATGGGACACTATTCCTCCCACTGACACCAATGATGGGACACTATTCTTCCCACTGATACTAATGATGGGACACTATTCCTCCTACTGATACCAATGATGGGACACTATTCCTCCCACTGATACCAATAATGGGACACTATTCCTCCCACTGACACCAATGATGGGACACTATTCTTCCCACTGATACTAATGATGGGACAATATTCCTCCTACTGATACCAATGATGGGACACTATTCCTCCCACTGATACCAATGATGGGACACTATTCCTCCTATTGATATCAATGATGGGCACCATTCCTCCCATTGATACCAATGATGGGGCATTATTCCCCCCATTGATACCAATGATGGGACACTATTCATTCCATTGATATCAATGATGGGGCACGATTCCTCCAATTAATTCCAATGATGGGACACTATTCCTCCCACTGATATCAATGATGGGACACTATTCCTCCCACTGATACCAATGATGGGGCACTACTCATCCCACTGATATCAACAATGGGCACTATTCTTCCCACTGATACCAATGATGGGACACTATTCCTCCCATTAATACCAATAATGAGACATTATTCCTCCCACTGATACCAATGATGGGGCACGATTCCTCCAATTAATTCCAATGATGGGACACTATTCCTCCCACTGATATCAATGATGGGACACTATTCCTCCCACTGATACCAATGATGGGGCACTACTCATCCCACTGATATCAACGATGGGCACTATTCTTCCCACTGATACCAATGATGGGACACTATTCCTCCCATTAATACCAATAATGAGACATTATTCCTCCCACTGATACCAATGATGGGACACTATTCCTCCCATTAATACCAATGATAAGACACTATTCCTTCCACTGATGGGACACTATTCCTCCCACTGATACCAATAATGAGACATTATTCCTCCCACTGATACCAATGATGGGACACTATTCCTCCCATGGATGCCAATGATGAGACACTATTCCTCCCATTGATACTAATGATGGGACACTATTCATCCTATTGATACCAATGATGGGACACTATTCCTCCCATTGATACCAATGATGGGCACCATTCCTCCCATTGATACCAATGATGGGACACTATTCCTCCCACGGATACCAATGATGGGACACGATTCCTCCCACTGACACCAATGAGACACTATTCCTCCTATTGATACCAACAATGGGGCGCTATTCCTTCCATTGATATTAATAATCGGACATTATTCCTCCCACTAACGCCAATGATGGGGCATTACTCCTCCCACTAATTCCAATAACGGGGCACTATTACTCCTACTGACACCAATGATGGAGCACTACTTCTCCCACTGATACAAATGATGGAACACTATTCCTCCCACTGATATCAATGATGGGACACCTTTCATCCCATTGATACCAATGATGGGACACTATTCCTCCCATTAATACCAATAATGGGACACTATTCCTCCCATTAATACCAATGATGGGACACTATTCCTCCTATTGATACCAATGATAAGACACTATTCCTCCCACTGATATTAATGATGGTGCACTATTCCTCCCACTGATACCAATGATGGGGCACTATTCCTCCCATTGATACCAACAATAGGGTGCTATTCCTCCCATTGATACCAATGAACAGACATTATTCCTCCCACTAACGCCAATGATGGGCAGTATTCCTCCCACTGACACCAATGATGGGGCACTATTCCTCCCACCAAAACCAATGATAGAGCACTATTCCTTCCACTGACACCATGGCGGGGGGGTGCTAATTATTCCCCCAATACCAAAGATAGATTGGTTACCCCCATTGACGCCAGGGCAATATCTACTTCCAATGACCAATGTCCAGCCCCCCTTAATGTCTGAAGGACAGTAAACTGGCCCTTTGCTTAGAAGGTTTGGAGACCTCTGATGTAAAGGAAAAGTTGGAGCGCTGACTGATGATGTCATCTTACTGGGAACAGCCAACTAGTCACTCGTTCCAGAATGCAACCAGTCAAGACCTCAACCTCCGGTAAAGTTGAATGATGGAGATGAAGCTTGGGTCTAGGTTAAGCTATGCCTTCAATGAAGGACTATTCTCCGATGTCCTACCACTCGCCGAGTTGGCTTCTCGCGCTACGGCTGGTCGCATTGGTGACTTTTCTGGTGGCAGACGAGAGACGACTTCCAGTTAAAGCTCTTGTCGCAGTCCGTGCATGATAAGAGCTTCTTCCCCGCGTGAACTCTCTGATGCCGAACGAGGCCTGACTTCTGCGCGAAGGACTTTCCGCAATCCGAACACGCGTGTGGCTTCTCCTTGGCATGCGTCTTCCGGTGCTTGACCATATTGGACTTGTATATGAAGCCCTTCCCGCAGTCCGGGCAGGAAAAGAGGTTGTTGGTGTGGATCCTCTGATGCGCGCTGAGGGAAGACTTCGTGGCAAACTGCTCCCCGCACTCCGAACACGAGTACGGCTTTTCCCCCGTGTGCCTCCTTTGATGACTAATCAGGCGCGACTTCTGGGCAAACCGCCTACCGCATTCCGTACAGGAAAACGGCTTCTCTCCCGTGTGGATGGTCTGATGGATGAGCAGGTTGGTCTTCTGGGCGAAGCACTTCCCGCACTCGGAACACTTGTAAGGCTTCTGATCCATGTGTGTCTTCTGATGGATGACCATGGTGGACTTCGTGGCGAAGCACTTCCCGCACTGCGGGCAGGCGAACGGTTTCTCGCCTGTGTGGGTCTTCTGGTGGCCGAGAAGAGTTGACTTGGATGCAAAGCATTTCCCGCAGTCGGAGCAGGAATACGGTTTCTCTTGCATGTACATTCGCTGGTGTTTGATGAGCGAGAACTTCTGCCGGAAAGACTTCCCGCAATCGGAGCATGAAAAGGCTTTCACGCCGCGGTGGGAGCTCTGATGGTGGACCAGCGAAGCTTTCTGGGTGAAGCATTTCCCACACTCTGGGCATGAGTACGGCTTTAACCCCGTGTGGATTCTTTGGTGGACAACAAGGTGGACCTTCTGTACGAAGCATTTACCACACTCTGAACATGAATAGGGCCTTTCTAGTTTGTGCGCCCGCATATGCTTCAGCAGTGGAACTCTTCGGACAAAACGTCTTCCACATACAGCGCACGAAAGAGATTTCACAGCTTTGCGCTTTCCCTGAAAAAATAAACAAAAAAAGGTTTCAGGGTGTTTAACTGCTTGCCGACCTGCCGCCGTCGTTGTTTTTACGGCGGCAGGTCGGCTCCCCTGCGCGAGAGCCCGTAGCTCTACGTCGTCTCTCTCGCAGGCCACTAGGGGCGCGCGCGTGCCTCGCCCCTGACTCCCGTGGGCGTGCCCGGCGGGCGCGATCGCCGCCGGGCACCCGCGATTGCTCGTTACAGAGTGGGGACCGGGAGCTGTGTGTGTAAACACACAGCTCCCGGTCCTGTCAGGGGGGGAAATGCTGATCTTCTGTTCATACAATGTATGAACAGAGGATCAGTGTTTCCCCTAGTGATTCCACCCTCCCCCTACAGTTAGAACACACCCAGGGAACATACTTAACCCCTTCCCCGCCCCCTAGTGTTAACCCCTTTACTGCCAGTGGCATTTTTATAGTATTCCAATGCATTTTTATAGCACTGATCGCTATAAAAATGCCAATGGTCCCAAAAATTTGTCAAAAGTGTCCGTAGTGTCCGCCGTAATGTCGCAGTACCGAGAAAAAAAATCGCTGATCGCCGCCATTACTAGTAAAAAAGAAAATATTAATAAAAATCCCATAAAAATACCCCCTATTTTGTAAACGCTATAACTTTTGCGCAAGCCAATCAATAAACGCTTATTGCGATTTTTTTTACGAAAAATATGTAGAAGAATACGTATCGGCCTAAACTGAGGAAAAAAACGTTTTATTTCATATATTTTTGGGGGATATTTATTATAGCAAAATGTAAAAAATATTCATTTTTTTCAAAATTGGCACTCTATTTTTGTTTATAGCGCAAAAACTAAAAACCGCAGAGGTGATCAAATACCACCAAAAGAAAGCTCTATTTGTGGGGAAAAAAGGACGCCAATTTTGTTTGGGAGCCACGTCGCACGACCGCGCAATTGTCAGTTAAAGCGACGCAGTGCCGAATCGCAAAAAGTGCTCTGGTCTTTGGGCAGCAATATGGTCCGGGGGTTAAGTGGTTAAAGAAAGATAAAAGGTGTATTAAAGTTGAACTCCAGGAATGCAGCCGCTTTGTAAAACGTGCAGGCATATTAAGAGTTAAGTCCAAAGAGGTGTATTTCACCTCCTGGAATTACCTCTTCAATTTACATCTGACAGATTTATCCCTATGCTTCTGGCACTCTGACACTTGACCTTCTGATCTCAGCTTCTTCAGCTACAGAGTCACATACAGCTGCAGTGCCCACCCCATCCCTCCTCCTGCCCAATCACAGAGCGCTTTGTATTATGAGTACTCATTCACAAAATACAAAGGCTTCTGTGAATGTACAGCAGACAGGAGGGGCGGTAGAGCTTCTGTCAGGTTTCAGGGTGTTTGAATAAAGATTAAAGGTGTATTAAAGTTGAACTCCAGGAATGCAGCCTCTTTGTAAAACATGCAGGCATATTAAGAGTCAAGTCCAACGAGGTGTATTTCACCTCCTGGAATTACCTCTTCAATTTACATCTGACAGATTGATGGAGCTTCGGGAGCACAGCTATCCCAATGCGTCTGGCACTCTGACGCTTGACCTTCTGATCTGAGCTACTTCAGTTGCTATGCCCACCCCGTCCCTCTTCCTGCCCAATCACAGAGCACTTTGTATTATGTGTACTCATTCACAAAATACAAAGGCTTCTGTGAATGTACAGCAGACAGGAGGGGCGGTAAAGCTACTGTCAGTAGGAAGATAGCTGTACTCCCTGACCTCCATAGAACAGCCAGATGCATATGAAAGAAATAATTCCAGAAGGTGGCATGCACCTCGTTTGACTTGCATGCATGCATCCTGTTTACCGTGTTAATTTTGTTTTGAGCCCGGAGTTCAATACGCATTTAATTCTTCACGTACCGGCTGCACATTGGGCGTAATTTCTCCAAGGGTCACCGCCGTGATGTCATCATCTTCTATATCCCCATCGGGAGAGGCGATGGAACATTCTGCCAGGTTACTTCTGGTGTGTCGGCCTTATGGAACAAACCATAGACATGAATGGGGGGGGGGGGGGAGTAGAATCTATTATTTTAATCAAATCAGCATCATCTCATTTCAAAATCCACGAAATAACGCGTTTCGGCAAGAAGCCGTGGCCCGGATTCAGTAAGATTTGCGCATAAATTACGGAGGCACAGGGCAACGATTTTGCGCCGCTGCCCTCGATTCACGGAGCAGTAGCTCCGTAAATTGCGAGGGCGCGCCGGCAAAATTGCCCGGCGTAAGCGCGCGCAATTTAAATTAGGCGCGTTCCCGTGCCGATCGTAAAGCGCATGCGCCGTCGGGAAACTTTCCCGACGTGCATTGCGGCAAATGACGTCGCAAGGACGTCATTTGCTTCAAAGTGAACGTGAATGGCGTCCAGCGCCATTCACGAATCACTTACGCAAACGACGTGAAATTCAAATTTCACGACGCGGGAACGGCGGGTATACTTTAGCATTGGCTGCCCCTACTATTAGAAGGGGCAGCCTTACGCTAAAGATGCCGTACGGAAACTCCGTAACTTGCGTACGCAGGGCCCGCGCAACATTGTGAATCGGTGTTAGTATGCAATTTGCATACTATGCACTGAGCACAATGGGAGCGCCCCCTAGCGGTCATCGCAAGAATGCAGCCTAAAATCTGCGTGGCATAAGAGCCTTATGCCACGCAGATTTTATGCTGCAGTCGGCGTTACGATGTTCCTGAACCAGGAGCATTTGTAACGCCGGAGCAAGTCAGCAATTGCGCTGCGTAACTATGGTTACGCAGGCGCAATTGCTCTCTGAATCTGGGCCCTTGATCATAGCAACGGTGATCTGTGCTGCTGTGATCAAAGCTACTTGCCAAAACGCGTTAGCCCTTTTTTATACTCATTATCATGTAAAGAAATAAGGATATTCATATGGACTTCGGAGATTCGTTGGTGGCTCTATGCCCGTTCCTGTTTTTTCCCTAGTTGTAAACCATTCCCGTATACCCAGTGAAGTAAAAAGCCTCAGGTGATACACAGAGATGAAACAAATCCTCCTGCATAAGTTGTACCTGTCTATCTGCGGTCTTTTCTTCTGTACAGCCTTTCAGGATTTATACAGGTTGTCTGAGCTTTCAGAAAGCAGGGAGCGGAGAGCTGAAGTCACACTGCAGAGCCCAGTAAAGAAAAAGGTGACAGCTGATTGGAGGGAAGGGACACACCGCCTTCACACAGTACACAGGAACAGAGTTGAGGCTGTCAATCACAGGCTGTGTGTTGGAGATCCCTCCCCTGTCACCCTGTTACCTCTTGGTGTCAGGAAAACTTGTCATAAGTGATTCACGCAGATAGCAGAGGAAAGGTGCAGCAGACACTTAGTGCTCTGAACAGAGACAAGAACACACTACAGAGGGATATCCTTTGTTTATATTTCATCATATAGCCATGCAGTCATTTCATAATCCACATTTTATTTATTAGGTAAAAAAAACATATTTGGGGGTGGGTGGGGTTGTATCTGGACATGAATTCGCTCAGATGCTGATCTGGTGAACTCTGTGCCCCGGGGGACATATACCAACTTGATCCCATAGCATGGCCATTCTGAACCACATGCAAGCTTCCTCTAAAGGTGCCGCACTTCAGTGCTTCCTCAAATGTGGCCGAAAACCACAGCCAAGTTGGGGCCCACACGCCATGCTGGTGGACCTGGACTGTCACGTGCAAGGCATGGTTTCCCTATCTGCAGCAACAGTGATTGGCAATCACAATCACCATTGAGGACGCCAGTGGTTTAACCAATTTGCCGCTAAGCGTCGCACCAGGTATGCCGCTAGGCTTCAAGTGAGGATGATGCCGGCATTATTCTGGTAACGTTTTTCAGAGCCGATTGTCGGCTCTGTTGTAAAAGCAATCATAGCAGTTAACTAGCCGCTGGGTTGCTTTTACCAAGTAGCGGGAGGAGACGTCCCCTCCCACTACTTGGGAGTGGGTGGGGTTGTGTCTGGAGATGGAGTCGCTCAGATGCTGATCTTGTGAGCTCTGTGCCCTGGAGGATATATACCAACTTGATCCCTTAGCATGGCCATTTTGAACCACATGCAAGCTTCCTCTGAAGGTGTGGCACTTCAGTGCTTTCTCAGCCCCCAAGCCTCTCAAAAGTGGCCGACAACTACAGCCAAGTTGGGGCCCACAAGTCATGTTGATGCGCCTGGCTTGTCACGATCCCATAGCATGGCCATTCTGAACCACATGCAAGCTTCCTCTAAAGGTGCCGCACTTCAGTGCTTCCTCAAATGTGGCCGAAAACCACAGCCAAGTTGGGGCCCACACGTCATGCTGGTGCACCCAGACTGACACCTGCAAGGCACGGTTTCCCCGCAGCAGCAACAGCGACTGGCAATCCCCATCACCACTGAGGACATCAGTGGTTTAACCACTTGCCGCTTAGCGTCATACCAGGTATGCCACTAGACTTCAAGTGGTTATACCGGGATGACGCCGGCATTATCCCGGTACCGTTTTTCAGAGCCGATGGTCAGCTCTCTTGTAAAAGCAATCCTAGCAGCTAACTAGCCGCTGGGTTTCTATTAACAAGTAGTGGGAGGGGACGTCCCCCCCCGTCGCAGATTTACCAGGGTCTCCCATCCCACCGGGAGTCAACATTGGCCAGCTGGTGCCACCAGATCGGCTTTGTCCGGCTCTATGATATAGAAGTGGTGACCTGTAAAGGCTTTCTAAGCGTCACCTATAGCTAATAAAATTGACGTCGCTTGTCGCCGTTGCACGGGCGTCCGCAAATTTTAAAGCGCGACATGTTGGGTACCTATATACTCTACGTAACATCGTCTTTTATGTTTACAAAAAATTGGGTTATGTATTGTGCTTTTTTTGCAATACCATGTGACATGAATAAACTGCAAAACCCACCAATTTATTTTCTAGGACGTATATGATGTTTGGGGGCGGTTGAAGATTAAACAAAGGCCAAGATGACAGCTTCCTTGGCTGAAAACGAAAGGAGGGTTTAGTTCCGCCTTAAGCCTTTGACCGACCTGTAAGGAGAGCCAAGTCTAATAGAGGCTGATGGCTCCTGACTCCCTCACTGGGCACATACTGTCTCCCCATTACTGTCTACTGACAGAGGAGGGGGGAGAAGAAGAGATTGTTGTAGTGACTGAACAAGGAGCATCTGGGACTCTTCTCTGGATTGAGATTGCATTCACACCTGAGGGACGCAACGCGTTTGGCAACACAGTAGCGTGTTTGTCTTTTTTGGCACCCAGTCAAGTGCGTTTTTGCAGGTTTTTTTCTTTGGGGTGCCTTTAAAAAATAAGAGATTGTTGTAATGACTGAACAAGGAGGATCTGGGACTCTTCTCTGGATTTAAGTGTTTATTACTCACCTGTGCTGATCTCCGGGGGAACTCTTTCCTCCTTAAACGGCTTGTCTCCCCTCGCCGTCTTTTCATCTTCTTCATCTTTGACCTCAACTTTGATGGTGATCAGATTTTCATCCTGAATAAAGCAGAGCCAATCAAATGATATAAATAAAGTTTGAATAGCATCAATGATAAAAAAAAAAAAAAAAACTGCGGTATGTAAAGTTACACAGGATATGGTCTTTGTACAGGCCGACATACAAGTCATGTAGCTCCTTGGCTACTTTGTTTCTCTCCACAAATGTAGACTCCTTATGTTATTTCACGGCCCCTCAGATCCACCTACTTGATACTCATCTGAGGTGTTCTGATCTTCCAGCGCGGAGTCCCGGGAGGAAACAGGACTGGGACATCTCTCTGGGGTGTTTCTGTGGTCGGATCCATCTGTAGGAAACACAAAGAGACACAAATGTATGATCATATTACTTCCGGGATATCTGTATTCTGGACCATAAAAAAAATACAAAGATTGAGGATAAGGAAAACCGAGGTCGGTTGCAATTTATCAAGTTATCAAGGCTCTATTGGCCTTGGTGACCATTACATTTGTCACCAGCACTGTCAGTGATCCAGCAAATCCCCAGCTCACTAGTACCCTCATTCAGCAGATCACCAGCTTATTAGTACCATTGTTCAGCAGATGCCCTGCTCAGTAGTAGCCCCCAGCTCTGCTATTCACCCACTTAGTAGTAACCCCCAACTTTACTGATCCCCTGCTCAGTAGTAACCCATAACTGTGCTGATCCCCTGCTTAGTAGTAACCCCCGACTCTGCTGATTCCCCACTCAGTAGTAACCCCCAGCTCTGCTGATCCCCTGCTCAGTAGTAGCCCCCAGCTCTGCTATTCACCCACTTAGTAGTAACCCCCAGCTTTGCTGATCCCCTGCTCAGTAGTAACCCACAACTGTGCTGATCCCCTGCTTAGTAGTAACCCCCGACTCTGCTGATCCCCCACTCAGTAGAAACCCCAAGCTATGCTGATCCCCTGCTCAGTAGTAATCCCCAGCTATGCTGATCCCCTGCTCAGTAGTAACCCACAACTGTGCTGATCCCCTGCTTAGTAGTAACCCCCGACTCTGCTGATCCCCCACTCAGTAGAAACCCCAAGATATGCTGATCCCCTGCTCAGTAGTAATCCCCAGCTATGCTGATCCCCTGCTTAGTAGTAACCCCCAGCTCTGACGATCCCCTTGCTCAGTAGTAACCCACAACTCTGCTGATCCCCTGCTCAGTAGTAACCCCTGTGATGGAATTCACTCAAATTCATATTTTGTGTTATGATTACTTTCCTCCTGAGCTACTCAAATGTTACATATGTATGTGTGAAAATATGTTACAATGCTGTTACTTTCCTTAAGAGACATGATAGGGTTAAAGGAACCTTCAGGAAGTAATTAAGTGAAGACAGCTGGTCCCTTCTACTGCACTCCTAAACTCCCTCCTTCCGGGCCATCCCATCGACTGAAGAATGAAGCCCCTGAGAAATTCAATGGGGATCCCTGTATGACACGAAGGCATTTGTGCTAATTAGAGACTTTTGAAACGTGCGCAGTACGCCAAGAACAGACGTCACAGGGGCGTGTAATAAGGGACTGAACTATATGAACTGACCTATGAGTATGCTTATCTGTATGATGTCATTTTGTTGATAAAAAGACCAATAGTATAAATTGAATAAAAGTCCAGCCCCTTTCTCTCTGGCTTAACGTGGGAAAGGTGAAGATGTAGACTGTTTCTCTCTCTGGTCTGCATGTTTCACTATTATGATTTGGGTTAAACGGCAGAATGGGGTTCGCCCTGAAATTGTGTCAGGGGTCTCAATCCTTGTCACCCCCAACTCCGCTGATCCCCTGCTCAGTAGTAACCCCCAGCTCCGCTGATCCCCTGCTCAGTAGTAACCCCCAGCTCTGCCAATCCCCTGCTCAGTAGTAACCCGCAACTCTGCTGAACCCCTGCTCGTGGCCAATGCCCCTTTGGACCAAAATCCACGGAAAAGTCCGATAGAAGTCTGATCGTGTGTATGAGGCTTTAGAATGAACACATGAACCGGCAGTGACTGCTGATGACATCTTTCCGGTTCCCTTGTTGGTTTCCCAGTGCTTACTGGGATATCTCATACATGCAATACAGTGGAACCTCGGATTACGAGCATTATTCGATCCAGGAGTATCCAAAGTATTAGCATATCAAAGCGAGTTTCCCCATTTAAGTCAATGGAAAACGAAAATAATTTGTTCCGCATTTACTTCAATTGGATGCAATACCGCATTTGGCCAGAGGCAGGGGGGGAGCACCGGAGAGCCTCAGAAACGGCCGAAAAGGCTTGAGGACACTTCGGCTGACATCGGCAAACCTTGGAAAGTTTTCCTACCCGAGATTTGCCGAGGTCAGCCGTGCTGTTCTCAGGCCTTTCCGAATGGCGCTGATCGGCGATGTTTGGCTCTGCTTGGCCCTGGCTCCCTCCCACCTCAGGCCAAAAGCGGTACTGCCCACCGCTTTGGCCTGAATTGTGCTCGTTTCGCGAGACAACACTCACAAACCGAATCACGTTTTTTTAAAATACAGTGCCCGTATTGCGAAACCGCGTTACTTGCAATCCGAGGTTCCACTGTATCAAAAACGAAGCAAAGCTAACGCTGGAAAAAAAGCCTCTCAAAAGCTTAATGTGCTGTTAGTAAAGGCTGTCATGGACTCCTATGGAGGCTTTGGAGATGCTTTGAAGCACCAAGAAAGCCACGTGGGATATCATTTTTGAAGTAAAGCAAACACAACATGTGAACGGGACTGTAAGGTAACCAGGAGCTTTGACTGATGTAACGGAATGGCCCGTGACACCCAGAGACTTCTGAAGGATGTAGGTTACTCCTGTGCCAGCTTCACTAATGACTCTTGGGTCTAGGGTCATCCTATGTCCCTTAGGGGCATAGGATGACTGAGAACTGATATCTCGGATTACATGAGATGGGACATTAATGATAATTCATGTATTGCAGGATATCTTGGAATATTACAGTTTGGTTAATTCTGTCCACAACAGGTCAATAAGAGAATGTCTCCTTAAATGCTTAACATAGACTGTTGAGATGCTAATTAAGTCCCCCTGGCTGTAGTTGGGGCTTGCTGTGATTGCATTCTGTGTCCATTGTGCTAATTACGTCTGCTTCTAAGGTCTTCCATTGTGTGATGCTAATGACACTGGGCCGGATTCAAAGAGATTTGCGCATTATTTACGGAGGCGCAGGGCAACGTTTTTGCCCTGCGCCCCCGCAAATTTGCTCCGTTGCCCTTGATTCACGGAGCAGAAGCTCTGTGAATTGCGCGGGTGCGCTGGCAAAATGCTTGGCGCTAGAGCACGCAATTTAAATGATCCCGTAGGGGGCGGGAATCATTTAAATTAGGCGCGTTCCCGCGCCGATCGTAGAGCGCATGCTCCGTCGGGAAACTTTCCCGACGTGCATTGCGGCAAATGACGTCGCAAGGACGTCATTTGCTTCAAAGTGAACGTGAATGGCGTCCAGCGCCATTCACGATTCACTTACGCAAACGATGTAAAATTCAAATTTTGCGACGCGGGAACGACGGGTATACGTAACATTGGCTGCCCCTGCTAATAGCAGGGGCAGCCTTGCGCGAAAATCGCCATACGTAAACGACGTAAATTGCGTACGCAGGGCTCGCGCAACGTTGTGAATCGGTGTTAGTATGCAATTTGCATACTATACACTGAGCACAACGTGAACACCACCTAGCGTCCACCGCAAGAATGCAGCCTAAGATATGCGGGCATAAGAGCCTTATGCCGCGCAGATCTTAGGCTGCAGTCGGCGTAACGTGGTTCCTGAATCAGGAGCACTCGTTACGCCGGGGCAAGTAAGCAATTGCGCTGTGTAACCTATGGTTACACAGGCGCAATTGCTTCTTGAATCCGGCCCACTGTTTGTGTGAAAAGTCTATTGATGATAAGATGTGGAATGTGACTTGTCAACTGTAGTAATTAACCCCTTTAAATGCGGAGCCAGGCTGTCTGGATAATGATTAGTAATTATCCCATCTGAATGTGTATTGAAGCCCCATTGTGTGATGTTTTGGGTGGAGAGTTTCAGTGTCCCTGTGATTAACTGTAACATGCTTGTAACTGCATAAAAACCTGAGAGTGTACCATTAAAGATTCATTCATTTTGGAACCAGTAACGGAGCTTGTCTCGTCTTTCTGGGGAATTGGTATGGATCGTGTCTGCTGGCTTGTCGGACTGTCTGGTAAGCCGTCTTGGGTTGGTGCAATGGAAGATCGTAAACGGTGTTAACCCCTGACCGTTACATCTGGCATTCAGGGTGCTTTAAAAAAAGAGAGTGTCTGAAGCCAAATTTAGAAGCAAATGTAAGCAAACCCTAACAGAGGCTGATGGCTCCCGATTCCACCATTGGGGACAAACCGTCCCTCTATTACTGTCTACTTACAGAGGAGGAGGGAGAAGAAGAGATTGTTGTAGTGACTGAACAAGGAGGATCTGGGACTCTTCTCTGGATTTAGTGTTTTTTACTCACCTGTGCTGATCTCTGGAGGATTTTTCTTCTCCTTACATGGATCATCTTTCCTTGGATTCGTCTCCTCCTCTTCCATTTCAACTTTCACAACAATCAGGCCATCGGTCTGGAGAAGACATAAAGCACACCACATATACCTCTTGCCAACATGTCTGATTTACAAGCCAAGATCGAAGTGTACTCAAGACACGTTCCCAACGCAGAATCGATTCTTATGTTTTTGGAATCGGCAACTCAATTTACCTGATAGTCCCCCGTGATCTTCTGATCTTCCTGAGGGATCTCCTGATGTTCCTGTGTGGAGTCCCGGGAATACAGAGGACGGGGACATCTCTCTGGTGGGTTCCCATTACTGGATCCATCTGTAGGAAACATACACTGACTAAATACATTCTTTGGCCCGGATTCAGATAGGAGTTACGACGGCGTATCTCCAGATACACCGTCGTAACTCTAATGCCGGGTACACACGAGAGGATTTATCCGCGGAAACGGTCCTCCGGACCGTATCCGCGGATAAATCCTCTGGCGGATTTTGATCTCCTGGTTGTACTAACCAGGAGATCAAAATCCCCGCGGAATTCCATCCGCGGTGACGTGTCGCGCCGTCGCCGCGATGATGACGCGGCAACGTGTGCGACGCTGTCATATAAGGATATCCACGCATGCGTCGAATCATTACAACGCATGCGAGGGATGGGTTCGGACGGATCGATCCGGTGAGTCTGTACAGACCACCGGATCAATCCGCTGGAGCCGATTCCAGCGGATAGATTTCTTAGCATGCTAAGAAATTTTTATCCGCTGGAAATCGGTCGGCCCGAAATATATCCGTGGATAAATATCCGCTGGATCGTACACACCAGCGGATCTATCCGCTGAAACCGATCCGCGGATCAATTTCAGCGGATCGATCCTCTTGTGTGTACGGGGCCTGAGTTGCGGGGTCGTATCTATGCGCCTGATTCTTAGAATCAGTTACGCATAGATTTCCCTATGATCCGACCGGCGTAAGTCTCTTACGCCGTCGTATCTTAGTTCCATATTTACGCTGGACGCTAGGTGGCGCTTCCGTATATTTACGCATAGAATATGTAAATTAGGTAGATACGCCGATTCAGAAACGTACCTCCGCCCGGCGCATTTTTTTTTACGTCGTTTACGTAAGGCTTTTTCCGGCGTAAAGTTACCCCTCATAAAGCAGGGGTAAGTCATGTTAGGTATGGACGTCGGAAACGAACAAACAGCGTCGTATTTTACGTCGTTTGCGTAAGTCGTTCGCGAATAGGGCTGTACGTAAGTTACGTTCACATCGAAAGCATTGTTAGTTTGCGGCGTACTTTGGAGCATGCGCACTTGGAAATGTTCACGTAAAATATTCCGTTCATGTTCCGTTCGTAAGAAACGTCAATTACGCGGGGTCACAAGTCATTTAAATAAAACACGCCCACATCATCCACATTTGAATTAGGCGGGCTTACGCCGGCACATTTACACTACGCCGCCGTAACTTAGGGCGCAAGTTCTTTCTAAATACGAAACTTGCGCCCTAATTTACGGCGGCGTAATGTATCTGAGATGCGTTACGCCCGCCGATAGATACACAATTGTATCTGAATCCGGGCCTATGTCTTTATATCAGAGGATGTGTGTATCTAGGTGGATCCTCAATACTCTCCTGAAATGAAAGTCTCCTCTTACCCGGTGATAAGCGGGATGGCCAGTTCTCCATCATGCTAACTTCAGTCTTGAACAACCATTGGGCTCTGATCAAAATATATATAAAAAAAAAAAAATCGAATTACAATGGATGTATGCCATTTTTTTTGCCCTAGAGAACAGGACCAAGGAGTTGAACCATCGTCTACTATCAGTTTTCCAATTCTAAAGAGGGGGTCAGTAGACCAAAGTAGATATCTCCGGGGCATTAGCTCTTTCAAAGTAACGATAAGGTGTTCCTGGGCTAAAGAGAAGCCACGTCGCCACCAGAATGTCCTGGTTTGCCATTGGGGCTGTTCCTAGTTGGATTTACCTGGAACTGCTCCGGTCCAAACTATTACTCTAATGCCACGTACACACGATCCGAATTTCCGTCGGAAAAAACCTTGGTGGCAACCTTTTCCCACAACAGAGTGAATAATAGGGTTGTCCCAATACCAGTATCGGTATCGGTATCGGGACCGATACCGAGTATTTGCGGGAGTACTTGTACTCCCGCAAATACCCCTGATACCTAAATAGAATACTTGTCCCACCCATCCACCCCCCCCCCCTGTCGCCACCGCCGACCCCGTCGCATACCGCAACTACGCCGCCGCCGCATGGGTTAAACAGCGTGCGGGGAATATCACAGCTTTCATTTGAATAGCTGTAGTATTTCCCGCCGCGCCGCGTATAGACACTCCCCCTTGCTCGGGATCTGTCCAATCCCGAGCAAGGGGGAGTGTCTATACGCGGCGCAGCGGGGAATACTACAGCTATTCAAATGAAAGCTGTGATGTTCCCTGCACGCTGTTTAACCCATGTGGCGGCGGTGGCATCTAGGTATGGGGGGGACATGGCTGGATATAGGGGGGACATGGCTGCATATAGGGGGGACATGGCTGCATATAGGGGGGACATGGCTGCATATAGGGGGGACATGGCTGGATTTATGGGGGACATGGCTGCATATGGGGGGGACATGGCTGGATTTATGGGGGACATGGCTGCATATAGGGGGGACATGGCTGGATATAGGGGGGACATGGCTGCATATAGGGGGGACATGGCTGCATATAGGGGGAAATGGCTGGATTTATGGGGGACATGGCTGCATATAGGGGGGACATGGCTGCATATAGGGGGGACATGGCTGCATATAGGGGGGACATGGCTGGATTTATGGAGGACATGGCTGCATATAGGGGGAAATGGCTGCATATAGGGGGGACATGGCTGCATATGTGGGGGGACATGGCTGCATATGTGGGGGGACATGGCTGCATATGTGGGGGGACATGGCTGCATATGTGGGGGGACATGGCTGCATATGTGGGGGACATGGCTGCATTTGGGGACACATTTAAAAAAAGTATCGGTATTCGGTATCAGCGAGTACTTGAAAAAAAGTATCGGTACTTACACTCGGTCCTAAAAAAGTGGACAACCCTAGTGAATAACTTTAACAAACTATTACTCAAGCCACCTCAACTGGAACTACAAGCTCAAAAAAAAGACCAGATTCACAGAGAGCAGGGCGCACATTACGCCGCCGTAGAGCACACACTGCGCTGCGTTGGCGTAGCGTACAGAGAGGCAAGCATTGCATTCAGCAAGCCAGTGCTCCCAACGCTGCGCCAGCGCGGCGTGGGTTTCGAAGGCGCACGTCGGCGTAGGTGGAAGTGGGCGTGAACCCATGCAAATGAGGCGTGACCCCAGGCAAATGATGGGCCGAGCGCCAGACAGGTACGTATCACGAACTGGGCATGCGCCGTGACGTGGACGCACCCCTATGCGCCTGCTCACAACCGCGCCGGCAAAACTGCCTAAGCTACGCCGGATCACTGCGTACGCGGGGAACATAACGTACGCCCAGCAAGACACACGTCCAACGCACAATACGCCGGCTTGTGTTCCCTGGTGCAGACCTGAGCACGTCTGTTGCTGGGTTGCACCTCCTTTATGGGGAATAACTTCACGCCGGACGTACAACTTACGCGCATCTCGCGTAGCACACGCACGTTCGTGAATCGCCGTATTTCCCTCATTTGCATGTTTGAATGGCTAATCAATGGGAGCGGCACCATGCGCCCAGCCTAAATGTGCGCCCACCCTACTCCGGCGTAAGCAAGATACGTCGGCGGGGGGTAGCCTGTTTTTAGGCGCATGTTAGTTTGTGGGTCTGGCGCACAGATACGACGGCGCACATTTGCACTTACGTCGGCGTAACTTGTTATACGTCGGCGTAAGTGCTTTGTGAATCTGGGCCCAGGTCTTCAGAAAGACACTTTTGGAATCTCCAAACTTCTTATCTTATCCCCAAACTGGCCCAGTAACTCGACTGACTCATGGCTGTGACAGGGGGGCAGCGTACTTGTCAAGCACCCCTCTTTCTGTAGGATAACACCCCTATTTTGCAGTCTTCCCTGGGTCCAGCTTGGGCAAAGGGGGCAGCACGCAAATCACTGCAGAAGCAAATAGCACCAGCTAAATACATTCCAGTTGGATCAGCACAAAATGTGTTCAAAGCAGCCACAGCCAGAGTAGAAAAGCATGCGCCCTGCCAGCAAGCTGTGGAGAAGGACACTTGTTCTGTGGAAGCAGTGGTATTTGGGGAGGAGGATACAAAGAACATGTATCCTCCTCCCCAGCTTGCTGGCAGGGCAAAGGCTTTTCTACTCATGTCCCCTGCTAAGTCAGTGGAGCGTAAGCTCCCAACTGATTGGACAGTTCTAGCTCTGACTCTCTAGGGATGGGTTTGACCTACTTAGAGAGGCCACTGCTTCCTTGGAGAGAGTAGAGTCCTTTACAGCATGCTGGCAGGGCACAGACTTTTCTACTCTGGCCCCCTGCTGTGTTAGCAAAGCTTGAGTCCCCTTCTGATTGCACAGTTTGACTATGCAGGGGGTTGACCTCTTTAGAGAGGCTACTGCTTCCATACAGAGAGCAATGGTCCTTCTTCACAGCATGCTAGTAGGGCACAGGCTTTTTTTTTTACTCATGCCCTCTGTTCAGTCAGTGGAGCCTCAAGCTCCCAACTGATTGGACAGTTCTAGCTCTGACTCTGCAGAGGGGAAGGTTTTTTTTACCTCTTTAGAGAGGCCACTGCTTCCATATAGAGAGCAGTGGCTCTTCTTCACAGCATGCTGGCAGGGCACAGGCTTTTCCACTCATGCCTTCCGCCGAGTCAGTAAAGCTCATGCTCCGAAATGATTTGACAGTTCTTATTCTGACTCTGCAGAGAGGGAGAGGGGTTTGACCTCTTGAGAGAGGCCACTGCTTCCACACAAAGACCCTGGCCTGGATTCAGAGAGCAATTGTAACCATAGTTTACACAGCGCAATTGCTTACTTGCTCCGGCGTTACGAATGCTCCTGATTCAGGAACATCGTTACGCCGACTGCAGCCTAAAATCTGCGTGGCATAAGGCTCTTATGCCACGCAGATTTTAGGCTGCATTCTTGCGATGACCGCTAGGAGGCGCTCCCATTGTGCTCAGCGTATAGTATGCAAATTGCATACTAACACCGATTCACAATGTTGCGCGGGCCCTGCGTACGCAAGTTACGGAGTTTCCGTACGGCGTCTTTAGCGTAAGGCTGCCCCTTCTAATAGTAGGGGCAGCCAATGCTAAAGGATACCCGCCGTTCCCGCGACGTGAAATTTGAATTTCACGTTGTTTGCGTAAGTGATATACGTGAATAGCGCTGGACGCCATTCACGTTTACTTTGAAGCAAATGACGTCCTTGCGATGTCATTTGCCGCAATGCACGTCGGGAAAGTTTCCCGACGGAGCATGCGCTCTACGCTCGGCGCAGGAGCGCGCCTAATTTAAATGATTCCCGCCCCCTACGGGATCATTTACATTAGGCGCCCTTACGCAGTGCAAGTTTACACAGCGCCCCCGCAATTTACGGAGCTACTGCTCCGTGAATCGCGGGTAGCGCAGTAAATTTGCGGGGGCGCAGGGCAAAAATGCTGCCCTGTGCCTCCGTAAGAAAGGGGCAAATTCCACCTGAATCTTGGCCCATGTATCCTTCTCCACAGCTTTCTGGCAGAGCACAGGCTTTTCTACTCATACTTTCTACTAAGTCAGTGAAGCTCAAACTCCTAACTGATTGGACAGTTCTAGCTCTGACTCTACAGAGGGGGGGGGGGGGTTTGACCTCTTTAGAGAGACCACTGCTTCCACATAGAGAACAAGTGTCTGCTGGAAGGCACATGTTTTTCTACTCTGGCCCCCTGCCACGTCAGCAAAGCTCAAGTCCCCTACTGATTGGACAGTTTTACTCTGCAGGGGGTTCACCTCTTAAGAGATACCACTGCTTCCACAGAACAAGTGTCCTTCTCCACAGCTTGCTGGCAGGGCGCATGCTTTTCTACTCTGGCTGTGGCTGCTTTGAACACATTTTGTGTTGACGAACCTGGAATGTATTTACCGTATTTATCGCGGTATAACGCGCTCCCGCATATACCGCGCACCCCTAATGTTGCCCCGAATCCTGTGGAAAAAAGTTTTTTTTGTACTTACAGTTTTGGTGTCTTGCGCGGCGTCCATCGGTGGCCTCGTCGGGTCCGGCATCCGTCTGCGGCTTCGGGTGTCCTCTTCGTCGGGTCGGGGTCCGTCTGCGGCTTCGGGTGTCCTCTTCGTCGGGTCCGGCGTCCTTCTGCGGCTTCGGGTGTCCTCTTCGTCGGGTCCGGCGTCCTCCCCGCTCGTTTCCCGCGCCGAGTTTGAATACTTCCCTGACATATACAGAGCGCAGTACACTCGTGTATTGTCGGGCAGGCTCGGCAACTCTCACGCTGACGTCCTGTACGTGAGCGCGGAAGGAGCCGAGACTGGCCGACTATACCCGAGTGTACTGCGCTCGGTATATGTCGGCGCAATATTCAAACTCGGGGCGGGAAAGCGGGTATCGGCGTATACCGCGCACCCACGATTTTGCCCCGATTTTCAGGACGAAAAAGTGAGCGGTATACGCCGATAAATACGGTAGCTGGTGCTTTTTGCTTCTGCAGTGATTTGCGTGCTGCCCCCTTTGCCCAAGCTGGACCAAGGGAAGACTGCAAAATAGGGGTGTTCTCCTACAGAAAGAGGGGTGCTTGACAAGTATGCTGCCCCCCCCCCCCTGTCACAGCCATGAGTCGCCGGCATGCCCGGCCAGTGGTTCCTGGGACCAGGCGAATGCCAATGAACTTTTCCCCTGGGATCCCTCTAGCGTCCCCTGCAGGTCCCTCTCATTACAGCAATATGGCTGGACGCCTTTACAAAGCAATCCGTCAGCAAGGTGATGGACGCCGCACAACCGACCGCCATTCCCAAATGTTCACCTGGAGAGCATGAATGAGGCTGAAAATGTAAACACAGTCAGATAGGAAAATACACATATATATATATAGATATCTCTATATATATATATATCTCTATATATATCTATATATATATATCTCTATATATATCTATAGATAAATCTATATATATATATATATATATATATATATATATATATATATATATATAGATATAAAAATACTACTGTCATCATCATAAAAAGATATTAGTACCTTCTCTTCTCTATACAGACAGCCTGGTACTGGAGCAGACAAAATACCCCCACCAGGAGGATTCTGGGATTCACACAGCATCGTCCTTCCTCCCTCTGACTGGGCTACAACAAAATGGCGTCCCCCTGAGTCGAGGACTCCTTCCCTTCTTCACTTTGGATAACTTTTGAAATTCAATTCCACTGAACGTCAGAGGAGAGACAGTCACATTCCCTTCTACCCTGTGTGCTATTGGTTTGTCTTCGCTCTGCTAATGCAGACTCCGCTTTAGGAAAAGAAGAACAACTTCCGGTCTACAAGAAAATGGCCGCCGAGCTTTAGGATTCCTGCCTCAGTGTGGTTCTGGCGGACATTTTGTTGTAGCTCAGCGATGAGAGCTTTCTGAAAAGAGTGTTGTAGTGGTAGCTGGAGAGTGTGTCCAGTGAGGAGGAGGTAATAATGTCTTCTTATAATCTTATTATGAGATATGGTGGAGGAGGATGTGAGATGAAGGAGGGGGTCATGGGACTGTGTAACGGGGTCACTTGGTTCTCCAAGAGAAGCTGGCACTGCAGCGGGGCGAAGGTATCGGAGAGGGCAAGAAGCTGTTGCTGGAGCTGCTAAAATTTTAGGGTATAGAACAGCTGACGGAAAAAAAGTAAAGAACGTGAGTGGATTTTTAGAAACAATGACGTCGGCGGCTCCCTGTAAGGTGATTAAGGATGAGCTCCGGCGTGTTCGAATGGTACACGTGCAGAGCCCGCCAGGAAGTGTGCACGGCGCTGCGCTAATCACAGCCAGGGAGACATTTCCCGATCTCTGCAGCCGAGCATTGGGAAATGTCTCCCTGGCTGTGATTAGCGCAGCGCCGTGCACACTTCCTGGCCGGCTCTGCACGTGTACCATTCGAACACGCCGGAGCTCATCCTTAAAGGTGATATATCTCTATGATTTATCAAGTGAGGACAGGTACACTTTAAAGTGATCCTGTCTGGTCCCCCGCTTGGTTTCTTCCTCCAACCGTTACATCACCACATAGGGATTGGAGGAAGGAACCATGGCACGTAGTGGGGGACGCAGGACTCAGCAGTGATATAGGGGTCAGAAGAAGCAACCATGTCATGTGGCGGGGGACACAGGACTGAGGTTGGAGGAAGGAACCATGGCACGTGGCAGGGGACGCAGGACTCAGCAGTGACCTAGGGGTCAGAGGAAGTAACCATGCCAGGGGGCGCAGGTCTCACATTGGAGGAAGGAACCGTGGCACGTGGTGGGGAAAGCAGGACTCAGCAGTGGCATAGGGGTCAGAGGAAGGAACCATGCCAGGGGGCGCAGGACTCAGCAGTGACATAGGGGTCAGAGGAAGGAACCATGCCAGGGGGCGCAGGACTCAGGTTGGAGGAAGGAACCATGAGACGTGACAGGGGACGCAGGACTCAGCAGTGACCTAGGGGTCAGAGGAAGGAACCATGCCTGGGGGCGCAGGACTCAGGTTGGAGGAAGGAACCATGGCACGTGGTGGGGAAAGCAGGACTCAGCAGTGACCTAGGGGTCAAAGGAAGTAACCATGCAAGGGGACGCAGGACTCACATTGGAGGAAGGAACCATGGAACCATGGCACGTGGTGGGGAAAGCAGGACTCAGCAGTGACATAGGGGTCAAAGGAAGGAACCATGCCAGGGGGCGCAGGACTCAGGTTGGAGGAAGGAACCATGGCACGTGGTGGGGAAAGCAGGACTCAGCAGTGACATAGGGGTCAGAGGAAGGAACCATGCCAGGGGGCGCAGGACTCAGGTTGGAGGAAGGAACCATGGCACGTGGCAGGGGACGCAGGACTCAGCAGTGACCTAGGGGTCACAGGAAGTAACCATGCCAGGGGACGCAGGACTCACATTGGTGGAAGGAACCATGGCATGTGGTGGGGAAAGCATGACTCAGCAGTGACATAGGGGGTCAAAGGAAGGAACCATACCAGGGGACGCAGGACTCACATTGGAGGAAGGAACCATGGCACGTGGTGGGGAAAGCAGGACTCAGCAGTGACATAGGGGTCAAAGGAAGGAACCATACCAGGGGACGCAGGACTCACATTAGTGGAAGGAACCATGGCATGTGGTGGGGAAAGCATGACTCAGCAGTCCCATAGGGGGTCAAAGGAAGGAACCATACCAGGGGACGCAGGACTCAGGTTGGGGGAAGGAACCATGGCACGTGGTGGGGAAAGCAGGACTCAGCAGTGACATAGGGGTCAGAAAAAGGAACCATGGCATCTGACGGGGGACGCAGGACTCGGGTTGGAGAAAGGAACCATGGCACGTGGTGGGGGATGCAGGACTCAGCAGTGACATAGGGGTCAGAGGGAGGAACCATGCCAGGGGATGTAGGACTCAGGTTGGAAAAAGGAACCATGGCACATGATGGGGACGCAGGACTCAGGTTGGAGTAAGGAACCATGGCATGTGGCAGGGGACACAGGACTCGGCAATGAGATAGGAGTCGGAAGAAGGAACAATGGCACATAGTGGGGGACGCAGGACTCAGGTTGGAGGAAGGAACCATGGCACATGATAGGGGATGCAGGACTCAGGTTGGAGGAAGGAACAATGGCACATTGTGGGGGATGCAGGACTCAGCAGTGATAAAGGGGGCAGAGGTAGGAACCATGCCAGGGGATGCAGAATTCGGAAGAAGGAACCATGGCACATGATGGGTACGCAGGACTCAGGTTGGAGGAAGGAACCATGGCACATTGTGGGGGATGCAGGACTCAGCAGTGATAAAGGGGGCAGAGGTAGGAACCATGCCAGGGGATGCAGAATTCGGAAGAAGGAAACATGGCACATGATGGGTACGCAGGACTCAGGTTGGAAGAAGGAACCATGGCACATGATGGGTACGCAGGACTCAGGTTGGAGGAAGGAACCATGGCATGTGGCAGGGTACGCAGGACTCAGCAATCAGATAGGGGTCAGAAGAAGGAACAATGGCACATAGTGGGGGACGCAGGACTCAGGTTGGAGAAAAGAACCATGGCACGTGGCTGAGAATGCAGGACTCAGGTTGGAGGAAGTAACCATGGCACATGGTGGGGTACACAGGACTCGGTTGTGATGTAGGGATTGGAAGAAGGCACCATTGCACGTGGCGGGGATCCAGGACCCAGCAATGACATAGGGGTCGATTGTAGAAAGAAATGTTTGGACAGCCGCACTCTGGAAAAACCTTCTCGGTTGCCTTTTATTGATAAAAGTTATCAAACACCGTACATCACAGCAAAGACGGGCATACAGCTGACGTTTCGCACTATCAATCAGTGCTTACTCATAGGGGTCGGAGGAGGGAAACATGGAACATGGCAGGGGACACAGGACTCAGCAGTGACATAGGGGTTAGAGGAACCATGGCACGTGGCGGAGGACGCAGGACTCTGGTTGGAGGAAGGAACCATGGCACGTGGCGGGAGACGCAGGACTCTGGTTGGAGGAAGGAACCATGGCACGTGGCAGGGAGCACAGGACTAAGCAGTGACGTAAGAATTGGAGGATGGAACCATGGTGTGTAGCGGAGAACACGGGGTGGAACTGTGGCACGTGGCGGGTTATGCTGGACTTGGCAGTGACATGAGGGTGGAAGGTGGAACCATAGTACACCATGGGGGACACAGGACTCGGCAGTGAGTATTGCAGGACAAGGGGGTTGGGGGGGTCTGGGCAGTTGGGTGAAATCTCATGCGGTGACAGGTCCACATTAAACCCGTCAGCTTTCTGTCTTCTCTTTAGGTGTGGAGGCATCCAGAATCTCATTGGATTCAGTCCACCATCTTCTTATTGGGAACACCGGCCAAAGAGGGACATTATTGTGAGAAATGTGGTGGACCCAAGAGGGAACTCCGACCGGAGAACTGGATCAGAAAGACCAATGTCTGACACCCCAGGAGACACGACATATAAGGGGTACATCTTGCACTAAGGAGGAGCCCTGCTCACCTGGAGGGCCTCACCCCCACCCGGACTTCTTTACACTCGCCAATCATACGCAACCTCCATTTATGCATATTAAGGAGGAACCCAGTTTAGGTGAGAAACATCTCCCCCATTCTGAAATCTCCACCTTCACCAATCATGCACAGCCTCCACTAGTGAATAATAAGACGGAACCCCCCCTACATGAAGAACACTCCCTCCCCTATGGCGACACTTGCCTTGGAATAGACAATCCGCAATATGTAACTGTTTGTGTTAAGGGTGAATCTTATGGGGAAGATCTCCAGCACCTTGACTGTCCTCCTCCCCCATTACAGTCTATATCCACGTACATTAAAGAGGAACCCCTCTCACGTGAAGACCATCTCCCCCATCCTGGCCTCTCTACAAGTCAAACACAACATCTTCCTACCCCAATTAAGGAGGAACCCCTCTTATGTGAGGACCGTCTCCCCCATCCTGACCCCACTACACATCAAACACAACATCTTCCTAACCCAATCAAGGAGAAACCCCTCTTATGTGAAGACCATCTCTCTCATCCTGACCCCTCTACACATCAAACACAACATCTTCCTAACCCAATTAAGGAGCAACCCCTCTTATGTAAGGACCGTCTCCCCCATCCTGACCCAACTACATGCCTTACGAAGCATCTTCTTACACCAATGAAGGAGGAACCCCTCTTATGTGAAGACCATCTCCCCCGTCCTGACCCCTCTACATGCCTTACGAAGCATCTTCTTACACCAATCAAGGAGGAACCCCTCTTATGTGAAGACCATCTCCCCCGTCCTGACCCCTCTACACATCAAACACAACATCTTCCTAACCCAATTAAGGAGGAACCCCTCTTATGTGAAGACCATCTCCCCCGTCCTGATCCCTCTACACATCTTCCTAACCCAATTAAGGAGGAACCGCTCTTATGTGAAGACCATCTCTCTCATCCTGACCCCTCTACACATCAAACACAACATCTTCCTAACCCAATTAAGGAGGAACCTCTCTTATGTGAAGACCATCTCTCTCATCCTGACCCTTCTACACAACAAACACAACATCTTCCCACCCCAATTAAGGAGGAACCACTCTTATGTGAGGACCATCTCCCCCATCCTGGCCTCTCCACACGTCAGACACAACATCTTGCTACCCCAATTAAGGAGCAACCCCTCTTATGTGAAGACCATCTCCTCCATCCTGACCTCTCTACACATCATACACAACCTCTTCCCACCCCAATTAAGGAGGAACCACTCTTATGTGAAGACCTTCTCCCCCATCCTGATCTCTCCACACATCATCCATCTACTCATATTAAGGAGGAACCCCTCTCAAATGAAAAAGAACAACCCCCTGCACATGCCGACGACCTGCAATATGTAACTGTTTGTGTTAAGGAAGAATGTGTTGAGGAAGAACTCCGTCACCCTGGCTGTCCACCCATCACACGCTCTGCAACCACATACATTAAGGAGGAACCCATCTCATGCGAAAAGCATCTGTCAAATTCCAATATCAATGCTAAAAAGAAAAAGATGCAGAACGTTCTGCCACCTAAACTTCACCAGCTGCCTTCTACAAACAAGGCAGACGGGGAGCCACGGTTGGCTCTTGGTGGACAATCTCCCAATCTCACTGAAGGGCAGAATGGTGGCACGGCCACAAAGAAACAATTGGAATGTACGGAGTGTGGGAAAGTTTTCCAGAGGAAGTACCAATTGGTTGAGCACTTGAGGCGGCACTCGGGGGAGCGACCTTACCAGTGCACCGAGTGTGGCAAAGGCTTCGTCAGGAGGAGCCACCTTCAGACGCACTTTAAGAACCATTCCGGGGAGAAGCCTTTCCAGTGCCCTGAGTGCGATAAGCAATTTATCCAGAACTCCGAACTCTCCGCCCATTTACGAAGGCACCGGGGAGAGAGGCCATTCCCTTGTCCAGAGTGTGGGAAGTGCTTTGCCGCCAACTCCCACCTCGTCACGCACTCACGGACCCACACGGGCGAGAAGCCGTTCAGGTGCTCAGAGTGCGGGGCCTGCTTCCGGACCAACGGGCACCTCAGCCAGCACAGGAGGATCCACGCTGGAGACAAACCCTTCAAGTGTTCTGAGTGTGGGAAAGGCTTCCTGTGGAAAGGGCAGCTTGACATCCATCAGAGGAGCCACACGGGAGACAGGCCTTATGAGTGTCCCGACTGTGGGAAACGATTCGCCGCCAAGTACAAGCTGGACGCCCATCAACGATCGCACACCGACGAGGCACTGAGGTGCGCCCACTGTGGGAAGGCCTGTCGGGATAAGGAGACCTTAATCGTCCACGAGCGGGTCCACACGGGGGAGAAGCCCTTCGGATGCCCAGAGTGCGAGAAGTTCTTTTCCAGCAACGCGCTCCTTATGTTACACCAAAGGGTTCACACCGGAGAAAAACCTTATCAGTGTCCCGAATGTGGCAGGAACTTTGCTCAGAGTTCCACTTTACGTCGCCATCTTGCTGTACACCGAAAGAAAACGCAGGAACTGAATTCTGTGCAGATTTCATCTTCCTGATGAAGTGGATTGTCTGATTGCCAATAATTCATTTGGTCCAACATGCAATGCTTTGAAAAAGTATTCACACCCCTTTGAAATTTTCCACATTTTGTCATGTTACAACCCAAAACGTAAATGTATTTTATTGGGATTATATGTGATAGATAGTGGCGCAACGGATCACAGTTGATCCGTGATCCGAACGGGTCACCCCCTTCGGATCGGCACACACTGTGATCCGCGGATTGCCGCGGCTCCGGAGCTAGGCCGAAGCCGCGGGCTTTCCTAATGTTATGGCCGCGGCTCCGGAGCTAGGCCGAAGCCGCGGCCTTTCCTAATATTATGGCCGGAGCCGCGGCCATAACATTAGGAAAGGCCGCGGCTTCGGCCTAGCTTCCAGAGCCGCGCCCATCTTGGTACACCCGGCGGCGGCCCTCCTCTGTTTACACTCACGGAGGAGGAGGAGCCCGCACCCGTGGGACACACCGCTACACACACCGGGAGTCCTACTACTGGGGGTGTCTGTCTGCACCGACAAGGGGGGTCTGTCTGCACCGACAAGGGGGGGATCTGTCTGCACCGACAAGGGGGGGGGTCTGTCTGCACCGACAAGGGGGGTCTGTCTGCACCGACAAGGGGGGGATCTGTCTGCACCGACAAGGGGGGGATCTGTCTGCACCGACAAGGGGGGGATCTGTCTGCACCGACAAGGGGGGGATCTGTCTGCACCGACAAGGGGGGGGATCTGTCTGCACCGACAAGGGGGGGGGTCTGTCTGCACCGACAAGGGGGGGGGTCTGTCTGCACCGACAAGGGGGGGGTCTGTCTGCACCGACAAGGGGGGGGTCTGTCTGCACCGACAAGGGGGCTCTGTCTGCACCGACAAGGGGGGAGGGGGTCTGTCTGCACTGACAAGGGGGAGGGGGTCTGTCTTCACCGAGAAGGGGGTGGAGAAGTGGATATTACAGTGGGGGGGGGGGGAATGTGGATATTACAGTGGGGGAGAATTTTTTTTTTTTTGATGACCTGAAAAATGATCCGATCCGTGACTCCTGATCCGAGGAACGATCCGAACCGTGAGTTTTTTGATCCGTTGCACCCCTAGTGATAGACCAACACAAAGTGGCACATAAATGTCAAGTGGAAGAAAAATGATTAATGGTGTTCACAATTTTTTTTACAAAGAAATATCTGAAAAGCGTGGCGTGCATTTGTATTCAGCCCTCTTTACTCCGATACCCCTAACTAAAATCTAGTGGAACCAATTTGCTTCAGAAGTCACCTAATTAGTAAATAAAGTTCCCCTGAGTAAATAAAGTTCCCCTGTGGGTTATTTAATTTCAGTATAAATACAGCTGTTCTGTGAAGCCCTCAGAGGTTGGTTAGAGAACCTTAGTGAACACACAGCATCGTGAAGGCCAAGGAAAGCACCAGACGGGTCAGGGATAAAGTTGTAGCGAAGTTTAAAGCAGGGTTAGGTTATAAAAAAAAATATCTCAAGCTTTGAGCATCTCACGGAGCTTCTGTTCAATCCATCTTCCGAAAATGGAAAGAGTATGGCACAACTGCAAACCTACCAAGACATGGCCGTCCACCTAAGCTGGGCAAGGAGAGCATTCATCAGAGAAGCAGCCAAGAGGTCCATGGAAACTCTGGAGGATAACTATTATGCCCCATACACATGATGAGAAATTCCGACCGCAAAAGTCCGATGTGAGCTTTTGAACGGGAATTCCGACCTTGTGTATGCTCCATCGGACTTTTGAAAGATTGAGAGCTGGTTCTCAACTTTTCCAACGGAAAAGATTCCTATCAGAAAATCCGATCATCAGTTCGACGCATGCTCGGAAGCATTGAACTTAATTTTCTCGGCTCGTCGTAGTGTTGTACGTCAGCACGTTCTTGACCGTCGAAAATTCAGAGAACTTTTGTGTAACCATGTGTATGCAAGCCAAGCTTGAGCGGAATTCTGTCGGAAAAAACATCCAAGGTTTTTCCGACGGAAAATCTGATTGTGTGTACGGGGCATTAGTCGTGCACTCCACAAATCTGGCCTTTATGGAAGAGTGGCAAGAAGAAAGACATTGTTGAAAGAAAGCCATGAGTTTGGCAGTTTGTGAGAAACCATGTGGGGGACACAGCAAACATGTGAAGGAAGGTGCTCTGGTCAGATGAGACCAAAGTTTTACTTTTTGTCCCAAAAGCAAAACTCTATGGCCCGGATACAACAGAGAGCGGGCGCACATTACGCCGCCGTAACGCAAACAATGTACGCTACGCCAACGCAGCGCAGAGAGGCAAGCATGTAATTCACCAAGCCAGTGCTCCCTACGCTGCGCTGGGTTTCGAAGGCATACGCCGGCGTAGGTGGAAGTGGGCGTGAGCCATGCAAATGAGGCGTGACCCCATGCAAATGATGGTCCGAGCGCCAGACAGATACGTATCACGAACTGCGCATGCGCCAAGACATGGACGTATCCCCCTGCGCATGCTCACAACCACGTCGGAACAACTGCCTATACCGCGCCGGATCACTGCGTACGGCGTGAACGTAACCTACGCCCAGCCAGACACGTCCAACGGAAAATACGCCGTCTTGTGTTCCCTGGTGCAGACCTTTGTATGTCTGCTACTGGGTTACACCTCCTTTATGGGGAATAACTTTACGCCAGACGTAGAACTTACGCGCACTGCGTCGGGTGCACGTATGTTCGTGAATCGCCGTATTTCACTTATTTGCATATTTGAATGGCTAATCAATGGGAGCGCCACCATGCGTCCAGCCTAAATGTGTGCCCACCCTACGCCGGCGTAGGCAAGTTACATCAGCGGGATGAAGCCTGTTTTTAGGCGCATCTTAGTTTGTGGGTCCGGCGCACAATTACGACGGTGCAAATTTGCACTTACGTCTGCATATCTTGTTATACGTCGGCGTAAGTGCTTTGTGAATCCGGGCCTATGTGCCAGAAAAAACTAACACTAAACATCACCCTGAACACACCATCCACACCGTGAAACATGGTGGTGGCAGGATCATGATGCGGGGATGCTTTTCTTTAGCAGGGACAGGGAAGCTGATCAGAGTTGATGGCAAGATGGATGGAGCCAAATACTGGGCAATCTTAAAAGAAAACCTGTTCAAATCTGCAAAAGACTTAAGACTGGGCAGGGATTCACCTTCCAGCAGGACAATGACCCTAAACATACAGCCAGAGCTACAATGGAATGGTTTAGATCAAAGCATATTCATGTGTTAGAATGGCCCAGTCACAGTCCAGACCTAAATCCCATTGAGAATCTGTGAAAATTGCTGTTCACAGACGCTCTCCATCCAATCTGACAGAGCTTGAGCTATTTTACAAAGAAGAATGGGCAGAAATGTCCCTCTCTAGATGGGCAAAGCTGGTAGAGACGTCCCCAAAAAGACTTGCAACTGTAATTGCACTGAAAGGTGGTTCTACAAAGTACTGACTCCGGGGGGGCGCCATACAAATGCACACCACACTTTTTCTTTGTAAAAAAAAATGTAAAAAACATTTATTGTTTTCCTTCCACTTCACAATTTTGTGCCACTTTGTGTTGGTCTATCCCATAAAATCCCAATAAAATACATTTACGTTTTTGTCTGTAACATGACAACATGTGGAAAATTTCAAGGGGTGTGAATACTTTTTCCAAAGCACTGTAGAGCGTACACAAGGATTAGTCCTAATACGCCTGCAGGCAAAGGGGGAGGCGAGGAGAAAGCGAGTATCTGGGGGGACCAATCAGGTGGAACTTTGCCTGAGATGGGCCTGGTAACATATTCAGGGAGGATATGATGACCTAATAACGGCCCGTACAGAACACCCAGAGGACATTTGTCTGAAAGCTACACCCAGAAAAAAGGGGCGAGGCTTGATCACCAGAATTTTATATACTTTTTGTAATAAAAGATATTGCTTTTAAACCTTTATGAACGGATGTGATGTCTATGGTCAGGGCCGCTGATAAGCCAGTACAACTGGCCCTGTTGTAGCGGGCCCCCGGGCCAGCAGGGGCCCGGATGGCAACCCCCTTTAAAAAAAAAATGGCCCCAGATGACAACTCCCCTTTTTTTATTTATTTTTTATAAAAAATCTATATTTTTTTTTAATATATTTTTATTTAATTTTTTATTAAAGGGCCATTTTTTTTTTTTTTAGAGGTCCGGAGGTCCCCAGGGGTCCGAAGGGCCCCGGATGGCAACCCCCCTTTTTTTTATTTATTTTTTATAAAAAATATTTATTTTTTCTAATATATATATTTTTTATTAAAGGGCCAATTTTTTTTCCTTAGGGGTACAGGGGTCCCCAGGGGCCCGGAGATCCCCAGGGGCCCGGAATGGCAACCCCCCTTTTTTTTATAAATTCTTTTTTTTTTTATATTATTTTATTTCATAAGGTCTCCAGGGCCCCATGTGGCAAACCCCCTTTTTTTTATTTTTTTATAAATGTTTTTTATTTTTTTATTAAAGCGCCCAGAGGTCCCCAGGGCCCTGGATGGCAACCCCCCCCCCCCTTTTTTTTATTATAAATGTTTATTTCTTTATTTTATATATTTTTTTATAATTTTTTTTTTTACATTTATTATTTTTATTAATAATTTGATAAGGGCCCCCCTCCGCTTCTCAATTTCAATTTCAGACGGCAGCCCCCCCCCCCTCCCGCTTCTCAATTTCAATTTCAGACGGCAGCCCCCCCCTCCCGCTTCTCAATTTCAATTTCAGACGGCAGCCCCTCCCCTCCCGCTTCTCAATTTCAATTTCAGACGGCAGCCCCTCCCCCTCCCGCTTCTCAATTTCAATTTCAGACGGCAGCCCCTCCCCCTCCCGCTTCTCAATTTCAATTTCAGACGGCAGCCCCCCCCCCTCCCGCTTCTCAATTTCAATTTCAGACGGCAGCCCCCCCCTCCCGCTTCTCAATTTCAATTTCAGACGGCAGCCCCCCCCCCTCCCGCTTCTCAATTTCAATTTCAGACGGCAGCCCCCCCCTCCCGCTTCTCAATTTCAATTTCAGACGGCAGCCCCTCCCCCTCCGCTTCTCAATTTCAATTTCAGACGGCAGCCCCTCCCCCTCCGCTTTTCAATTTCAGACGGCAGCCCCCCCCTCCCGCTTCTCAATTTCAATTTCAGACGGCAGCCCCTCCCCCTCCGCTTCTCAATTTCAATTTCAGACGGCAGCCCCCCCCTCCCGCTTCTCAATTTCAATTTCAGACGGCAGCCCCTCCCCCTCCGCTTCTCAATTTCAATTTCAGACGGCAGCCCCCCCCTCCCGCTTCTCAATTTCAATTTCAGACGGCAGCCCCCCCCCCCTCCCGCTTCTCAATTTCAATTTCAGACGGCAGCCCCTCCCCCTCCCGCTTCTCAATTTCAATTTCAGACGGCAGCCCCCCCCTCCCGCTTCTCAATTTCAATTTCAGACGGCAGCCCCTCCCCCTCCGCTTCTCAATTTCAATTTCAGACGGCAGCCCCCCCTCCCGCTTCTCAATTTCAATTTCAGACGGCAGCCCCCCCCTCCCGCTTCTCAATTTCAATTTCAGACGGCAGCCCCCCCCTCCCGCTTCTCAATTTCAATTTCAGACGGCAGCCCCTCCCCCTCCCGCTTCTCAATTTCAATTTCAGACGGCAGCCCCTCCCCCTCCCGCTTCTCAATTTCAGACGGCAGCCCCTCCCCCTCCCGCTTCTCAATTTCAATTTCAGACGGCAGCCCCTCCCCCTCCCGCTTCTCAATTTCAATTTCAGATGCCAGCCCCCCCCCCCCCGGTTCTCTGCTCCAGGGGGCCCATGACTGAAGCTGTGTAAGGGGCCCCATAATTCCTGATGGCGGCCCTGTCTCTGGTGGTACAATGGAAGTCTGTATTGCCTCAATTATTTCCATATACATAGTCATTTTGGGATGTAGATACCATTTTTGAGCGTATAACCTCTAGCACACATTACCTTAACCGTCATAATTGCCCATGCCCTATTTCCCCATTGGTGTGGGAACGGGTGATTGGGTAAGTAAACATGGACCACCAAGAAGGAGTAATGCCTTTCCGATGAAAAAAGTCAGACATGATTTTTTCATCGGATATTTCGACCGTGTGTGGGCCCCATCGGACTTTTTCCGGTTTAGAAATTTGAACATGTTTTATTTCTTTCGGAAATTCCGATCGTGTCAAACTCTGACTGAGAAGAAAACATGCATGCTCAGAATCAAGTCGACGCATGCTCGGAGGCGTTGAACTTAATCTCTCTCGGCTCGTCGTAGTGTTTTACGTCACCGCGTTTTGGACGGTCGGAATTTGGTCTGACAGTGTGTATGCAAGACAGCTTGAACGGAATTCCGACGGAAAATTCCATCTAATTTTATCCCATCGGAAATTCCCATCGTGTGTACAGGGCATTATTGTATCCACTGACACCAATACTAGGGGTTATTATTGTGTTCACTGATGCTGGGAATTTTTGCTCCCGCTGACACCAATACATTGGTGAAAATTTGCTCCATATGTAACCAATACTGGGGGTTATTATTTCTTCTACTGACACCAATACTGGGGGTTATTATTGTGTGCGCTGACACCAATACTGGGAGTTATTGCTTCAACTGACACCTATGCCAGGAGTTACTAATAATCCCACTGACACCAATGCCGGGGGTTATTATTGCTCTCCCTGACACCAATGCTATAGGGTTATTATTGCTTTCACTGACACCAATGCTGGAGGGTATTATTAATTATACTAAATTAGAGGGTTTATTATGGCTTTCACTGACACCAATGCTGGGGTTTATTATTATCACTGACACCAATGCTGTTTTTTTCCACTGACACCAATGCTGGGAGTTATTGCTCTCACTGACACCAATGCTGGGGGGTTTATTATTACTCTCACTGACACCAATGCTTAGGGTTGTTATTGCTTCCACTGACACCAATGTTGGGGGTTATTATTAATTATACTAAATTAGAGGGTTTATTATTGTTTCCACTGACACCAATGCTGGGGGTTATTGTTTCCACTGACACCAATGCTGGAGGGTATTATTAATTATACTAAATTAGAGTTTTTTTTATGGCTTCCACTGACACCAATGCAGGGGGTTACTATTGTTTCCACTGACACCAGTGCTGGGGGTTATTATTACTGACCCCAAAACTGGGGGTTATTATTGCTGAAACCAATGCTGAGGTTTGTTATTGTTTCCACTGACACCAATGCTGGGGGTTATTATTACCGACACAAATTCTGGGGTTAATCTTGCTCCCAATGACACCAGTGCTGGAGGTTATTATTGTGTGCACTGACCCCAATACTGGGAGTTATTGCTTCGACTGACACCAATGCTAGGAGTTACTATTAATCCAACTGACACCAATGCTGAGGTTTATTGTTGCCTGCATGGACACAAATGCTGGGTGTTTTTATTGCTCTTACTTACACTGATGCTTAGGGTTTTATTGCATCCACTGACACCAATGCTGGGGGTTATTATTGCTGACCCCAATGCTGGAGGTTATTATTGCTGACCCCAATGCTGGAGGTTATTATTGCTGACCCCAATGCTGGGGGTTATTATTGTGTCAAATTACACCAACGCTGGAGGTTATTGCTGACCCCATTGCTGGGGGTTAATATTGCTGACCCCAATGCTGGGGGTTATTGCTGACCCCAATGCTGGGGGTTAATATTGCTGACCCCAATGCTGGGGGTTATTGCTGACCCCAATGCTGGGGGTTAATATTGCTGACCCCAATGCTGGGGGTTAATATTGCTGACACCAATGCTGGGGGTTATTATTGCTGACACCAATGCTGGGGGTTATTATTGCTGACCCCAATGCTGGGGGTTAATATTGCTGACCCCAAGGCTGGGGGTTAATATTGCTGACCCCAAGGCTGGGGGTTAATATTGCTGACCCCAATGCTGAGGGTTAATATTGCTGACCCCAATGCTGGGGGTTAATATTGCTGACCCCAATGCTGGGGGTTAATATTGCTGACCCCAATGCTGGGGGTTAATATTGCTGACCCCAATGCTGGGGGTTAATATTGCTGAAACCAATGCTGGAGGTTAATATTGCTGACACCAATGCTGGAGGTTAATATTGCTGACACCAATGCTGGAGGTTAATATTTTACTCCCACTTTCTCTACAGTGTAGCCCAAGACCCTTTTATGTCTAAAACATAGCAAAGGGGGAAGAGTGCCACATGGAGTCAGACATCACCCATTTTACTGACCACAAGTACTTTTTGGTCATGCCGACACAAGCTTTCATTAGGATTAGATTAAGGGTCCTTTCACACGTGCGGAACGTTTTTTAGATCAGTTTTTTATCATCAGTTGATCCGTTTTACATCCGTTTTTCATCAGTTGTCATCCGTTTTTCATCAGTTGTCATCCGTTTTTCATCAGTTGTCATCCGTTTTTTTTTTTGTTAGAACTTTATTTTTATTACATATTTTGATGAAAAACGAATGTTAGCGGATCGGATGTTAAACGGATCGTCCGCTAACATCCGTTTTTCGTCCGTTCCGTTTTTTTGACGGAAGAAAAATAGGGTTTTCTTCCGTTCAAAAAAACGGAGCTTAACGGAGACGGATGTTAACGGACGTTAGCGGATGCTCATCCGCTAACGTACGCTATCCCATTGGAAAGCATTGCAGTCCGTAAACGGATGTATGAAAAAACGGACGAACGGTCCGCACGTGTGAAAGGAACCATAGACTACAACCCAAAACCAATTTCTATCTGTTGCTTCTTCAGAAGGGGTTTGGAATTTATAGTTGACCCAGGACTGGCTCATTTTTACAAACATCAGCCAGGCAGCTGTGTCTGGGGACAGGTGGGCCCTTTCTGCCGTAACAAAGCCCCCCACTTGGTTCACACAAGGTTATTCAGCCAGAACCCCCATCTAATAGGATTTAGCGATGCAAACCTTGGCACCCCAGATGTTTTGGAACTACATTTCCCATGATGCTCGGCTACACTGCAGAGTGCATGAGCATCATGGGAAATGTAGTTCCAAAACATCTGGGGGTGCCAAAGTTCACCATCACTGTACTGGGCAATAGGTGTCACCTACTCCGGCAGGGCCGTGCAGCCTCTGCACTGAAAACCGAGCCACCAAACACCGCCAATGGCTCGGTTCTCACTCCTCCCCGAGGAGAGTGATGCTCTACTTCTCCGTGCTCATTGGAGCGCGGAGCCGTGGATCGGCCATGGCAAATATTTATCTTGCACAGCACTGTAGCACTACAGAACATGTTGGAGCTATACAGTGGAACCTCGGATTGCGAGTAACGCGGTTAACGAACGTTTCGCAATACGAGTACTGTATTTTAAAAATTCCTAACTCGGTTTGCGAGTGTTGTCTCGCAAAACGAGCATGGATTCAGGCCAAAGCAGTGTGCAGTACCGCGCTTGGCCTGAGGTGGGGAGGGGGGGCGCCAGAGCCGAACGGAAATGCAAGGAAAGACTCAGAAATACTACGTTCCCAAGCCTTTCCGAGTTGTCCTTGGGCCTTTCCGGCCGTTTACGAGGCTCTCCGGCACCCCCGGCTGCATGCGGTATTGCACGCCTTCAATGGGGAAACTCGCTTTGTTATGCGAGTACAGTGGAACCTCGGTTTAAGAGTAACTTGGTTTGAGAGCGTTTTGATTTGCGAGCAACTTTTTTTTTTTAAGTTCTGACTCGGTTTGCGAGTGTTGACTCGCAAGACGAGCAGAATCCAAGCTAAAAAGGCCTGCCGTACCTCATTTAGACTGAATTTGACTTGAATCGTGAATCGTTTTTTTATATATACCAGTGTTTCCCCGAAAATGAGACCGGGTCTTATATTAATTCTGGCTAAAAAAAACACACTAGGGCTTATTTTCAGGGGATGTCTTATTTATTTATGGTATGTACAAAAAAAATTCTCCCCCTGTCTGCTCTGGAGTCAGCATTGTGAAATTCTGTAATCCCAAAAATAAACCTTTGTTTAAAGACCTTATAAAATGATGTAATCCGTTCTGTAAAAAGATAATATTATGTGCAGTGTGTCTCCTTGTGTAACATTATTGTGGAAAATACCTTATTTACAGTGCCGCTTGCCGCTCACGTGACCCGCTGGAGCTCAAATACTGCAGAGGGAGGGACCAAGATCCACAATGACGTCAGCCCCACTCTGAGTACTGCAGTGGGTAGGGGCTTAATAAAGTTTTATTGAAAAAAAAACAGCTGACAGCCGGGAGGAGAGGAGAAGAGCTCCCGCGGGTCACATGAGCACTCAGCAGTGCTGTAAATAAGGTATTTTCCACAATAAAGTTACAAAAGGGAGACACACTGCACATTATATAATCTTTTTACAGAACAGATTACTTGTTTTTACAAGGACTTTAACTAGGGCTTATTTTTGGGGTAGGGCTTATATTGCAGCCATCCCAGAAACTCACGCTAGGTCTTATTTTCGGGGTAGGGCTTATTTTCGGAGAAACAGGGGCCCGGATTCAAGAAGCAATTGCGCCTGTGTAACCATAGGTTACACTGCGCAATTGCTTACTTGCCCCGGCGTTACGAATGCTCCTGATTCAGGAACATCGTAACGCCGACTGCAGCCTAAAATCTGCGTGGCATAAGGCTCTTATGCCACGCATATCTTAGGCTGCATTCTAGTGATGACCGCTAGGGGGCGCTCCCATTGTGCTCAGTGTATAGTATGCAAATTGCATACTAACACCGATTCACAATGTTGCGCGAGCCCTGCGTACGCAATTTACGTAGTTTCCGTACGGCGTGTTTAGCGTAAGGCTGCCCCTTCTAATAGCAGGGGCAGCCAATGCTAAAGGATACCCGTCGTTCCCGCGTCGCGATATTTGAAATTACGTCGTTTGCGTAAGTGATTCGTGAATAGCGCTGGACGCCATTCACGTTCACTTTGAAGCAAATGACATCCTTGCGACGTCATTTGCCGCAAGGCACGTCGGGAAAGTTTCCCGACGGAGCATGCGCTCTACGCTCGGCGCGCCTAATTTAAATGATTCCCGCCCCCTACGGGATAATTTACATTAGGCGCCCTTACGCAGGGCAAGTTTACACAGCGCACACGCAATTTACGGAGCTACTGCTCCGTGAATCGCGGGTAGCGCAGTAAATTTGCGGGGGCGCAGGGCAAAAACGCTGCCCTGCGCCTCCGCAAATAAGGGGCAAATCTACCTGAATCTGGGCCAGGGTGTGTGTGTGTATATATATATATATATATATATATATATATAAAAAATCGTCCAGCTCTAGTTTAAAGTTGCAGAGATATGAATTGTTATCATGGGGTACGACTTGTAATGTGACTCCAATGTCCAAAGTCGCACAAGTGTGAAAAGGGGCCTAAACGTCATCAAGCTTTCCGCTGAGGGCCCTTTTACACTTGTGCGACATTTCCTTTGGAAATCAGAGTCGCATGACAAGACCTACCTCATGATTCCCAATTATAACCATTGATAGCTGTGCGACTTCAAAAGCAGTCCCTGTACTACTTTGGTCCGACTCGGAGTTGAGTTGAGGTCTATACACAGGCATTCCCTGAAATCTCTGCAAAAATCACGCAATTTTTTTAAGTCGCGGCAGTGTGAAAAAGGGCCTGACTGCCAAGCAAAGACTAAGCAAATTACCGTATTTATCGGCGTATACCGTGCACTTTTTTACCCTGAAAATCAGGGCAAAATCGTGGGTGCGCGGTATACGCCGATACCCGCGCCGAGTTTGAATACTGCGCCGACATATACCGAGCGCAGTACACTCGGGTATAGTCGGGCAGTCTCGGCTCCTTCCGCGCTCACGTCCTAGACGTACAGGACATCAGCGCGAGAGTTGCCGAGTCTGCCCGAGTGTACTGCGCTCTGTATATGTCGGCGCAGTATTCAAACTCGGCGCGGGAAATGAGCGGGGAGGACGCGAGAACGCCGCAGAAGGACGCCGGACCCGACGAAGAGGACACCCGAAGCCGCAGACGGACGCCGGACCCGACAAAGAGGACACCCGAAGCCGCAGAAGGACGCCGGACCCGACAAAGAGGACACCCGAAGCCGCAGAAGGACGCCGGACCCGACAAAGAGGACACCCGAAGCCGCAGAAGGACGCCGGACCCGACAAAGAGGACACCCGAAGCCGCAGAAGGACGCCGGACCCGACGAGGCCGCCGCGCAAGACACCAAAACTGTAAGTACAAAGAAAAAATTTTTTCCACAGGATTCGGGGCAACTTTAGGGGTGCGCGGTATACACGGGAGCGCGTAATACCGCGATAAATACGGTACTCCACAGCCAATTAAAATAGCCCTTCAGATTGAAAACACCAAGAACTAGAGAGAAAATCAAACTGGGAGACCAGATATAAAAAAATGTTTATTGAACCTTTGGACCCCCCCGAATCAGAATTCATTCCTGCGGATTAGTATGAGTCTTCTGATGCTTCATAAGCGTCCATTTCAGTGTGAAGCTCCGCCCACAATCTGTGCACTGAAACGGTTTCTCTCCGGTGTGGATCCGGCGATGTTTGTCCAGGTTGGATTTGTGCGAGAAGCTTTTCCCACAGTCCGAGCAGCAGTATGGCTTCTCCCCAGTGTGAACACGTTCGTGCTTCATCAGATTGGCCTTCTGGGTGAAACGTTTCCCGCAGTGCGAGCATGGAAAGGGCTTCTCCCCGGTGTGCGTCCGGATGTGCTTCACTAGAGTCATTTTGTCCTTGAAGCTTTTGCCACACTCGGTACACGGGAAGGGCCGCTCACCAGTATGACCCTTTCGGTGTTTGATGAGAAATGACATCCGTGTGAAGCTCTTCCCGCACTCTGGGCAGGCGAAGGGGCTCTGGCTGGCGTGCATTCTTTGGTGATCTGCAAGGTAGGAGCGGCGGGCGAACGGTTTCCCACACTCGTGGCACAAGAATGGCTTTTCGGCCCCATGCACCACCTGATGGTCAACAAGACTGGACCGGCGAGTGAATCGCTTGCCACAGTCGGGGCAGGAAAATGGCTTCTCCCCCGTATGAGATCTTTGGTGTTCCGCCAGGATGGATTTGAGTGTAAAGCATTTGCCGCATTCGGAGCAGGAGTACGGACGCTCGCCGGTGTGTATCCGTAGGTGCTCAACCAGAGATGACCTTAAAGTGAACGATTTCCCACACTCTGAACAAGAAAATGGCCTTTCCTGCCGGTGAAACTTTGCATGCTTTACCAGATTGGAACGCTGAGCAAAACACTTCCCGCACTCGGGGCACAAAAACGGCTTTTCCCCTGAATGAGTCCTCTGGTGTATGATGAGACCCGAGTTATAGGCAAAACATTTCCCGCACTCCGAACATGAGAGGGGCTTTGAGCCCGTGACATTCCTCAACATATTGTTGACGTTTTCAGGAAGAGAACCCTTAATCTCTGAGCCAGGAAATATTTCTCCTCTGTGAGATGGCTCCTCACAATCAGAAGTATCAACTGGTCCTGGGGGAATGTTTGGGGTAATGGGGCTTTCTTCTTCTTCTGTTATATCGTCACCTTCCAGCTCATCGTCTGAATAGGTTTTCACAACGTTGTATTCATCTGCAAATTATATAAAATAAACTTTTTAGTGGGAGACACGGGAGGAGGACCCGGGAGATGGTGCAGTGTGGGGTACACAGGAGATGGTGTGGGGGATACAGGAGGAGGATACAGGAGATGGTGCAGTGTGGAGAACATGGAAGATGGTGCAGTGTGGGGGATACGGAAGATGGTGCGGTGTGGGGGATACGGAAGATGGTGCGGTGTGGGGGATACAGGAGGAGGACATGGTGCCCTGTGGGGGATACAGGAGGATGGTGCAGTGTGGGGGACGCTGGAGAAGGACAAAGGAGATGGTGGAGTGTGGGGGATACAGGAGGCGGACATGGAAGATGGTGCAGCGTGGGGGGACCTGGAAGATGGTGCAGTGTGTGGGATACAGAAGATGGTGCAGTGTAGGGGATACAGGAGAAGGATACAGGAGATGGTGCAGTGTGGGTGATATGGGAGGAGGACATGAAAAATGGTGCAGTGTAGGGAATAAGGGAGGAGGACACGGGAGATGGTGCAGTGTGGGGGATACAGGAGATGGTGCAGTGTGGGCGATACAGAAGAAAGACACGGGAGATGGTGCGGTGTGGGGCATAGGGGGGAAAAGGACACTGGAGATGGCACGGCGCAGGGGACACGGGAGATGGCACGGTGTGGGGGGACATGGGAGATGGCACGGCGCGGGGGGACACGGGAGATGGCACGGCGCGGGGGGACACGGGAGATGGCACGGCGCGGGGGGACACGGGAGATGGCACGGCGCGGGGGGACACGGGAGATGGCACGGCGCGGGGGGAAACGGGAGATGGCGCGGCGCGGGGGGACACGGGAGATGGCGCGGCGCGGGGGGACACGGGAGATGGCACGGCCCGGGGGGACACGGGAGATGGCACGGCCCGGGGGGACACGGGAGATGGCACGGCCCGGGGGGACACGGGGCGGGAGATGGTGAAGTGTGGGGGACATGGCGCGGGGATACGGAAGATGGTGAAGTGTGGGGGACACGGGAGATGGTAAAGTGTGGGGGACACGGGAGATGGCGTGGGGGACACGGGAGATGGCGTGGGGGACACGGGAGATGGCGTGGGGGACACGGGAGATGGCGTGGGGGACACGGGAGATGGCGTGGGGGACACGGGAGATGGCGTGGGGGACACGGGAGATGGCGCGGGGGGACACGGGAGATGGCACGGCGCGGGGGGACACGGGAGATGGCACGGCGCGGGGGGACACGGGAGATGGCACGGCGCGGGGGGACACGGGGTGGGAGATGGTGAAGTGTGGGGGACATGGCACGGGGATACGGAAGATGGTGAAGTGTGGGGGACACAGGAGATGGTAAAGTGTGGGGGACACAGGAGATGGTAAAGTGCGGGGGACACAGGAGATGGTAAAGTGCGGGGGACACGGGAGATGGCAAAGTGTGGGGGACACGGGAGATGGCAAAGTGTGGGGGACACGGGAGATGGCAAAGTGTGGGGGACACGGGAGATGGCAAAGTGTGGGGGACACGGGAGATGGCAAAGTGTGGGGGACACGGGAGATGGCAAAGTGTGGGGGACACAGGAGATGGCAAAGTGTGGGGGACACGGGAGATGGCAAAGTGTGGGGGACACGGGAGATGGTAAAGTGTGGGGGACACGGGAGATGGTAAAGTGTGGGGGACACGGGAGATGGCGTGGGGGACACGGGAGATGGCGAAGTGTGGGGGACATTGGAGATGGTGAAGTGTGGGGGACATTGGAGATGGTGAAGTGTGGGGGACACAGGAGATGGTGAAGTGTGGGGACATTGGAGATGGTGAAGTGTGGGGGACATTGGAGATGGTGAAGTGTGGGGGACATTGGAGATGGTGAAGTGTGGGGGACACAGGAGATGGTGAAGTGTGGGGACATTGGAGATGGTGAAGTGTGGGGGACACAGGAGATGGTGAAGTGTGGGGACATTGGAGATGGTGAAGTGTGGGGGACACAGGAGATGGTGAAGTGTGGGGACATTGGAGATGGTGAAGTGTGGGGGACACAGGAGATGGTGAAGTGTGGGGACATTGGAGATGGTGAAGTGTGGGGGACACAGGAGATGGTGAAGTGTGGGGACATTGGAGATGGTGAAGTGTGGGGGACATTGGAGATGGCGCGTGGACACGGAAGATGGTGAAGTGTGGGGGACACGGGAGATACCGAAGTGTGGGGGACATGGGAGATGGCGCAGGGGGGACATGGAGAAGAAGAAACAACATAAAGAACATGGGAGATACCGAAGTGTGGGGGACATGGGAGATGGCGCAGGGGGGACATGGAGAAGATGAAACAACATAAAGAACATGGCAGATGGTGTAGAGGTTAAACATTATTCTTTTTTTTTTTGTATTTGGTGTTTATTACTCACCTGTACTGATCTCTACAAATGTTTCCTCCTCCTTACATGGTTCATCGTACATTAAGTACATCTCTTCCTCTTCCTCTTCTTCTTCCTTGACCTCAACTTTAAAAGAAATGACATCTTCTGCCTACAAAGATAATAACATTTTGAAAAAAAAAACATAACACAATATACAGAGCAGAGTGGAGTAACCTTTCTAGGACTCTTTGTGCAACCAACCTGATCATGGTAAGAGAGGGTGAGATCTTCCTCTGTATAATCCCGGGAATCCTGAGGACGGGGACATCTCTCCGGTGGGTTCCCATTACTGGATCCATCTGTAGGAAACACACACACTGACTGAATACAAAGCACTGCTTATAGACCTCTTAATAAACAAGGGACAATAAATACTTTATTGGACGCAACGCGTAAGGGCGGTCAGATCATTGGGGATCTAGGTGGCGCCTCCGTACTGCTCTCTCCTTTACAATAAAGTTTCTTCTTACCCGGTGATGTGAGAGGTGGCCGGTTCTCCATCATGACGTCCTTGTAGAGATCCTTGTGTCCTTCTATATACTCCCACTCCTCCATGGAGAAATAGACAGTGACATCCTGACACCTTATAGGAACCTGACACACACAATGATACAGTCACCATCCAGACACACCCCTTGTCTGTTACTGGATAATGTCCCAGAATTCCCGGCACCGCTCACCTCTCCTGTCAGCAGATCAATGATCTTCTGGGCGACTTCTACTATGTTCTTATTGTTTCCTTCAGATGTCAGGGAGGGAGGTGGAGGGACTGTGATGGTTACCTGGCCACCAGATTTCACAGGAGGAAAACGCTGTATTTAAAACACAAAAAAAAAAGTGATGCAATTTTATCCTTCTGATCCCTCCTCACCTCTCCGGTCAGGTCCATGTTTTATTAATAGAGATAAGAGTGATGTCATGTGACCTCCCAGAATCCTCCTCACCTCTCCGGTCAGGTCTGTGTTTTATTATTAGAGATAAGAGTGATGTCATGTGAACTCCCAGAATCCTCCTCACCTCTCCGGTCAGGTCTGTGTTTTATTATTAGAGATAAGAGTGATGTCATGTGAACTCCCAGAATCCTCCTCACCTCTCCGGTCAGGTCTGTGTTTTATTAATAGAGATAAGAGTGATGTCATGTGACCTCCCAGAATCCTCCTCACCTCTCCGGTCAGGTCTGTGTTTTATTAATAGAGATAAGTGTGATGTCATGTGACCTCCCAGAATCCTCCTCACCTCTCCGGTCAGGTCTGTGTTTTATTAATAGAGATAAGAGTGATGTCATGTGACCTCCCAGAATCCTCCTCACCTCTCCGGTCAGGTCTGTGTTTTATTATTAGAGATAAGAGTGATGTCATGTGAACTCCCAGAATCCTCCTCACCTCTCCGGTCAGGTCTGTGTTTTATTAATAGAGATAAGAGTGATGTCATGTGACCTCCCAGAATCCTCCTCACCTCTCCGGTCAGGTCTGTGTTTTATTAATAGAGATAAGTGTGATGTCATGTGACCTCCCAGAATCCTCCTCACCTCTCCGGTCAGGTCTGTGTTTTATTAATAGAGATAAGAGCGATGTCATGTGAACTCCCAGAATCCTCCTCACCTCTCTGGTCAGGTCTGTGTTTTATTAATAGAGATAAGAGTGATGTCATGTGACCTCCCAGAATCCTCCTCACCTCTCCGGTCAGCTCTGTGTTTTATTAATAGAGATAAGAGTGATGTCATGTGACCTCCCAGAATCCTCCTCACCTCTCCGGTCAGGTCTGTGTTGTATTAATAGAGATAAGAGTGATGTCATGTGACCTCCCAGAATCCTCCTCACCTCTCCGGTCAGGTCTGTGTTTTATTAATAGAGATAAGAGTGATGTCATGTGACCTCCCAGAATCCTCCTCACCTCTCCGGTCAGCTCTGTGTTTTATTAATAGAGATAAGAGTGATGTCATGTGACCTCCCAGACTCCTCACCTCTCCGGTCAGGTCTGTGTTTTATTAATAGAGATAAGAGTGATGTCATGTGACCTCCCAGAATCCTCCTCACCTCTCCGGTCAGGTCTGTGTTTTATTAATAGAGATAAGAGTGATGTCATGTGACCTCCCAGAATCCTCCTCACCTCTCCGGTCAGCAGCGAGATGATCTCCAGGGTGAGATCTAATATCTTCTCTGTTATATGACTCCGCTCCTCCATCCTTAATACCGCCACGGTCAAAATGTTGCTCACTTCTTCACAACTGCCCCATCATCACATCTTAATCAACTTGGGAAATCCTACAAATGGAACAAAATGATAACATTTATTTAAAAAAAAAAAATTTGTAGAGTGCAGGAAAGACGAGTGTCAATGCTGGGAATGCTGTCAAGAGAACCTATCATAGATTCTCTTTATCTGCCGTTAGCAAAAAAATAACCCCTTCCTGGGTTGTCTCCAATCGTCCGATCCAGTGGCTCCTCTGCCCTCGGAGCGACTCCATAGCACCCAGTTGCTCTGATAACAGATCCGGCAGGCGGACAATTTTCAGGCTGTGGAAACCCCGCCAGACTGGAACTCAACCAATAACTTTTGCTCCCTCTTGCAGTTGCTGACTGCCACCATCGTTGGGGTCTTTATCTGCTGTGTGTAGCTGGAAACAGAGATAGATGGACCTCATCTAAATGGTTTTGGAATACAAGGACCCCTGATCCCGGCCAAGGCCCCATCTAGTGACTCCAGTGCATCTCCAGTCTATGTCTCATCCACTGACTCCATAGCGCCCAGTTACTCCAAGTGCATTCCCAATCCACATGTCATCTAGTACCTCCAGTGCTGGGAACAGAGATAAACGGACCTCATCTAAAGGGTTTCAGAGTACAAAGACCCCCGATCCCAGCCAAGGCCCCATCTAGTGACTCCAGCGCATCCCCAGCCAGACAATTTTCAGGTTGTGGAAACCCCGCCAGACAGGAACTTAACCCATAACTTTTGCTCCCTCTTACAGTTGCTGACTGCCACCATCGTTGGGGTCTTTATCTGCCGAGTGTAGTTGGGAACAGAGATAGATGGACCTCATCTAAAAGGGTTTGGAGTACAAAGACCCCTGATCCCGGACAAGGCCTCAACTAGTGACTCCAGTGCATCCCCAGTCTATGGGTCATCCACTGACTCCATAGCACCCAGTTACTCCAAGTCCACATGTCATCTAGTGCCTCCAGTGCTGGGAACAGAGATAGGCAGACCTCATCTAAAGGGTTTCAGAGTGCAAAGACCCCTGATCCCAGCCAAGGCCCCATCTAGTGACTCCAATTCATTCCCAGTCTATGGGTCTATACTCCAAGTGCATTCCCAGTCCACATGTCATCTAGTGCCTCCAGTGCCAGGAACAGAGATAGACGGACCTCATCTAAAGGTTTCAGAGTACAAAGACCCCTGATCCCAAGACCCAATCTAGTGACGCCAGTGTGTCCCCAGTCTATGTGTCATCCACTGACTTCATAGCGCCCAGTTACTCCAAGTGCATTCCCAATCCACGTCATCTAGTGCCTCCAGTGCTGGGAACAGAGATAGACGGACCACATCTAAAGGGTTTCGGAGTACAAAGACCCCTGATCCCGGCCAAGGCCCCATCTAGTGACTCCAGTGTATCCCCAGTCTATGGGTCATCCACTGACTCCATAGCGCCCAGTTACTCCAAGTGCATTCCCAATCCACGTCATCTAGTGCCTCCAGTGCTGGGAACAGAGATAGACGGACCACATCTAAAGGGTTTCGGAGTACAAAGACCCCTGATCCCGGCCAAGGCCCCATCTAGTGACTCCAGTGTATCCCCAGTCTATGGGTCATCCACTGACTCCATAGCGCCCAGTTACTCCAAGTGCATTCCCAGTCCACATGTCATCTAGTGCATCCAGTGCTGGGAACAGAGATCTGAGGTCTGTCTGAGTGCAAAGACCCCTGATCCCGGCCAAGGCCCCAAAGTAGTCATCATCACCATTTCACCGGCAATGTCTATGGGAGAATGCTGACATTCTGAAATAGCCTGTTATCTGCATTAAGAATATGTGCCCTCCCCTCCCCCGCTGAACTGAAAACCTTCAAGGGTAATTCCCCCTGGGGACCCCCAACAACTTACCAGACTCAGCCATTAACCGGCACGGTTTAGGGGCCCTTAGGAGTTCCCAGAAAGCTGCTGGTGGCCCAATATCCAGCGACCAACATTCACCCAAAGCTCAGGACAGGTGAAAGGTGTGTCACAGCCCCTCCTACTTCCTGAATATTCATGAGGAGTCATTCACATTCATTATCCCTCCATTAATGTCTGTTACTAGACGCCCCAAGCCATGAATGAACGAACCAACCCTCACCTATACCTTCTTCCCCTTTAGATAAAAGCAAGGCGGAAGTTACTGTCACCTTACAGTCGCTTCCGGTAACCTGGGACCGCTCTATCTCTGCTATTGACAGTTCGGCTCCTCCCACTGCGCGCTTCTCCATTGCAAAGCCACGCCCCCTCCCTCTCTACAGGCTGGCGTCTCCCCGCCCAGCTCTGCAGCACGGGCTGTCAAGAGACGATAAGCGGCCACCTCGCCGACGTCACGTCGGCGAGGTGGCCGCTCTAGTGAACACTAGAGGGGAATACTGATGTCCTCACTATGGAAGGAGGAGACGCCATTTTTCTGAAGTCTCTGATTTCCTACTACAGTTCCCAGAATGATTTGCTGCAATCCTTTCTTATTATTTCCTGCTGGAGGCCAGAATAGGAGCAGCTTTTGTTACTGGAATGAGAGATTCCTGCAAGACTGGTAATATTATCATTAATTATTGATCATTGTTATAAATATTATTATTGTTTATCAATATATAATTCCTCCAACCTATCACCCCCAGTAATAACAGGGATCCATTTCTACTTGTAATAATAGTAAATAATAATATTATACTACAATTTGAATTATTTACATATCTCTGACATATGCCGCAGCGCTGTTTGAAGAACCGTTCACAATATAATGTCATTTAGGGATCCATATTCATAAACAAGTAGAAAATATCTTAAAGGAACTCTCCGTTTTCAGGTGAAGGTAACCTCTTGGCGTCTGTGTCCCCATGGACAACTGAACCAACTGTAGGCGCTGTCATTTACTTTTAAAAAAGATCGCGGCGAGATCAAGTGTGCTGATCAGGAGACTCCTCCAAGAGAACCGATCGGACCACCATGACTGATCTGCTGAGGATGGACAACGACGGAGGCCATAAGACCGAGAAGATATTTAACATTACTATGGAGATCATCACACTGCTGGCCGGAGAGGTGAGGAGGATTCTGGGAGGTCACATGACATCACTCTTATCTCTATTAATAAAACACAGAGCTGACCGGAGAGGTGAGGAGGATTCTGGGAGGTCACATGACATCACTCTTATCTCTATTAATAAAACACAGACCTGACCGGAGAGGTGAGGAGGATTCTGGGAGATCACATGATCTATCACTTCCATCTATCTCTGATAAGTTATTTAACCACTTCCCGCCCGCTGTATGCAGAATGACCGCCGGGAAGTGATTCTGTTATCCTGACTGGGCGCCATATAACGTCTAGCAGGATAAGATGCCTGCGGCGCGCGGCGATCATGAGTGCGGGGTGTCAGTCTGACACACCGCATCTCAGATCGTGGTAAGAAGCCTCTGACAGAGGCTTCTTACCACGTGATCAACTGTGACCAATCACAGCGTGAACCAGGAAGTACCGGTAAACGGCATTCATCGGTTCGCGCTGACAGGGAGAGCGATCAGCGCGGGGGGGGGGGGGGGGGTTACTGTGCTGATAATCAGCACATTGATTATTAGAACAACCCCCATCAATTGTAAAAATAAGCTGCCAATCAGTGCCCAGTCATTCCCCCAACATAACCCCCTGCCAGTGACCAGTAAAGTGCCAATCTGTGCCAATCAGAGCCCACCACAGTGCCAATCAGTGCCCAGCAGTAACACCTGTCAGTAACCAATCAGTACCTCATCATCAGTGCTGCCAATCAGTACCACCTATCAGTGTCGCCTGTCAGTGCCCATCACAGCCACCTGTCAGTGCCCATCAGTGCCGCCTGTCAGTGTTCATTAGTGCCAACTATCAGTGCCCATCAGTGCTGCATATCAGTGCCACCTATTGGTGCCCATGAGTGCTGCATATCAGTGCCTCCTATCAGTGCCCATCATTTCTACATATCAGTGCCCATCAATTCTACATATCAGTGCCTCCTCACCAGTGCCCATCAATTCTACATATCAGTGCCGCCTATCAGTGCCTATCAATTCTACATATCAGTGCCTCCTCACCAGTGCCCATCCGTGCCACCTTATTAGTGCCAACTCATCAGTGCTGCCTCATCAGTGCCCGTCAGTGGAAAACAACATTTTATGACAGAAACTAAGAAAAATCGTTTTTTTTTTTAATGAAAAATGTGGGTCTTTTCTAGTTTGTTTAGCAAAAAATACAAACTCCAGAGGTGATCAAATACCACCAAAAGAAAGATCTATATGTGGGAGGAAAAGGATAAAAATTTAGTTTGGGTACAGTGTTGCATGACCGCGCAATTGTCATTCAAAGTGCGACAGCGCTGAAAGCTGAAAACTGCCCTGGGCGGGAAGGGGGCAAAAGTGGCCGGTATTGAAGGGGTTAAACACAGACTTGACCAGAAAGGAGGTTTGAGGACCAAGGGAGTCAAAGTCATTGCGAATAATCTTTTTTTTTTGTATCTCTCATTTGGCAGGACTGTCGAGTGGTGAAGAAGGCATCTGGAGAAAATGTGGCGCCAAGCAATTGCCCCCGAGTTACAGGAGACAAATCCAAGAAACATAAAGAGAAGATCCTCGGGGTCACCAACAAGATCATAGAGCTGCTGACAGGAGAGGTGAGCGGTGCCGGGAATTCTGGGACATTATCCAGTAACAGACGAGGGATGTGTCTGGATGGTGACTCTATCATTGTGTGTGTCAGGTTCCTATAATCCCGGGGTAGGCAACCTCGGCACTCCAGCTGTGGTGAAACTACAAATCCCATCATGCCTCTGCCTCTAGGAGTCATGCCTGTGATTGCCGGGTTTTGCAATGTCTCATGGGACTTGTAGTTTTAAAACAGCTGGAGGGCCAAAGGTTGCCTACCCCTGCTATAAGGTGTCAGGATGTCACTGTCTGTTTCTCCACGTAGGAGGAGGAGTACTCGGAAGAAGAAGAAGATTGGGAAGAGGATGAGGTAGAAGAGGAGAGTCCACCATTTCCTAAATCACTGTGTAAGAGGAGACTTTGTCTTTCTTTTTTTCCAAATCTCTCTTTGTAGGTCCAACTAAATCCTCAACATACAGTGGAACCTCGGATTGCGAGTAACGCCGTTAACTAGGGTTGTCCCGATACCACTTTTTTAGGACCGAGTACGAGTACCGATACTTTTTTTCATGTACTCGCCGATACCGAATACCGATACTTTTTTTAAAATGTGTCCCCAAATTCAGCCATGTCCCCCCCATATGCAGCAATGTCCCCCCACAAATGCAGCCATGTCCCCCCACATATATCCAGCCGTGTCCCCCCACATATGCAGCCATGTCCCCCCACATATGCAGCAATGTCCCCCCACATATGCAGCCATGTCCCCCCACATATGCAGCCATGTCCCCCCTATATGCAGCCATGTCCCCCGTATATGCAGCCATGTCCCCCCTATATGCAGCCATGTCCCCCCTATATGCAGCCATGTCCCCCCTATATCCAGCCATGTCCCCCCTATATGCAGCCATGTCCCCCCTATATGCAGCCATGTCCCCCCTATATGCAGCCATGTCCCCCCTATATGCAGCCATGTCCCCCCTATATCCAGCCATGTCCCCCCTATATGCAGCCATGTCCCCCCTATATCCAGCCATGTCCCCCCTATATGCAGCCATGTCCCCCTTATATCCAGCCATGTCCCCCCTATATCCAGCCATGTCCCCCCTATATGCAGCCATGTCCCCCTTATATGCAGCCATGTCCCCCCTATATCCAGCCATGTCTCCCCTATATGCAGCCATGTCCCCCCTATATGCAGCCATGTCCCCCCTATATGCAGCCATGTCCCCCCTATATCCAGCCATGTCCCCCCTATATGCAGCCATGTCCCCCGTATATCCAGCCATGTCCCCCCTATATCCAGCCATGTCCCCCCATACCTAGATGCCGCCGCCGCATGGTTAAACAGCGTGCGGGGAACATCACAGCTTTCATTTGAATAGCTGTAGTGTTCCCCGCTGCGCCGCGTATAGACACTCCTCCATGTTTGGGATTGGACAGATCCGGGGGGGGCAAGTATTCTATTTAGGCATTGGGGGTATTTATACTCGGTATCGGTCCCGATACCGATACTGGTATCGATATCGGGACAACCTTACCGTTAACGAGCGTTTCGCAATATGAGCACTGTATTTAAAAAAATCCTAACTCGGTTTGCGAGTGTTGTCTCGAAAAACGAGCAGGATTCAAGCCAAAGTGGTGTGCAATACCGCTTTTGGCCTGTGGTGGGGGGGGGGCGCCAGAGCCAAGCGGAGCCGATCGGCGCCATTCGGAAAGATTTCCGATGTTCGCAAGGTCTTTCCGAGTGATTCCGAGGCTCTCCAGCGCCCCCCCCCCCCACCTCTGGCCCTATGTGGTATTGCATGCCATTGAAGTCAATGCGGAACAAATTATTTTCGTTTCCATTGACTTCAATGGGGAAACTCGCTTTGATATGCGAGTACTTTGGATTACGAGCATTCTCCTGGAACGGGTTATCCGAGGTTCCACTGTATAAGATTTTGAGACAATGTATTCAGTCAGTGTGTGTTTCCTACAGATGGATCCAGTAATGGCAACCCACCAGAGAGATGTCCCCGTCCTCTGTATTCCCGGGACTCCACACAGGAACATCCCAACCTTCCTTACCGTTTTCAGGTAGTTGGGACTGAGAACCTTCATAGCATATCGGGAAGGGATTTTGCCAACAATGGTGACAATACTGTCCTTTCACAAAACCTTTTAGGCAGAAAACCGGAGAGACATGAATATTATTGTGAAAGAGGAAGAAGAAGAGGAGGGGATCGAAATTCCTCTTACGATGAAAGAAGAGGAAACAGGTAAAGCCATTTAAAAAGTCTATCTCTATAGCCATCTCTTGTTAAAGAGGAACTTTACCCATAACAACTCGACAAAAAATAATGTTCCCCAGCAAGGAAATACAACAATAATACATATAATATATAATACATAATATATAATATAACACATAAATACAACATTAATAATTATGCTACCAAAATCAGCATGCCTTGTAAATAGCCTCCAGCCTTGTTCCTGTTTTTTCTTGCTGGAGGCTGCCATTTTGCTGAAGCCCAGAGCCCCTGAGCAGCAGTAAATCTTTAGCCTGTCAACAGATTGGCCTCTACGTTTTTGGCACAGTGCACAGTGCCTACACAGGTAGGCCATTGGGAACCGACACATGGCTGCATTGGGGACACAAGACTACACAAGGCTGCATTGGGGACACATGACTGCATTGGGGACACAATTGGGGACACAAGGCTGCATTGGAGACACATGGCTGCATTTGGGGACAAGGCTTAATTGGGGGCACATGGCTGCATTTGGGGACACATGACTGCATTGGGCACACAATTGGAGACACATGGCTGCGTTTGGGGAAACAAGGCTTAATTGGGGACACATGGCTGCATTGGGGACACATGGCTGCATTTGGGGACACAAGGCTAAATTGGGGACACATGGCTGCATTTGGGGACACAAGGCTAAATTGGGGACACAGGGCTGCATTGGGGAAACAATTGGGGACACAAGGCTGCGTTTGGGGACACATGGCTGCGTTTGGGGAAACAAGGCTTAATTGGGGACACATGGCTGCATTTGGGGACACAAGGCTGCATTGGGGACACATGACTGCATTGGGGACACAATTGGGGACACAAGGCTGTGTTTGGGGACACATGGCTGCGTTTGGGGAAACAAGGCTTAATTGGGGACATATGGCTGCATTTGGGGACACAAGGCTGCAATTCCGACCGTGTGTACGCGGCATAAGTAACAAGCATAGGTTTAATACTATGCACAAAAATTATAGATAAATATAAATAACACGGACAGGTTGAAGTCCAGTAAATGTGGCTCAACTCCTCCTAAATCTGCGCTGGGTTTCCCAGGCGTAAGTCAGCGTAAGTGGAAGTGGGCGTGAGCCATGCTAATGAGGCGTGACCCCATGCAAATGATGGGCCGAGCGCCTGATAGATACGTATTGCCAACTGCACATGCGCCGTCCCGTGGGCGCATCTCAGTGCGCATGCTCACAATCACGTCTGAACAACTGACTAAGATACGTCGGATCACTGCCTACGGCGTGAACGTAACCTACGCCTAGTCATATTCATGTACTACGTAAACTACGTAAAATACGTCGGTTTGTGTTCCCTGGTGCAGCCCTTTGCATGGATGATGCTGAGTTACACCTCCTTTATGGGGCATAACTTTACGCCGGATGTATAACTTTACGCGTATCTCCCTCATTTGCATATGTGAATAGAAAATCAATGGGAGCGCCAAATACGTCCAGCGTAAATATGCGCCCATGATACGCCGGCATAGGCAAGTTACGTCGGTCGGATAAAGCCTATTTTTAGGCGTATCTTAGTTTGTGGGTCGGCGCATAGATACGATGGCGCACATTTGTACTTACGACGGCGTATTTTGAGATACGTTGGCGCAAGTGCTTTGTGAATCCGGACCCCAGTCAATCCAATGATAATATCTCAGGACACTGAACACTAAAGTGTAAAACAAAAGGGGGGAAAAGGGTGAAGGTGTGACCAAGGACAGAGGGATATCCCACTAGAGTTTATTCTTGGAGAGTCATCTAACCATCTGTAACCATCTGTAGCCAGCTTAAACAATGTCACAGATCCCTAGCTACATGACAGGTAGACATTTTGGCCCGAATTAAGAAAGCAGTTACGACGGCGTATCTCCAGATACGCCGTCGTAACTCTGAGTGCGGGCCGTCGCATCTCGGCGTCTGATTCATAGAATCAGATACGCCTCAATGTTGCCTAGATACGAGCGGCGTAAGTCTCCTACTCCATAGTATCTTAGGGTGCAATATTTACGCTGACCGCTAGGGGCGCTTCCCTAGACTTCCGCGTCAAATATGCAAATTAGGTAGATACGCCGATTCAGAAACGTACGTCCGCCCGGCGCATTTTGTCGCGTCGTTTACGTTAGGCTTTTTCCGGCGTAAAGTTACCCCTGCTATATGAGGGGTATCCCATGTTAAGTATGGACGTCGTTCCCGCGTTGAATTTTGAAAATTTTATGTTGTTTGCGTAAGTCGTTCGCAAATAGGGCTGTACGTAAGTTACGTTCACATCTAAAGCATTGACGATTTGCGGCGTAATTTCGAGCATGGGCACTGGGATTCTTTCATGAACGGCGCATGCGCCGTTCGTAAAAAATGTAAAAAAACGTCAAATACGTGGGGTCACAATTCATTTGAACAAAACACGCCCACATCATCCACATTTACGCCGGACCACATACGTTACGCCGCCGTAACTTACGGAGCAAGTTCTTTCTGAATACGGAACTTGCGCCCTAATTTACGGCGGGCTTAACGTATCTGAGATACGTTACGCTCGACGAGAGATACACCAAATGTATCTGAATCCGGGCCCTTATCTCCATGTAATTGTCTCTTTCGTTTCACCACTAGACTGTGACATGGATGAGGACAACGACCTTGCAGAAGACTCTCCAGAAGAACCCTCCAACCCCGAAGAATGGTTTTCCGACAGCGGCGATGCCACCACCCCCGACACAGCATACGACGGTGACAAGTTATTTCCTTGCTCTCAGTGTAGTAAATGTTTCACCAGGAAGTCGAGTCTTATCCGTCATCAGAGAATTCACACGGGCGAGAAGCCATTTCCCTGTTCGGAATGTCATAAACGTTTCACGCGCAAAGCCACTCTTCTGGAGCACATGAGGGTTCACACAGGAGGGAAGCCATTTGTGTGCGCAGAGTGTGGGGAAGGCTTTGCACAGAATTCCGAACTCATCAACCACAAGAAGACTCACGCAGACGACAAGCCACTTGCATGCATGGACTGCGGGAAATGTTTCCAGCAGAAGTCTGATCTTGCCGTCCATCGGAGGGTCCACAGAGCCAAGACAACTTTTACGTGTCCCGACTGTGGCAAAGGCTTCATCCAAAAGTCGGTGCTCGTCATTCACCAAAGAACTCACACGGGCGAGAGGCCTTATTCTTGCGACGAGTGTGGAAAAAGTTTCACACAGAAGTCGGACCTGGTGGTCCACCGGAGAACCCACACAGGAGAACGGCCCTTTATGTGTGTTGAGTGCGGGAAGAGCTTCACGCAGAAGTCAACGTTGGTTATCCACCAAAGGATCCACCGGGGGGAAAAACCGTTTACCTGCAAGGAGTGCGGAAGACAATTTACTCAGAAGTCCACTCTGGTGACCCACCAAAAGCTTCATACGCCACTTAAGTTGTTACATTGCTTTTCCAGGAATCCTCAGTAGGCGGTGGGGTCACATAAAAGCACTTTTGACTCAAGAGGCACAAGCAGTGTTAAGGCGGGTGCTTCCCAATCCTAGAAGCCCATGGAGGACAACTGTTGGTCTTTCAAACTAAGCCAGATTAGGTAAATTGGACCTCATTTTATGGGCACCTACTTGAGCTCTGCCAGAGCCATTCGTTTGATAGAAGACCTAGACAAAGACCCAGACTAGAAAGACAAGCTATCAGTTGAGACAGCTTGGAGTCAACCATGAGGATCTTAAGCACATATTGGAACCCCTGGAATCCACAGGAAGCAATGGGGTTGCATAAAAGCACCTTTGACTCAACAGACTCAAGCAGTGTTAAGGAGGGTGCTTCGCAATCCAAGAAGACCTTGGAGGACAACTGTTGGTCTTTCAAACTGAGCCAGATTAGGTAACTTCGACCTTTTATACGGACACCTTTTGGAGCTCTGCCAGAGCCATTCAATTAATTGTGGACCTAGACAAAGACCCAGATCACAGCGGCAAGATAATCTATCAGTTGAGACAGCTTGGAGTCAACCATGAGGATCTTAAGCACATATTGGAACCCCTGGAATCCACAGTAAGCAGTGGGGTTGCATAAAGAACTTTTGACTCAACCTACCCAAGCAGTGTTAAGGAGGGTGCTTCTTCCCAATCCAAGAAAACCTTGGAGGACAACTGTTGGTCTTTCAAACTGAGCCAGATTAGGTAACTTCGACCTTTTATACGGGCACCCTTTGGAGCTCTGCCAGAGCCATTCAATTAATCGTGGACCTAGACAAAGACCCAGATCACACCGGCAAGAAAAGCCATCAGTTGAGACAGCTTGGAATCAACCATGAGGATCTTTAGCACATATTGGAACCACTGGAATCCACAGTAAGCAGTGGGGTTGGATAAAAGCACTTTTGACTCAACCGACCCAAGCAGTGTTAAGGAGGGTGCTTCGCAATCCAAGAAGACCTTGGAGGACAACTGTTGGTCTTTCAAACTGAGCCAGATTAGGTAACTTCGACCTTTTATACGGACACCTTTTGGAGCTCTGCCAGAGCCATTTAATTGATCGGGGACCTAGACAAAGACCCAGATCACACCGGCAAGAAAAGCTATCAGTTGAGACAGCTTGGAATCAACCATGAGGATCTTAAGCACATATTGGAACCACTGGAATCCACAGTTAGCAGTGGGGTTGGATAAAAGCACTTTTGACTCAACCAACCCAACCAGTGTTAAGGAGGGTGCTTCTTCCCAATCCAAGAAGACCTTGGAGGACAACTGTTGGTCTTTCAAACTGAGCCAGATTAGGAAACTTCGACCTTTTATACGGACACCCTTTGAAGCTCTGCCAGAGCCATTCAATTGACCGGGGACCTAGACAAAGACCCAGATCACACCAGTAAGAAAAGCTATCAGTTGAGACAACTTGAAGTCAACCACAAGGAACCCCTGGAATCCACAGTAAGCAGTGGGGTTGCATAAAGCACTTTTGACTCAACAGACCCAAGCAGTGTTAAGGAGGGTGCTTCTTCCCCAATCCAAGAAGACCTTGGAGGACAACTGTTGGTCTTTCAAACTGAGCCAGATTAGGTAACTTCAACCTTTTATACAGACACCCTTTGAAGACCTTGGAGGACAACTGTTGGTCTTTCAAACTGAGCCAGATTAGGTAACTTCAACCTTTTTATACGGACACCTTTTGGAGCTCTGCCAGAGCCATTCAATTGATCGGGGACCTAGACAAAGACCCAGATCACACCAGTAAGAAAAGCTATCAGTTGAAACAGCTTGGAGTCAACCATGAGGATCTTAAAGACACCCTGGAATCACCCACAAAGATCTCAAACACATCTTTGGAGCCACCAATGAAGATCAACTGGTCCTCCTTCCAAACTTGCCGTCACTGTGATTTTCATCAAAATAAGCTGACACAAAACGAATGAAACAATGGAGAGGAGTGAAATTTGCTTTGTTTTTCCATGTCAAGCAGTCAGTTGTTGTCCATAGTTTTAGAACATTGTTCGCTGGAATCCTTATTTATAGATGAGACAGACATGTAACATTTTATTTTTATTATTCCAAAATATTCAAAGGACTTAATACAGGTTCGAGTCCATTCAGAAATTGTTTTTGCATCCGGCTGTACCACAACTTTTTTGTACCAACTCTATTGCATGTCTTGTATCTGTTGTAGCGTGTAGTACAAGAGGCTTGCAAAAAAAAAAAAAAGGAACCATTAATTTATTAAAAAAAAATTCAACCTCCTGTTAACCACTTAAGCCCCCCGGACCATTTTGTTGCTAAATGCCCAGGCCAGGTTTTGCGATTCGGCACTGCGTCGCTTTAACAGACAATTGCGCGGTCGTGCGACGTGGCTCCCAATAAAATTGGCGTCCTTTTCCCCCCACAAATAGAGCTTTCTTTTGGTGGTATTTGATCACCTCTGCGGTTTTTATTTTTTGCGCTATAAACAAAAATAGAGCGACAATTTTGAAAAAAATTCAATATTTTTTACTTCTTGCTATAATAAATATCCCCCAAAAACATATATAAACATTTTTTTTCCCCTCACTTTAGGCCGATACGTATTCTTCTACCTATTTTTGGTAAAAAAAATCTCAATAAGCGTTCATCGATTGGTTTGCGCAAAATTTATAGCGTTTACAAAATAGAGGATAGTTTTATTGCATTTTCTTAATTTTTTTTTTTTTTACTACTAATGGCGGCGATCAGCGATTTTTTTCGTGACTGCGACATTATGGCGGACACTTCGGACAATTTTCACACATTTTTGGGACCATTGTCATTTTCACAGCAGAAAATGCATTTAAATTGCATTGTTTATTGTGAAAATGACAGTTGCAGTTTGGGAGTTAACCACAGGGGGCGCTGTAGGAGTTAGGGTTCACCTAGTGTGTGTTTACAACTGTAGGGGGTGTGGCTGTAGGACTGACGTCATCGATCGAGTCTCTCTATAAAAGGGATCACTCGATCGATGCAGCCGCCACAGTGAAGCACGGGGAAGCCGTGTTTACATACAGCTCTCCCCGTTCATATACATGCGGCGGTCGGCAAGTGGTTAAGTACTGAGCATTTTAGCATTTACAAAGAAATATTTTAAAGGAACGCTCAAGTTTCCATAACATATGCTGGGGTTGACACCTTGTGGATGATGGCTTGCTAGGCATAGAGACGAACTTTTAAAAACTAGGGCCCGGGTTCACAAAACACTTACGCCGACGTATCTCGATATACGCCGCGTAAGTGTAACTTTGCGCCTTTGTATCTGTGCGCCGTGCCCACAGAACTAGATACGCCTGAAAATAGGCTTCATCCGACCGACGTAACTTTCCTACGCCGGCGTATCGTGGGCACATATTTACGCTGGCCGCCTCATTGCAAATATGCAAATGAGGGAGATACGTCGATCCACGAACGTAGTTGCGCCCGACGCATAATATACGCGGTTTGCGTAAGGCTTACGTCCGGCGTATAGTTATTTCCCATCTATGAGGCGCAACTCATGCAAAAGGTATGGACCAGGGAACAGCCGTCGTATTTTACGTCGTTTACGTAGTAGTACGTGAATAGTGCTGGGCGTAGGTTACGTTCACGTCGTAGGCAGTGATTCGACGTATCTTAGGCAGTTGTTTTCGACGTGATTCTGAGCATGCGCACTGGGATGCGGCCACGGGACGGCGCATGCGCCGTACGTTATTCGTATCTTTATGACGCTCAGTCCATCATTTACATGGGGTCACGCCTCATAAGCATGGCTCACGCCCACTTCCACCTACGCTGGCTTACGCCGAGGAAACCCAGCGTAGATTTGGGGGCGAGTGCTTTGTGAATACTGTGCTTGGCGCTCTGCGTTATGCCGGCATAGCCTAAAAAAGATACGCTACGCCGGCATAAATATGTGCCAATGTATGTGAATCCGGGCCTAGGAGCTTATAGGTAATTGCATGAGATTTAGCCAAGCAGAATACCAAAAACATTTTGATGTTTTACGACCAGAAATATACAAAATTCGGCAGAATTATTATGAAATCCAGGTGTAGATTACCCCTTGCAATAAATATGTATTAGACCGCTGTATCGCAACATAAGTCCTAATTCAGAACATAACTTCTAACCCAGGGGTAGGCAAATTCAGCATGCCAGCTGCAGTGGCGTCACTAGGGGGGGCATAGGGGGCCATGGCCCCCTAACATTATACTGTGCCCCCCCCCAATTTAAATAAACGGACACATGGACACAACGGACACTGAAATGCAGGGGACAGGGATGGACTGAGCTGCCGTAGCGGCTGTGATGAAACCACAATTCACATAAGGCATTGCTTGACTCCGACAGCCGCAGGCATGACTCCTGGAGGCAGAGGCATGATGAGAGTTGTAGTCTGACCACAGCTGTAGTACCAAGGTTGCCTATGCCTGTCCTAACCCAAGTCTCTCTCACACAACTTAAAATCCTAATCCTAGTTTTCAAATTCGCAACCTAACCATAGCCCGTTACTTACAGCCAAGGGCCTAACCCTAGCCTCTAGCTCAAACTAACTTTAAACCCTAGCCTCTAACTCACAATCGAACTATCACCCAGAGTGAGGTCAAGGGGTTCCTTACCCATGAAATGGATACAGCGCCCAGAGGCGATTCAGTTCGCATGTGTTGCGCTTTACAAGTCTCTCTCTCTCTCTCTCAGAGTCTCAAACTCACAACGCAAGTCCTAACCCAAGCCTATTACTCACAAACTAGTTCATGGACTAACTCCTAACCAGTGGCGGCTGGTGCTCAACATTTATGGGGGGGGCACAAACAAACTGAAAAAAAAATCATCAATTGCCGCCACTGTGCCCATTAAACGCAGCCAGTTTCACTCTGGGGAAGCCATGACTAAGCTCCGGGGACAGGGCGAAACGCGTTGGAGGGTGCGCCTGGTTTGAGCCCCGGCTGAGGCTGTTATACTCTCTCATACAGGACTTGTGCGGCTTACAGGACACGTTCTTCCCCATACACTGAAGTTTGGAGCCGGGATGAGCTCCTTCACAGCGGTTGGCTCACAGATTAGGATCCTTCAGAATCCGAGCCGCACCCACAATTTTTGCTTTTTGGGTTCCTGGCGATCCCCCGTCTAAGTTATTCTGCCAGACAGAAAATACTCTCCCATACAGGACTTGCAGTGTAGTGTGCAGTCACATTAGGACAACCATCCAAAAAGGACATGTTGACCAAACATTAGAATTAAATCATAAAACACTAGAATTAAAACATTAAAAAAAAAAAGCATTACAAAACAGTGAAACTTTATTAAATACACAGTAAAAAAAACAAAAAACATTTAAATTGGCGATTAACAAGCATTGAACAAAACACATTATGGCCAAAGGTTTGTGAACACCCGACCTTCATATGAAGTTTGTTAGACGTCCTATTGCAAAACAATGGCCAATAAGATGGAGTCATGTCCCATCCTTCCACCGCCTTGCCGATATCACTGGCTGCACTCTTCTCTGCCGGTAAACCAAAAGAGCATTTGTGAGGTCCGATAATGACTTTGGACGAGAAAACCTGGCTCAGTTTATCACAAAGGTGTTCAGTAGGGATGGGGGGTCAAGGTTTCAGGCAAGTTCCTCAAGTTCCTCCACACCAAACCGGTCAATCTCTTCATTTTGAGGGGAGTCGACATACCTTAAACACTTAAGACCGGGACCTTTAGGCGGGTAAAGGACCTGGCCAGTTTTTGCGATTCGGCACTGCGTCGCTTTAACTGACAATTGCGCGGTCGTGCGACGTGGCTCCCAAACAAAATTGGCGTCCTTTTTTCCCCACAAATAGAGCTTTCTTTTGGTGGTATTCGATCACCTCTGCGGTTTTTATTTTTTGCGCTATAAACAAAAATTGAGCGACAATTTTGAAAAAAAATTCAATATTTTTAACTTTTTGCTATAATAAATATCCCCCAAAAATATATATATAAAAAAAAATGTTTTCCTCAGATTGGTTTGCGCAAAATTTATAGGGCCAGATCCACAAAGAACTGCCTATCTTTAGGCAGGCATAGCATATCTCAGATACACTACGCCGCCGTAACTTGGAGCGTAGTTTCCTTATCCAGAAACAATTTGCGCCGTAACTTACGGCGGCGTAGCGTAAATGTGCCGGCGTAAGCGCGCCTAAATCAAATGAGGAACAGGGGGGCGTGTTTTATGTAAACTAAGCATGACCCCATGTAAATGACGCTTTTTTCGAACGGCGCATGCGCGAGCATGCTCAGTATCACGTAGAATTTTCAAATTAAATTACGCCCGCTCAATGCCTAGACGACGTGAACGTAACTTACGCAAAGCCCTATTCGCGAACGATGTACGCAAACGGAAAATTCGACGCTGTCCCGACGTCCATACCTAACATTGCGTACACCTCATAGAGGCAGGGGTAAAAGCCTTACGTAAACAACGTAAAAAAATGCGCCGGGCGGACGTACGTTTGAGAATCGGCGTATCGAGCTAATTTGCATACTCTACGCGGAAATCAACTAAAGTGCCACCTAGCGGCCAGCGTAAATATGCACCTAAGATCCGACGGCGTACTAAGACGTACGTCAGTCGGATCGAGCCCACATTCACATACAAAACAAAGATACGATGGCGCATCGTAGAACTTACGCGGCGTATCAATAGATATGCCGGCGTAAGTTCTTTGTGGATCTGGCCCATAGTGTTTACAAAATAGGGGATAGTTTTATTGCATTTTTTTTTTTTTTTTTACTACTAATGGCGGCGATCAGCGTTTTTTTTTTCGTGACTGCGACATTATGGCGGACACATCGGACAATTTTGACACATTTTTGGGACCGTTGTCATTTTCACAGCAAAAAAAATGCATTGTTTACTGTGAAAATGACAATTGCAGTTTGGGAGTTAACCACAAGGGGGCGCTGAAGGGGTTAAGTGTGACCTCATCTGTATTTCTCACTGTAAGGGGGCGGGGCTGGACGTGTGACGTCATTGATCATGTTTCCCTATATCAGGGAACACACGATCGATGACGGCGCCACAGTGAAGAACGGGGGAAGCTGTGTTTACACACGGCTCTCCCCCGTTCTTCAGCTCCGGGGACCGATCGCGGGACTCCAGCGGCGATCGGGTGCGCGGGTCCCCGCCGCCACGGAGCTTTGGACCGGGTCGGCGCGTGCCCGCGACCCACGGCTGGGCACTTAAAGAGGACGTACAGGTACGTGCTTGTGCCCAGCCGTGCCATTCTGTTGACGTATACCTGCAGGAGGCGGTCCTTAAGTGGTTAAGTCATAGAGTATCTCTACACTTCTATGGTAAAGCTGGTGATCCAATATTTCTTAGCGGGCCTTATAGGAAAATCGTGTCCGGAATCGTGGTCTATATACAAATGTACATGATACAGTACGCCCAACAAGGCCAGGGCACAACAAGTAGAAGCCATCAGAAGCCTCCAAGCTAATCCGGGGTGTGCTTCCAGTTCCTGCAGATCTACCGGTAAGTGGTGCTTAATGTACAGTATCTCACAAAAGTAAGTACACCCCTCACATTTTTGTAAATATTTTCTTCTATCTTTTCGTGTGACAACACTGAAGAAATGACACTTTGCTACAATGTTGTGTAGAGAGTGTACAGCTTGTATAACAGTGTACATTTTCTGTCCCCTCAAAATAACTCAACACACAGCCATTAATGTCTAAACAGCTGGTAACAAAAGTGAGTGCACCCCTAAGTGAAAATGTCCAAATTGGGCCCAAAGTGTCAATATTTTGTGTGGCCGCCATTATTTTTTACCCTCTTGGGCATGGAGGTCACCAGAGCTTCACAGGTTGCCACTGGAGTCCTCTTCCCCTCCTCCATGATGACTTCACGGAGCTGGTGGATGTTGGAGACCTTGCGCTCCTCCACCTTCCGTTTGAGGATGTCCCACAGATGATCAATAGGGTTTAGGTCTGGAGACATGCTTGGCCAGTCCATCACCTTTATCCTCAGCTTCTTTAGCAAGGCAGTGGTGGTCTTGGAGGTGTTTTTGGGGTCGTTATCATGTTGGAATACTGCCCTGCGGCCCAGTCTCTGAAGGGAAGGGATCATGCTCTGCTTCAGTACATGTTGGCATTCATGGTTCCCTCAATGATCTGTAGCTCCCCAGTGCCGGTGACTTGTCCTCAATGTTCCCCTATGGGGGAAGTTCCTTCACTGACTGCGCAGGCGCAAATTTCCCGACGGAAATCTCCGAACCTCGCCCGGCATCCAGGCTCATTCTTTAACATCCCCGTGGATTGGAGGATGTTAAAAAAAGAGCCCGGAGGCCGAGCCGACTGGCCACTTACCTCAAAATCCACGTCGCCCTGGATGCCGGCCGCCGTTCGGGGATTTCCGTCAGCAAGTTTGCACCTGCGCAGTGCTTGAAGGAACTTTCCCGATAGCTGGAACCATCTCAGCGCATCAGTTCGCGCATGCGCTGGAACTTCCATGATACCTGGAACCAGCATGACCGAGCACCGGCAGCACTCATACAGCCCCAGACCATGACACTCCCACCACCATGCTTGACTGTAGGCAAGACACACTTGTCTTTGTCCTCCTCACCTGGTTGCCGCTACACACGCCTGACACCATCTGACACCAAATAAGTTTATCTTGGTCTCATCAGACCACAGGACACGGTTCCAGTAATCCAGGTCCTTAGTCTGCTTGTCTTCAGCAAACTGTTTGCAGGCTTTCTTGTACATAATTTTTAGAAGAGGCTTCCTTCTGGGATGACAGCCATGCAGACCAATTTGATGCAGTGTGCGGCGTATGGTCTGAGCACTGACAGGCTGACCCCACCCCTTCACCCTCTGTAGCAATGCTGGCAGCTCTCATACGTCTATTTCCCAAAGACAACCTCTGGATATGACGCTGAGCACGTGCACTCAACTTCTTTTGTCGACCATGGTGAGGCCCAGTCTGTGTGGAACCCGTCCTGTTATACCGCTGTATGGTCTTGGCCACCGTGCTGCAGATCAGTTTCAGGGTCTTGGTATTCTTCTTATAGCCTAGGCCATCTTTATGTAGAGCAAAAATTCTTTTTTTCAGATTCTCAGAGAGTTCTTTGCCATGAGGTGCAATGTTGAACTCCCAGTGACCAGAATGAGAGAGTGAGAGCGATAACACCAAATTTAACACACCTGCTCCCCATTCACACCTGAGACCTTGTAGCACTAACGAGTCACATGACACCGGGGAGGGAAAATGGCTAATTGGGCTCAATTTGGACATTTTCACTTAGGGGTGTATTCAATTTTGTTGCAAGCGGTTTAGACATTAATGGCTGTGTGTTGAGATATTTTGAGGGGACAGCAAATTTACACCGTTATACAAGCTGTACACTCACTACACAACATTGTAGATACAAAGTGTCATTTCTTCAGTGTTGTCACATGGAAAGATAGAAGAAAATATTTACAAAAATCTGAGGGGTGTACTCACTTTTGTGAGCTACTGTATATCCCAACTCTGTCCCTGGCCAACTAGGAATTTAGGGTCCTCCTGCCCACCTTTGTGTGTTCCAGCACCTCCTCTTAACATAATATACAATAAAAAACTCCAGCAGGGAAAGTGGGAACCCCTTAATTCTGGTCACAGCAGGTGTGCAGAACTGAGAACCAGGAAGTGCAGAACTGAGAACCTGGAAGTGCAGAACTGAGAACCTGGAAGTGCAGAACTGAGAACCTGGAAGTGCAGGACTGAGAACCAGGAAGTGCAGGACTGAGAACCAGGAAGTGCAGGACTGAGAATCAGGAAGTGCAGGACTGAGAATCAGGAAGTGCAGGACTGAGAATCAGGAAGTACAGAGAGCTCACAAATAGAGACCCTGAGAGATAAAAGAAACCAAAGTGGTTTAACTCTAGAGATGAGCTTGGGTGTCCTCTGAACTCATCTCCAGCTGAACTCCAAACTTGCTCACATTTTTTACTCCAATGAGCTGCAGGCGGGGTCATCCCTGCTCCAAAGTTTCTATATGTGAACTACAGGGTGGGATTGACCTGGCCCACAGCTCAGTAGAGTAAAATATTAATGCAAGTTCGGAGTTCAGCTTGAGATGTGTTTGGAGGACACCCAAACTCATCAATATTTAAGTGACCATCATTGAGGAAACACTGAAAAATCACTTTGCACTGACCCTTAAAGTGACTGTACCTGCTCTGCTCTGTGCAATGGTTATGCACAGAGCAGCCCCGATCCTCCTGTTCTAGGGTCCTTCATCGGCACACCTGGCTCCTCCCTCCTGCCTGCACCCCTAAACAAGCCGATTGCTATGGGGGTATTCGCCCCAAACCGTGGTCTGTGTGTCCATTGACTCGACCCCCCCCAACTCACTGGTTCTGATTGACAGCAATGGCTCTTGCTGCTGCCTCTTTGCCCAGTGAGAGGAAAGAGAGAGCCATGAGAGCTGCTGCCCTCCCCACTCACTGGTTGTGATTGAATGGCTCCTGCTGCCTCTCTGGCCAGTGAGGAAAGAGAGAGCCAAGAGAGCCGCCGCCCTCCCCACTCACTGGTTGTGATTGAATGGCTCCTGCTGCCTCTCTGCCCAGTGAGGAAAGAGAGAGCCAAGAGAGTCGCCGCCCTCCCCACTCACTGGTTGTGATTGAATGGCTCCTGCTGCCTCTCTGTCCAGTGAGGAAAGAGAGAGCCAAGAGAGTCGCCGCCCTCCCCACTCACTGGTTGGGATTGAATGGCTCCTGCTGCCTCTCTGCCCAGTGAGGAAAGAGAGAGCCAAGAGAGCCGCTGCCCTCCCCACCTACTAGTTGGGATTGAATGGCTCCTGCTGCCTCTCTGCCCAGTGAGGAAAGAGAGAGCCAAGAGAGTCGCCACCCTCCCCACTCACTGGTTGAGATTGAATGGCTCCTGCTGCCTCTCTGTCCAGTGAGTAAAGAGAGAGCCAAGAGAGTCGCCGCCCTCCCCACTCACTGGTTGGGATTGAATGGCTCCTGCTGCCTCTCTGCCCAGTGAGGAAAGAGAGAGCCAAGAGAGCCGTCGCCCTCCCCACTCACTGGTTGTGATTGAATGGCTCCTGCTGCCTCTCTGCCCAGTGAGGAAAGAGAGAGCCAAGAGAGTCGCTGCCCTCCCCACTCACTGGTTGGGATTGAATGGCTCCTGCTGCCTCTCTGCCCAGTGAGGAAAGAGAGAGCCAAGAGAGCCGCCACCCTCCCCACTCACTGGTTGGGATTAAATGGCTCCTGCTGCCTCTCTGCCCAGTGAGGAAAGCGAGAGCCAAGAGAGTCGCCGCCCTCCCCACTCACTGGTTGGGATTGAATGGCTCCTGCTGCCTCTCTGCCCAGTGAGGAAAGAGAGAGCCAAGAGAGCCGCCGCCCTCCCCACTCACTGATTGGGATTAAATGGCTCCTGCTGCCTCTCTGCCCAGTGAGGAAAGAGAGAGCCAAGAGAGTCGCCGCCCTCCCCACTCATTGGTTGGGATTAAATGGCTCCTGCTGCCTCTCTGCCCAGTGAGGAAAGAGAGAGCCAAGAGAGCCGCCGCCCTCCCCACTCACTGGTTGGGATTGAATGGCTCCTGCTCCCACTCACTGGTTGGGTAGACATGTGTAAAGCGGACCTTCCTCTATGCCCTTAAAGTATCGCCAAAGGCAAAAAAAAATTGTACCTTTACAACCCCTCCTCATTGGCTGAAAGAGCAGCGGGCGCCATTGGCTCGCTCTCTACTGTCAATCACAACCTGTGAGCAAACAAGGAGAGGGGGGGGCGGGGCGGGGCCGAGCTGCGGCTGTGTGAGTGAATGGAAACACAGAGCAGTGGCTTGGGAGCGAGTCTGCTCGGGTGCCCCCCATAGCAAGCTGCCAGCTCTGGGGGAACTCGCCAGGAGCAGCCGGCGGGGGATCCAAGAAGAGGAGGATCGGGCTGCTTTGTGCAAAACCGTTACACAGAGCAGGTCAGTATAACATGTTTTTTTTATTTCGCTTTAATAAATAAATTATAATAAACTAAAAAAGGTTCAAGGTTTGCTTAAAGCTGTATGATGTAAAAAAAAAAACACGTCTGTATTGGCCACGCCAACTACTGTGGTATTCACAAACTGTGCCCTGGCTTAGTTGGTTGGGATAGACCGTTGGTTCTGTGAAGCGAGGCAAGACTAAGATTTATCAAAATATAATTCCCAACCCAAAAAGCTGCCAGTGATGGTTCCTATTCCGGAATCTCTCCGAGATTCGCCAAGCTTGGCGTTGGCATGCCATGTCGGCCATGCCTCCTGAGCTTTCCTTCTTCCTCTAATGCTGGTGCACCAAAGCTTCTTCTCCAGCTCCCCCCCCCGTCCTTCATACTAAAAAGATGGTTTCCCGCCTGTGGATCCGGCGGTGGGCGGTAAGGTGGGCACTACAGCTGAAACACTTCCCGCACTCCAGGCACGCAAAGGGCTTCTCCCCCGTGTGGACGCGGCTGTGTATGGTCAGATGCGTCTTGCGCCGAAAACTCTTGCCGCACACGGAGCAGGAAAATGGCTTTTCGCCCGTGTGGATCTTCTGGTGCCGGACGCGGTTGGAGTTGTTGGAGAAGACCTTGCCGCACTCGGTGCAGACGTACGGCTTCCTCACCGTGTGGGCGTTCTCGTGCTTGGCGCAGTCCTGCCTGGTGGCGAAACGCTTGCCGCATTCGCGGCAGGCGTAGAGCTTTATGTCGGCGTGCGTGGTCAGGTGCAACGTCAGGTAGGTGTTGTTGCTGAAGCACATGCCGCACTCGGGACAGGTGTAAATTCTCTTGCCCCTGTGGGTCATCTGGTGCAAGACCAGCATAGAATCGTCGGAAAACCATTCGCCGCACTCTGAACATATAAGAGGTGGAGCCTCCTGAGCCACGGCGGCGCTTTGCTGGCGTTCCGAGTCCGTGGAAGTGTATCTATGGCGTGCCGGTCCGTTAGCCACCGCATGAGGGGCCGCGTATTGCGGCGGATCCTCCAAATAATAACCCTCCATGCTATCAAAGTTCCCTTCATCGCATGACATTGACTCCTCCTTAATATGAATAGACGGATACTGAAGGCTATCCGTCGAGCTGTACTCCTCCATGTCCGATAGGCTTTCCGACTCCACCTTAATCTGAATATCCGCGTAATGGCTGTCATCCATGTCCAAATACAGGTCCGAGTGCCGGAGGAGTTCTTCTCGACACGGGAAGGGTTCCTGCCTAACAAAAGAAGGCATGAGCTGTGATTGGCCAGCGGGGATAGTCACTGTGTCCAAATCGGTATCGTCCTCCACCAAAATGGGTTCCCCTTTGGGAGGAGGCGGCGTATACGCTTTGTGATTTACAGGCGTTGAAATACTCGATGGAGAAGGATTGACGGGTTCCCACATGTACAAATCTTCTTTGTCTTCCAAATCGGAGCCGTCTGTGAAAGAAAGAATTCAAAATAAACTTTGGCGTACAAAAAATAATAATATGAGTTGGGCGATTTCATTCACTCAATAAACGCAGCCTGGTGATTAGGGCAAATGACCACGTCAACCACAGAGGCAGATCAAGGCTGGTGTGGTCAGTTTGCGTCCCTGCTATTGCTGCTAGAAGTTGCACGACGCCATCCTGCGTGCCTGTATCTTCTATAGCAGTTGTCTGAAAACTGTGACCCGGGGGCCGAAAGCGGGCCTTTGCTTGTCTTTATCTGGCCCTTGGGATACTATTCCTCCCATTGAAACCAATGATGGGACACTATTCCTCCCATTGACACCAATGATGGGACACTATTCCTCCCATTGACACCAATGATGGGACACTATTCCTCCCATAGACACCAATGATGGGACACTATTCCTCCCATTGACACCAATGATGGGACACTATTCCTCCCATTGACACCAATGATGGGACACTATTCCTCCCATTGACACCAATGATGAGACACTATTCCTCCCATTGACACCAATGATGAGACACTATTCCTCCCATTGACACCAATGATGGGACACTATTCCTCCCATTGACACCAATGATGAGACACTATTCCTCCCACTGATATCAATGATGGGACACTATTCCTCCCACTGACACCAATGATGGGACACTATTCCTCCCACTGACACCAATGATGGGACATTATTCCTCCAACTGATATCAATGATGGGATACTATTCCTCCCACTGATATCACTGATGGGACACTATTCCTCCCACTGACACCAATGATGGGACACTATTCCTCCCACTGACACCAATGATGGGACACTATTCCTCCCACTGACACCAATGATGGGACACTATTCCTCCCACTGACACCAATGATGGGACATTATTCCTCCAACTAATATCAATGATGGGACACTATTCCTCCCACTGACACCAATGATGGGGAGTTATTCTTCTCACTGATGACATTAATGGGGCACTGTTCCTCCCATTGACACCAATGATGGGGCACCATTTCTCCCATTGACACCAATGATTGGACACTATGCCTCCCACTGACACCAATGACGGGGCACTATTCCTCCCACTGACACCAATGTTGGGGCATAATTCCTGCTACTGACATTAACAAGGGGGCACCATTTCTCTCATTGACACCAATGATGGGGCACTATTCCTTCCACTGATACCAACGATGGGACACTATTCGTCCCACTAACACCAATGATGGGACATAATTCCTCCCAATAGTGACAGAAGCCAGAGTGATTTTTTTTATTGAACTATCCATAGGATAATGGAGCCAACATGTTTCAGGGGTTTACTCACCTTCATCAGGGATACACATCTTCATTCACATCATTTATATATATATATATATATAAACATAAAGAACATTTCTCAGAAACCATTATGAAAACATTCCAACCAAGATATATTCCTATCTTACCCGGTGATGTGAGGGGCGGCTGATTCTCCATCATGACGTCCTTGTAGAGATCCTTGTGTCCTTCTATATACTCCCACTCCTCCATGGAGAAATAGACAGTGACATCCTGACACCTTATAGGAACCTGACACACACAATGATACCGTCACCATCCAGACACATCCCTTGTCTGTTACTGGATAATGTCCCAGAATTCCCGGCACCGCTCACCTCTCCTGTCAGCAGCTCAATCATCTTCTGGGTGACTTCTAGAATCTTCTCCTCATCAATCTCTTCACATTTCGGCCTGCTGGCTGGAGAAACTCTGGATTTCCGTGGTGGTCTGGATATCCAGGGACGGCTGTAGGCCAACAAACGCTCACCGGAGTTTGTAATGACTGAACAGTCCTGTTAATTCAGAGCAATATTAATTCATTCACCTACAGAAGAAAGTCCAAGACCAAACTTACACGGAGTGAACATAATTCTGAAGAAGACATTCACATGTTGGTTCAAGCTCAACCATTTGGTGTTTTATTATTAGAGCTAATAATATTAATATTTGTCATGTGACCTCCCAGAATCCTCCTCACCTCTCCGGTCAGCTCTGTGTTTTATTATTAGAGATAAGAGTGATGTCATGTGACCTCCCAGAATCCTCCTCACCTCTCCGGTCAGCTCTGTGTTTTATTATTAGAGATAAGAGTGATGTCATGTGACCTCCCAGAATCCTCCTCACCTCTCCGGTCAGCTCTGTGTTTTATTAATAGAGATAAGAGCAGGGACGTCGGAAGCCCCAAATGGATCCCCGAAAAGCCCCGGGTCTCAGGCATGCAGCATTCTATTGTTAGCCCCAAGCTGCTAAGCAGGGGCCGATCTGATGCCGAGCGCGACCAAGTGACATAGCAGGTCCCGCCTTCTGGAGCCTGCAGTGCCTATGATGGACATCCCACTGGTCCAATGCCGGGACGTGTGACGTCTAAGGATGAGCTCCGGCGTGTTCGCATAGAACACGTGCGGAGCCCGCCAGGAAGTCGGCACCCGCGCTGCGCTAATCACAGCCAGGCAGACATTTCCCGATCTCTGCAGCCGAGCATCAGGAAATGTCTGCCTGGCTGTGATTAGCGCAGCGCGGGTGCCGACTTCCTGGCGGGCTCCGCACGTGTTCTATGCGAACACGCCGGAGCTCATCCTTAGTGACGTCCATCAAAGACACTGCAGACTCAAGAAGGCAGGAATTACAATGCGGCCGCCGCGCCACATCCCCACTCGGCTCTCCTCCTCTGGCAACTGGCTGCCTGCTGTGATGATGGGCATTGGGCGCGCCACACACCACAGCTGAGCTGAGCTGCTGCAGGACACATGAAGTCTGTCTCCTGGTTAGGTAGGTCAGTGTATGTACATCAGTGTAATGGTCAGTGTGCCAGGCAGGTGAGTTTAGTGGTCAGCACTAAGGATGAGCTCCGGCGTCTTCGCATAGAACACGTGCGTAGCCCGCCAGGAAGTCGGCACCTGCGCTGTGCTAATCACAGCCAGGCAGACATTTCCCGATGTTCGGCTGCAGAGATCGGGAAATGTCTGCCTGGCTGTGATTAGCGCAGCGCGGGTGCCGACTTCCTGGCGGGCTCCGCACGTGTTCTATGCGAACACGCCGGAGCTCATCCTTAGTCAGCACTGATTGCAACTAGCAAGTGAGCTTATCCCACCCCCCGTCGTTGTCAGCCTTGGACTTCGGGCTGAAGCCCCTGGTCTTTTTGCCACCCAGAATCCTCCTCACCTCTCCGGTCAGGTCTGTGTTGTATTAATAGAAATAAGAGTGATGTCATGTGACCTCCCAGAATCCTCCTCACCTCTCCGGTCAGCTCTGTGTTTTATTAATAGAGATAAAAGTGATGTCATGTGACCTCCCAGAATTCTCCTCACCTCTCCGGTCAGGTCTGTGTTTTATTAATAGAGATAAGAGTGATGTCATGTGACCTCCCAGAATCCTCCTCACCTCTCCGGTCAGCAGGTAGATGATCTCCAGGGTCAGGTTTAATATTCTCTCGGTCATGTGACTGCGGTTCTTCTCCATCTTCCGGTCTGTTCTTATAGAAGGTCTCGGGTGCATTAGGTGCGGTCTCTCACATCTGCTCCACCCTGCATGAAAATAAATACTACGATAGGATGGTATAAAACTGGTTCTAATATCTTACAAGCATGCTGTGGATAAATGATATGCAGCTCGTGAAAAAGAAGATTTATTACTCACAATACACCAGGAATATTCCAGTCTGTTAATGTCAATTGGGTTTCTATTGGTGTTTCTAAACTCTTAAAGGAATGACCCTCCCCTGTTGGTACACACTGCCACCTGGATGCCACCAGCAGCTCTCAAATTCTCCCTTCTCACCATAAATACTATGTACAGGGCGTCCAATATTAAAGGAGAGAAAAAAAAACACTTCCTGTCTGTACAGGCAGACTTCCGGGTTGTGCGTTCCACCTGAGTTCTTCTGTACGTTCTGGGCAGCTTCCGGGTTCAGCGTTGCGGCTGCTCTTCCGCGCGCCTGCGCTCTCCATAGATGGTCAGCTAGTGCGAGCCGATAGGGGAGAGAGAGAGGAAGAGGGCGAGAGTGGCCAAGCGGAACCACTTAGACGGGACACTGGGGAAGGATATCCAAAGCGACATCCGGCCTTTGGAACGCGCAGCTTTCATCCCAGCGGAACGCAAATAATAGTCTCTTTGCCCTGCAGAGCTAGAAAGTCAGAATGATGAATGGGGGTCTATTGTGATGTCAGTGCGCTGTGGAAACCCCTCATAATGCACAATGCTCATAGTGTACAACCTGGGAACTCAGCTTAGGGGTGGTGGGAACCCCTCATAATGCACAATGCTCATAGTGTACAACCTGGGAACTCAGCTTAGGGGTGACGGGAACCCCTCATAATGCACAATGCTCATACAACCTGGGAACTCAGGGATGGTGGGAACCCCTCATAATGCACAATGCTCATAGTGTACAACCTGGGAACTCAGCTTAGGGGCGGTGGGAACTCCTCATAATGCACAATGCTCATAGGGTACAACCTGGGAGCTCAGGGATGGTGGGAACCCCTCATAATGCACAATGCTCATAGGGTACAACCTGGGAGCTCAGGGATGGTGGGAACCCCTCATAATGGGCAAAGCAAATGAATTAAGGATGAGCTCTGGCGTATTCGCATTGAACACGTGTGGAGCCCGCCAGGAAGTCGGCACCCGCGCTGCGCTAATCACAGCCAGGCAGACATTTCCCGATCTCTGCAGCCGAGCATCGGGAAATGTCTGCCTGGCTGTGATTAGCGCAGCGCGGGTGCCGACTTCCTGGCGGGCTCCGCACGTGTTCAATGCGAACACGCCGGAGCTCATCCTTAAAATGTATAGACATAGCAACTTAGCACAGGGATGGTGGGAGCCCCTCATAACGGGCACAGCAGGTGTACAGAACCGGGAACTCAGCACAGGGATGGTGGGAGCCCCTCATAACGGGCACAGCAGGTGTACAGAACCGGGAACTCAGCACAGGGATGGTGGGAACCCCTCATAATGGGCACAGCAGGTGTACAAAACCAGGACCTAAGCACAGGGATGGTGGGAACCCCTCATAATAGGCGCAGCCGGCGTACAGACCCGGAACTCAGCACAGAGATGGTGAGAACCCCTCATAACGGGCACAGCAGGTGTGCAGAACCAGGCACTCAGCACAGGGATAGTGGGAACCCCTCATAATGGGCGCAGCAGGTGTACAGTCCTGGGAACTCAGTGCAGGGATGGCGGGAACCCCTCATAACGGGCACAGCAGGTGTACAGACCCGGGAACTCAGCACAGGGATGGTGGGAATCCCTCAAAATGGGCACAGCAGGCGTACAGATCCAGGAACTCAGCACAGGGATGGTGGGAACCCCTCATAATGGGCGCAGCAAGTGTACAGTCCTGGGAACTCTGCTTAGGGATGGTGGGAACCCCTTAAATGGGCACAGCAGGTGTACAGAACCAGGAACTCAGCACAGGGATGGTGGGAACCCCTCATAATGGGCGCAGCAGGTGTACAGAACCAGGAACTCAGCACAGGGATGGTGGGAACCCCTCATAATGGGCGCAGCAGGTGTACAGTCCTGGGAACTTAGCGCAGGGATGGTGGGAACTCCTCATAATGGGCGCATCAGGTGTACAGTCCTGGGAACTCAGCACAGGGGTGGTGGGAACCCCTAAATGGGCACAGCGGGTGTACAGAACCAGGAACTCAGCACAGGGATAGTGGGAACCCCTCATAATGGGCGCATCAGGTGTACAGACTTGGGAACTCAGTGCAGGGATGGTGGAAACCCCTCATAACGGACACATAAGGTGTACAGACTCGGAACTCAGCACAGGGATGGTGGGAACGCCTCATAATGGGCACAGCACAGGCGAATATGTACCAATTAAATGAAAACAAAAATCATCATTAACGGTCATTATTATGACTAATAAATATATTCATGTGAAATCAATCATATATATATATATATATATATATATATATACAATGATTGACTGTTATATGTATTTGCAACGTAAAAAGAAAGAGAAGAAAAAAACTCAGCAGCTGCCATTTTGTTGTAGCCAGTTTAGGAGACAGGAAGTGATGTACCTCCTAGACAGGAAGTTCTAGGCCAGAGGTCAAGGAACAGGAAGTGGATGGAAACCATTGCTCTAACTGGCAGCAGGTAATGACTAAAAAAAAAAAAAATTCTATTTATTATTATTATGTGTTTACTCAGAGCTCAGCGTCTTCCTGCAGGCTCCCCCTTCCGTCATCCTGCTTCCTCTTCCACCCCCGCTGCGTGGACCTCTGTCCCCAGATGGACTGTTTACCCCGACACCAGTCTTTTCTGTTGCTCCTCTGTGCTTTTTAACCCTGGCTGCGCTGAACCGACCGAGGCGTCGCTGCCCCTCCTCCACCATAGCAAAGAAACTCCATACAAACCACGGCGCTGCGACGCAATGCTCCCCGACTGAACGCCACACAGGCGTTTATTTTTGCACGACTTTATATGAAGTACACTGAGCCCTTTTACCAAAGGAGGAAGATTGCCCGTTGGTTGGGGGGATTGGGGTCGGCTCTCGTTTTCCCCGCATGGCGCAGAATCTGTTTACCTTCGGTTCACATCTGATGCGTTTTTCCAGCACGTTTTGCCTTTTTAAACTCGCGTTTTTGCATGCAGTTTTCACACGTTTCGTGTTTTTTTTTTTTTTTTTTCTTTAACCGCTTGCCTACAAGGCACTTTCACCCCCTTCCTGCCCAGGCCATTTTTCAGCTTTCAGCGCAGTCGCACTTTGAATGACAATTGCGCGCTCATGCTACACTGTAACCATGTGACATTTTTATCATTTTCTTCACACAGATAGAGCTTTCTTTTGTTGGTATTTAATCACTGCTGGGGTTTTTTATTAAAAATAGACTGAAAAGTTTTTCTTCACTTCTGTCAGTAAATTTTGCAATTAAGTAATTTTTCTCCTTCACTAATGGGCGCCGATGAGGTGGCACTGATGCAGAGGCACTAATATGCCACACTTATGGGCACTAATATGCCGCACTTATGGGCACTGATTGCTGGCACTGCTGATGCTTTATTGCAATCAGGACACTGATGATCAGTGCCCTGATTACATGTCTCGATGACCCCTGTGTGCCACTGATGGGCGGCACTAGTGGGAACTAATAGGAAGCACTGATGGTCATTGATGGGCAGCAGTGATGCGCATTGATGGGCAGCAATGATAGGCGGCACTGATAGCCAGCACAGACTGGCATCGTGAATGGGCACTGATTGGTGGCACTGGTGGCACTTTATTGTAATTAGGGCACTGATGATCAGTGCCCTGATTTCATTTCTTGATGTTCCCTGTGTGGCACTGATGGGCGGCACTAGTGGGCACTAATAGGAAGCACTGATGGTCATTGATGGGCAGCAGTGATGAGCATTGATGAACAGCAATGATAGGCGGCACTGATAGCACAGACTGGCATCGTAAATGGGCACTGATTGGTGGCACTGATTGGTGGCACTGGTGGCACTTTATTGTAATTAGGGCACTGATGATCAGTGCCCTGATTTTATTTCTTGATGTTCCCTGTGTGGCACTGATGGGCGGCACTAGTGGGCACTAATAGGAAGCACTGATGGTCATTGATGGGCAGCAGTGATGAGCATTGATGAACAGCAATGATAGGCGGCACTGATAGCACAGACTGGCATCGTAAATGGGCACTGATTGGTGGCACTGGTGGCACTTTATTGTAATTAGGGCACTGATGATCAGTGCCCTGATTACATGTCTTGATGTTCCCTGTGTGGCACTGATGGGAGGCACTAATAGGAAGCACTGATGGGCGGCATTGATGGGCAGCAGGGATGCGCATTGATGGACAGCAATGATAGGCAGCACTGATAGCCAGAACTCACTGGCATCACTGGTGGGCACTGATTGCTGGCACTTGTGGCGCTTTATTGTAATCAGGGCACTGATGATCAGTGCCCTGATTACATGTCTCGATGTCCCCTGTGTGGCACTACTGATGGTCATTGATGGGCAGCAATGATGCACATTGGACAGCAATGATAGGTAGTACTGATAGCCAGCACTGACTGGCATCTCCAATGGGCACTGATTGGTGGGAACTCATTGCTGGCACTGGTGGCGCTTTATTGTAATCGGGGCTCTGAGGATCAGTGCCCTTATTACATTTCTCGATGTCCCTTGCGAGGAGATGCCGCTAATCGTCTGTCGCTGTCAGTGTGAGGCGATAAGAGGCGATTACCGGCATTTCTGTGTTCACCTGTAACCAGCTGTGATTGGACACAGCCGATCACATGGCTAAAGAGCCGCGGCTGTTTACAGAGATCGGGGTCGCGCCGTGTCCGGGTGCGCCATCATATGATGTCCACCCAGAACTAGAGCCGCACCATCCCTCCGTAATTTGACGGTCGGCGGGTGGCAATCGGTTAACAAACTGTGAATAGCTGGTTGTTAAGGAGCGGGCCCGGGAAGCCGGCCGCTGTGTCCTTAACAACTGTTGAGTCATCAGCTGTCAGCGGAGTTCCCCTTTGACAGCTGAATGTAAAAAAAAAAAGAATGGCCAACAATAAAAAAATTCTGTAAAAAAAACAGCGTGGGGGGTCCCCCCAATCCAGAGCCCCCTGCCCCAAAGCACCCCCAATGTTGAGGGCATGTTGCCTGGTATAGTTCAGCGGGGGGAGGGGGGGCGCTCGCCTTTACCCTTTAGCTTCCTTAGCAAGGCAGGGGTCGTATTGGAGGTGTGTTTGGGGTCGTTATCATGTTGGAATACTGCCCTGCGGCCCAGTCTCTGAAGGGAGGGGATCATGCTCTGCTTCAGGATGTCACAGTACATGTTGGCATTCATGGTCCCCTCAATGATCTGTAGCTCCCCAGTGCTGGCAGCACCCCTGCAGCCCCAGACCATGACACTCCCACCACCATGCCTGACTGTAGGCAAGACACACTTGTCTTTGTTCTCCTACCTGGTTGCCGCCACACACTTGACACCATCTGACACCAAATACGTTTATCCGAAACCCCTTGGCGTGTGTCCTGAAAGTCTCCTCCTGTTTGCAAATGTGGGATAGCAGTGACGCCCATAGAGATCTGTGGATCTAGAGCACTGACCTTTATGGGTATGGGGGACGCACTTTGGTCATTCCTGGGCTGCTACCATCATTAGGTGGAGTACACCCAGAAATCCAACAGTTAACTTAATCTCTATACGATCTACAGGAGAATGTCTGCTGTACACGATACAACCACATACGTATCGATGGAGAAGGACGAGAAGAGTCAGATGACAGAGAGGATATTAAACCTGACTCTGGAGATCATCTACCTGCTGACCGGAGAGGTGAGGAGGATTCTGGGAGGTCACATGACATCACACTTTTCTCTATTAAAAAAAAAACAGAGCTGACCGGAGAGGTGAGGAGGATTCTGGGAGGTCACATGACATCACTCTTATCTCTATTAATAAAACTTAGAGCTGACCGGAGAGGTGAGGAGGATTCTGGGAGGTCACATGACATCACTCTTATCTCTATTAATAAAACACAGACCTGACCGGAGAGGTGAGGAGGATTCTGGGAGGTCACATGACATCACACTTATCTCTATTAATAAAACACAGAGCTGACCGGAGAGGTGAGGAGGATTCTGGGAGGTCACATGACATCACTCTTATCTCTATAAATAAAACTTAGAGCTGAACGGAGAGGTGAGGAGGATTCTGGGAGGTCACATGACATCACTCCTTATATTCTGCTCTTCCCCTTATATAGAAATATGCTGCAGTGAAGATAACGTGTATTGAAGGTCTTTTACAAGGAATATATCCAGCGATGTCGGAACGATGGTGTCGAAGCCAGAAATCCATTGCAGTGCCTCCACCTCACTCCCCAACTCTTGAGAGAAAAAACATTCAGAAGGTTCAAGAAATCAGCAACAAACTTATGGAGCTTCTAACAGGAGAGGTGAGCGGTGCCGGGAATTCTGGGACATTATCCAGTAACAGACAAGGGGTGTGTCTGGATGGTGACTGTATCATTGTGTGTGTTAGGTTCCTACAAGGTGTCAGGATGTCACAGAGAGTATCTCCATCTCCAAGGACAACAAATATTTAGAAGGACACAAGGATCTCTACAAGGACGTCATGATAGAGGACCGGCCGCCCCTCACATCACCGGGTAAGAGGAGATTTTAATTTTGTGTTGAAGATCCACCTAGATACACACATCCCCTGAGATAAGAACATAGTATGTCAGGTTCCTATAAGGTGTCAGGATGTCACTGTCTATTTCTCCATGGAGGAGTGGGAGTATTTAGAAGGACACAAGGATCTCTACAAGGACGTCATGATGGAGAATCAGCCACCCCTAACGTCACCGGGTAAGAGGAGACTTTATTGTAAAGGAGAGAGCAGTACGAAGGGCTACCTAGATCCCCCATCATCTGATAAACACATAGAAACAATGTATTCAGTCAGTGTGTGTTTCCTACAGAAGGATCCAGTAATGGGAACCCACCAGAGAGATGCCCCCGTCCTCTGTATTCCCAGGATTCCACACAGGAAGATCAGGAGATCCTTCACCATGATCAGGTATGTGGAACTAAGGACCTCACCAAAGGGTTTGTAGTTACATTGTTTTGGTATGGTTTGTAGAGACGTTGTTTGGTATGGTTTGGTTAGTATGATTTGTAGAGACTTATGTTTGGTATGGTTTGTGGAGACGTTTGTTTGGTATGGTTTGGTATGGTTTGTGGAGACGTTTGTTTGGTATGGTTTGTAGCGACATTGTTTGGTATGGTTTATGGAGATGATTGTTTGGTCAATATGGTTTGTAGAGACGTTTGGTTGGTATGGTTTGTAGAGACGTTTGTTTGGTATGGTTTGTAGAGACGTTTGGTTGGTATTGTTTGTAGAGACGTTTGGTTGGTATTGTTTGTAGAGACGTTTGGTTGGTATTGTTTGTAGAGACGTTTGGTTGGTATTGTTTGTAGAGACGTTTGGTTGGTATTGTTTGTAGAGACGTTTGGTTGGTATTGTTTGTAGAGACGTTTGGTTGGTATGGTTTGTAGAGACGTTTGTTGGGTATGGTTTGTAGAGACGTTTGTTTGGTATGGTTTGTGGAGACGTTTGTTTGGTATGGTTTGTAGAGACATTTGTTTGGTATGGTTTGTGGAGACGTTTGTTTGGTATGGTCTGTAGAAACGTTTGTTTGGTATGGTTTGTGGAGACGTTTGGTATGGTTTGTGGAGACGTTTGGTATGGTTTGTGGAGACGTTTGGTATGGTTTGTGGAGACGTTTGTTGGGTATGGTTTGTGGAGACGTTTGTTTGGTATGGTTTGTGGAGACGTTTGTTTGGTATTGTTTGTAGAGACGTTTGTTTGGTATGGTTTGTAGAGACGTTTGGTTGGTATAGTTTGTAGAGAATTTTGTTTGGTATGGTCTGTAGAGACGTTTGTTTGGTATGGTCTGTAGAGACGTTTGTTTGGTATGGTTTGTGGAGACGTTTGGTATGGTTTGTAGAGACGTTTGGTTGGTATGGTTTGTAGAGACGTTTGTTTGGTATGGTCTGTAGAAACGTTTGTTTGGTATTGTTTGTAGAGACGTTTGTTTGGTATTGTTTGTAGAGATGTTTGTTTGGTATTGTTTGTAGAGACGTTTGTTTGGTATGGTTTGTAGAGACGTTTGGTTGGTATAGTTTGTAGAGAGGTTTGTTGGGTATGGTTTGTAGAGACCTTTGGTTGGTTTGGTTGGTATGGTTTGTAGAGACGTTTGTTAGGTATGGTTTGTGGAGACGTTTGGTATGGCTCGTAGAGACGTTTATTTGGTATGGTCTGTAGAGACGTTTGTTTGGTATGGTCTGTAGAGACGTTTGTTTGGTATGGTTTGTGGAGACGTTTGGTATGGTTTGTAGAAACGTTTGTTTGGTATGGTTTGTGGAGACGTTTGTTTGGTATTGTTTGTAGGGTATTTTGTGGAGACATTTGGTATGGCTCGTAGAGACGTTTATTTGGTATGGTCTGTAGAGACGTTTGTTTGGTATGGTTTGTGGAGACGTTTGGTATGGTTTGTAGAGACGTTTGTTTGGTATGGTTTGTGGAGACGTTTGTTGGGTATTGTTTGTAGGGTATTTTGTGGAGACATTTGGTATGGCTCGTAGAGACGTTTATTTGGTATGGTCTGTAGAGACGTTTGTTTGGTATGGTCTGTAGAGACGTTTGTTTGGCATGGTTTGTGGAGACGTTTGTTTGGTATGATTTGTAAATATGTTTGATTGGTATGGTTTGTAGAGACATTTGTTTGGTATGGTTTGTAGAGACGTTTGTAGGGTTTGGTTTATAGAGACGTTTGTAGGGTATGGTTTGTAGAGACGTTTGTAGGGTATGGTTTGTAGAGAGTGAGACGTTTGTAGGGTATGGTTTGTAGAGACGTTTGTAGGGTATGGTTTGTAGAGACGTTTGTAGGGTATGGTTTGTAGAGACGTTTGTAGGGTATGGTTTGTAGAGACGTTTGTAGGGTATGGTTTGTAGAGACGTTTGTAGGGTATGGTTTGTAGAGACGTTTGTAGGGTATGGTTTGTAGAGACGTTTGTAGGGTATGGTTTGTAAAGACGTTTGTAGGGTATGGTTTGTAGAGACGTTTGTTAGGTATGGTTTGTAGAGACATTTGTAGGGTATGGTTTGTAGAGACGTTTGTTTGGCATGGTTTGTAGAGACGTTTGTTTGGCATGGTTTGTAAAGATGTTTGGTTGGTATGGTTTGTAGAGACGTTTGTAGGGTATGGTTTGTAGAGACGTTTGTAGGGTATGGTTTGTAAAGATGTTTGGTTGGTATGGTTTGTAGAGACGTTTGTTGGGTATGGTTTGTAGAGATGTTTGTTTGGCATGGTTTGTAAAGATATTTGGTTGGTATGGTTTGTAGAGACGTTGGGTACATCTTTTTCTTCTGTTTATTCTGTCTCAATTACCAAATTATTCTCTGGATTCTGTTTAGGGCATAGAACAGTTCAAAGTTGAAATTAAAGAGGAAGATGAAGAGACGTATGTGATGGATGGTCAGCCATACAAGGAGGAAAATCACATGGAGATTGACACGGGTGAGTAATAAAAACTGAATACAGAGAACATTCTCTTAGTTGTTCTTTTCCTTCCTGTTTTTGCGTTCCTATGAGCCATCATGTGTTTGCAGAACATTCCATTCCACCAGTCTGGCCTACACAGAGCCCTGGCCTCAACCCCTACTGAACACCTTTGGGATGAAATGGGACACTGGTTGTGAGCCAAGTCTTCTCAACTTCAGTAACTGACCTCATAAATGTTCTTTTGGGCACAAATTCCCAAAACACACACCCCAAAGTCTTTGGGGGAAACCTTCCCAGAAGAGTGTGGGCTGTCAAATGGGGGTAACTCCAAATTAACCACTTGCCACATGCCCACAGTGCATTTACTGCTGCCGGGTGGCAGCTGCAGGCTAAGCAACGTACTGGTCTGTCGCCTAGTACATGCGCACCCGCAGCGGCGCGATCCTGTAAGTAAACCTGCCATGACTGGAAGCCATTCATGACAGCTTGCTTACTATTGCTGATGCTGTGATTGGCCCACACCCATCACATGGTACCTGGGCCAGTCACAGCACCCTGCACCATGTGATTAGCTGTAGCCAATCACAGCATCACAATAGTAAGCAAGCTGTTACGAATTGCTTATAACAGTGATCATTGTTATACACAATGACAATAAAATCCCTGATCACATTATTCAGGAGCATTTTTATGTTTTTAGTGTAGTCCTGAACCCGAATATTAAACATCTTTGTGTTTTTTTTTTGCCCATCAGAGGAAGGCAACAGCAAAAGATCATCAATTGGATGTCCTGTTTTACCTCCAGCCTGGGACACAGATGAGGAGAACTCACGAGATTCCCTTAAAGCTTTTCACAAAGTGGACAGATCGCCCAACCCCCCTAATCCTGAAGAATTTTCCCCCAATTATTCTCATTCTCCTTCCCCAAATGTGAATCACGGACTTAACAGTGTCGCCGGATCACCGGCTCCCTCTCACTCAGAGGAATTTTATACCAATAGATCACACATCATTACCTCAAATATCTATCCAGGACTTGATGGTGCAGACAGATCCAAAGATCCTTCCAATCCTGAGGGATCTTTGCTGGGTAAATATGATACGGTCTCAAATATCACACCAGGTCTTCGCCCTCCATATAGACCATCAGATCCCTCCAAACCTGAGGAAACTTCTTCTGACAAATCGCAGACCTCCTCCCCAAATATCATTCCTAGTCTTCTCATTGGATATAGACCCCCGGTACCGTCAAATCCAGAGGAATCTTCTTTCAATTCGATGGCGCAACGGGCAGGGACGCACGAGGACGCGTTATATCCATGCTTTTCCAGCTTGGTGAAGATGGTCGAACACCAGAGAGCACACGTTGGCGACCAGCTTGGCCAGGAACCCGCTTTTGGCGACCATCAGCAGCAGCATCTGGGCAAGAAGGTGTTCCCGTGCGTAGAGTGCGAGAAGTTCTTCGCCCACAGCGCCGACCTTGATAAACACCAGCGCCGTCACTCCAGAGAAAAGCCGTTCTCGTGTGATGAATGCGGCAAGGCCTACACCCAGAAGTCCCACCTCGTCAACCACCAGCGGCTTCACACCGGCGAGAACATACTGCCCTGTACGGAGTGCGGCAGGTGCTTTACGCTAAAGTCGCAGTTCATAAAACACATGAGGACTCACACAGGGGAAAAGCCATACTGCTGCTCGGAGTGCGGGAGGTGCTTTGCCCAGAAATCGACACTGGACAACCACCAGACAATCCACACCGGTCAGAAGCCATTCTCTTGCTTGCAGTGCGGCAAACACTTTGCACGGAAGTCCACTCTCCAGAAGCACCTGGAGCTTCATGCCAGTGGGGTTATTGCTGTGAAGCCCTGCCCCTGAGGAGAACGTTTCTCAAAATGGATTGTATTGTCTTCTACGTCTGAAAGACCACATACGCCCCTGAGGAGAACGTTTCTCAAAATGGATTGTATTGTCTTCTACGTCTGAAAGACCATATACGCCCCTGAGGTGAACGTTAATCAGAATGCATTATATTGTCTTCTACGTCTGAAAGACCACATACGCCCCTGAGGAGAACGTTTCTCAAAATGGATTGTATTGTCTTCTACGTCTGAAAGACCACATACGCCCCTGAGGTGAAGGTTTCTCAGAATGGATTATATTGTCTTCTACATCTGATAGACCACAACGCCCGGAGGAGAACGTTTCTCAGAATAGATTGTATTGTCTTCAACATCTGATAGACCACATGTGCCCCTGAGGAGAACGTTTCTCAAAACAGATTGTATTATCTTCTACGTCTGAAAGACCACATGCCCCTGAGGAGAACATTTTTCAGAATGGATTGATTTGTCTTCTACATCTGATAGACCACATGTGCCCCTGAGGAGAACGTTTCTCAAACGGATTGTATTGTCTTCTACATCTGAAAGACCACATGCCCCTGAGGAGAACGTTGCTCAGAATGGATTGTATTATCTTCTACATCTGAAAGACCACATGCCCCTGAGGAGGACGTTACTCAGAATGGATAGTATTATCTTCTACGTCTGAAAGACCACATACGCCCCTGAGGAGAACGTTAATCAGAATGGATTATATTGTCTTCTACATCTGATAGACTACACACGCCCCTGAGGAGAACCTTTTTTCAGCATGGATTGTATTATCTTCTACTTCTGAAAGACCACACACATCCCTGAGAACTTTTCTCAGAACGGATTGTATTGTCTTTTACATCTGTAAGACCAACCGTTATAGAAGAACCGTCCCCGTGTTCTGCTGCTATGCACGATCTGGGTCTGGCCCCGCTCCAGAGAACACATGTGGGCCTAAAATGGTACCATCAGTCGACGCGTTCCGGAGTACTCTGGGATGCTGAGTCAGCAGGTGCAAGGAACAAGACTCTGACTGTTTTATTCTTATTGAATACCCGAAGACTTCTAAAAATGTCCACCGGGCTGTTAAAAATTATGCAAAAATGTGCACCAAACCACTTGACTAGTGTTTTTTAAGACTGTTATGGATGGTTTTATTTTCTTGTTTTGTTTCTTTCTCTTTCAGTGGATTTCTTATTCTGGAGGACTTATTTATTGAGTGTTGTTGGCAAAAACCAAATAAAATTGTTTTTATAAAAAAAAAAAAAAACTGTGTTAAATCTGTCAGTTTGACACCCATCCAGAAGCACCCTCGTCCCCCTGCTCTTGTGTTTTTAGCGATGTTGGGGACCTCTGTTGGGTATCTTAGGGGTGCTTCTGATTCCAGTGATGGTTTACCAGTGACAAGATCGGAGGAAAGCTTCCATTCTCCTGTGTCTTAGATAAAGGCAAACCTTCTCCTTGCAATCATGAACAAAGGTCCAGACCGTACGTTGTATTTTTTTGTTACCATTTTTACATGGCCATTCATACTTTGTTACTCACGCCGGACACAACTCCTGGCTGACACATTTCACCCTCAATCAGAGATCCCTATTAGGTCCCGATGGGCAGGTTGAAATACGTCAGTGGAGTCACATCCAACAGGAGTTACAAGAATGGCCATTTAATGGTGTTATAACAGATACTTTTTTATAATGATAACTTCTAAGTGAAGATAGGCTAAAGTGGCCTTGTTCGAAGTGAAGATAGGCTAAAGTGGCCTTGTTCTAAGCGAACATAGGCTAAAGTGGCCTTGTTCTAAGCGAACATAGGCTAAAGTGGCCTTGTTCTAAGCGAACATAGGCTAAAGTGGCCTTGTTCTAAGCGAAGATAGACTAAAGTAGCCTTGTTCTAAGCGAAGATAGGCTAAAGTGGCCTTGTTCTAAGCGTAGATAGGCTAAAGTGGCCTTGTTCTAAGTCACAGGTGTCAAACACAAGGCCCGTGGGCCAAATCTGGCCCTCCAGGCCATATGCATGTGGCCCTCGCACCTCTCCTACAGCTGCAGGAGAGCTTCAGCCCTCCTCTGGTCCTTACTTTCTGTTTTCAAGCAATGCATCCAGCTTCTTCCCAGCAGAAGCATGAGGAAAGGAGGGGGGTGCACTTTGATGTAAGGGAGAGTGGGGGACTCAACTTCTGATGGTGGGTAGGCGAGGGCAATTATAATGCTGTTGCGGTCCCCGATGAAATTGTGTTTGACACCCCTGTTCTAAGCGAAGATAGGATAAAGTGGCATTGTTCTAAGTGAAGATAGGCTAAAGTGGCCTTGTTCTAAGTGAAGATAGGCTAAAGTGGCCTTGTTCTAAGTGAAGATAGGCTGAAGTGACCTTGTTCTAAGTGAAAGTGGAGTTCCACCCAAAAATTGAACTTCCGCTTTCCGGAACCCCCCCCTCCGGTGTCACATTTGGCACCTTTCAGGGGGGAGGGGGCTGCAGATACCTGTATAATACAGGTATTTGCACCCACTTCCGGGGAGAGACTCCCACGGGAGTCACTCCACTTCCCGTTATCCCCACCCCCACTGCCTTCTGGGAAACACACTGGTCCCAGGAGACAGCAGGGACCACTGGCAACGCGCTGCGCTACTCGCGCATGCACAGTAGGGAACCGGGCAGTGAAGCCACAAGGCTTCACTTCCTGATTCCCTCACCGAGGATGGCGGCGGGGCAGCAGAGTCGAGCGATTGCTCGTCTTCTGCTGCCGACATCACGGGCGCGCTGTACAGGTAAGTGTCCATTTATTAAAAAGTCTGCAGCTGCAGTATTTGTAGCTGCTGGCTTTTAATATTTTTTTTTTTTTCGCTGGACCTCCGCTTGAAGATAGTGGCCTTGTTCTAAGTGCAGATAGGCTAAAGTGGCCTTGTTCTAAGTGAAAATAGAACAAGGCCACTTTAGCCTATCTTCACTTAAAACAAGGCCACTTTAGCCTAATTGAAGATAGGCTATAGTGGCCTTGTTCTAAGCGAAGATAGGCTAAAGTTGCCTTGTTCTAAGCGAAGATAGGCTAAAGTGGCCTTGTTATAAGCGAAGATAGGCTAAAGTGGCCTTGTTCTAAGCGAAGATAGGCTAAAGTGGCCTTGTTCTAAGCGAAGATAGGCTAAAGTGGCCTTGTTCTAAGCGAAGATATGCTAAAGTGGCCTTGTTCTAAGGGAAGGTAGGCTAAAGTGGCATTGTTGCCGACCTAACTTCTTACTGGTTCCTCCTCTTGAGCTCCATATCACTTTAGGAGACCCTATCTACGTGAAGGTGAACAGAATGAACCACTAAATTCTATATAAGACACAGGAGATCGACACTCCCTGAAATGGACTTCAGGGGACCATTTCTAGTGATCAGAGCACTGAGGTAGGTATTCCATCTCTTCTTTTCGCTTGATTTGAGACCTTTCCTTAAGCCCAAACCCAAGCTAAAACTATTTTTCCCAACCCCTCCCTCACACTTACTTCTAATCCACCTGTGCCAAATCCGACCCGGCAGGCCATTTCATGTCGCTCTTGCACCTGCGGAACCGCCCTCATCTTCGACCCCACCTTGTTTTTAGCAGAGGACAGACCTATTCTACCAGATCCTGCACTTCTCCGTGCAGCCACAGAGTGACTCACCTCTTCCCCACTCCCCGTCTCAGCAGAGGGGACAGAACTTCTCATACGGATCGTACACCAGCCCCATCCCCCCCGCCCTTAGCTGACCTCAGCCTTTCTGCAGACCCTGCACTTTCTGCTTCCCAGTTTCTTCCCGTGATGTGATGTAAGGGAGGGTGGGGTGCTCTGGACATCTAGTCTTGCAGATACAGCCGGCCCTTTGAGGGCAACCACAATGCTGATAATTGCCTTTGACACCCCTGCTCTAACCCATCCTGATAGGCTTTTCTTCTCCTACCTTGTGAAGCCAGCTAAACTCACCAAAGCCCCTCCTCCTGGTCCCTCCCCATTACTGGTTCCAGCAGGGAGATGAAGCACAAGTTTGCCAGTCTCTCTGTAAGGACAACAGTCCTCTTCTGGATCCTAAAAGAAGCCACACCCCTGGACATCCAATAGGCTATGTCCAGGTCATGAAGGCACTAAAGCAACCAAGTAGTAACCATAAGGGAAGACTCTGGCTTGCGGAATCACGTGACCATAGATTAAGTGGAGTAAAAAAGGGCAGTTAGATAGGGTCTTTTTTTATTTATGTTTTCGATCCAGTGATCAGACAGAGGGTGGGAGGTACAATGTATCCCAGAGTCGGGGCTTGAAGGATTCCAGCAGCAAGATCCATTAACCAGTTGCCGAATCTGTTCTCGTCTTCTTGGAAAGTTTGAGTGGTTCCATCTCCTCCTGTAACATTCTTTGTGACTTAAAATGGTTTGCAGGTCAATTTTATTTCATTTCTTTCATTTTTTGTTTTATATCATCACTGTTATAAGCAATAATAGTGGGGCTGGGGGAGCCCCGATCACCCTCCCAGAGTGGCACAGTGTTACTATGGTGACACCGAACTACTCTGATGACCGTATGTTAGAGTGGATGTAAACCCCAAAAAATGTATTTATTTTTTTGATTCACAATGTTTATCATAATATGAGGTGATCCACAGTTCATTGTATATTACCAGGATGTGTTATGTGGGGGAGGGGTGGATTTCTCACTTTGTATACTGTGGATCACCTCATATTCTGATAAACATAACATAACATATGATAAACATGTCCAAGCTAGATATGTAAATAACCTGTCACTCAAAGCAAGGAGAGAGGAAAGGACTTTTTATTTAGCCCAGGTTCACACTGGGTACGATTTGAGATGCGATTTCACATGTCAAATCGCATCTCAAATTGTCAGCAATGGCACCGTCCTAATCGGTGCGGCGCTGCACCGATTTCAAAAAGTAGTTCCTGTACTACTTTTTGCGATTTTGGGCCGCGATTTACATTGAACCCTGCAAAGATGTCTCTTAAATCGCGGCCGAAATCGCGGTAAAAATCGCGATTTTACCACGATTTTGAATTCGCAGCAGTGTGAACCTAGACAGGTTTTTATCTGGAAGTCTGTTAATTTTCACTGAACAATAAAAGAGGATTGCTCAGAGCTGGATTAACTCTGTGTGGCAAGACTGGGCACAGATCATAGTAAATCTTATACTCTACATTGTGACATAAAAAATAAAAAAAAATTGGGGTTTACATCCACTTTAAATAATAATAATCTTGAAAAAAAAAAATGTAAAGGAAAAAGTTAAAAAAATAGAATAATTTGTATTCCATTAAAAAGAAAATTAAGATATTTTTTTCAAAAATATGTAAAAAAAAAAATAAAAAAATAACCTTTAAAAATTTTTATGAAAAATTATTACTTTTTTAAAAGATTTTTCTTAAAAATTATTTATCTAACATACTGGGCCATATTCTGAGTAAGGATACGATGGAGTATCTCAGGATACTCCATCGTATCTCTCTTTTTTGGCCCGTGTATCTATGCGACTGATTCTTAGAATCATTTTCGCATAGATACACTTAAGATCCGCCATGTGTAAGTCACTTACACTGTCGGATCTTAAAATGTAATTACGCCGCCCGCCGCTAGATGGCGTTTACGTTCAGGTCTCATGTGTTTATGCAAATGAGCCTGATACGCCGATTCCCGAACGAATTCGCGTTGCGTAACCGTCGCTAACGTCGTTTGCGTAAGCGTAAACTTACCCCTGCTATATGAGGGGTACGTTTACGCAAGTCCCACGTAGGCCATGTTAACCACTTTTTGCGATTCGGGACTCTGTCGCTTTAACAGACAATTGCGCGGTCGTGCGACGTGGCTCCCAAACAAAATTGGCGTCCTTTTTTTCCCACAAATAGAGCTTTCTTTTGGTGGTATTTGATCACCTCTGCGGTTTTTAGTTTTTGCGCTATAAACAAAAATAGAGCGACAATTTTGAAAAAAATGAATATGTTTTACATTTTGCTATAATAAATATGCCCCAAAAATATATAAAAAAACATTTTTTTTCCTCAGTTTAGGCCGATACGTTTTCTTCTACATATTTTTCGTAAAAAAAAATCGCAATAAGCGTTTATTGATTGGTTTGCGCAAAAGTTATAGCGTTTACAAAATAGGGGGTAGTTTTATGTCATTTTTATTATATTTTTTTTTACTAGTAATGGCGGCGATCAGCGATTTTTTTTTTCGGTACTGCGACATTATGGCGGACACTTCGGACACTTTTGACACATTTTTGGGACCATTGGCATTTTTATAGCGATCAGTGCTATAAAAATGCATTGGATTACTATAAAAATGCCACTGGCAGGGAAGGGGTTAACACTAGGGGGCGGGGAAGGGGTTAAGTATGTTCCCTGGGTGTGTTCTTACTGTGGGGGGGGGGGGGGGGTGGCCTCACTAAGGGAAACACTGATCCTCTGTTCATACATTGTATGAACCAAAGATCAGCATTTCCCCTGCTGACAGGACCGGGAGCTGTGTGTTTACACACACAGCTCCCGGTCCCCGCTCTGTACCGAGCGATCGCGTGTGCCCGGCGGCGATCGCACACGCACGGGAGTCGGGGGCGAGCGGGGGGCGCGCGCGCGCGCCCCTAGTGGCGGCTGGGAGAGAGGACGTCATATTACGTGCTCTCGCCCAGCAGAGCCACCTTGTGGACGTATTTCGATGGTGCGGCGACGGCAAGTGGTTAAGTATGGCGTCGGGTCCGTGTCGTGTTTTTCCGTCGGCTACGTCGTTTCCCTAAGTCGTTCTTGAATACGACTTTACGTCAATGATGCACACGTCGGCGTCATTGACGTTTTACGCCGAGAACTGGAGCATGCGCACTGGGCTATTTTAAGCCCCGCTCTTGCGCAGTTCGTTAGAATCGGGGGCGCGCTTAATTTAAATAGAAGCCGCCCCCTTGGATATACGCGTGGCTACGCCGGGCCAATTACACTACGCCGCCGCAAACTACGGTGCAAGTGTTTGGGGAATACAGCACTTGCTCCTGTAGGTTGGGGCGGCGGAGTGTAAATGGCTTACGCGACGCCCGCCCGAAATCTACGGGAATATGGCCCACTGTCATCAGAGTAGTTATTTATGCAATTAATTATTTATTTTTACATACTGTCATCAGTCAGTATCCCTGATGACAACCATAATATGACGCTGTACTGCACTAGTGACAGTATACACAAAAAAAAAAACCAATCAACTGTGGGTATAGAATTGGGTATATGGGATTGTACAATATTTTTTTCAACCTATGTAAATTATAAAAAAAAAAAAAAAAAAAAAAAAAAAAAATCTATAAATTTTCTCAAAAAAAGTGACAAAAAAAAATTACAACTTCAAAAAAAACTTGCCATGCCTCTTACTAAATACCTCAGATCTACTTTCCAAAAAGGGGTATTTTGAGGGGTATTTGTACTCTCCTGGCATTTTAGGGCTTTAAGAAATCAAAGCCGTCAGTTTGATTTTCAAATATATACCATAGTTTAGAGACTATGGGCCAGATTCTCGTACAGCGGCGTATCTTTGTGCGGGCGTAACGTACCTGATTTACGTTACGCCTCCGCAACTTAGACGGGCAAGTGCTGTATTCTCAAAGCACTTGCTCCGTAAGTTGCGGCGGCGTAGCGTAAATCGGCCGGCGTAAGCCTGCCCAATTCAAATTTGGAACGGGGGGGGGCGTGTTTTATGTAAATGTTCTGTGACCCGACGTGATTGACGTTTTTCACGAACGGCGCATGCGCTGTCCGTGGACATATCCCAGTGTGCATTGCTCCAAAGTACGCCTCATAGACGTATTGGTTTAGACGTGAACGTAAATTACGTCCAGCCCCATTCACTGACGAGTTACGCAAACAAAGTAAAATATAAAAAATTTGACGCGGGAATGACGGCCATACTTAGCATTGGTACGCCGCATAGAGCAGGGGTAACTTTACGCCGGGAAAAGCCTAACGTAAACGGTGTATCTGTACTGCATCGGCCGGGCGTAAACACACGCCCCTAGCGGCCAGCGTAAATATGCAGTTACGATCCGACGACGTAAGAGACTTACGCCGGTCGGATCTAAAAGAAATCTATGCGTAACTGATTCTAATTATATATATATATATATATATATATATATATATATATATATATATAATATTAATTATACATGTACTGTATAATTAATTTATATATATATATATATATATATATATATATCTACACATACACACACACACACAGTGCTGAATAGCAAAGAATACTTTGGACATGAAGGGGGTAAAGCCTTCCGGATAATAATTAAATAAAAAAAATTGTGTATATATATATATATATACACATATATATATACACACACATACATACAATTTTATTTATTATTATGTGGAAGGTTTTACCCCCTTCATGACCAGAGTATTTTTTTTTGCTATTCAGCACTGCGTATATATATATATATATATATATATATATATACACGCAGTGCAATGCTGAATAGCAAAAAAAAATGCTCTAGTCATGAAGGGGGACCTTCCGGAGGTCAAGTCGTTCAATTAAATATTTTATATATGCTCAGTTTGAAATTTCGAAACTGAGAAAGTCTGGGGGGGGGGGGGGGGGTGAGTTATCGATGTGTGTGTGCCTTGAGCTACTGAGCTCTGTAAGCAGAATATCTTCTTCCTAAGGCCACATTCACACTTGGCATTTCTTGAATGCGTGCCAAAACACACAGGAAAAGTGCGCTGTGCGACAAAGGTGAATTGCCCACCCTATGTGCAAAAACTTTTTTTTGTGTGTGTGGCTGTTTTTGCCTTGCTATGATTATTTGCGATATGACCCGTTTGTTCTCTTGTATGTGTCTGTGATTTAAAAAAATAAAAATAAAATAAAATCTGATTAAAAGTAAAAAAAAAAAAAAACCTGCAAGTGGGAACTCGGGTTCGTGCTACGCAGTGTGAATGGGGCCTTAGGGTGGATTTGGACCCAGACTGAAGAACTACTGCCCCTGGTGGTCAAAGCACAGATAGGAGATGAGAGGTTTAATGGTTCAAGCACCAGGCAGAGAGGCTAACAGGTTTCTCAGATGACCACCAGGAGCCGCAGAGAAAAGTAAGACGCCGAGTTTGGGATAAATCTTTATTACACATTTATTGCATTGATAAAACAAACTCCAAGTCAAAAACGCTACATCTCAGCGAGTATGAGTTCTCTGGTGTTTGTCCATATGGGACTTCCGCCCGAAACACCTCCCGCACACCGCGCAGGCATACGGCTTCTCATCCGTATGAATGCGCTGGTGCGTCTGAAGCTGCGAGCGCTGGGTGAAGCACTTGCCGCACTGCGGACACGGGAACGGCTTCTCGCCCCGGTGGACCCTCTCGTGAACGATGAGCTCGGCCCTGGTGATGAACCGCTTGCCGCACTCCGAGCAGGAGTAGGGCTTGTCGCCGGTGTGGTGCTTTTGGTGTCTACGGAGCAACGCCATCAGCGTGAAGCTCTTGCCGCAGTCGGAGCAGGAGAATGGTTTTTCTCCCGTGTGAATACGCTGGTGGGTTCGGAGCTGGAACGTCCACGTGAAGGACTTGCCGCACTCCAAGCACTGGTAGGACTTGTCACCAGTGTGGGTCCTCTGGTGGTGCACCAACTCAGTCCTGGAGGAGAACGGCTTGTTGCACTCGGCGCAGGAATATGGCTTCTCCCCCGAGTGGATCTTCTGGTGTTCTACAAGCCGGGCCCGACACGGGTAAAGCTTACCGCATATGGTGCACAGGAACGTTCCCTCCGCGGAGTGAACCCGTCTAAGGTGAGTGTTCAGTGCAAACTTCCAGACAAAACTTTTCCCGCACTCCGTACAGGAGAACGGCTTCTCTCCGGTGTGAACCTTCTGGTGTTTAAGAAGCTCCCACTTCCGTTTATAATTTTTCCCGCACTCAGGACAGGCAAAGGGTCCCTCACTGTTGTGAGTGTCTCCGTGCTGAAGGAGGGCAGAGTTGCTGGGGAAGCATTTCCCGCACTGAGCGCAAGGGAACGGCGTCTGGTCACTGTGGGTTTTACGGTGCTCGTTGAGACACGACACGGTCCCGTAGCTCTTGCCGCACTCGGGGCAGATGAACGGGAGCTCGCCCGTGTGGACGCTCTTGTGGCGGTTAAGGTTGGCCTGCCCCGTGAAACACTTGCCGCAGGCGGAGCAGGAAAATGGCTTCTCCCGCTTGTGGGCTTTTAAATGCTCCATGAGATGAGATTTCTGGGATAAACATTTCCCGCACTCTAGGCACTGAAATTTCGGACCACGGGACTTGAGAGAAACTCCCTCAGAACTGGAAGGATCTGGCGATCCCTGGCCACCTTGGTGCAAATCTGGAGTGACCGTATGTGATCTAGCTGGGAAATATCTCTCGGAACTAGAGGGACTGTCCAACCGGTCTGCACCGTACGGCTCCGAGCCGAAGGTATGTGATTGAGCGTTAAAAGATCCCTCAGGATTGGAGGAACTGGCTCTTCTACCCTCGGCATAAGTTCCCCGACGGAGATCGTGTACTCTAAAAGATTCCTCAAAACCTGAAGGATTGGATAGTCCTGTATGAGAATGTGGCATCGTGTGGTCGGCGTCTGAATATGGGGGTGAGGAAAGATAATCCTCCGAGGATCTGTTCAACTCGCGTCCATCTGCCAGGAAGAGAACAAAAAGACGTTTTCAGGATTGGCTTCAAATTATCTCTAGTGTACAGGGGTGCAAGTTTAACCACTTAAGGACCAAGCCTGTTTTTCAGACTCAGTGTTTACAAGTTTAAAACATTTTTTTTTTTTATAGAAAATTACTTAGAACCCCCAAACATTATATATATTTTTTTTTCTAACACCCTAGAGAATAGAATGGCGGTCATTGCAAAATTCACTTTTTTTTACTGAAAAATAAGACAACAGTAAAGTTAGCCCACTTTTTTTTTATATTGTGAAAGAAAATGTTACGCCGAGTAAAATGATACCCAACATGTTACGCTTCAAAATTGTGCCCGCTCGTGGAATGGCGTCAAACTTTTACCCTTAAAAATCTCTGCAGTCTCTGACCATCTCCTGTATCATGTCTGCAGTCTCTGACCATCTCCTGTATCATGTCTGCAGTCTCTGACCATCTCCTGTATCATGTCTGCAGTCTGACCATCGCCTGTATCATGTCTGCAGTCTCTGACCATCTCTTCTATTCTGTCCGCAGTCTCTGACCATCTCCTGTACCATGTCGGCAGTCTTTGACCTTCTCTTGCATCACGTCTGCAGTCTCTGACCATCGCCTGTATCACGTCTGCAGTCTCTGACCATCTCCTGTATCATGTCTGCAGTCTCTGACCATCTCCTGTATCATGTCTGCAGTCTCTGACCATCGCCTGTATCATGTCTGCAGTCTGACCATCGCCTGTATCATGTCTGCACTCTCTGACCATCGCCTGTATCACGTCTGCAGTCTCTGACCATCGCCTGTATCATGTCTGCAGTCTGACCATCGCCTGTATCATGTCTGCACTCTCTGACCATCGCCTGTATCATGTCTGCAGTCTGACCATCGCCTGTATCATGTCTGCAGTCTGACCATCGCCTGTATCATGTCTGCAGTCTCTGACCATCTCCTGTATCATGTCGGCAGTCTTTGACCTTCTCTTGCATCACGTCTGCAGTCTCTGACCATCGCCTGTACCATGTCGGCAGTCTTTGACCTTCTCTTGCATCACGTCTGCAGTCTCTGACCATCGCCTGTATCACGTCTGCACTCTCTGACCATCGCCTGTATCACGTCTTCACTCTCTGACCATCGCCTGTATCACGTCTGCACTCTCTGGCCATCTCCTGTATCATGTCTGCAGTCTCTGACCTTTTCTTAGATCATGCCCAAAATCTTTGAATATATCCTATTGTGTGTCTGCTGTCTCTGACACTGAAATTATAAGTGTGGCCCTTTGGTAAAGTTGAGGGCCGCTCTAATTTATGACTTATATAGCGCCTATAGCACCGCCAATTTACGCATCTCTATTGTACATTCATATCAGTCTCTTGAGACCCCTCTATGTAAAAGATTGACCACCGCTTCTGTACCCCATACAATTGGTCAAGGAGTCAACTTTTATGGGAGTTAGGAAAAGAGAGGGCAGGCGGGGTATTGGGATCGAAAAGGATAGGTAGGGGAGCTGGGCTGGCCTCGGGGAGTTAGGAAAAGAGAGGGCAGGCGGGGTATTGGGATCCAATAGGATAGGTAGGGGAGCTGGGCTGGCCTTGAGGAGTTAGGAAAAGAGAGGGCAGGCGGGGTATTGGGATCCAATAGGATAGGTAGGGGAGCTGGGCTGGCCTTGAGGAGTTAGGAAAAGAGAGGGCAGGCGGGGTATTGGGATCCAATAGGATAGGTAGGGGAGCTGGGCTGGCCTTGGGGAGTTAGGAAAAAAGAAGGCAGGCAGGGTATTGGGATCGAATAGGATAGGTAGGGGAGCTGGGCTGGCCTTGGGGAGTTAGGAAAAGAGAAGGCAGGCAGGGTATTGGGATGGAATAGGATAGGTAGGGGAGCTGGGCTGGCCTTGGGGAGTTAGGAAAAGAGAGGGCAGGTGGGGTATTGGGATCCAAAAGTATAGGTAGGGGAGCTGGGCTGGCCTTGGGGAGTTAGGAAAAGAGAGGGCAGGCGGGGTATTGGGATCCAATAGGATAGGTAGGGGAGCTGGGCTGGCCTTGGGGAGTTAGGAAAAGAGAAGGCAGGCGGGGTATTGGGATGGAATAGGATAGGTAGGGGAGCTGGGCTGGCCTTGGGGAGTTAGGAAAAGAGAGGGCAGGCGGGGTATTGGGATGGAATAGGATAGGTAGGGGAGCTGGGCTGACCTTGGGGAGTTAGGAAAAGAGAGGGCAGGCGGGGTATTGGGATGGAATAGGATAGGTAGGGGAGCTGGGCTGACCTTGGGGTACCACGTAGTAGAGGTTTGGTTACGTGGAGGAATTTCCAAAGAAGGGTGTAAATGATGTTCTACAGATGGAACAACAAAGTGGAGAGGAAGGGGGTGTGGAATTTGGAAACAGGATGTGAGCGGCGGGAAGAGCAGAAAGGAGGGGGGGGCGGAGAAGGTAGAGAACAAAGGAATTTGGAGAGGGGGGAGAACACGAGAGCCCGGAGTTGTCTGTTCGAGTAGTTAGCACAGAGATGCCGAGATCGGTCCATCACAAGTATGGAGAACATCAACATTGCCACAAGGCCAAAGGCAACACCGAGCTGGTTGACCCTAGAGCTCTGGAGGCATTGGTATACTCCAAATAAAGGTGCCCCCCCGGTGTATCAGTGGTTGTTCTCTTCACGGGTCCCCTAGAAAGCCTCGGAACTACGGCTGGAGCACATCAAGACACAAGTTCCTACAGATCTTCCCAAGTGGCTTGGCTACCTGAATTTGCTGCTTAAGGACCACCCACGGCTTCGCTCCAGGGTATCAGCGATTGTACTCTTCATAGGTCTCCTAGAAAGACTTTGCCACGCCCCTTCTCTTTTGATTGACAGCCTGTGTAATGAGACACGCCTGAACCTGGGTGAAGGGGGCGTGTCTGATGCTGCTCTGTACCGTCCGAGACAGATTTTACTTTCACTTTCCTCTCCGCCAGAGATGCAGGTAAAAGCTCACCGAGTCAGCGGAGCATACAGAAAGAGACATCAGAGCGAGAGAGACATCAGAGCGAGAGAGACACTAGAGAGAGCGAGAAAGACATCAGAGCGAGAGAGACACTAGAGAGAGAGAGAGAGAGCAGAGGGGGGAGAGAGACACAGAGAGAGAGAGAGAGTAGGGGGGAGAGACAGAGGGAGAGCAGAGGGGGAGAGAGACACTAGAGAGAAAGCAGAGAATACAGAGAGAGACACATCACGGAGAGCGGGAAAGAGAGAGCAGAGGGGGGATAGAGAGAGAGATAGAGTGGGGGGGTGAGAGACACAGAGGGAGAGTAGAGGGGGGGGGAGAGACACTAGAGAAAGCAGAGAATACAGAGAGAGACACTAGAGAGAGAGCAGAGAATACAGAGAGACACACTAGAGAGAGCGAGAGAGACTCATCACAGAGAGCGAGAAAGAGAGCAGAGGGGGGGAGAGACACAGAGAAAGAGTAGAGGGGGGGGGGGGGAGAGACACTAGAGAGAGAGAGAGCAGAGAATATAGAGAGAGACACTAGAGAGAAAGAAGAGAATACTAGAGAGAGACACTAGAGAGAAAGGAGAGAATACTAGGAGAGAGAGAGAGCAGAGGGGGGAGAGAGACAGAGCACAGAGAAAACGGAGAGAGAGGCACTAGAGAGAGCGAGAGAGACATCAGAGCGAGAAAGACACATCACAGAGCAAGAGAGAGAGCGCAGAGGGGGAGAGAAACACAGAGAAAGAGCAGAGAATACAGAGATAGACAGCAGAGGAGAGACAGAGAAGAGAATAGAGAGACAGCAGAGAATACAGAGAGCGCAAGAGAGAGAGAGCGCAGAGAATACTGAGAGAGCAGAGAATACAGAGAGCGCAGAGAATACAGAGATAGAGAGATTAGAGAGAGTGCGCAGAGAATACAGAGAGCGCAAGAGGGAGAAGAGAGAGAGCAGAGAATACAGAGAGAGTGCGCGTGAGAGAGAAAGCAGAGAATACGGAGAGAGAGCAGAGAAGACCAAGACAGAGACAGCAGAGAATACAGAGACACAACAAGAGAGAGAGAGCAGAGAATACCAAGAAAACCTGCGAGAGATGGCAGAGACTACAGAGCGAGAAGGACAGCAAAGAAGAGAGAGAGCAGAGAATACAGAGAGCGTGCGAGACAAAAAGAGACAGCAGAGAATACCGAGAGCGTGCGACACAAAGAGAGAGAGCAGAGAATACAGAGAGAGCGAGCAGAGAATAGAGAGAGACAGAAAAGAGAGAGAGAGAGAGAGAGAGGAGAATACAGAGACAGCAGAGAATGCAGAGAGAGAGCAAGAGAGAGAAAGCAGAGACTACTGAGAGAGCGCAAGAGAGAGAGACAGCAGAGACTACAGAGCAAGAGGGACAGCAAAGAAGAGAGAGAGCAGAGAATACAGAGAGCGTGCGAGACAGACAGCAGAGAATACAGAGAGAGACAGCATAGAGAGTGCAAGAGAGAGAAAGCAGAGAATACAGGGAGAGCGCATGAGAGAGAGACAGTAGAGACTACAGAGCGAGAGGGACAGCAAAAAAGAGAGCGTGCGAGACAAAGAGAGACAGCAGAGAATACAGAGAGCGTGCGAGACAAAGAGAGCGAGCGAAAAAATAGAGAGAGAGAGACAGAAAAGAGAGAGAGAGAGAGAGAGAGAGAGAGAGAGAGAGAGAGAGAGAGAGGAGAATACAGAGAGAGACAGCAGCGACTACAGAGCGAGAGGGACAGCAAAGAAGAGAGCGAGCAGAGAATACAGAGAGCGTGCGAGACAGAGAGAGAACCAAGAGAGACAGCAGAGGATAGAGACAGACAGAGACACTCTAATTAGGTGGGAGGGGGAAAAGGTGCCAATGTTAGGTCTCCACCCCAAGCTTTGGTGCTATGCCACGCCCACAGATTTCTGAGGGCTACAACCGAATGAGGAGACTTTTTGGAGGCGCACACAACGTGAATTCGGTTATAACAACATTGTCCACTAAACTCTGCAAAGGAATGGGGTTTTGGGATAACAACCACTGTGTCTTCCGGGCCGTCCATAGACGGAACACATTGGGGCCAGAAGACGTTGCTGTGCTGTAGCGACTCTTTTCTGGATTTGGTGTTCTTTGCTCACCTGCTCCAATCTCTATGGGATCCTCCTCCTCCTCCTTCACCCTCACCATGATCACCATCTCATCATCATCTTCTTTCTCCTCTTCTTTAATTTTAACATTTTCCAAGATTCCGTTCTAAATGTGTGACAGGATTCATTTTCAATGTTTTAATTAAAAACACAATATAAAAAAAGAGCAGGTTACGTATTGCTCTGAGCCCCTTACCTGGTAATTCTGAGCGTAGTTGTGCTCTTCCTGTGTGCCACCCAAGGCACTGCTGGGGCATCTTTCTGTTCTCAAATTCACGGTGTTCTCCTTCTGGTCCTCCATCATGGCCTCCTGTTTCCTCGGGTCCTCCAGCATGGCATCCTTGTAGAAATCCTTGTGTCCTTCTAAATATTCCCACTCCTCCATAGAAAAATAGACAGTGACATCCTGACACCTTATAGGAACCTGACACACACAATGATACCGTCACCATCCAGTCACAGCGCTTGCCTGTAACTGGATAACACCCGAAAACTCGTGACACAACTTACCTCTCCCGTCAGCAGCTCTATGATCTTCTGGGTGACTTCTAGAATCTTCTTGTCCTTTCTCTCGGGTATCAGTGATTGCAGTTGGGGCACTGTGATGATCACATTGTCACCAGATTTCACCGGAGGAAAGCGCTGTAATAAAAGATCAACATAGTCATGTGACCTCCCAGAATCCTCCTCACCTCTCCGGTCTGTGTTTTATTAATAGAGATAAGAGTGATGTCATGTGACCTCCCAGAATCCTCCTCACCTCTCCGGTCAGGTCTGTGTTTTATTAATAGAGATAAGAGCGATGTCATGTGACCTCCCAGAATCCTCCTCACCTCTCCAGTCAGCTCTGTATTTTATTAATAGAGATAAGAGTGATGTCATGTGACCTCCCAGAATCCTCCTCACCTCTCCGGTCAGCTCTGTGTTTTATTAATAGAGATAAGAGTGATGTCATGTGACCTCCCAGAATCCTCCTCACCTCTCCGGTCAGGTCTGTGTTTTATTAATAGAGATAAGAGTGATGTCATGTGACCTCCCAGAACCCTCCTCACCTCTCCGGTCAGGTCTGTTTTGTTAATTGAGATAAGAGTGATGTCATGTGACCTCCCAGAATCCTCCTCACCTCTCCGGTCAGGTCTGTGTTTTATTAATAGAGATAAGAGTGATGTCATGTGACCTCCCAGAATCCTCCTCACCTCTCCGGTCAGCTCTGTGTTTTATTAATAGAGATAAGAGTGATGTCATGTGACCTCCCAGAATCCCCCTCACCTCTCCGGTCAGCAGGCAGACGATCTCCAAGGTGAGGTTTAGTATCCTCTCGGTGATCTTGATCTTTTCCTTATCCATCCTCGTGGAACAGTCAGGAAGAAGACTTGGGACCTGGAAGAAGATAAAGGGACTATGATGAGGTCACAGCAGCCTTGACAATGAAGTACCGTAAAGCAGAAAACTGTAAATAAAGTTATACAATAGGCGAGCAACATTAAATAATCCTCCAGTATTGACTAGAAATACAACTATGAACATTTTTAGTAAAGCATTTTGTATGAGTGATAGAACAAATTCATGAACCAAGGAGCCCTCTACTAACCAGATGAGCTAGATGCACCACAAACTCCTCCAGGTCACAAGCTGCATGGTGCCAGCCATTTATGTAAATCTCAAAGCTCACTCAGGTCCACAGAGGCTCCTCAGAGTCAGGGTGGCCAGTCAAGTAGAAGGTCCACTACGGGACGATCAGCCTCATCTTTTGAAGAGATTGTTATTTCTATAGCGTTCCTCCGGGAGCCTGGCCTGGCCTGGCTATTTATGTCAACCTCAGATAGTCTGAGTAGGTTTGGTCTGGTAGCAGAAGGGTACCTGCCCTTCTCTTGATCTCCTTTCAGCTAAGAACTGCCCGCCTGATCTCCTTCCAGCCAAGAACTGGCCACCTGATCTCCTCCTGGCCATGAACTGGCCACCTGATCTTCTCCCGGCCAAGAACTGGCCACCTGATCTCCTCCCGGCCAAAAACTGGCCACCTGATCTCCTCCCGGCCAAAAACTGGCCACCTGATCTCCTCCCGGCCAAAAACTGGCCACCTGATCTCCTCCCGGCCAAAAACTGGCCACCTGATCTCCTTCCGGCCAAAATCTGACCACCTGATCTCCTTCCGGCCAAAATCTGACCACCTGATCTCCTTCCGGCCAAAAACAGGCCACCTGATCCCCTTCCGGACAAAAACTGGCCACCCGATCTCCTTCCGGACAAAAACTGGCCACCTGATCTCCTTCCGGCCAAAAACTGGCCACCTGATCTCCTCCCAGCCAAGAACTGGCCAAGTGATGTCCTCCCAGCCAAAAAACTGCCCACCTGATCTCCTTCCAGCCCAAAAACTGCCCACCTGATCTCTTTCCAGCCAAAAACTGCCCACCTGATCTCTTTCCAGCCAAAAAACTGCCCACCTGATCTCTTTCCAGCCAAAAAATGCCCACCTGATCTCTTTCCAGCCGAAAAATGCCCACCTGATCTCTTTCCAGCCAAGAACTGCCCATCTGATATCCTTCCAGACAAGAACTGCCCATCTGATCTCCTTCCAGCCAAGAACTGCCCATCTGATCTCCTTTCAGCCAAAAGCTCCCACCAACTTCTTCGCTGCTCTACTCTCCCATGTGGGTTCACTAGCTGAAACCCACCACAGATCAGCCATTTAAATGGGCAAGAACTGCCATAAGAGAACTGGAATAGTAGACCATCTAGAACTCTGGTCCTAATTGGTCTACCAATTTTCTCCATAGCAGATCCGCACACTTCTCCCAATCTCCTTCCAGCCAGGATCATCCATCTACTTTCTTTCTTGCTCTGCTCACCCATGTGGGTTTACCAGATGAAAACCACCATTGGCTAGCCATTTAAAGGGTCAAGAACTGCCATAGTAGAACTTGAAAAGCAAACCACCCAGAAACCTGGTCCTGGGTGGTCTACTCTCTCCCTCTAGAGCAAATCCTCACGTTTTTCCTGATCTTCTTCCAGTCAGGAGCACCTTCTTCCTCGCTCTGCTCACCCATTAGAGTTCCCTAGTTGGAAACCACCATAGATCAACCAACTGGAATAGTAGACCACCCAGAACCCTGGTCTGGGATGGTCTACTATTTCTCTCCATAGCAAATCCTCACGTTTGTCCTGATTTTCTTCTAGCCAGGGAGTACTTAACTACCTTCTTCCTCACTCTGCTCACCCATGTGGGTCCACCAGCTGGAAAGCACCATAGATCAGACATTTAAAGGGGCAAGAAGTGTCATAGTAGTACTGGAAGGTCCTAAACTTTCTCTTGATCTCCTTCCAGCCAGGAACACCCATTTACTTTCTTCTTTGCTCTGCTTACCCATTTGGGTTCTTCAGCTGAAAACCACCATTGATTATGATTAGCCATTTAAAGAGGCAAAAACTGCCATCGTAGAACTGGAGTAGTGGACAATCCAAAAACTTGGTCCTGAATGGTCTACTATTTTCCTCCCTCTCAGATCCTCGCACTTCTCCCGATCTCTTTCCAGCCAGGAACACCCAACTACCTTATCCCCGCTCTACTCACCTATATGGGTTCCCAAGTTAAAAACTGCCACTGATTAGCCATTTAAAGGGGCAAGAACTGCCATAGTAGAACAGGAATTGAAGACCATCCAGAACCCTGGTCCTGAATGGTCTACTATTTCTCCTGATCTCCTTCCAGTCAACAACATCCACCTACCTTCACTCTGCTCACTCATGTAGGTTCCCCAGCGAAAAACCACCACTGATCAACCATGTACAGGGGCAAGAACTACCATAGTAGAACTGGAATAGTAGACCATCTAGAACTCTGGTCCTGGATGGTCAAGTATTTTCCTGATCTCTGTCCAGCCGACACCACCAACCTTCCTTCACCCCTGCCTTGATCATCCATGCGAGTTCCCCAGCTGAAAACCAACACAAAACCAAAACCAAGGGGGCGAGACCTGCCATAGTAGAACTAGAACAGCAGACCGTCCAGAACCCTGGTCCGGGATGGTCTACTATTTACCTCCATGATTTCCTTCCATCCCAGAACACCCATCTACCTTCATCCTCGCTCTGCTTACCCATATGGGTTCCCCAGCTGAAAACCACCACAGATCAGCCATTTAAAAAGGGGCAATAACTGCCATAGTAGATAAGATGAGCAGATTTTCTTCATGAAATCCGGGGACATATATGTAGTGCCCATCAATGTAGCCTGTTCAGTGCCCATCAATGTAACCTGTCCAGTGCCCATCAATGCAGCCTGTCCAGTGCCCATCAGCTCAGCGTGTCCAGTAACCATCAGCTCAGCCTGTCCAGTGACCATCAGCTCAGCCTGTCCAGTGACCATCAGCTCAGCCTGGCCAGTGACCATCAGCTCAGCCTGGCCAGTGACCATCAGCTCAGCCTGGCCAGTGACCATCAGCTCAGCCTGGCCAGTGACCATCAGCTCAGCCTGGCCAGTGACCATCAGCTCAGCCTGGCCAGTGACCATCAGCTCAGCTTGTCCAGTGACCATCAGCTCAGCTTGTCCAGTGACCATCAGCTCAGCCTGGCCAGTGACCATCAGCTCAGCCTGGCCAGTGACCATCAGCTCAGCCTGGCCAGTGACCATCAGCTCAGGCTGGCCAGTGACCGTCAGCTCAGCTTGGCCAGTGACCGTCAGCTCAGGCTGGCCAGTGACCGTCAGCTCAGGCTGGCCAGTGACCATCAGCTCAGGCTGTCCAGTGACCATCAGCTCAGGCTGTCCAGTGACCATCAGCTCAGCCTGTCCAGTGACCATCAGCTCAGCCTGTCCAGTGACCATCAGCTCAGCCTGTCCAGTGACCATCAGCTCAGCCTGGCCAGTGACCATCAATGCAGCCTGTCAAGTGACCATCAGCTCAGCCTGGCCAGTGACCATCAGCTCAGCCTGGCCAGTGACCATCAGCTCAGGCTGGCCAGTGACCATCAGCTCAGCCTGGCCAGTGACCATCAATGCAGCCTGGCCAGTGACTATCAGCTCAGGCTTTCCAGTGACCATCAATGCAGCCTGGCCAGTGATCATCAGCTCAGGCTGTCCAGTGACCATCAATGCAGCCTGGCCAGTGACCATCAGCTCAGGCTGGCCAGTGACCATCAGCTCAGCCTGGCCAGTGACCATCAGCTCAGGCTGTCCAGTGACCATCAATGCAGATTGTCCAGTGACCATCAGCTCAGCCAGTTCAGTGCCCATCAGTGGATAGCGAGCGAGGAGAGGAGACATATTATACAGAGCAGGGATCTCCTGTTTACCCCGCACAGCCGCTGTCCTCGGACAAAGTCCCGCCTCTTATAATAAAGGTCTGACAGCCAAGTAGGCAGAGATCCCCGTTCTGTATAATCTGGCGGCACTCGCCCCCCCCCCCATCCATCTGGGGCCCATAGTAGGACCGGCCCTGGGCGCCCCCCCCTCAGCCCCAGCTTGCAGTGCACCCGCACAGGATAGGCCCTGAATCCGGGGACAAGTCCAGGAACAGACGGCTCCGGGGACAATGTCCTCAATCCGGGGACTGTCCCCGGGAAAACCAGGGACATCTGATCACCCTAATAGTAGATCACCCAGAACCCCGATCCTGGATGGTCTACTATTTTCCTCCACAACAAATCCTCACGCTTCTCCTGATCTCCTTCCAGCCAACCCCTACCCCCCTTCACCCCGCCATGCCGATCCATATGGGTTCCCCAGCTAAAAACCACCGTTGATCAGCCATTTAAAGGGGCAGCAACTGTCAGGGGTGGGACTGCATTCAGCCACCGTTCTGCCGACAGTCTATGGAGCTCCTAACCCCGAAGACAACCAAGGGGGCCACTTAGCCTTCTACCTCCCTTCTTGACTGTTATTTCCTAAGGTTGGGTGCACTAAAGAGCTGGAAGGTTGCAAGCGAAGCCTACCTGGTCGCCGGGCGTCGACCAATTTAGTTTCAAGTGACCTCTGAACCCCCCCACCCCCGAAGAGTCGGTAAGTGAATACACCACACATGTCACTCTTTTATAGGTGAGCCATGATCATAACACACCCCTGCATTGGTGCCATGGTGACTGGTCCTCTTTGATGTCACAGATTGATAATCCATCAACACAACGATCCCAGGGGCTGATAAAAGTCTTCCCCCCCTCCCCCCTCCATATAATACAGCAGAAAACTGGGGTCCTCCCAGAGAGCACACTCACCTTCCTCTCAGCACCCCTCTATGCTCAATACAAAGGATTTGCAGCCCACTTCCTCTCTATGGCTTGCCCACTTCCTCTCCGGAATTTCCACGCCGCACTGCCCACACCCAACATGGCCGGGCCTGCGGCCGTAGCCATGGGGGCACGCGCGAGGTTTTTCTCCCCACCCCGGCGGCCATTTTCTCGGAGCCCGCAGCGGCGGACGTCCGTCGCTATTAAAGCCGTCTGTCTGCGGAGGGAGACATGTCAGGGCGGCCATTTTGTTGAAGCTCGACGGCAAACTCACTGAGGCTTGGGTGGGTAAAGTGGAAACTTGGCTGCGCCCAAATTTAACTACTTGCTGACCGGGCTTTTTTTGTTTACAAATTTAAATCAGTTTTTTTTTTTTAAAACTAGAAAATGACTTATAACCCCCAAACATTATATATATATTTTTAGCAGAGACCCTTGAGAATAAAATTGCAAACGTTGCAATTTTTTATATGTCACACCGTATTTGTGCAGCGTTTTATTTTTATTTTTTATCATTTTTAACAAACAAATAGAGCTTTTTTTTTGGTGGTATTTAACCACTTAAGGACCGGACCAATATGCTGCCTAAAGACCCAAGTTGTTTTTACAATTCGGCACTGCGTCGATTTAACAGACAATTGCGCGGTCGTGCGACGTGGCTCCCAAACAAAATTGGCGTCCTTTTTTCCCCACAAATAGAGCTTTCTTTTGGTGGTATTTGATCACTTCTGCGGTTTTTATTTTTTGCGCTATAAACAAAAATAGAGCGTCAATTTTGAAAAAAATTCAATATTTTTTACTTTTTGCTATAATAAATATCCCCAGAAAATATATAAAAATCGTTTTTTTTCCTCAGTTTAGGCCGATACGTATTCTTCTACCTATTTTTGGTAATAAAAATCGCAATAAGCGTTTATCGGTTGGTTTGCGCAAAATGTATATTGTTTACGAAATAGGGGATATTTTTATTGCATTTTTATGATTTTTTTTTTACTACTAATGGCGGCGATCAGCGATTTTTTTCGTGACTGCGACATTTTGGCGGACACTTCGGACAATTTTGACACCTTTTTGGGACCATTGTCATTTTCACAGCAAAAAATGCATTGTTTACTGTGAAAATACCGATTGCAGTTTGGGAGTTAACCACAAGGGGGCGCTGAAGGGGTTAAGTGTGACCTCATTTGTGTTTCTAACTGTAGGGGGGTGTGGCTGTAGGTCTGACGTCATCGATTGTGTATCCCTATAAAAGGGATCACACGATCGATGACGGCGCCACAGTGAAGAACGGGGAAGCTGTGTTTACACACAGCTCTCCCCGTTCTTCAGCTCCGGGGACCGATCGTGGGACTCCAGCGGCGATCGGGTCCGCGGGTCCCGGCTGGGCACTTAAAGAGGACGTACCTGTAGGTACATGTGCCCAGCCGTGCCATTCTGCCAACGTAAATGTGCAGGAGGCGGTCCTTAAGTGGTTAAAGAGCCGCGGCCACGACTCTTCACAGAGATCGGGGTCGCACCATGCCCTAGCAACACGGTGCGGCCGCGATCCCCACGCTGCATTCATGGCAATGGCGAGGCTGCATTCATGGCAATGGCAAGGCTGCATTCATGGCAATGGCAAGGTTGCAGATGGGCACTCATTAGGCTGCATTGATGGGCACTGACCTGACTTATTTTGCTCCACAGTTCTTGATTTAAAATGTAAGTTTTTTCCTGAAACTTCCCACATAAAGTGAAGAATAAAACACCTAAGCTCATCTTTAGACTCTTCACCACACACAGCCACAAAGGCAAGATCATTCTTGTTGGGCCGTGTATTAGTTAATTTGCATTTAATTTTAATGGTTCGAAGAATGTCAGGAAAAATGGTCGGCCCCTCACGCAGTGTTCACTTCATCAAATCTGGCCCTCTTTGAAAAAAGTTTGGACACCCTTGGCTTACGGCCAGTGTTGTAAGTAACGATGCCCCTTTTGAGGGTAACGAGTAGTCTACCAGATTACTCTTCCCCTCGCGGCAACGCCGTTCCCATTACTTGGGCGGCGTTACCGCAATTACATCTACCGCCACTAGATGGCAGCAGAGTAATTGCCGGGTCTGGGCGCGTCACGTCAGCGCGTCCATGTCCCGCGATGTAAGGGCGGAAGCCCACACTGGAGTGTCTCCAGGCAGGACACACCTCCAGAAGCGGGGGCTGATATCCGATTCCTCGATAGCTCGGTCACCATCAGGGAGGAGTCCAGGGGACGCCCAAGCCAGCCCGCAGAGAGTGGGAGTGCAGCGCAAATAATAATCTAATGGAAGCAAAGCCGCACATGTCATCACCCGCCGCCGCCGCCGCTACACAGCCCATCAGGGATTTTTATATGCTGCTTTATCTTCGGCTTTTGTGAGTAAGCTAAGCTGTGATACTTTTAAAAATACATTACCTGTTGTTTCAAACAGAGAGCACTGGCCCGGATTCAGGTAGATTTGCCCCTTTCTTGCGTAGGCGCAGGGCAACGTTTTTGCCCTGCGCCCCCGCAAATTTACTGCGCTACCTGCGATTCACGGAGCAGTAGCTCCGTAAATTGCGTGTGCGCTGTGTAAACTTGCCCTGCGTAAGGGCGCCTAATGTAAATGATCCCGTAGGGGGCGGGAATCATTTAAATTAGGCGCGCTCCCGCGCCGAGCGTAGAGCGCATGCTCCGTCGGGAAACTTTCCCGACGTGCATTGCGGCAAATGACGTCGCAAGGACGTCATTTGCTTCAAAGTGAACGTGAATGGCGTCCAGCGCCATTCACGAATCACTTACGCAAATTACGTAAAATTCGAACGTCGCGACGCGGGAACGACGGGTATACTTTAGCATTGGCTGCCCCTGCTATTAGAAGGGGCAGCCTTACGCTAAACACGCCGTACGGAAACAACGTAAATTGCGTACGCAGGGCTCGCGCAACATTGTGAATCGGTGTTAGTATGCAATTTGCATACTATACGCTGAGCACAATGGGAGCGCCCCCTAGCGGCCATCGTAAGAATGCAGCCTAAGATATGCGTGGCATAAGAGCCTTATGCCACGCAGATTTTAGGCTGCAGTCGGCGTTACGATTTTCCTGAATCAGGAGCATTTGTAACACCGGAGCAAGTAAGCAATTGCGCTGTGTAACCTATGGTTACACAGGCGCAATTGCTTCTTGAATCTGGGCCACTGTTTTCTTCTGTCAGGCGCAGGCGCAATCCTTGCCGACGGAAATCTCCGAACCTCGGCCGGCATCCAGGCTCATTCCTTAACATCCCCGTGGATTGGAGGTTGTTAAAAAAAGAGCCAGGAGGCCGAGCGAGCCGTCTGAGCAAAGCGAGGACGTGAGGCCGACTGGCCACTTACCTCAAATTCCACGTCGCCCTCGAGGTTCGGTGATTTCCGTCGGCAAGGATTGAGCCTGCGCAGCCCTTACAGGAACCATCTCGATAGCCAGAACCATATAGTCAGATCACCTGCAGGTTTGACTGTACTCATGTGCACCACCGGGAAAACTGGCCCCCAACGCTAGCCGGATGAAGAGATAGGACCAAGGACTGACTTTCCTATAGCTGCTCCACAGAGACCTGTGCCTATTGCTTATATTAAGAGGTATCAACACTGCAGTTATTGCTTCTATGTACTGTTTATTGCTGACTTTGCTGATTCATTAGTTAATTCCAGTCTAGTGGTACAGAATTTTATGGTACACCATTTATTCAAACCCATATCAATACTGTAACGGAATGACCCGTGACACCCAAAGACTTTGTGAGGATGGAGGATACTCCTGTGTCAGCGTCACTGATAACTCTTGGGTCTGAGTCCACTCTGTGCCCTTTGGGCATGGAGTGGCAAGTGAATCATAATTCATGTATTACATGAGATTTGACATCACTGATAGTTCGTATTGCAGGATTTTGAGACACTGCAAGATGTTGGTTAATTGTGACCCCAACCAGTCAATAGTGATTCATCTCTCTCTGAAGACTGTTAATATGTTAAATAAGGCTGGCTTTTGAAAGGCCTTTAATTGTGTGATAACACTGTCTAAAACCTATTGATGCTCAGAGGTGTGAATAGGTGTAAAGCTGCATGCGGAGACGAAACGTCTGCCTAGGGAACTCAGTGTGTGATGGGTTTGTTTATTATGCTGTTTAAGGAATGTGCAGTGATTAGACATGATAATTATAGGCCGGTGCCGACCTGTCTAGAATGTTTAAGTAATTAGCCTTAGTGTGTGATTAGGGGGGGGGTGGAGATCTCATTGTTGCTTTAATGCCTTGTACTGTATAAAAAGCTGAGAAGAAACCATTAAAGTGTCATTACATTTGGAACAAGCACAGAGCTGTGTGTCTCGTCTTGATTCTGGGCAAATGAAATGGGATCGGGTCCTGTTGGTTGGAGTGTCGATAAGCTGTCTTGGATGGGATGGAAGGTCGTAAACGGTGGTGACCGTTACAAATACATTGGGCCAGATTCACATAGAGATACAATGGTGTATCTCCTGACACGCCGTCGTATCTCTGAGTTGTGCCGGTCGTATCTATGCGACTGATTCATAGAATCAGTTACGCATAGATATCCCTAAGATCCGACAGGTGTAACTGTGTTACACCGTCGGATCTTAGGCTGCAATTCCAGGCCGGCCGCCAGTTGGCGCTTCCCTATCTTTTACGCGATGATTATGCTAATGAGCAGTTACGCCGATTCCGAAACGAACGACCGACGCTTTTTTTTTTTTTTTTTACGTCGTTTGCGTTCGGCTTTTTTCCGGCGTATAGTTACCCCTGGGTCTATGAGGCGCAGCCAATGTTAAGTATGGCCGTCGTTCCCGCGTCGAATTTTGAAATTTTACGTTGTTTGCGTAAGTCGATTCAGAGTCCTGACCTACCCACATTTAGGAGGGATCTAAAAACCTATCTGTGGGCAGAGGCAGATTGATAGGAAGAGTGAGGTTAGGGTAATTCTGGCGGGAAGCACTGCTAGATCGGTTGGGAATTGTGTGTTGTCTCTCCTTTGGTCTTATGTGATTTCTATGGTTTTGTACTGTATTGGTTTTATGGTGTTATATTGTTGTTTTATTATGATTTTAATTGTGGTACATATTTTATATTGTTACTATGTTAATTTATGCCTGTAACACTCGGTCCTGTTGTGAATTGTTAAGGTCTGGAAGCGTTTCGATACCTTCGGGTGATTCTACGCTATACAAGCAATAAGCAATAAAAGTGCTGGACGCAAGTTACGCTCACGCCGAAACCAATGACGTCCTAGCGACGTCATTGGGAGCAATGCACGCCGGCAAAATCTGCGGACGGCGCATGCGCAGTTAAATCGGCGCGATAGCAGTTTTCATTCAACCAGGTGTTTCAGTGGGGCTGAGGTTAATCCCAAAGTCGAGGCAAAGAACAGAGAACCCAATCAACCAAGCGGCTCCTGTGGAAGTAGCGCTACATAAATGACCAATGAAACAATTGTTTATAGCAAACTCTGGTTTTATTCGACACTTTAATAGAAGAATATAATCAACACCTTAATAGAAAAATATAGTCATATTCTTAGTCATTTTATAAATATATATATATTATTGCATTTTTATCTATTATCCATAATGAAGCAATTTACAAACAAGTCTATCGTGGCATTTTACTGCATTCCTGAGCCCCTTATGCCCTGTACACACGATCGGTTCATCCGATGAAAACGGACCGATTGAATTTTTTCATCAGATATCCGATGAAGCTGACTTTCATCAGTCTTGCCTACACACCATCAGTTAAAAATCCGATCGTGTCAGAACGCGGTGACATAAAACACGACGACGTGCAGAGAAAAATGAAGTTCAATGCTTCCGAGCATGCGTCGACTTGATTCTGAGCATGGGTGAATTTTTGACCGATGGATTTCCCCACACACGATCGTCTTTTTTTCTATCAGTTTTTTAACCATCAGAAAATTTTAAAACAGGTTCTATTTTTTTTCACTGATGGGAACAAAAACGATGGGGCCCACACACGATCGGTTCATCAGACAAACCGATCGTGTGTACAGGGCATTACTCGAACCTACGGGCTTTAAGGCTGTGGCCTCTGTGTCACAATTAATTGGGAAAGCCTAGTTAAAAGGACATATGTGCGGGTACCGCGCTATAGCTCAAAGACGGCTACAGCGTGGCTCTCCAGTTCTGCGGCGGCATCCATTGGAAATACACTCAAAACCGCGCACCCTGGGGAGCGCTCTGTGACTGCTGTATCCTTTGGACACAGCTGATCACAGATTGTGGTAAAGGGCCAATCACAGCGGCCCTTTACCATGTGATCAGCTGTGTTTAATCACAGCTGGTCACATGTAAACAAACTTTGCCAGTTATTGGCAGTCCTTTCCTCAGACGCTGTCTCTACGTGAGGAAAGGAGAGGCGACAACCTGAAAGGCTAACAGGGCACAATGAGCACATTCTTTACACTGATAATCAAGGCACTGATCTCATCTGTGACCTGATTATCAGTGCAGTCCCATCAGTGCAGCTTCAATGTGCTCATTAGTGTAGCCTCATCAGTGCACATCAATGAAAAAGAAAAATTACTTATTTGCAAAATTTTATAACAGAAACTATGAAAAAAATATTTTCCAGTCTTATTTAGCAAAAAACAAAAACAAACAGTGGTGATTAACCACTTAAGGCCCGGAAAGATTTGCCCCCTTAATGACCAGGCCATTTTTTGCGGTATGGCACTGTTTCGCTTTAACTGACAATTGCATCGCACGACCGCGATGAATCCAAATAAAATGTATGTCCTTTTTTCCCCACAAATAGAGCTTTCTTTTGGTGAAATTTGATCACCTCTGCGAGTTTTATTGTTTGCGCTATAAACAAAAAAAAAAAAGCGAAAATTTTGAAAAAAACAACAACAATATTTTAACTTTTTGATATAATACATATATATATATATATATAAAAAAAAAAAAATCTTCATCAATATGAAGGCCAATATGTATTCTTCTTCATATTTTTGGTAAAAAAAAAAAAAATTGCACCAAGCATATATTGATTGGTTTGCGCAAAAGTTATTGCGTCTACAAAATAGGGGATATATTTCTGGCATTTTTATTATTCTTTTTTTTTTTTTTACTTGTAATGGCGGTGGTGATCAGTGATTTTTTTAGCGGGACTGCGACATTGCGGCAGACAGATCAGACACTTTTTTTGAGACCATTGACATTTATACAACGATCAGAATTAAAAATAGCCACTGATTACTATATAAATGTAATTGGCTGGGAAGGGATTAACACTAGGGGGCCATCAAGAGGTTAAGTGCGTTGCCTAGGGAGTGTTTCTAACTGTGGGAAAATGAGACTGCCTGGGGGAGGAGACCGATCACTGCTCCTAATCAGTAGGAGCAGCAGATCTGTCTTTCCTCCCCTGACAGAACAGAGATCTGTCTATTTACATTGACAGGTCTCCGCTCTGTCTCTGTCAGGAGCAATCGCGGGTTGCCCACCGGCCACGCACCGGCCACACGCATCGACTCTGGCCGACGTACAGTTACGCTGATTTGCCCAGGGGAGCCAACCTGCCGCAGTATAACTGTGGCGGCTGGTCCTCAAGTGGTTAAATACCACCAAAAGAAAGCTCTGTTTCAATAAATTAATATAAATTAAATTTCGGTACAGTGTTGCATGACCGCGCAATTGTCCTTCAAAGTGTGACAACGCTGAAAATTGGCCTTGGCCTGCTCTCTATTTTTTCTCATCGTGACATTCTCAGCAGTGTTTTCCTGCCAAGAAACCCGAGCGTGAGTATACTTACCTCTCCATGGAAACCCGCGCATGCTCGAAATTACTTTGACGCATGCGCGGTAGCTTTCAATCATAGGTAGGGTGAGGCAAGATGGCGGCGACGGCATCGAACGTGACGAGCGCATGCTCGTCGTAGTCGATGACTTCACTGTGTTTGTGCCATTCAAAAGAACGGCGGTTCTTTTGAATGGTGTGTGTGTACACTGGGCTGGCAAGAGAATCTTGCCAAGAATCTCGTCAGGAAAAACAACGTTTTTTTTCCTGATGAGAATCTGGGCCGTGTGTACAGGGCTTAAGTTCTAATGCCGTGTACACACGATCATTTTTCGGCATGAAAAAAAACTTTGTTTTTCAGCATGTCCAAAAAACAACGTTTTTCCGACTTCATCATTAAAAAACGACGTTGCCCACACACCATCGTTTTTAAAAAATGATGAACAAAGCGCGGTGACGTACAACACGTACGACTACAACACGTACGACGGCACTCTAAAGGGGAAGTTCTATTCGCCTTTGGGCTGCTTTTAGCTGATTCCGTGTTAGTAAAAGACGATTCGCGCTTTTCTGTCTGTTACAGCGCAGCACTATCTTCTTTTTTGTTATTATCCTATGGTCTGATACACCTTTCAGTGCCGCAGCTGTACCCCCCCCTTTTTCCCCTCCCCCCCATCCCCTTTGGTAGCGCGGTAATACCCACTCCTTCACAGCGTGATGAATGTGCTTACTCCATTATGAACGGTAGTTTTACCAGAACGAGCGCTCCCGTCTCGTAACTTGCTTCTGAGCATGCGCGGGTTTAAAACGTTGTTTTAGCCCACACACGATCATTTTTTACAACCCGAAAAATGATTTTTCAGAAGCCGAAAAATGATGTGTAGCCCACACACGATCATTTTAAATGACGTTTTTAAAAACGTCGTTTTTTTTTTCATGCCGAAAAATTATCGTGTGTACGCGGCATAAAGCATTTTCACAGCATTGTCTATCAAATAGGCAAAATGGGTAGTAGAGCTTGTGTTATATTTAAGTAAAACCAACTCCAACAATTTAAAAACAACAATAAAAACATTCCCAGAACAAAACTGAAATATAAATTAGAAAAGTAAAAAAATGACATACATCTATTAAAAAATATAATCCATATATAGTTGGCTCAGGCACCTGTTGGCTTCATAAACCTCTTGGAGCGCTGAGATGTTCTTGGCACTGTTCCCACCCACCTTGGTGCTTTGGTTGGAACGTCCATTGGTGAAGGTTTGGGAAGCGCTGAGATGTTCTTGGCACTGTTCCCACCCACCTTGGTGTTTTGGTTGGAACGTCCATTGGTGAAGGTTTGGGAAGCGCTGAGATGTTCTTGGCACTGTTCCCACCCACCTTGGTGTTTTGGTTGGAACGTCCATTGGTGAAGGTTTGGGAAGCGCTGAGATGTTCTTGGCACTGTTCCCACCCACCTTGGTGTTTTGGTTGGAACGTCCATTGGTGAAGGTTTGGGAAGCGCTGAGATGTTCTTGGCACTGTTCCCACCCACCTTGGTGTTTTGGTTGGAACGTCCATTGGTGAAGGTTTGGGAAGCGCTGAGATGTTCTTGGCACTGTTCCCACCCACCTTGATGTTTTGGTTGGAACGTCCATTGGTGAAGGTTTGGGAAGCGCTGAGATGTTCTTGGCACTGTTCCCACCCACCTTGGTGTTTTGGTTGGAACGTCCATTGGTGAAGGTTTGGGAAGCGCTGAGATGTTCTTGGCACTGTTCCCACCCACCTTGGTGTTTTGGTTGGAACGTCCATTGGTGAAGGTTTGGGAAGCGCTGAGATGTTCTTGGCACTGTTCCCACCCGCCTTGGTGTTTTGGTTGGAACGTCCATTGGTGAATTCGGAGATGGCTTCTTCTTATCTTTATCCTTTAATGCCTACTAAAGTCTAATATCTTCTCTAAATGTCCTCCACATTGGACACTGAATGGTCTTCAATTATTAGGCTTCCTGCGTCTCTCATATGAATGTTGTGATTGATCAGATATAGTCTCTTGGAGAAGATCACAGTAGTCAATATCTCTCATCGATGAAGTCTTCAATGTCTTTTAAGGCCCGATGTCTCTGTGAATGACTTTCCACAATCAGAACACAGATAAGGTCTCTGTCCCGTGTGAATCCTCTGGTGTTTAACCAGATAGCATTTCTGAAGGAAGGATTTATCAATGATTAGGCTTTTCGCTTCTCTTGTGCGAATGTTGTGATGGATCAGATTTGGTCTTAAATTGCTGCGTACACACGATCGGACATTCCGACAACAAAACAGTGTTTTTTTTTCCCCGTCAGACTGTTCGCTCAAACTTGTCTTGCATACACACGGTCACACAAATGTTGTCGGGAATTCCGAACGTCAAGAACGCGGTCACGTACAACACTATGACGCGCCGAGAAAAATTAAGTTTAATGATTCCGAGCATGCATACAGACGTTCGGAATTTCCGACAAGAACTTTTGTTGTCGGAAAAATTGAGAACCAGCTCTCAAACATTTGTTGTAGGAAATTCCGACAGCAAATGTCCGATGGAGCCTACACACGGTCAGAATATCCGACCAAAAGCTCACATCGAACATTTGTTGTTGGAAATTCTGACCGTGTGCATTAGAGGAGAACACAGTAGTCAATATGTCAGTAGTCTTTGGTCTTTTGGAGAAGATCACAGTAGTCAATATCTCTCGCCTATGAAATCGTCAATGTCTTTTAAGGTCTAAGGTCTCCGTTAACGACTTCCCACGCTCAGAACACAAATAAGGTCTCAGTCCTGTGTGAATCCTCCGGTGTTTAACCAGATAGCATTTCCGAAGGAAGGCTTTATCAAATTCAGGACCTGGTCTTCCGATTAGGTTTCCCGCTTATCTTGTGTGAATTTTGTGATGGGTCAGATTTGGTGTCTTGAAGAAAATCACAGTAGTCGATATTTCTCACCGGTGAAGTCTTCGATGTCTTTTAAGGCCTGACGTTTCCGTGAAGGACTTCCCACACTCAGGACACAGATAAGGTCTCTGTCCCGTGTGAATCCTCTGGTGTTTAACCAGATCACATTTCTGAAGGAAGGATTTATCGCATTCAGGACATGGATGGGGCTTCTCCCCAGTGTGCATTTTGCGGTGTCTATCGAGGTGACCCTGCTGGCCAAAACATTTCCCACACTGTTTGCACTTGAATGGCTTTTCCCCAGAATGAATTCGGATGTGAGTCACAAGACTTATTTTCTTGGTGAATGTCTTCCCGCAATGTAGACAGGAAAAGGGCTTCAAGCCGGTATGAATTCTCCGATGCTGGAGGAGATTTGACTTCTGCGAATAGAATTTCCCACATTCAGGACATGGATAAGGCCCCGTGGACTGCTGAGTATCTGGTTCTTTGAGAACAACTTCTTTCTTTTTAAACAATTTTCCCCGTTTAGCAGGTGGGGATGACTTTTTGTCAGGTTTTTTCTTACGAGAAGGCTTTTCTTTAAAGATTTTCCCACAGTAAATTCCCCAATGTTTCAGAAATATTGGCTGGCGTCTAAAACTTCGGCCACATACTGGACATGAAATTTCTCTGAGACCATTTTTATCTGCATTTCCAGTCGCACAACCCGATCGGTCAGGAAGAGACGGCCTCGGGTTAGAGGGTTTTATGGTTAGGGCACGTGACTTATCTTGAGAATGCTCCTCAGAATTAGAGGCTTCCAGTGTTTGATGAAGTGCCAAGGCATTATTTGGGGTAACCGTAAATGTCTGCTTGAAAGAGGTTTCCTGAAGATTTGAGGTGTCTGGGGATTGATCAGCCTTGTGAGGTTCTAATTGGATGTTTGGGAGAACATAATATGACTTCTCCAAAGAAGATTCCTCAGAGGATTTAGGTGATTTATCCAAGCTGCAAATTTCTGGATGGTTAGTTGGCGTGTTAGCAAGAGACCCATTGGGTGCAAGTTCCTCAGGACCAAAGGGATCAGCTAAATTATGAGCACTAGGATTTTCATAGTAGATATTTAGGGCGGGAGCTTGAAAAGACTCATGAAGGCCCGTGGAATCAAGACATCGATGAGCATTGCATAGTTCTTGAAGAATATCTGTTGTAATAGGAGGTGATTCCGAGGATCTAGATTCTTTTGGGTTAGAGGGGCTGGGTGGGCTATCCCCATTGTGACATTCTAAAGGAGCATCTTGAGTAACTGATTGTGACATTGTGTGAAGGCCAGAGGAATCCAGACATGGGGGAGCATTGCACAGTTCTTGAAGAATACTTGTTGTAATAGGAGGTAATTCCATGTAGCCAGGTTCTTTTGGGTTAGAGGGACTGGGTGGGCTATCCCCATTGTGACGTTCTAGAGGAGCATCTTGAGTAACCGATTGCGACATTGTGTGAAGGCCAGAGGAATCCAGACATGGGGGAGCATTGTACAGTTCTTGAAGAATACTTGTAATAGGAGGTAATTCCATGTAGCCAGGTTCTTTTGGATTAGAGGGACTGGGTGGGCTATCCACATTGTGACGTTCTAGAGGAGCATCTTGAGTAACTGATTGTGACATTGTGTGAAGGTCAGAGGAATCCAGACATGGGGGAGCATTGCACAGTTCTTGAAGAATATTTGTTGTAATAGGAGGTAATTCCATGGAGCCAGGTTCTTTTGGGTTAGGACTGGGTGGGCTATCCACATTGTGACGTTCTAGAGGAGCATCTTGAGAAACTGATTGCGACATTGTGTTAAGGCCAGAGGAATCCAGACATGGGGGAGCATTGCACAGTTCTTGAAGAATATTTGTTGTAATAGGAGGTAATTCCATGTAGCCAGGTTCTTTTGGGTTAGAGGGACTGGGTGGGCTATCCACATTTAGACGTCCTAGAGGAGCATCTTGAGTAACTGATTGCGACATTGTGTGAAGGCCAGAGGAATCCAGACATGGGGGAGCATTGCACAGTTCTTGAAGAATATTTGTTGTAATAGGAGGCAATTCCATGTAGCCAGGTTCTTTTGGGTTAGAGGGACTGGGTGGGCTATCCACATTGTGACGTTCTAGAGGAGCATCTTGAGTAACTGATTGTGACATGGTGTGAAGGTCAGAGGAATCCAGACAAGGGGGAGCATTGCACAGTTCTTGAAGAATATTTGTTGTAATAGGAGGTAATTCCATGGAGCCAGGTTCTTTTGGGTTAGGACTGGGTGGGCTATCCACATTGTGACGTTCTAGAGGAGCATCTTGAGAAACTGATTGCGACATTGTGTTAAGGCCAGAGGAATCCAGACATGGGGGAGCATTGCACAGTTCTTGAAGAATATTTGTTGTAATAGGAGGTAATTCCCTGGAGCTAGGTTCTTTTGGGTTAGAGGGACTGGGTGGGCTATCCACATTGTGACGTTCTAGATGAGCATCTTGATTAACCGATTGTGACATTGCGTGAAAAGATACTTCAGGATCTGGTGATCTATCTACAATCTGAAGTCCTGGAGGAGTAATTGGACAAACGGTATACATTTTGGTAGGAGAAGGTTCCTCGGGATTATAAATCGGATCCAGAGATCTAATAGAGCTTTTTGGATGAATATTTGATGCATCAATAGAATATTCGTCAAGTTTAGAGGGACCTGGTGATCGGTCCGCACTCGGGAATGCTGATCCTACATTTGGCATAAGAGTGTGTGACTCCATGGGAATTAAATCCTTAGGATCAGAGTGGCTGGGTGATCTATCCACACTTTGATGTTCTGGTAGAGCATTTGAGTCAACATTAAGTAATACATTGGGAGAAAACTGCTCAGCTATGGAGAGATCTGGTGATCTGTTTTCACTGTGATGTCCTGCATGGATATTTGGAGACGAGGGTGATTCATCAGAGGATACATCAGAATAATAGGAATCTGGTGATCTGTTAAATGAACAGATATCGGGGGAAACAATGGATGACTTAATGGGACAGAATTCCATAGGACAAGAGCTGTTGGGTGATCTGTTTGCAATGTCATGTTCAGGAAGGACATTTGAGTCAACATTAAGTGATACATTGGGAGGAGATAGCTCAGCTATGTGGGATTCTAGTGATTTGCTTTGAATGTGATCTCCTGCGTAGTTATTTGGGGACGAATGTGACTTAGCAGTAGATTCATCGGGATAACACGAATCTGGTGATCTGTTAAGTGAATGTAAATTTGTGGTAACAGTCTGTGATTTCATGTGATCAGATACCTCACGATCCAGGCTTGTATCCACACTGTGAATTTCCGAATTGATATTTGGGGCGACAGAACATAACTCGGAATAAGAAGAATGCAGTGATCTGTCCTCACTCTGAAATCCAAGACTGATATTTGGAGCAGTATGCAATTTATCAGAAGGTTCATCAGAAGAAGGATCCGGTGATCTCCCACGTAAAGAACGGATATTTGGGCTAATAATTAGTGACTTAATGGAAGAGTATTCTTCGGGATAAGAAGGAATGGATGATTTATCCATAAGGTAAAGTTCTGGATGGACATTCAAGGTAATGAGTAATTTATTGGATAACAAATAATCAATGGGGGGATCCTGAGAACTATCTGTGGTCTGTAGGCCTGAATGGATATGAGGAGCAGTATGTGATTCAAGGGAGGATTTGTCAGATGGATCTGGAGAATTAAACTCTGAATATGTATTTGAGGTAATATTATGTGACCTCATAGGGCAGGACACCTCAGGATCCGGTGTTCTATTCACACTGTGATGGATATCTGGGGCGTCGGGTATTTCAGCAGAGGATTCCTCTGGATTTGTACGATACAGTGCTCTATCTGCACAGTGATGGATATTTTGAGTGACAGTATGGGATGTATCAAGAGACGATTCATTGGGATTTGAGGAATGCAGTGATCTGCTTGTACTGTGAAGTCCTGCATTGATATTTAGGGCAGTATGCGATATTTCAGAGGGTTCAACAGGGTAAGAAGGATCCAGTGATCTTCTAATCATTGCCTGGGTATTCGAGCTAACGGTATGTGACTTCAGGAGAGAAGATGCTCCGGGATCAAGGTAATCTGTTGACCCATCTGCCTTGTCAAAACTTGAATGTATATTTGCCGGAGTCTGTGATGAAGTAGAAGATTCAACAGAATACGAGGGATCCAGAGATTTGTTTAATTTTGACTGGATTAAGACATGAGACTTTGTGAGAGAGGATCCCGGAGAACTTGGTGTTCTATCCACACTGGGTAATTCCCGATGAACATCTTGGGTGACAGTCTGAGGTTTTCCAGGATGAGCAAGGTCTGGTATTCTATCTACATTATAATGATCTGGTTGGAGGTTTGGAGTGACAGCATTGGATTTATCAGGGTAGGATTCCCCAAGATTAGTAAACAATGGTGATCTGGATGAAGTACGAAATCCTGAATTCATATTTGGGACAGGAAGTTGCTTATCACAAGAGTCATCGGGGTCAGACAGATTCAGTGATGTGGTAAGAGATGAATGCATATTTGATCCACTGGCATGTAACTTCATGAGAAAAGATACCCAGGACTTAACAGGATCGGGTGGATTATCAGAATTGTGAACTTCTGAATTGACATTTGGAATAGTAGGTGATGTATCAGAAGATTTATGAGGATAAGAGGGATCCTCCTGTAATCTTTCTGCACCGTGAGGTCCTGAATTGACATTTGCAATGGTGTGTGATGTAGCTGAAGATTCCTGAGGATAACAGGGATCTTGTGATCTGTCCACGCTGTGAGTTACTGAATTGACATGTGGAATAGTAGTAGGTGATGTAGCAAAAGATTTGTCAAGATAATGGGGATCAGGTAATCTTTCTGCACTGTGAGGTCCTGGATTCACATGTGAAATAGGTGATGTAGCAGAAGATTCGTCAGGATCTAGCGATCTGTGCGGTCCTGAATTGCCATTCGAAAAAGTATGTGATGTAGCAAAAGATTTATTAAGAGAACAGGGATTCGGTATTCTTTCCGCACTGTAAGGTCCTGAATTGCCATTCGGAATAGTATGTGATGTAGCAGACGATTTGTCAGGATCTAGTGATCTGTCCACATTGTGAGGTCCTGAATAGACATCGTGAATAGTATTTGAAGTAGTAGACGATTCACCAACACAACAGGGATCCAGTGATCTGTGGCATTCTGAATGCATATCTGCACTAGCAGTTTGTGACTGCATGGGATGGCATGCCTCAGGATTTAAGGGAACGGGTGATCCATGTACATTGGAGGGTTCTGGATACATATCTAGGGTAACAGAATGTGATTTGGTCGCAAAAGATTCTCTGGGATTAGAGGGATCTGCTGATCTATCCACACTAGGAACTCCTGGAGGGGTACTTAAGGAAAAGGCAGATGATCCAGATCCATAATGTGCTGAATGGATTCTTGGAGTTAAAATATAGGCATTTATAGGAGAAGATTGCTTCGGCTTGGAGGCATCTACTGCTCTGTCTGAACTATCAACTCCTGAATTAATATTTACATCAGTCTGTGATTGAGCAGAAGAAGATCTCTCAGGATGAGAGGAATCTGGTGATCTCTTAAGTTCTAAATGGATATTTGAGTTAATTGTGCGAGACTTAACGGGAGAGGATTCTTTAGACTCTGGTGGTCGATCCGTATTGTGAAGCCCCAGATTCATATTTGAGGAAACAGTATGGGGTTTATCTTGAGTGGATTCCTCGGGATTAGCGAGATCCAGCAAATCGTCTGTATTTTGCAGCCTCTGATGGATATTTGGGGAGAGAGTACAGGATACATCAAGAGAAGATTCTTGGGGATTAGTGGGGTGGGGGGATCCATGAGGCTCGTGTTTGATATTTGGGGCAGTGTGCAATTTATCGGGAGGTTCAATGGGGAAAGAGAGATCTGGCGATCTGCTAAGTGCTGAAGGGATATTTGGGCCAATAGTATCCAACTCCATGGGAGAGGGTTCCTCAGAAATAGATGGATTGACTGACCTATCCACATTCTGGAGTCCAAAATGGACGCTTGGCAAAACAGAATGTGCCTCTTTGGTAAAAGAATTCTTGGAATTAGATGTATCTGCACTGTAAGGTCCTGGATGGATATTGGGGGTAACACGGTTTTCTCCTTGAGAATCTTCTACAACTTCATCCTTGATCATTCTACAGGTGGAACGTTCCTCTGAGCGTCTCCCGGTGAGGTGTGCATCTGCGGGGAAATACAACATTTTAATCTTTCCATGTTTTCTTGCCCTTATTTTTATTTTTTTAAACATGATTTATTTATTGTAGGGAAAAGTTCACTACAACATACCCTCACCACCCACTTTCTTAGATACACCTGTTCAATTGTTTGGTAACACAAATTGCTAATCAGCCAATCACATGGCAACAACTCTGAAGTTCAAATCGAGCACCAGAATGGGGAAGAGCAGGGATTTAAGTGACTTTGAACGTGGCATGGTTGTTGGTGCCAGACGGGCTGGTCTGAGTATTTCAAAAACTGATCTACTGGGATTTTCACACACAAACATCGCTCGGGTTTAGAGATGGGTCCGAAAGAGAAAAAATATCCAGTGAGCGGCATTTGTGTAGGAGGAAAATGCCTTGTTGATGTCGGAGGTCAGAGGAGAATAGGCAGACTGCTTCCAGATGATAGAAAGGCAACAGTAACTCAAATAACCACTCGTTACATCCAAGATATGCAGAATACCATCTCTGAACGCACAAGACATTGAACCTTGAAGCAGATGGGTTACAGCAGCAGAAGACCACACCAGGTGCCACTCCTATCAGCTAAGAACAGGAAACTGTGCCTACAATTCGCACAGGCTCACCAAAATTGGACAATAGAAGACTGGACAAAAATTTGCCTGGTCTGGTGAGTCTGGATTTCAGCTGAGACATTCAGATGGTGGGGTCAGAATTTGGTGTAAACAACATGAAAGCATGGATCCATCCTGCCTTGTATCACCGGCTCAGGCTGGTGGTGGTGGTGTAATGGTTGGGGTGATATCTTCTTGGCACACTTTGGGCCCCTTAGTACCAATTGAGCATCGTTTAAATGCCACGTCCTACCTGAGTATTGTTGCTGACCATGTCCATCCCTTTATGACAACAGTGTCCCCATCTTCTGGCGGCTCCTTCCAGCAAGATAATGATCCATGTCACAAAGCTCAAATCACCTCACCACTGGACAATGAGGTCACTGTCCTCCAATGGCCTCCACACTCATCAGATCTCATCCATTTGAGCACCATTGGGATGTGCAGCTGACAATTCTGCAGCAACTGTGTGATGCCATCGTGTCAATATGGACCGAAATCTCTGAGGAATGTTTCCAACACCTTGTTGGATCTATGCCACGAAGAATGAAGACAAAAGGGGGTCCAACCCGGTACCAGCAAAGTGTGCCTAGTAAAGTGGCCGGTGGGTGTATATCATAACTGTAAAATAACAAGAAGGTAAAATAATTTTTTTGATAATGACTCACCTCTGCTGATCTCTGGAGGGATATCCTGCAGACATCGGTCATCAGCCATTGAAGATGTCTCTTCTACATATGGCACTGTCCCGTCATTCAAATCTTCACCCTAAACGTAAAATGGAAACAGATAAGAAAACAACAAAAAAGAAGCAAAAAATAACGAATTTCACTTTGGTGAGACTCTAAGTTCTATTTACCTGCTGATGGTGAGGGATGGTGTGATCTTCCTGAAAGGAATCCCGGTAATACGGAGAATGGGGATTTCTATTACTGGAACCATCTGTAGGAAACACACACAGTGACTGAATAACTTGTTTCCATGTGTTTATCAGATGATGGGGGATCTAGGTGGAGCCTCTGTACTGCTCTCTCCTTTACAATAAAGTCTCCTCTTACCCGGTGATGTGAGGGGCGGCTGATTCTCCATCATGACGTCCTTGTAGAGATCCTTGTGTCCTTCTATATACTCCCACTCCTCCATGGAGAAATAGACAGTGACATCCTGACACCTTATAGGAACCTGACACACACAATGATACCGTCACCATCCAGACACATCCCTTGTCTGTTACTGATAATGTCCCAGAATTCCCGGCACCGCTCACCTCTCCTGTCAGCAGATCAATGATGTTCTGTGCGACTTCTATAATCTTCTCGTCATTGTTCCTCTCACGTTCTAGAGAATAGGATGCATGCTCCAAAATGGGGCTCTGGCCTTCTAGGGCAGGTGGATACATTCCTTGTAAAAGACCCTCAATAAATGTCATCTTCACTGCTGCATATTTCTAGATAGGAGGAGAAAGTTGAAAATAACTAATAGTGATCTCCCAGAATCCTCCTCACCTCTCCGGTCAGGTCTGTGTTTTATTAAGAGAAAAGAGTGATGTCATGTGACCTCCCAGAATCCTCCTCACCTCTCCGGTCAGCTCTGTGTTTTATTAATAAAGATAAGAGTAATGTCATGTGACCTCCCAGAATCCTCCTCACCTCTCCGGTCAGCTCTGTGTTTTATTAATAGAGATAAGTGTGATGTCATGTGACCTCCCAGAATCCTCCTCACCTCTCCGGTCAGGTCTGTGTATTATTAATAGAGATAAGAGTGGTGTCATGTGACCTCCCAGAATCCTCCTCACCTCTCCGGTCAGGTCTGTGTTTTATTAATAGAGATAAGAGTGGTGTCATGTGACCTCCCAGAATCATCCTCGCCTCTCCGGTCAGGTCTGTGTTTTATTAATAGAGATGAGAGTGATGTCATGTGACCTCCCAGAATCCTCCTCACCTCTCCGGTCAGCTCTGTGTTTTATTAATAGAGATAAGAGTGATGTCATGTGACCTCCCAGAATCCTCCTCACCTCTCCGGTCAGGTCTGTTTTATTAATAGAGATAAGAGTGATGTCATGTGACCTCCCAGAATCCTCCTCACCTCTCCGGTCAGGTCTGTGTTTTATTATTAGAGATAAGAGTGATGTCATGTGACCTCCCAGAATCCTCCTCACCTCTCCAGTTAGCAGGTAGATGATCTCCATGGTGAGGTCCAATATCTTCTTGGTCATCACCTTTCTGTTCCTGTCCATCTTTGGTACATCCCTTGTAGAGAAATCCTGGTGGAGGAGAGGTACAATTAGAAGACAATGGAAGGTGATTTGAGGATTGGATTGTGTTGGAATGGGAATAACTATGGTGAGTACAGTTCACACACAATGCTCTAACACCTCCTTGGTAGCAGTACTGCTCACAGTAGAAATCTTTGGGGGTCATGTCTGTACATGTGACAATAAAATGTGAAAGAATGAGATGGGGGGGGTATAGATATAGGGAAGGGTGGTAGAGAGGCAGGGGAAGATTGATTGGAGGAGGAGGGACGAGAGACAGAGAGGATGTGGTAGAGAAACAGAGAGAGGGAGGGGTGGAGAGATGACAGAGAGATGGGGGTGAGGGGATAGAGAGAAAGGAAAGAGAGGGGGGATACAGAGAAAGGACACAGAGAATGTCGGGATGGAGAGAGAGGCCGGGGGGGGGGGGGGTGTTAAGAGACAGGACAGGGAGAGATTTGGGATAGACAGATAGTGGGGGATACAGAGAAATGATTTAAAGGGGTGTGGGGGCAGATAGAGAGAGCGGACATGGGTTGTAGAGAAAGAGGGAAAGAGCAACAGGGATTGGAAAGATAGACGATAGAGGTAAAGTTGGGATAAAAAAGCAGAGTGATGGAGAGGGGGTTATTAGAGAGAGTAAAAAGGGGGTTAAGAGAGAGAAGAGAGGGGTTAAGAGGGAGAGAGAGGGGGTAGAGAGAGACAGGGGGTTGAGAGAGAGGAGAGAGGGGGTAGAGAGGGGTTAAGAGAGAAATGAGAGAGGGGGTAGAGAGGGAGACAGGAGAAAGGGGGTTAAGAGAGAGAGGAGAGAGGGGTAGAGAGAGGAGAATGGGTGTTAAGAGAGAGGGGGCTAATAGAGAGGAGAGAGTGGTAGAGAGAGAGATGAGAGAGGCGTGGAGAGAGAGGAGTTAAGAGAGAGAGGAGAGAGGGGGTTGTGAGAGGGGTTAAAAGAGAGAGGAGAGATGGGGTTAAGAGAGAGAGGAGAGAGGGGTTTAAGAGAGAGAGGAGAGAGGGGGTAGAGAGAGAGCAGAGAGGGGGTCAAGAGAGAGGAGAGAAGGGGTAGAGAGAGATAGGGGAGAGGGGGTTGGGAGAAAGAGGGGAGAGGGGGTAGATAGAGAGAGGAGAGATGGGGTAGAGAGAGATAGGGGAGAGGGGGTTGGGAGAAAGAGGGGAGAGGGGGTAGATAGAGAGAGGAGAGATGGGGTAGAGAGAGATAGGGGAGAGGGGGTTGGGGGGTTGGGAGAAAGAGGGGAGAGGGGGTAGAGAGAGAGAGGAGAGATGGGGTAGAGAAAGAGGAGAGTGGGAGTTAAGAGAGAGGAGAGAGGGGGTTAGGAGAGAGAGGGGGTTAGGAGAGAGAGGGAGTAGAGAGGCGAGTGGGGGTTAAGAGAGAGAGAGAGAGAGAGAGAGAGAGAGGAGAGAGAAGGTTAAGAGGGAGAGAGGAGACAGGGGGTAGAGAGGAAAGTGGGGGTTTAGAGAGAGGGGGCTAAGAGAGAGGGGGATGAGAGAGAGAGAGAGGGGGGTAAAGAGGCATGTGGGGGTTAAGAGAGAGAGAGAGGAGGTTAAGAGAGAGAGGAGAGAGAAGGTTAAGAGGGAGGGAGGAGACAGGGGGTAGAGAGAGAGGAAAGTGGGGGTTTTGAGAGAGGGGGTTAAGAGAGAGGAGAGAGGGGGATGAGAGAGAGAGAGAGAGGAGAGAGAGGAGAGAGGGGGATGAGAGAGAGAGAGGAGAAAGGGGGATGAGAGAGAGAGAGAGAGAGAGAGAGAGAGGAGAAAGGGGGATGAGAGAGAGAGAGAGAGAGAGAGAGAGAGAGAGAGAGAGGAGAAAGGGGGATGAGAGAGAGAGGAGAAAGGGGGATGAGAGAGAGAGGAGAGAGGGGGATGAGAGAGAGAGAGAGAGAGAGAGAGAGAGAGAGGAGAGAGGGGGATGAGAGAGAGAGGGATACAGTGACAGGGAGGGGAATGCAAGCAGGAACACAGGCAGAATAGGGAATAGAGAGAAAGAAAAGAGGCAGAGTGAGGGGGGATATACAGTAAAATACAGTATCTCAGAAAAGTAAGTACACCCCTTCACATTTTTGTAAATATTTTCTTCTATCTTTTCATGTGACAACAATGAAGAAATGACACTTTGCTACAATGTTGTGTAGTGAGTGTACAGCTTGTATAACAGTGTAAATCTGCTCAAAATATCTCAACACACAGCCATTAATGTCTAAACCGCTGGCAACAAAATTGAGTGCAAATGTCCAAATTCGGCCCATTAAGCCATTTTCCCTCCCCGGTGTCATGTGACTCGTTAGAGTTACAAGGTCTCAGGGGTGAATGGGGAGCAGGTGTGTTAAATTCGGTGTTATCGCTCTCACTCTCTAATACTTGTCACTGGAATTTCAACATGGCACCTCATGGCAAAGAACTCTCTGAGAATGTGAAAAAAGAGAATTGTTGCTCCACATAAAGATGGCCTAGACTATAAGAAGATTGCCAAGACCCTGAAACGCTCAGTTGCAGCACGGTGGGCAAGACCATACAGCGGTATAACAGGACAGGTTCCCCTCAGAACAGGCCTCGCCATGGTCGACCAAAGCAGTTGAGGTCACGTGCTCAGCGTCATATCCAGAGGTGGTCTTCGGGAAACAGACGTATGAGCGCTGCAGAGAATGAAGGGGTGGGGGGGGGGGGGTCAGCTTGTCAGTGTTCAGACTAGAGTTGTCCCGATACCACTTTTTTATGACCGAGTACAAGTACCGATACTTTTTTTCAAGTACTCGCCGATACCGAATACCGATACTTTTTTTTAAATGTGTCCCCAAATGCAGCCATGTCCCCCCACATATATTCAGCCATATCCCCCACATATATGCAGCCATGTCCCCCCCAGATGCAGCCATGTCCCCCCACATATATGCAGCCATGTCCCCCCACATATGCAGCCATGTCCCCCCCCATATATCCAGCCATGTCCCCCCACATATATCCAGCCATGTCGCCCCACATAAATGCAGCCATGTCCCCCCACATATTGCAGCCATGTCCCCCCCACATATATCCAGCCATGTCCCCCCACATATATCCAGCCATGTCCCCCCACATATATCCAGCCATGTCCCCCCACAGATGCAGCCATGTCCCCACACATATGCAGCCATGTCCCCCCATATATGCAGCCATGTCCCCCCAAAGATGCAGCCATGTCCCCCCCACAGATGCAGCCATGACCCCCCCACAGATGCAGCCATGTCACCCCCATATGCAGCCATGTCCCCCCCCATATGCAGCCATGTCCCCACACATATGCAGCCATGTCCCCCCACATATGCAGCCATGTCCCCCCACAGATGCAGCCATGTCCCCCCACAGATGCAGCCATGTCCCCCCATATGCAGCCATGTCCCCCCACAAATTCAGCCATGTCCCCCCACAGATGCAGCCATGTCCCCCCACATGCAGCCATGTCCCCACACATATGCAGCCATGTCCCCACACATATGCAGCCATGTCCCCACACAAATGCAGCCATGTCCCCCCATATATGCAGCCATGTCCCCCCATATATGCAGCCATGTCCCCCCATATATGCAGCCATGTCCCCCCATATATGCAGCCATGTCCCCCCACATATGCAGCCATGTCCCCCCTATATGCAGCCATGTCCCCCCAAAGATGCAGCCATGTCCCCCCACAGATGCAGCCATGACCCCCCCCACAGATGCAGCCATGTCACCCCCATATGCAGCCATGTCCCCCCCATATGCAGCCATGTCCCCACACATATGCAGCCATGTCCCCCCACATATGCAGCCATGTCCCCCCACAGATGCAGCCATGTCCCCCCACAGATGCAGCCATGTCCCCCCCATATGCAGCCATGTCCCCCCACAAATTCAGCCATGTCCCCCCACAGATGCAGCCATGTCCCCCCACATGCAGCCATGTCCCCACACATATGCAGCCATGTCCCCACACATATGCAGCCATGTCCCCACACAAATGCAGCCATGTCCCCCCATATATGCAGCCATGTCCCCCCATATATGCAGCCATGTCCCCCCATATATGCAGCCATGTCCCCCCATATATGCAGCCATGTCCCCCCATATATGCAGCCATGTCCCCCCATATATGCAGCCATGTCCCCCCATACATAGATGCCGCCGCCGCATGGTTAAACAGCGTGCGGGGAACATCACAGCTTTCATTTGAATAGCTGTAGTGTTCCCCGCCGCGTATAGACACTCCCCCTTGCTCAAGATTGGACAGATCACCCGTCCAATCCCGAGCAAGGGGGAGTGTCTATACGTGGCGTGGCGGGAAACACTACAGCTCGGTCCCGATACAGATACTGGTATCGGGACAACCCTACCTTGTAGCACTGGCAGGCATTGTGGGTGGGCACTGATTGGCAGCTGCCTGGTGGTCTGAGTGGCATACCTAGTGGTCCAGTGGGGTGGCCATCCCTGGTGGTCCATTCTGGCATCCTGGTGGTCCTGATAGACAATCAGCACAGACCCCCCGTCAGGAGAGCAGCCGATCGGCTCTCCTCTACTAGCGTCTGTCACCATCCTCCGCCCTCGCGTCAGACGCGAGTGAGGAAAAGCCGATCAACGGCTCTTCCTGTTTATATATATCGTGATCAGCCGTGATTGGATATGGCTGATCACATGGTAAAGAGCCTCCAACGAAGGCACTTTACTGAGATCTCTAGGTGGCATACCTAGTGGTCCAGTGGGGTGGCCATCCCTGGTGGTCCATTCCAGCATCCTGGTGGTCCTGATAGACAACCAGCAAAGACCCCCCCCCCCCCTCCTGTCAGAAGAGCAGCCGATCGGCTCTCCTCTACTAGCGTCACCATCCTCCACTATCGCGTCAGACGCCAGTGAGGAAAAGCCGATCAACGGCTCTTCCTGTTTATATATCGTGATTGGACGCTGCTGATCACATGGTAAAGAGCCTCCAACGAAGGCACTTTACTGAGATCTCTAGGTGGCATACCTAGTGGTCCAGTGGGGTGGCCATCCCTGGTGGTCCATTCCGGCATCCTGGTGGTCCTGATAGACAATCAGCACAGACCCCCCCTGTCAAGAGAGCAGCTGATTGGAGGATGGTGACAGACGCTAGTAGAGGAGAGCCGATTGGCTGCTCTCCTCTACTAGCGTCTGTCACAATCCTCCTCCCTCCACCACCGCGTCAGACGCGAGTGAGGTAAAGCCGATCAACGGCTCTTCCTATTTATATAGTGATTGGACGCTGCTGATCACGTGGTAAAGAGCCTCCAACGAAGGCTCTTTACTGAGATCGGCGTAGCGGTGTGTCGGACTGACACACCGATCGTCGCGATGCTGCACCCCCATGGGCGTGCGGCGGCTGTTAACCTGCTGGGCGTCACATGACATCCAGTCAGGATAACGCAACCACTTACAGCGGATTGATTGCCTGGGCGGTAACGTAGCGTTGCGTGAGACTGACACACCGATCGTCGCGATGCGCACCCCCATGGGCATGCGGCGGTGGCTGTTATCCTGCTGGGCGTCACATGACATCCAGTCAGGATAACGCAACCACTTACAGCGGAATGATGGCCGGGCGGTAACATAGCGGTGCGTCAGACTGACACACCAATCGTCGCGATGCGCACCCCCATGGGCATGCGGCGGCTGTTATCCTGCTGGGCGTCACATGACATCCAGTCAGGATAACGCAACCACTTACAGCGGAATGATGGCCGGGCGGTAACGTAGCGGTGCGTCAGACTGACACACCGATCGTCGCGATGCGCACCCCCATGGGTGTGCGGCGGCTGTTATCCTGCTAGGCGTCACATGACATCCAGTCAGGATAACGCAACCACTTACAGCAGAATGATGGCCGGGCGGTAACGTAGCGGTGCGTCAGACTGACACACCGATCGTCGCGATGCTGCACCCCCATGGGCGTGCGGTGGCTGTTAACCTGCTGGGCGTCACATGACATCCAGTCAGGATAACGCAACCACTTACAGCAGAAAGTGGTTAAATCAGCGCGGCTGTCGTACGAAAATACAATACAAATACATCGCTTTGCGAATTTTTATTGGCGTACGAGAATTTTCGGAACCTTTTTTTTTTCCAATATAAGACCGGCGTGCAAAAAAAAACCCCCCAAAAAACCCCCAGACGATCGTTCTTCTGATAATCTCATGGTATGTACGAGGGTTTAGTTATCCTTCGATCAGATCTATCACCCCCTCAGGACATTCCAATCCTCCCACCCACCATAGAGATCATGTATGTGTAATTATATCCTATCTATCCCCAGAGAACACAACTATAGTCTATGGAGGAAATAACTTCTATCATTGTATATTAGAAACACACAGCGATATATATTATTATTATTATTACCTCCCAATCATATAATATATACAGTGGTGTACAGGATATATCTCCTCCCTCCCCTCAGCAGCATGCTGACCCCTCAGTACCTCACACACAACTCTTACCCCCTTCTTCGCAGACCCGGAAATAACCTACTTCCGGGATTCTCCCCCCCACCCACTTTCGCTCTGTGCGTTTCACCAGGACTGTGCAAGCGGTGGGGAGAGTTGGTGGAACGCAAACGCCGGAAGCGGTAGAGGGGAGTGGGCGTGGTTCGGGGGAATTTAGGGGGTTCTTTGCAGACGCGGGAAAAGACTCGTGAGGAGAAGGGAGGAGGGGCAGGCACTTCCAGGGGTGGGAATTGCACAGGAGCTGACCAATGGAAAGCTCTGATCATCCTTCGTCTAAGAATTTCATGATTAAATAACAAATATCTTCTGTATAATGTCTAGATCTATTTATCTAGATATAGGTAGATATAGATACTTAGATATGTATACAGATAGATATACAGTATCATTCTGAACATAAAACAAAAAAAATATATATATATATACACAATATATATATATATATATATATATATATATATATATATATATATATATATATATATGTCTATATATCTATAGATATATAGTGTGTGTTTGTGTGTATATATATATATATATATATATATATATATAATGCTTAACCACTTAAAGGACCAGGCCCCTTTTTGCGATTCGGCACTGTGTCGCTTTAACTGACAATTGCGCGGTCATGCGTCGTGACTCTCAAACAAAATTGGCGTCCTTTTTCCCCCACAAATAGAGCTTTCTTTTGGTGGTATTTGATCACCTCTGCGGTTTTTATTTTTTGCCCTATAAACAAAAATAGAGCGACAATTTTGAAAAAAATGCAATATTTTTTACTTGTTGCTATAATAAATATCTCCCAAAAATATATAAAAAAACATTTTTTTCCCTCAGTTTAGGCCGATACGTATTCTTCTACCTATTTTTGGTAAAAAAAAAATCGCAATAAGCGTTTATCGATTGGTTTGCGCAAAATTTATAGCGTTTACAAAATAGGGGATAGTTTTATTGCATTTTTATTATTTTTTTTTTTTTACTACTACTAATGGCGGCGATCAGCGATTTTTTTCGTGACTGCGACATTATGGCGGACACTTCGGACAATTTTGACACGTTTTTGGGACCATTGTCATTTTCACAGCAAAAAATGCATTAAAAATGCATTGTTTACTGTGAAAATGACAATTGCAGTTTGGGAGTTAACCACAAGGGGGCGCTGATGTGATGTGTGACCTCATCTGTGTTTCTAACTGTAGGGGGGTGTGGCTGTAGGTGTGACATCATCGATTGTGATTCCCTGTATAAGGGAACACACGATCGATGACGGCGCCACAGTGAAGAACGGGGAAGGTGTGTTTACACGCGGCTCTCCCCGTTCTTCAGCTCCGGGGGCCGATCGCGGGACTCCAGCGGACCGGGTCGCGGGTGCGCTCAGCTCTCGGCTGCCCCTGACGCCATCCTCAGTGAGGGAATCAGGAAATTAAGCCTTGCGCCTTCACTTCCCGGTTCCTCACTGCGCATGCGCGAGCCACGCTGCGTGTCCTCACTGGTCCCCGCTATCTTCTGGGACCTGTGTGTTTCCCAGAAGACAGCGGGGGAGGATAGTGTAGGCGCTGGACATGACGTAGATCACCGCTGTGATCTATGTCAGGAAGTGGGGTGTATTAGACAGGTAGCTGCTCCCCCCTCCCCCTGAAGGGTGCCAAATGTGACACCGGAGGGACAGAGGGTTACGAAAAGTGGAAGTTCCATTTTTGGGTGGAACTCCACTTTAAATTATCCTATAGTTTTCTTTGGGCTCACAGGGAACCAATAGGAAGATCTGATTCGGAGTTGGGAGTCCGATACATCCCAGAATATCTCCAAATGCGATTCCCGTCTCCTCTGGCCGGTTGCGTCATTTCATTCCGTCTTCAGATTTCTGCGCTCTTCTGCACAGCGTCCTCCCTAATAGAGTTCGCTCCCTCACCATTTCTGAGCAAGATGACCTAGACTAGAGGATATTATGGCTTACCCAGGAGATCGCCTAACTGCTGACCGGAGAGGTGAGGAGGATTCTGGGAGGTCACATGACATCACTCTTATCTCTATGAATAAAACACAGAGCTGACCGGAGAGGTGAGGAGGATTCTGGGAGGTCACGTGACATCACTCTTATCTCTATTAATAAAACACAGACCTGACTGGAGAGGTGAGGAGGATTCTGGGAGGTCACATGACATCACTCTTATCTCTATTAATAAAACACAGACCTGACTGGAGAGGTGAGGAGGATTCTGGGAGGTCACATGACGTCACTCTTATCTCTATTAATAAAACACAGAGCTGACCGGAGAGGTGAGGAGGATTCTGGGAGGTCACATGACCGTATTAATTTTAGGTGCCCACCAGACCCACCCTAAAGAAAAAACCTTGTTGTGTTCAGGGTGTGGGAAGTATTTTAGGTGCTATTCAGAACTGGTGTCCCACCAAAAGACTCACACAGGAGAGAAACCTTAAAGGGGTGTTCAAGTCATTTTTTATGTTTATTAAAAGTCAGCAGCTACAAAAAGTGTAGCTGCTGGCTTTTAATAAACATACACTCACCTGCTCTACGTTCCAGCAACGCGCCGGCTGGGGCTCCGCTCCCCCCCCTCTCCGGCCGGCGTCTTCATTCTAAGTGTGGGCACCCGGCCGTGACAGCTTTCGGCTTCACGGCCGGGCACCCACTGCGCATGCCCGAGCGACGCTGCGCAATCCGATTGGACAGGCGATCGCCTGGGACCTGTCACGTGTCCCAGGCGATCGCCTACAGGGAGGGGCTGCCAAAAGGCGATCTGACTATTCGCCTTAGCAGCCCCTCGGCGGAAGGAGGAAATTTTCACAGTAATCAGTGCATTTTTATAGCACAGATCACTGTAAAACTGACAATGGTCCCAAAAATGTGTCAAAAGCGTCCGATGTGTCCGCCATAATGTTGCAGTACCAATAAAAAAATCGCAGATCGCCGTCATAACTAGTAAAAAAACTAAATATTAATAAAAATGCCATAAAACTATCCCCTATTTTGTAGACGCTATAACTTTTGCACAAACCAATCAATATACGCTTATTGCAATTTTTTACCAAAAATATGTAGAAGAATACGGCCTAAACTGAGGAAAACGTTTTTTTTTATATATTTTTGGGGGATATTCATTATAGTAAAAAATATTGCTGTTTTTCAAAATTGTCGCTCTATTTTTGTTTATAGCGCAAAAAATAAAAACAGCAGAGGTGATCAAATACCACCAAAAGAAAGCTCACCCCCTAGTGTTAACCCCTTCCCTGCCAGTCACATTTATACAGTAATTAGTGCATTTTTATAGCACTGATCGCTGTATAAATGTGAATGGTCCCAAATTTGTGTCAAAAGTGTCCGATACGTCCGCCGCAATATCGCAGTCCCAATAAAAATCACGGATCGCCGCCATTACTAGTAAAAAAATAAATAATAAAAAAAATCATAATTCTGTCCCCTATTTTGTAGGCGCTATAACTTTTGCGCAAACCAGTCGCTTATTGCGATTTTTTTTACAAAAATACGTAGAAAAAAAACATATTTATCGGCGTATATCGCGCACTTTTTTGCTCTGAAAATCAGGGCAAAATCGTGGGTGCGCGATAAACGCCGATACCCGCGCCGAGTTTTGAATACTGCGCTGACATATACCGAGCGCAGTACACTCGAGTATAGTCGGCCAGTCTCGGCTTCTTCCGCGGTCACGTCCTGGACGTGAGCGCGACAGTTGCCGAGCCTGCCCGAGTGTACTGCGCTCGGTATATGCTGGCGCAGTATTCAAAACTCAGCGCGGGAAACGAGCGGGGAGGACGCAAGGACGCCGGACCCGACGAAGAGGACACCCAAAGCCGCAGACGGACGCCGCACAAGACACCAAAACTGTAAGTACAAAAAACTATTTTTTATCCACAGGAATGGGGGCAAATTTAGAGGTGCGCACTATACGCGGGAGTGCGCTATACCCCGATAAATACGGTACATATCGGCCTTAACTGAGAAAAAAAATAGTTAAAAAAAATAAAAAAGCAATATTTATTATAGCAACAAGTAAAAAATATATATATATTTTTTAAATTGTCGCTCTTTTTTTGATAAAAACCGCAGAGGTGATCAAATACCACCAAAAGAAAGCTCTATTTTTGGGCAAAAAAGGACGCCAGTTTTGTTTGGGAGCCTCGTCGCACGACCGCGCAATTGTCAGTTACAGCGACGCAGTGCCGAATCGCAAAAAGTGGCCAGGTCTTTGGTTAAATGAAGAATTTTGGTAAGTTTATATTTTTCTTCCTTTTTTAAAAATGAAGAAACGAAACTTACCAAAATTCTCGTACGACAGAATACAACTTCAGAAGTGATGTAATGTGTTGTGTTGTATTCTTTCGTGGTCTTCCAATTTTTTTTCAGAGACGAATACTGTGCTGAATGAATAAAAATCATACGATCTGGTTTCATACGAGAATTTTTTTTTGCGTTTGTCTCTTCAGATACTTTTGGATGAACTGCGGCGATCCGCTCTCGAAAATCTGTGTACCAACGATCAGATTATCGTACAATTGCTTCAAAAGCAGTAGTTTTCTGATTGAGTGTACCAGCCGTTAGATCCTGGAATGTAGGACGGTCAACCATGAACCAAATGATTGGAAAGAAAAACTCAAAACACAGGAGATCACAAATAGTAGTTTTTTTTTTTTACAATTTAATTGAGCAAAAACATTTTCCTTGTTTTTGCTTCAAATCAAGCACATTGGCATTTCTTTATTATTTCACAGAGATAACTTCTTCATCAGTCAGTACCGTCCTAGCAATCTAGAACATCAAAACTTGGGTCCACGATATGAAGAAAAAACAAAACAAAAAAACTTGGGTTTAAGTGTATGCATGCGGGTGTTCTCTGAATACTCCTCTTCCATCTGTCCCAGGTGGTACTGACCATAACGTAATAATGATGTAGAAAAACCATAACTTCCTAGGGCGGTGATGGCGAACCTTGGCACTCCAGCTGTTTTGGAACTACATTTCCCATGATGCTCATGCACTCTGCAGTGTACTGGAGCATCATGGGAAATGTAGTTCCAAAACATCTGGAGTGCCAAGGTTCGCCATCACTGTCCTAGGGTTTCAAAACTGAAACTAGAAAACCTTACTGGTGCCCCCGGGTGGTCTTGCAACGGAGGCATCAGGCCAACACACGAACCAACTGGTAACCGCAGATCAAGCATGGTGCAGCTCACAGTCTAAAGACTTTTGTTTTCTATCTCAGTTCTCACCACACAACATCGGAATCAGAAAATTTTGAAAATCGTCACATAAGGGGCCAGATCCACATACATCTGCGTCGGGCGCAGCGTATCTAAGATACGCTACGCCGCTGTAACTTACTTTTGCTTTGTTTGAATCCACAACGAGTCCGCGCCGTAAGTTACGGCGGCGTAGCGTATCTGTTGCGGCGTAAGGGCGCGGAATTCAAATGGAAGTGATGGGGGCGTGTTTTATGTTAATACGTCATGACCCGACGTAAACAACGTTTTTTTTTAACTGCGCATGCGCCGTCCCTGGGGGTATCCCAGTGCGCATGCTCGAAATTAAACCGGAACCAGCCAATGCTTACGACGGTGACGTCATTCTACACGAATTCCTATTCGCAAACGACGCAAAAAATTTAAAATTGTACGCGGGAAGGACGGCTATACTTAACATTGAGTACACCACCATATAGCAGCTTTAACTATACGCCGGAAAAAGCCGAACGCAAACGACGGAAAAAAATGCGCCGGGCCGACGTACGTTCGTGGATCGCCGTAAATAGCCAATTTGCAACCTCAATGCGGATTACGACGGAAACGCCACCTAGCGGCCTCCGAAAAATTGCATCTAAGATCCGAAGGCGTACGAAGACGTACGCCTGTCGGATCTAGCCGAGATGCCATCGTATCTTGTTTTGAGGATTCAAAACAAAGATACGACGCAGGAATTTTGAAATTACGCCGGCGTATCAATAGATACGCCGGCGTAATTTCTTTGTGGATCTGCCCCAAGGAGTTTAAACTTAAGCCTCGTACACACAATTGGATTTTCCGAGGGGGAATTGTGGGATGGCAGGATGCTGTCGGATAATCCGACCGTTTCTATGCTCCATCGAACAATTGTTGTCGGAATTTCCGACAACAAATGTAGGATAGCATGCTTTAACATTTTCCGACAACAAATGTGTGTTGTCGGATTATCCCATCGTGTGTATACAACACAAGTCCAAAAAAAATAAAAAATCTAAAGTACAAACACGCATTCTCGGAAGCAATGGTCACCATAAGACAACAATAGCCGAAGTTGCCCATAGGGTGGCGCTAAAGAGCTGAAAAAAACGTAGTTTCATGTTTCTTGGCCAACAGTTCTTTGCCGTTTGTATGCAATACAAGTTCACAGCCAACGATCTTCGGACAAAAGTCTGAGGCTTGGTCCGTGGAAAATCCGATCGTGTGTACGAGGCTTTAGACAGAAGGGGGAAGATGCTTAAAAGGCATTGCAAGGGTGGAGGAATCACCAGAGCTGAGGCACCAACTCGTAGTCCATAGGAAAGGTGGTGGTGGGAGGCCGGGTAAAATTACAGATATGTGCAGGTACTTTACAAATGTTTTGACTGGTAAAAGTTGTGTGCAACTCCAGTTAAAACCATGAAAAATATTCACGGACGACTTACGCAAACGACGTAAAATTTTCAAATTTCTACGCGGGAACGACGGCCATACTTAACATTGGCTAGGCCAGCTATTTGTTGGAATAACTTTACGCCGGAAAACGCCTTACGTAAACGGTGTATCTTTACTGCGACGGGCAAGCGTATTTTCGTGAATCGGCGTATCTAGTCATTTGCATATTCTACGCCAAACTCAACGGATGCACCACCTAGCGGCCAGCGTAAATATGCACCCTAAGATACGACGGCTTAGGAGACTTACGCCGCTCGTATCTTAGCCTAATTTAAGCGTATCTGGATTCCAGAATACGCTTAAATTTACAACAGCGTAGATTCAGAGTTACGACGGCGTATCTACTGATACGCCGGCGTAACTGTTTCTGAATCTGGCCATATGTCTCAGGAGATAATTAGATATATGGTGGTGGGGGGTTTGGGGGTGGAGGGAGATAATTTGCTACACACCTTCCTGCCCAGTAACTTCACAGAACGTTGCCAGCTGCCAGTTTTCTGCCTCCACCCAGCCCAAGATGGCGGCTTGTATATCGCAAGGCTGCACAGCAGTTGTATAAAAGTCATATCTCTCACTGCCTGTACAGGCATAAAGATTTTATTTTAACATTGTCAGTTTTTTATTTTTTTTGCCCTTTGCTTATTCCACAGTATAAAATTTAATTATGTAACAAGAGAGAAAAAAAAAAAAAGGAAAAGTGACGGCTCCCCATCCATTACCGGATTGGTCACATTGTCTGGTTACTCCAAGAAGTCGCAGTTGTCCATGTCCCTCACTAATGAGAGCCAACGAGCCGGAAAGGGGGGATGCGTACGTTTGGATCCATGCCTCTACAATCTACCTTTTCTAAGGCCAGCAGTTCTGGATGTAGTTGACCAAATATGTGGCTCCACCCACCATCGTTAAAAGGGAACTCACCCCCCGCCTGCATGCACAGACACCTATCTGTACTGTGATATGTATACATAGTTCGTTTTAAGAAAGGCAGTGTTGTACTTTTCACAGAAGAACCTTGGGTCACCTTGCCAAAACGGCAGATCTGCTATAAAAATAAAAAAAAAGAGAAAAGAAAAGGAGAAGCTTGGTTCTGATTGCTGTAGAGTCACCATCGTTTTATTCATAATTTAATAATCAATCCTCAGAAAGTTTAAAAAAAAAAGGGTTGTTCCACCAAAAACCAATGTTTCTGGAGCACCAATGGTTTTCGGGAGCCCAGGGGATTAATGGACATTCCCTGCAAGACGTCATATGTGACGAAACATGTAACGGGCGGAGCCAACGTACGTGATGCCTTCAAAACCGGAAATGGCTCCTTCCAATCCCGGGATCACCTTGTAGGACTCATGAGCTATTCTGTACTCTTTATTAAAAGATAAATTAAGATCTGCTTTAAAGGGGGGCGTGCCCCTCTGAAACACGTCAACTGATGTCACATATCATTAATTGATAAGATAAAAGATCAAAATATACTCACAAAAACATTGTGAATGGCATAGTATAACTTCCCAAGAACCAAAAGCAAGCCCATCAGTAGAACTCCTCAAGGTTCAAGTGGATGACGACACCAGTTGACATTAATCAGGGGGCACACCCCCTTCTTCAGAGCAGAACTCGTAACTGTACAATCAATAAGAACAGAGGGTGTTCCCGTTTCTGGAGCCCATGGGGATTAATGGACATTCCCTGCAAGACGTCATATGTGACGAAACATGTAACGGGCGGAGCCAACGTACGTGATGCCTTCAAAACCGGAAATGGCTCCTTCCAATCCCGGGACCGCCTTGTAGGACTCATGAGCTATTCTGTACTCTTTATTGAAAGATAAATTAAGATCTGCTTTAAAGGGGGGCGTGCCCCTCTGAAACACGTCAACTGATGTCACATATCATTCATAAATATCATTAATTGATATGATAAAAGATCAAAAAATACTCACAAAAACATTGTGAATGGCATAGTATAACTTCCCAAGAACCAAAAGCAAGCCCATCAGAAGAACTCCTCAAGGTTCAAGTGGATGACGACACCAGCTGACATATTTCACACCCCCCTTCTTCAGAGCAGAACTCGTAACTGTACAAACAATAAGAACAGAGGGTGTTCCCGTTTCTGGAGCCCATGGGGATTAATGGACATTCCCTGCAAGACGTCATAAGTGACGAAACATGTAACGGGCGGAGCCAACGTACGTGATGCCTTCAAAACCGGAAATGGCTCCTTCCAATCCCGGGACCACCTTGTAGGACTCATGAGCTATTCTGTACTCTATACTTGTGAGTATTCTGGCAATTTTAATAAAAAACCTTCTGAGATGGTTATATGCTATAGAGTAGCTTTGTCTTTTTCTTTTATATGAATACTTTGGAGTTGTGGCAGATAATCACTTATGTTCTGTCCGGGATGTCCTATGGTGGCCAAGGAGGAATTCAGTGATACAGGGATTTAGTGACTTGTCTTAACCACTTAAGGACGGCAGAATGGCACGGCTGGGCACATCAACGTATATGTTCGTTGCCCTATAAGCTCAGCCGTGGGGCCGCGACCCGGTCCGAAGCTCCGTGACCCGCGGACCCGATCGCCGCTGGAGTCCCGCGATCGGTCCCCGGAGCTGAAGAACGGGGAGAGCCGTGTGTAAACACAGCTTCCCCGTTCTTCACTGTGGCGGCGTCATCGATCGTGTGATCCCTTTTATAGGGATACGCGATCGATGACGTCACACCTACAGCCACACCCCCCTACAGTTGTAAACACAGATGAGGTCACACATAACCCCTTCAGCGCCCCCGGTGGTTAACTCCCAAACTGCAATTGTCATTTCCACAGTAAACAATGCATTTTTTTGCTGTGAAAATAACAATGGTCCCAAAAATGTGTCAAAATTGGCCGAAGTGTCCGCCATAATGTCGCAGTCACGAAAAAAAAAGAAAAAAAAAAAAAAAAAAAAACGCTGATCGCCACCATTAGTAGTAAAAAAATTTTTTTTTATAAAAATGCAATAAAACTATTCCCTATTTTGTAAACGCTCTAAATTTTGCGCAAACCAACCGATAAACGCTTATTGCGATTTTTTTTACCAAAAATAGGTAGAAGAATACGTATCAAGGTAAACTGAGGAAAAACGTTTTTTTTATATATTTTTGGGGGATATTTATTATAGCAAAAAGTAAAAAAACATTGCATTTTTTTCCAAATTGTCGCTCTATTTTTGTTTACAGCGCAAAAACTAAAAACCGCAGAGGTGATCAAATACCACCAAAAGAAAGCTCTATTTGTGGGGAAAAAAAAAAAAGGACGTCAATTTTGTTTGGAAGCCACGTCGCACGACCGCGCAATTGTCAGTTAAAGCGACGCAGTGCCGATTTGCAAAAAAGGGGCCTGGTCCTTTAGCTGCATAATGGTCCGGGGCTTAAGTGGTTAAACAAAGGGTCAATTTAACTATATTTCCCCATGATGCTCAACTACAATGCAGAGTGCATGAGCATCATGGGAAATGTAGTTCCAAAACATCTGGGGTGCCGAGGTTCGCCATCACTGCTCTAGGCGCCGTAGCCCTCTAAAGATCGGGGGAATCTCGTAAATGTACAAACGATAAGAACAGAGGGCGCAAACATCTATTGCATTACCTCCAGCAATTTATTGAAAGATAAATTGAGATCTGCTTTAAAGGGGGGGGGGGGCGTGCCCCTCTGAAACACGTCAACTGATGTCACATACCATTCATAAATATCATTAATTGAGAAGATAAAACAGGGCTCGACAAATCCCAGTCGCCAGGGCGACTAGAAATAGCGTTCTGGCGAGTGGGATCTTGGACATGGGCAACCTATGGGTTTTTGTTCCATAGGACCGGCGCTCCGAGGACTAGGCCGAAACAGCGGCCTCGCCTAAAACATCCTGCCCGCAGCCCGCCGCGATCCTGGGAAAAGGCCGCTCGCGGCCTTTTCCCAGGATCGCGGCGAGCAGGATGTTTTAGGCGAGGCCGCGGCCTAGTCTGCAGAGCGCCGGTCCTATGGGATGGAATGTACGATTAAGAAAAAAACGATTTTTCCCCCTCGGAAAATTTTCTACCCGGCAACAAACTTTTACCCTATAAAATCTCCATAGGCGACGTTTAAAAAATTCTACAGGTTGCATGTTTTGAGTTAGAGGAGGTCTAGGGCTAGAATTATTGCTCTCGAGGCGATATTACATATGCGGGCGCTGCTCGCGTATGCGTTCGCTTCTTCGTGCGAGCTCGGCACGCGTTTTCTGGCTCCTAACTTCAGAGCAGAACTCGATATATTGCTGCAGGTAATGCAATAGGTGTTTGTGCCCTCTCGTCTTATTGTTTGTCTAAACCAGGGGTCTCCAAACTGTGACCCCAGGGCCAGATGTGGCCCTTTGCTAGCCCTTAATCCGGCCCTTGGGGCACTATTCCTTCCACTGATATGAGGCAGTATTCCTCCCACTGACAGCAACATAACCCCAATCGCATTCTGCGATCCACCAATCAAAACCTCCTCCAGATACCCAAAGCCAGATACAAGTCCAAAGGAGATCGAAGATTTGCAGTCCAAAGAACCCCGCCTGTGGAATGCACTACCAACCACCATCCGACTGGAGCCGGACCACTTGGCCTTCAGGAGAAAGATTAAAACCCATCTCTTCTGAGGTCAAGGGGTTCCTTACCCATGAAATGGATACAGCGCCCAGAGGCGATTAAGTTCGCATGTGTTGCACTTTACAAGTCTCTCACTCAACAATGGGGCACTATGTCTTCCACAGATACCAATGATGGGATACGATTCCTCCTACTAATAGGGGGAATACTCCGCCTATTGACCACCAAACCTGAGGCCATATTTATTCTCACTGATGCTGGGCCCGTGACATTTTCTGCCCCTGCTGGCCACAGTCCGGCCCGAAGGACAATAAAGTGGCCCTTTGTATGAAAAGTTTAGAGACCCCTAGTCTAAACAGCAGTGGGCACAGCCAAGAACAAGAACCAAGTTGGTGACCGGTCCAGCTCAAGGCTATCTACCCATAACGGCATCAGAAATGCAAGAACCTACACCAGGGATAAGCAATTAGCGGACCTCCAGCTGTTGCCAAACTACAAGTCCCATCATGCCTCTGCCTCTGGGTGTCATGCTTGATGCTGTCAGAGTCTCGCTATGCCTCATGGGACTTGTAGTTTGGCAACATCTGGAGGTCTGCTAATTGCATATCCCTGACCTACACCCTACTAACTGAACCATCAAGCCTTAGGCGGACTGACCCGTTGGGTTCTACAACATGTTCAATGACACCTGCAGAGCTAACCCCCGCACAGCCGCATGCCGTGGCAGTCAATCACGTGACAAAAGCCTCGTCTGAAGATTACTTGAGGTTCTCCGACATCGGGACCCATGAGAAAATTCTGGGAGAACAGGATACATCTGGGAAAAGTATAGGGGTGAATGGAGAAAGGGGTGTCAACTGTACATTAGATGTCATGCTTCAAGATGAGCCTCTTCAACGGCATAAAACAGCAAGACCCTGTGAATTATTTAAAGAGGATCTCCTCAATATTTAAAAAAAAAAACCCTCTGCTGAATAATTTGGACTAGGCTACGACTATAACTTCAAGTGAAGGCTGGACCGCTAAACAAGGAACCCGTGCGTCCACTGGGAACAGAAAAAAATAAAAGCCCAGTGATATGTCTATAATGTTAAAGACCATATAACTCCTATGAAAAAAGCAGAATCAAACTTTGATTCTGTTTTTTTTCATAGGAGTTATATGGTCTTTAACAATATAGACATATCACTGGTCTCTTTTTTATACATCAGAAGCAGTACCGCCAGCAACCATTGGGTGGCGCATGGATACACACAGTTGTACAGAACTGGGAGAAAGATTAATACATCAGAGGCAGTACCGCCTGGCAACCACTGGGTGGCGCATGGATACACACTACAGTTGTACAGATCTGCAAGAGAAGCCCAGGCATCCATCCAGCGGCGCAAGCTGCTGACGTCGGTTCCGATATCGGCGCCATTTGCGATTCCACGCTGGTTACGTGGAACCGGCCGTGAAACGGACGAACCGCGGGTCATCCCACGGGGAGAATCGAGATCGCGATTCTCTTTCCGATTAATCGTGCAGCTCTAGTTAGGAGCATAAAAGATACGACTTATCAAGGGCACAGTAGGTTGCCAAGTCAAGGACAGAAGACTGTGCTGCTGGATGGGGAGGTACAGTGGAACCTCGGATTGCGAGTAAGGAGGTTAACGAGCGTTTCGTAATACGAGCGCTGCATTTTTATAAATCGTAACTCGGTTTGCGAGTGTTGTCTCACAAAATGAGCACGATTCAGGCCAAAGTGGTGTGCAGTACCGGGTTTGGCCTGAGGTGGGGGGGGGGGGGCGCCAGAGTCGAGTGTCGCTGATCGAAAATGCACAGAAAGGCCAGAGGACAGCTCGGCTGACCACGGCAAATCTCGGGACCAAAGTCTTTCGGAGGTTTGCCGTGGTGTCCTTGGGCCTTTTTTCGAAGGCTCTCTGGCGCCCCCCTGCGGTATTGCATGCCATTAACCACTTCCCGACCGCCGCATGTATATGTACGTCCACAGAATGGCACGTACAGGCAAATGGGCGTACATGTACGTCCTTGCCTTTCCGCGGGTCGGGGGTCCGATCGGGACCCCCCCCCTACATGCGGCGGTCAGGTTCCCTCGGGGAGCGATCCGGGACGACCGCGCGGCTAGTCGTTTATAGTCGCTCCGTCGCGATCGCTCCCTGGAGCTGAAGAACGGGGAGAGCCGTGTGTAAACACGGCTTCCCCGTGCTTCACTGTGGCAGCGTATCGATCGAGTGATCCCTTTTATAGGGGAGACTCGATCGATGACGCCAGTCCTACAGCCACACCCCCCTACAGTTGTAAACACACACTAGGTGAAGCCTAACTCCTACAGCGCCCCCTGTGGTTAACTCCAAAACTGCAACTGTCATTTTCACAATAAAGAATGCAATTTAAATGCATTTTTTGCTGTGAAAATGACAATGGTCCCAAAAATGTGTCAAAATTGTCCGAAGTGTCCGCCATAATGTCGCAGTCACGAAAAAAAATCGCTGATCGCCGCCATTAGTAGTAAAAAATTTTTTTTAATAAAAATGCAATAAAACTATCCCCTATTTTGTAAACGCTATAAATTTTGCGCAAACCAATCGATAAACGCTTATTGCGATTTTTTTTACCAAAAATAGGTAGAAGAATACGTATCGGCCTAAACTGAGGAAAAAAAATTATGTTTTATATATGTTTTTGGGGGATATTTATTACAGCAAAAAGTAAAAAATATTGAATTTTTTTCAAAATTGTCGCTCTATTTTTGTTTATAGCGCAAAAAATAAAAAAAAACGCAGAGGTGATCAAATACCACCAAAAGAAAGCTCTATTTGTGGGGAAAAAAAAAGGACGCCAATTTTGTTTGGGAGCCACGTCGCACGACCGCGCAATTGTCTGTTAAAGCGACGCAGTGCCGAATCGCAAAACCTGGCCTGGGCATTTAGCTGCCTAAAGGTCCGGGGCTTAAGTGGTTAAAGTCAATGCGGAACAAATTATTTTAGTTTCCATTGACTTCAATCGGGGAAACTCGCTAGTACTTTGGATTACGAGCATTCTCCTGGAACGGATTATGCTCGTAATCCGAGGTTCCACTGTATTGCGGTTTCTTGGTGGGGCAAATTTTAGCCGGGCTTGGAACACTTAACTGCATCAAGGGGTCGGAAAATTTAGCAGAGGGTTGTTTTCATAGAAATCCCCTTTAAAATATACAATAAGCCATCCATCAAAAGAAAGGATGAGCCGACAGAAAATGTATGAGTCCAATCTAAGCTCTAACAAGAGCTTTAAGGATCCAGCTAGCCACGAGCCCCCACCAACAACCAGTTAAAACAAAATCATACACACTTGGATGACAGCTGCCATTTTTTTTTTTGTCTTTGGGTCATGGTTCCCTGGGGTTTGCTGAACCTGTGTAAGAAATCTCAAAGCCCCAGTGTCGTCAAGTCAATACAGCTGCTCCTTCACGTGGACCTTCTGATGCGTGATCAGGTTGGACCTCTGGTTGAAACACTTCCCGCACACTGCACACAGAAAGGGCTTTTCGCCCGTGTGAATTTTCTGGTGTCGGACGCGGTTGTGGTTACTAATGAAGCACTTGCCGCACTGCGGGCAGGAATATGGCTTCTCCCCAGTGTGGATCCGCTGGTGTTTGGTGAGGTTCCGGTAGCTGCTGAAGCTTTTGCCGCAGTCTGAGCAGGAGTAGGGCTTCTCACCCGTGTGGACTCGCTTGTGCGATTTGAGGTTCTTGTTGCTGATGAAGCATTTGCCGCACTCGGTGCAGGAGAAAGGCTTCTCGCCGGTGTGGTTCCTTTGGTGGACAATGTAGTACTGTTTGGTGGTGAAGCCCTTACCGCACTCGTCGCAAAAATACTGCTTCTCCTCGCTGTGCTCCTTCTGGTGCGCTGCCAGGGTCTCGCCCGTGGGGAAGCTGACGCCACACTCCGAGCAGCAAAACGGAGTCTCCACCGCATGCATCCGCTGGTGGATGTAGAGGTACTGTTTGCTGCTAAATCGCTTTCCACACTCCTGGCACCCAAACGGCTTTACTCCCAGGTGGGTCTTCTGATGAGCAAGAAGCCGCTGGCTGCTTGGGAACCGTTTCCCGCAGTCGCTGCAGAGAAACTGTTCTTTGTGGCTCCGCTTGTGGTGGCTGAGGGAGGTGGCGCTGCCAAAGGTCTTGCCGCACTGGGGGCAGGCGTAGGTCTTTTCGTTGGAGTGCGTCCGTTGGTGGGCGACCAGGTACGACTTCTTGGTGAACGACTTGCTGCAGTCGGCGCACTTGAAGGCTTTCTCGCCCGAGTGGAGTTGCTGGTGCTCAATAAACTTGGCCTTGCCGCGGAAGCACTTGCCGCACTCGGAGCAGATCATCAGGAACTTCTCCTTGTGGATCTTCCGGTGAATGAGGAGCCCGGCGCGGGAGGTGAAGCATTTTTTGCATTCGGAGCAGACGTGCAGCGTGGCTTCGGTGGCCAACTTCCCGCCATTCGTACGGCTTCTGCTCGCTCTTACGGAGAGGTTGATGGGGAGGTCCTGGGGTTTGGAGCTAATCTCAGAGGTCGCTTCCTCGGGACCGGAGCTGGGTGGGGATTCAGGATTGATGATAACAGTCCCCTCCTCGAGGACGGCGTTCGCCGGCGATTCCGGGTGATCGTCAGCATCACCCGCCGCTTCGTTTGGAGCGCTGCTTGCGGGAGATTTTGAGTTCGCATCAATGTTCTCTTTATCCGGGCCAGCGCTGGCGGGTGATTCCGGATGATCATCTCCCTCAGCTTCCACGGGATCGGTGCTGTTGGGGGAATCTGGGTTAACAATGACAGCCTCTTGCTCCGAGTCACTGCTTTCGGGGGATTCCGGATGAATGATGACAGTCTGCTCCTCTAGGGTGGTGATTTCAGGGGAGGGGGATTGGTCAGGACCAGTTTCTTCCTCGAGGGCGGTGCTCACTGGAGATCGAGGCTGAATAATAACCGTCTCTTCCCGTAGGCCGACGATCGCGCGGTAGGCTGGGTGAGTCTGGGCATGCTCACCGTTGTGTCTGCTGTTGTCGAGGGATGCGGAAAGAGTGCCTTCTTGACTCATCCCGGAGACCGGTCACAATGTCATTCAAGAAGAAGGGTCCCGTTGATAGATGATAAAAAAGGACGACCTGTCAATCAGATAAGACAATGATCTTCAGTAATCATGTATACTCAGCACAGGTCTATCAATGTGTCTCAGGAAAATACCCCAAGTAACAGCCGAGAATTGCAAGGGGGGACTGGATAAAGAATCTAATGGGGGGCACCACGGCCAACACCGAAATAGTAAATTCCCTAAGACACACCGAGGAGGCTCTAAATACCCTATATTACCAAAAGTATTGGGACACCTGCCTTTACACAAGCATGAACTTTAACGGCATCCCAGTCTTAGTCTGTAGGGTTCAGTATTGAGTTGGCCCCGCCCTTTGCAGCTATAACGGCTTCAACTCTTCTGGGAAGGCTGTCCACAAGGTTTAGGAGTGCGTCTATGGCAGTGATGGCAAACCTTGGCACCCCAGATGTTTTGGAACTACATTTCCCATGATGCTCATGCACTCTGCAGTGTAGTGTAGCATCATGGGAAATGTAGTTCAAAAACATCTGGAGTGCCAAGGTTCGCCATCACTGGTCTATGGGAATGTTTGAACATTCATCCAAAAGAGCATTTGTGAGGTCAGGCACTGATGTTAGATGAGAAGCTCTGGCTCACAGTCTCCACTCTGATTAATCCCAAAGGTGTTCCATCAGGTTCAGGTCAGGACTTTGTGCCGGCCAGTCTAGTTCCTCCACCCCAAACTAGCTCATTAATGTCTTTATGGACCTTGCTTTGAGCACTGGTCCAAATCATTTGGTGGAGTTGTTTTTCAGGGGTTGGGCTTGGCCCCTTAGTTTAAGTGAAGGGAACTCTAAAGGCGTCAGCATACCGAGACATTTTAGACAATTTCATGCTCCCAACTTTGTGGGAACAGTTTGGGGATGGCTCCTTCCTGTTCCAATGCACTTCTGGAAGAATGATCAAAAATTCCCATAGACACACTCCTAAACATCGTGGACAGCCTTCCCAGAAGGGTTGAAGCTGTTATAGCTGCATATAAAAAAAATCATAATTTTGAAAATTACTCAGAACCCCCAAACATTATATATTCTTTTTAGCAGACACCCTAGGGCAGTGGTCTCCAAACTGCGGAGCCCTTATCTGGCCCTTGGGGCTCTATTCCTCCCACTTACACCAACTATGGGGCACCATTCTTCCTACTTTACCCAATGATAGGATACTATTCTTCCTACTGATCCCAATGTGTGGCTCTACGGACGGGACGGGGGGCCCTGTGTGGCTCTATGGACGGGACGGGGGACCCTGTGCGGCTCTACGGACGGGACGGGGGCCCTGTACGGCTCTACGGACGGAATGGGGGACCCTGTGTGGCTCTACGGGCAGCCCTGTGTGGCGCTATGGACAGAACAGGGGGGACCAGTGTGGCGCTAAGGACGGGGAAGGCGGGACAAGTGTGGCTCTATGGACGGGGGGGGGCCCTGTGTGGCTCTACGGAGGGGATTGGGGGGGCCCTGTGTGGCTCTGTGGACGGGGGGGGGGGGCCCTGTGTGGCTCTATGAAAGGGACAGGGGGGCCCCTGCGTGGCTCTAGGGAAAGGACAGGGGGGGGGGGGCCCTGCGTGGCTCTAGGGAAAGGACAGGGGGGGGGGCCCTGCGTGGCTCTAGGGAAAGGACAGGGGGGGGGGCCCTGCGTGGCTCTAGGGAAAGGACAGGGGGGGGGGGCCCTGCGTGGCTCTAGGGAAAGGACAGGGGGGGCCCTGCGTGGCTCTAGGGAAAGGACAGGGGGGGGCCCTGCGTGGCTCTAGGGAAAGGACAGGGGGGGGGCCCTGCGTGGCTCTAGGGAAAGGACAGGGGGGGGGCCCTGCGTGGCTCTAGGGAAAGGACAGGGGGGGGGCCCTGCGTGGCTCTAGGGAAAGGACAGGGGGGGCCCTGCGTGGCTCTAGGGAAAGGACAGGGGGGGGGGCCTGTGTGGCTCTAGGGAAAGGACAGGGGGGGGCCTGTGTGGCTCTAGGGAAAGGACAGGGGGGGGGCCTGTGTGGCTCTAGGGAAAGGACAGGGGGGAGCCTGTGTGGCTCTAGGGAAAGGACAGGGGGGGCCCTGTGTGGCTCTAGGGAAAGGACAGGGGGGGAGCCTGTGTGGCTCTAGGGAAAGGACAGGGGGGGCCCTGTGTGGCTCTAGGCAAAGGACAGGGGGGGGGCCCTGTGTGGCTCTAGGGAAAGGACAGGGGGGGGGCCTGTGTGGCCCTAGGGAAAGGACAGGGGGGGGGGCCCTGTGTGGCCCTAGGGAAAGTAGGATGGCTAAGGAGTAGATAGGCGCTGTCAAAGCCAACAGCCAATCATAGGAGGAGGTGGACTAATGCTGCAGATATACACGCCCCTTGTATACATGCGGGACGGGGAGCTCCTCCACCTATAATTGGCTGTCAACTTTCCTGGTGTGATAGAAGGAAATCTGTGGCCCCATCCTTAGCAGCTGTCAAAGCTCCCATGCAAAAGGCTTGCAGAATGAAGCCCCCCGCCCACTAGCATGCAGGAAGAAATCCTGGAAAGCCTCAATGCTCTTTAGTGCACAGGAGGGGGAGGAGGAGGAGGTTGGACCCACCCAGAGGAAAAGGGGAAGACAACAATAATTCAATGTACAATGGAAGTCTGGGGCACTCAGGTCTATCACATGGCAGAGATGGACACACCGCCACCTGCTGCTCACAGCCAAGCACTGCAGCCACATTCGGAGGACAATAGAAGCCTATGGAGGCACAGCGGACAGCGCCACCTGCTGGCCACAGCTCCGACCTGCAGCCGCCTCATTCCAATACGCGGGACGAAACGCCGCCGCTTCTGTGACCTCAGCGAAACCCTCCCGAGGACCCCCCACGACCCCCGCCAACCAAACGAAACACACCTGACCGTGTCCGCCCGGTGCCCGCTCGGTGCCGCCACTCTCGCGGTTTCCCGCTTCCGCTCACACACACTGACCCCAGCGCGTAATGGCTCGGCTTGCCTGCGCGCATGCGCGCTCCGAGCGGCGGCTCGTACGAGACAATGGAGGGGACGTCACCGGACGTACGGCGCCGTTTCGGCCATGTTGACTTTGGGCAGAGGTCTGGTGACTCTTGTGTGGGAACTGTGGGCAGCGCGCAATGCTGGGTAAGGAGAGCCCATTCATTTTATAGGCTAGAAAGTTTCACTAATAGCAAGTCACATAAAGAAAAAAAAAATTAACAATAATAATAACAACAATACATTTAAAAATAAATAAAAACATCAATAGTCATAAAAACATAACAACAGTAATAATGAAAAAAATAAATCGTAAAAATAATAACGGCAACATTAAAATAATAATAAAAACAACAATAGTAGTAATAATAATAATTCATAAATTTAATAATAACAATAATTCAAAATAATAAAATATTATTATTATTATTACTACAAAAAAACAACAATAATAAAAAAATTAAAATAATAACAACAACAAATATATATTTTTTTTATATTATTATTATTTGTATTATCTTTTTTGTTGTTATTATTTTTATTTTTTTTATTGTTGTTGTTGTTATTATTTTTATTATTATTGTTGTTTTGTTTTTATGTTGTTATTATTATTATTTTAATTATTATTGTTGTTGTTTTTTGTTGTTATATTATTTATATTATTATTATGAGGATTGTTGCTGTCTTTGTTATTATTATTCTATTTTATTATTGTTGTTATTATTTTATGATTTTTATTATTATTGTTCTTATGTTTTTATTATTATTATTATTACTCTGTTTTTATTATTGTTGTTATTATTATTTGAATCATTATTATTGTTGTTGTTGCATTTTTAATATTTTTGTTGTTTTAGTTAATACAAATAATAATAATAATAATATAAAAAAATTAACTAAAACAACAATAATATTAATAATGCAACAACAATAATAATGATTCAAATAATAATAACAACAGTAATAATAATAAAACAGAGTAATAATAATAATAATAATAATAAAAATATAAGAACAATAATAATAAAAATCATAAAATAATAACAAAAAGAATAAAAAATAATAATAATAACAAAGACATCAACAATCCTCATAATAATAATACAAATAATATAACAACAAAAAACAACAACAATAATAGTTAAAATAATAATAATAACAACATAAAAAACAATAATAATAAAAACATAACAACAATAATAATAAAAATCATAAAATAATAACAACAACAATAAAAAAAAACTAAAATAATAATAACAAAGACAGCAACAATCCTCATAATAATAATACAAATAATATAACAACAAAAAACAACAACAATAATAATTAAAATAACAATAATAACAACATAATAAAAAAAACAATAATAAAAAATAATAACAACAATAAAAAAATAATACAAATAATAATAATAATATAAAAAATTAACAAAAACAACAATAATAATAATAATAACACAATAACAATAATAATGATTCAAATAATAATAAAAACAATAGTAAAAACAGAGGAAAATAATAACAACAATAATAATAAAAACATAGCAACAATAATAATACAAAATAATAACAGACAACAACAATAATATTCCTAATAATAATAATAAAAATAGAAATAACATAACAAAAACAACAACAATAATAATAATAATTAAAATAATAACAACAATAATAATAATAAAAACATAATAATAATCATATTAATAATCATAATATTAGTAATAATCTTGTTATAACACAATAGTTACAAATTATATTTAAAATAATTTTTTTATTTAATTTTTTCCACAGTTGTTGCATTTTTTTGCATTATTATTATTTTTCACATTTTGTTCTGATTTATTAATGTTATTGTTATTTTTGTAGCACAGTATTATATATTATATTATCTCCATAATATTATTGTAAGGAAATTCCCGTGCCCTCACCCGCGAGTCAACATGGCTGATAGATACGTCCGCATCTTGTCGTCGCAACAGACCAGACGGGAGAGATGAGGAGGATTCTGGGAAAGTCACATGACATCACTCTTACATGTTTTTAATATTGCTCTGTGATAGGTGAAGAAATGTAAATTCTTGCCCATGTGTGCCCCCCTGCTTTTCTTACCTATAAGGAAGTCTCCCTTCCTCTGTTCCAGTGATATAAATGTGTCCTCTAGGGGGCTCCAGACTCTCCAGGGGTTTTTTGAACTAAGTTGTAGCTTTACGGGGGCACCACTAGAGGGAGCTGTGAGTAAACACCATTCCTGCACAGACTCTGGAGTCCATATTTTGCTTTTATTTCTGGGATGGAATGTGAGATCTCTCTCCTTTGTCTGGAGGTCAGTGTACAGCACTCTCATCCCTCTGTATAATAGAGGTAAGTGATATGAGATGTGGTCATTGTTATTGGGGAGTAATGGAGGTAAGTGCAGAGAAAAGTCCACTTGACATGCAGACTTCATGTGTTGGCTTCAGATTGATGGGGAGCTGGAAAGCACTGCTCTCTTGTGTCCGCAGCTCAGACCGCCTCATGTTACATACACAGGTGTTCTGTGTAAATTTGGGCGCCGTTCAGCACTTTCACACACAGCCTGCAGGGGGCGCTCCATAGACAGCGAACCTCTTCCTTTTATTGCATGGGAACACTTGGTAAGCTGTTATAAAAATGAACCTGTCCCCCAAAAACTAACCTTCCCTGTCCCCCCCCCCCCCAACACTAACATTCCCTGTCCCCCCCCCCAACACTAACCTTCCCTGCCCCCCCCCCCCCAACACTAACCTTCCCTGCCCCCCCCCCCCCCCAACACTAACCTTCCCTGTCCCCTCCCAACGCTTGCCTTCCCTGTCCCCCCCAACACTAACCTTCCCAGTCCCCCCCCAACACTAACCTTCCCTGTCCCCTCCCAATGCTTACCTTCCCTGTCCCCCCCAACACTAACCTTCCCCCCCCAACACTAACCTTCCCCGTCCCCCCCAGCACAAACCTTCCCCATCCCCCCCCCAGCACAAACCTTCCCCATCCCCCCCCCCAACACTAACCTTCCCTGTCCCCCCCAGCACAAACCTTCTCTGTCCCCTCCCAACACTAACCTTCCCCGTCCCCTCCCAACACTAACCTTCCCCGTCCCCCCCAACAGTAACCTTCCCTGTCCCCCCCCCCAACACTAACCTTCCCCGTCCCCCCCAACAGTAACCTTCCCCCCCAAGGCTTACCTTCCCCGTACGTATCTCAGATACGTTACGCTGCCGTAAATTTGGGCTCAAGTTCCGTATTCAGAAAGAACTTGCGCCCTTAGTTACGGCGGCGTAACGTATTTGGTCCGGCGTAAGCCCGCCTAATTCAAATGGGGATGATGTGGGCGTGTTTTACGTATATTAACTGTGACCCCGCGCACTTGACGTATTTTACGAACGGCGCATGCGCCGCTCGTGAAAAAATCCCAGTGCGCGTGCTCGAAATTACGCCGCAAGTCGTCATTGCTTTAGACGTGAACGTAACGTACGTACAGCCCTATTCGCGAACGACTTAAAATTTTCAAAACTCGACGCGGGAACGACGTCCATACTTAACATTAGCTACGCCTCATATAGCAGGGGTAACTTTACGCCTAAAAAAGCCTAACGTAAACGACGTAAAAAAAATGCGCCAGCCGGACGTACGTTTCTGAATCGGCGTATCTACCTAAATGGCATATTCATCGCGTAACTATACGGAAGCGCCACCTAGCGGCCAGCGTAAATATGCAGCCTAAGATACGACGCTGTAAGACACTTACGCCGGTCGGATCTTAGGGAAATCTATGCGTAACTGGTTCTCTGAATCAGGCGCATAGATACGACGGCCCGCACTCAGAGATACAACGGCGTATTTGGAGATACACCGTCGTATCTCCGTTCTGAATCCGGCCCAATGTCTATAATCCTAACACTAAACTTCCTTGCAATTTCAACACTTACCCTCTGTGTACCCAACGCTAATCGCCACACGAACCTCTCGCGCTAAAAAACTAAAGTTGCGATTGTTTTACTAAAAAAAGTAATAAAAAAAAAATATATATATATATATATATATAATATCCTTACACTAATCCTTGATGTAACCCCAACACTGACCCTATAACTTTAATGCTGACCATCCCTGTAATCCCAACACTAAAGCTGGCCCCCCCATATGGCTCAAATTTCTTCTGGCTCGCATAAATCGGCCGCTATTCGAGACATGGATGACTCTGCTGGCTCCACAAATTTCGATTGAGGAATTAACCACTTAAGCCCTGGAGGATTTGGCTGACCAAAGACCAGAGCACTTTTTGCGATTCGGCACTGCGTCGCTTTAACTGACAATTGCGCGGCCGTGCGACGTGTCTCCCAAACAAAAATTGACGTCCTTTTTTTCCCACAAATAGAGCTTTCTTTTAGTGGTATTTGATCACCTCTGCGGTTTTTATTTTTTGCGCTATAAACAAAAATAGAGCGACAATTTTGAAAAAAAGCTATACTTTTTGCTATTATAAATATCCCCCAAAAATATATAATTTTTTTTTCCCTCAGTTCAGGCTGATACGTATTCTTTTACATATTTTTGGTAAAAAAAAATCGCAATAAGCGTTTATTAATTGGTTTGCGCAAAATTATAGCGTCTACAAAATAGGGGATAGTTTTATGGCATTTTTATTATTGTTTTTACTAGTAATGGCCTCGATCTGCAATTTTTATCATGACTGCGACTTTATGGCGGACGCATCGGACACTTTTGACACATTTTTGGGGACCATTGTCATTTTTTACAGCGACGGTGCTATAAAAATGCACTGATTAATGTGAAAATGACACTGGCAGTGAAGGGGTTAAGTGTGTCCTAGGGAGTGATTCTAACTGTTAGGGGAGGAGCTAACCAGTGACACGTCACAGGGAACATTCGATCAGGGACATGTCACTATGCAGAACAGGGGAATGCCTTGTTTACAAAGGCACCCCCCCCCCATGTTCTGCCTTTGCCGACCGCAATGGCGGGCCACCCGGGAACTCGAGTTCCCGGGACCCGTGAGCACACTCACGAGGCAAATTTGCCGCATTCACGCTGGGCGGCAAATTTAAAGGGAGGTACAGGTACACCCAGTGGTGTCACTAGGGTTGGTGTCACCCGGTGCGGTAAAACATGGTGTCACCCCCCCCCCCTCTGTCTAGGCTGCCCAGCACCAAGCAGGCAGCGCACAGGCATGGGGCGCACCCCAAACCAGCCCCTGTAAATGATGGTATAGGGCAGTAGAGTGGCAGGTTAGGGTAGTATAGAGTGGTATAGTGGCAGGTTGGTGTAGTGGGGTGGTGTAGGACAGGTTAAGGTGGTATAGGGCAAGTTAGGTTGGTACAGGGCAGGTTGGGGTGGTATAGTGCAAGTTAGGGTGGCATAGGGCAAGTTAGGGTGGCATAGGGCAAGTTGGGATGGCATGGGAAAGGTTGGGGTGGTACAGGGCAAGTTAGGGTGGCATTGGGCAGGTTGGGGTGGTATAGGGCAAGTTATGGTGGCATAGGACAGATTGGGGTGGTACAGGGCAAGTTAGGGTGGCACAGGGCAAGTTGGGGTGGCATGGGAAAGTTTGGGGTGGCACAGGGCAGGCTGGGGTGATACAGGGCAGGCTGTGGTGGCACAGGGCTGTTTGGGGTGGTACAGGGCTGTTTGGGGGGGTACAGGGCAGGCTGGGGTGGTACAGGGCAGGCTGGGGTGGCACAGAGCAGGCTGGGATTGCACAGGGCAGGCTGGGCATGTCAGCTAAAAAAAAAACGGGATGGTGTCACCGCTCTAGCGGGTGTCACCCGGTGCGGCCCGCACCCCCCGCACCCCCCTAGCAACGCTTCTGGGTACACCAATTTGCCTGCCCGTGCCATTGTGTAGACGGAAATGTGCCTGCGCTGGTCGCTATGTGGGTGAAGGAGCGGGGAAGACGATCTTGAAAATGTCCTCCTGCCTTCTGTTTACTAAAATAAGTCACGAAATTTGACTGTAGAGATAAAGTACTATATGACACAAGCCCTTCCCGTACTTATGAACCAATCAGATTGTCCCTATTCATCTAGTGTAGGAGATGATATACAAGACACAGGGGATTTTTGTCCAACTTCTTTGTTTTTCTTTTGCCTCTTCGCGTCAGTAGATTTCTCAGAATGACGTGTGAGAACCAATGCAGAGCCAAGCCGATGTCCCTTCGAGAGATGGTTTTTATGGTTAAGATTTTGGACGCAAAAGACTATGACTGCAAGCATGCCAAGTACCCCAATGCCAACCTTCGCAAAGACCACATTCTGCAGTTGGCTGTGGCCACGCTGCAGAGGAAGTGCGGGGTAACGAGGACCAAGATGCAACTGAGGAAAAGGTGGTCAGACTTGAAGAACAAAAAATCGCTGCAGCTGGAGAGCATTAGGAGGCTGATTGCACGTAAATGTAAGATGTCTGTCTGCCTCGGCATCGTGTCTATGTGGTTGTGTCATGTGACTGTTTTTTGTACATAGTTGTTTTATAAAGGTGGGTTTCCTTGCAGGGATACGCAGAAAGATACAAATCAAACAAGAACTTGATGCAAGAGTAGAGTCCAACAAAAGTCAACAAAATGAAGGTAGAGAGAACATATTTCCTTCTGCTTCTCATCTTTTTCTGCTTCATTCTGCTTCTCGTCTCTTCCTTCTCGTCTCTTCCTTCTCGTCTCTTCCTTCTCGTCTCTTCCTTCTCGTCTCTTCCTTCTCGTCTCTTCCTTCTCGTCTCTTCCTTCTCGTCTCTTCCTTCTCGTCTCTTCCTTCTCGTCTTCGACTTTTCCTGCCTCCTTTTTTGCTTCATTCTGCTCCTCGTCTTTTCCTTCTAGTTCTCGTCTTTTCCTTCTAGTTCTCGTCTTTTCCTTCTAGTTCTCATCTTTTCCTTCTAGTTCTCGTCTTTTTTTCCTTCTAGTTCTCGTCTTTTTTTCCTTCTAGTTCTCGTCTTTTTTTCCTTCTCGTCTCTTCCTTCTCGTCTCTTCCTTCTCGTCTTCGACTTTTCCTTCTGCTCCTCTTTTCCTGCCTCCTTTTTTGCTTCATTCTGCTCCTCGTCTTTTCCTTCTAGTTCTCGTCTTTTTTCCTTCTAGTTCTCGTCTCTTCCTTCTAGTTCTCGTCTCTTCCTTCTAGTTCTCGTCTCTTCCTTCTAGTTCTCGTCTCTTCCTTCTCGTCTTCGACTTTCCTTCTGCTCCTCTTTTCCTGCCTCCCTTTTTGCTTCATTCTGCTCCTCGTCTTTTTTCCTTCTAGTTCTCGTCTTTTTTTCCTTCTAGTTCTCGTCTTTTTTTCCTTCTAGTTCTCGTCTTTTTTTCCTTCTAGTTCTCGTCTCTTCCTTCTCGTCTCTTCCTTCTCGTCTTCGACTTTTCCTTCTGCTCCTCTTTTCCTGCCTCCTTTTTTGCTTCATTCTGCTCCTCGTCTTTTCCTTCTAGTTCTCGTCTTTTTTCCTTCTAGTTCTTGTCTCTTCCTTCTAGTTCTCATCTCTTCCTTCCCGTCTCTTCCTTCTCGTCTTCGACTTTCCTTCTGCTCCTCTTTTCCTGCCTCCCTTTTTGCTTCATTCTGCTCCTCGTCTTTTCCTTCTAGTTCTCGTCTTTTTTCCTTCTAGTTCTCGTCTTTTTTCCTTCTAGTTCTCGTCTTTCTGCTTCTCGTCTCTTTCACTGCTTCCTTTTTTGCTTCATTCTGCTCCTCCTCTTTTCCTGCCTCCTTTTTTTTTTCTTCCCTTTTGCTTCTCGTCCTCTTCCTCCTGCTTCTCGCCCCGTTTCCCTTCTCGTCCCGTTTCCCTTCTCGTCCCGTTTCCCTTCTCGTCCCGTTTCCCTTCTCGTCCCGTTTCCCTTCTCGTCCCGTTTCCCTTCTCGTCCCGTTTCCCTTCTCGTCCCGTTTCCCTTCTCGTCCCGTTTCCCTTCTCGTCCCGTTTCCCTTCTCGTCCCGTTTCCCTTCTCGTCCCGTTTCCCTTCTCGTCTTCGACTTTTCCTTCTGCTCCACTTATTTCCTGCCTCCTTTTTTGCTTCATTCTGCTCCTCGTCTTTTCCTTCTCGTTCCTTTCCTTCTGCTTCTCGCCGCTTCCTTCCTTCTGCTTCTCGCCGCTTCCTTCCTTCTGCTTCTCGTCCTGTTTCCCTTCTCGTCCTGTTTCCCTTCTCGTCCTGTTTCCCTTCTCGTCCTGTTTCCCTTCTCGTCCTGTTTCCCTTCTCGTCCTGTTTCCCTTCTCGTCCTGTTTCCCTTCTCGTCCTGTTTCCCTTCTCGTCCTGTTTCCCTTCTCGTCCTTTGCTGCTCCTTATCTTCTCCCTTTGCTCATCATGCTCTTCTTCTGTCCCTCAACTCTTGTCCTCCTCCCCTTGCATTTCTCTTCACCCTCTTCTCCACGTTTTGCTGACGCAAAGACTTTTATTTCTTCAGAACAAGAACATACAAACCAACTCAGCCGGGAGGTCACACAGAGTCTTTCCACCAAAAAAATCGCTCTAGAGAGAATAGCCATCTGCATGGATGAAATTAGAAGGCTAAAAGCTTCCATTTGCACCTTAGAAAAAGAGATGTCTAAAGTTCAAAGCCTGATTTCCAAGGATTTTTAGAAATATAATTTTTTTATGTTTTATGTAAATAAAATACTTTTTTATACTGTATATATATTTTTATCCTCTGTTTCTACATACGGAAAATAAATAACACAAACCAGCTTTTGTAGAATCTATCGGTGAGATCTCCATGCTTGAGCACCTGGATCGGCAAACCCGCTGTGCCTAGTAAAATATCATGACGTGATCAGTGATCAGCGACGTGTCACTGGTAGCTCCTCCCACTAACAGTTAGAATCACTCCCTAGGACACACTTAACCCCTTCAGCGCCACCTAGTGGTTGACCCCTTCACTGTCAGTGTCATTTTTACAATAATCGGTGCATTTTTATAGTACTGATCGCCAGGGCCGTTTGAAGATATTAGGGGGCCCCAAGTCGGCTTACCTCTATCCTGGTGTCCGCACAGGGGCCCCAGCAGGGAGGGCCCTTGCCGCACCGCTGCTTCCTCCTGCAGTCCGGTCAGCCGTGTACCATAACCGCGCGGTACAGGGCATTCAGTTTGCTGTTCCCAGGGCCGGACTGAGAGGAAGTGAACACACAGTGTGTGCACTTCCTGTCTCAGTCCGGCCGGTAACAGGAACCTGATTCTCCTGTACCGCGCGGTTATGGTACACGGCCGACCGGACTGCAGGAAGCAGCGGTGCGGCAAGGGCCCTCCCTGCTGGGGCCCCTTGGCTAGCTCGGGGCCCCTGGCCAGCTCGGGGGCCCCAGGCAATTGCTTGGTTTGCCTGTCGGGTTCCGACAGGCCTGCTGATCGCTGTAAAAATGACAATGGTCCCAAAAATGTGTCAAAAGTGTCCGATGTGTCCGCCATAATGTCGCAGTCAAATCTCAGATCGCCGCCCTTACTAGTAATAAATAATAAAAATGCCATAAAACTATCCCCTATTTTATAGACGCTATAACTTTTGCGCAAACCAATCAATAAACGCTTATTGCGATTTTTTACCAAAAATATGTAGAAGAATACGTATCGGCCTAAACTGAGAAAAAATTTGCTTTTAAAAAAAAAAAAATAATAATTGGGGATATTTATTTTAGCAAAAAGTAAAAAAATATTAAAATTGTCGCTCATGTTTTGTTTATAGCACAAAAAATAAAAAACGCAGAGGTGATCAAATGCCACCAAAAGAAAGCTCTATTTGTGGGAAAAAAAGGACGTCAATTTTGTTTGGGAGCCACGTCGCACGACCGTACAATTGTCAGTTAAAGTGACGCAGTGCCGAATCGCAAAAAGTGGCCTGGTCTTTGGCCAGCCAAATGGTTCGGGGCTTAAAGGGGTTGTAAAGGTACATTTTTTTTTTTTTTTTCCTAAATAGCTTCCTTTACCTTAGTGTAGTCCTCCTTCACTTACCCCATCCTTCCATTTTTGATTTCAAATGTCCTTATTTCTTCTGAGAAATCCTCACTTCCTGTTCTTCTGTCTGTAACTCCACACAGTAATGCGAGACTTTCTCCCTGGTGTGGAGTGTCGTGCTCGCCCCCTCCCTTGGACTACGGAGAGTCAGGACGCTCTCTACGTTGCAGATAGAGAAAGGAGCTGTGTGTTAGTGGGCGTCCTGACTCTCCCGTAGTCCAAGGGAGGGGGCGAGCACGACACTCCACACCAGGGAGAAAGCCTCGCATTACTGTGTGGAGTTACAGACAGAAGAACAGGAAGTGAGGATTTCTCAGAAGAAATAAGGACATTTAAAAGCAAAATGGAAGGATGAGGTAAGTGAAGGAGGACTGCACTAAGGTAAAGGAAGCTATTTAGGAAAAAAAAAATTGTACCTTTACAACCCCGGACCATTTGGCTAGCCAAAGACCAGGCCACTTTTTGCGATTCGGCACTGTGGTTAATAGCTAAGACTTTAAGTAGTTAATAGCTTTAAAGCGGGGGTTCACCCGAACATAACACTTTTTCCCCTTAGATTCATGCTCGTTTTGTCTAGGGGAATCGGCTAGTTGTTTTAAAATATGATCCGTACTTACCCGTTTACGAGATGCATCTTCTCCGCCGCTTCCGGGTATGGGCTGCGGGACTGGGCGTTCCTATTTTGATTGACAGTCTTCCGACGGTCGCATCCATCGCGTCACGATTTTCCGAAAGAAGCCGAACGTCGGTGCGCAGGCGCAGTATAGAGCCGCACCAACGTTCGGCTTCTTTCGGCTACGAGTGACGCGATGGATGCGACCGTCGGAAGCCTCTCGGAAGACTGTCAATCAAGAAGGAACGCTTAGTCCCGAAGACCTATACCCGGAAGCGACGGAGAAGATGCATCTCGAAAACGGTAAGTACAGCTCATATTTTAAAACAACTAGCCGATTCCCCTAGACAAAACGAGCATCCATCTAAGGGGAAAAATTGTTTTATGGGTGAACTCCCGCTTTAAGTGGTTTATAGACTCCAAAGCAACAGTTACCTGTGTTTGGTATTAAAGGGCATTTCGCCCTCAACAAAGATGGCGATGTCTAACGTCACAACAGAAGCTCGGTTACTTGCGTCTTCGATTCTGGAACCATTTTCTTGTGGATCAGCATGAAACCCTAACTCTATGGTCTACAACAAAATGGCTGCTGGGTGGCTTCATTGAGTGTGAGCTCCTTTTGCCCTCTAGTGGTCATTGGCAAAAGACTACATTTCCCATCCACCCCTGCACTCTCACGTCCATTGTGGTGTCATAAGCAGCAGCCAAGCATGTAGAAGAGGAAGGTATGTTGTAGCAATGCAATGGAGCATCTGGTGGTCGTATGAACTTCCAGAGACGATGAGAATCGTTGGGGGGGGGGGGGGTCCAGGCAGGGACAGGCGGTTATTCTGGGGGCTCCTGGTTTAAGTTTTGGGGGCTCCTCCTCCTTTAAATGGCAGCTCCACCTGCTTGTTAAGGTTGGAGAGGGTCTTGTGATGCGAGCCCGATATCTACATTTCGGGACGTAAGCCTCAAGGGTGGAGACCTCTAGTGGCTTAGAGTTGACCTCTCGCGTCTCATGTGTGAGGCCACCATTACGGAGAACGTAGCGGTTGAGCATTAGGCTCCCCACACACATTACAATCTGATTGTACAATCTGCTATTACAAGTTTGTAGTGCAAGGGCCTGCCTGATTGGAAACCGATCGATTGGACAGTCTAGGTAGGTCCTCCGTATTACTTAATTTTTTGTAGATTTAACCCTTTCGCTTCCAGACTTGTTTTTTTTTCGCACATACGTTAAAAAATTTTTTTTAGGCCTGAAGATTATGTAAAGCCCCCTATTGACTGCAATGCAAAATTGTGTCCCAATGACTACAATATCGGATCCGATTGACTGCAATGCAAAATTACATTCCATTTTCATCAATGCAAAAACACCCCCTATTGACTGCAGTGCAAAATCGCGTCCTATTGACTGCAATGCAAACTGTGCCATCATTTATCGCCACTGTGCCCATCAATTGTCACCACTGTGCCATGCCATTAAACGCAGCCACTGTGCCCATCAATTGTCGCCACTGTGCCCATCAATTGTCGCCACTGTGCCCATCAATTGTCACCACTGTGCCCAGCAATTGTCACCACTGTGCCCAGCAATTGTCACCACTGTGCCATGCCAAACGCAGCCACTGTGCCATCAATTGTTACCACTGTGCCCATCAATTGTCACCACTGTGCCCATCAATTGTCGCCACTGTGCCCATCAATTTTCACCACTCTGCCCAGCAATTGTCACCACTATGCCATCAAACGCAGCCACTGTGCCCATCAATTGTAGCCACTGTGCCCTGTAAAGTGATGTTAATGACGACCCAGCCTGTGCTCGATTTTTGTTTTACTTGCAGAGCCTTCAAGTCCCCCTACCGGTGTTTCCAAAATCTTCGAGATGGAGAAGGACAAGATGGACGTGACTAGAAGGTTCTTCAGTCTCACTTTGGAGATCATCTACCTGCTGACCGGAGAGGTGAGGAGGATTCTGGGAGGTCACATGACATCACTCTTATCTCTATTAATAAAACACAGACCTGACCGGAGAGGTGAGGAGGATTCTGGGAGGTCACATGACATCACTCTTATCTCTATTAATAAAAACACAGACCGGAGAGGTGAGGAGGATTCTGGGAGGTCACATGACATCACTCTTATCTCTATTAATAAAACACACACCTGACTGGAGAGGTGAGGAGGATTCTGGGAGGTCACATGACATCGCTCTTATCTCTATTAATAAAACACAGAGCTGACTGGAGAGGTGAGGAGGATTCTGGGAGGTCACATGACATCACTCTTATCTCTATTAATAAAACACAGACCTGACCGGAGAGGTGAGGAGGATTCTGGGAGGTCACATGACATCACTCTTATCTCTATTAATAAAACACAGACCTGACCGGAGAGGAGAGGAGGATTCTGGGAAGTCACGTGTGTTTTTGCTGCGATGTTTCCATGTAGGATTTCATGGTGGTGAGAGAATCTGGTGAGCTGATCTCGCGCAGGATGAATCGTATTTTTTCTGATGGCTCCAATGACAGTCGAGGTGCAACGGTTGGCTTGAAACCTCTCGCACCCCCAGGCGGAAGAAATAACGACAACGTCTTGAAACTGACCAGCAAAATCGTTCATCTGCTGACAGGAGAGGTGAGCGGTGCCGGGAATTCTGGGACATTATCCAGTAACAGACAAGGGATGTGTTCGGATGGTGACTGTATCTAGGGCTGCCAATAAGGGGGAACCACCGGCCCTCCTGGGACCTGGCCACATGAGTTCAGCTGAGGTGCCCAGGCAGCTGACAAGCAGGGCGAATCAGATAGTGAGGGTGATCGGTGCGGCAGAAGGGGGCAATTTCTGGAACCGACCCCTGTGTGGCTCTCCCTGCCGCAGCTGAAAGCTGGCTTCTCTCCTCTCACTGGCTTTCAGCTGCTGCAGGGAGCGGCACATGGGGGGGGGTCGGTTCCAGTACCTGCCCCCTTCCGCCGCACCGATCACCCTCCCTGTCAAGGATCAGATTGCCCCAGGGCCACCTGTGTGTGTCGCTTTCCCCCACAACATTGCTGGCTTCTCCTCCCCTCCATCCCACCGGATTTTAGCTGCTGCAGGGAGAGCCACATAAGGGAATCGGTTTCAGCATTTGCCCCCCTCCGGAGCACCGATCACCCTCCCTGTCTAGGATACAATTCCCCCTGCTGCCCGCACCCCCCCCCCTGTGTGCTGCTTTCCCCCACAACATTTCTATATTCTCCTCCTCTCCCTCCCGTCAGCTTTCAGCTGCTGCAGGGAGAGCCACATAAGGGGATCGGTTTCAGTAATTTCCCCCCTCCACCACACCGATCACCTTCCCTGTCTAGGATACAATTCCCCCTGCTGCCCGGGTCCTCCTTGTGTGTCGCTTTCCCCCACAACATTACTGGCTTCTCCTCCTCTCCCTCCCGTCAGCTTTCAGCTGCTGCAGGGAGAGCCACATAAAAGGACCGGTTTCAGTAATTTCATCCCTTCACCACACTGATCACCTTCCCTGTCCAGGATCCAATTCCCCCTGCTGCCCGGACCCCCCCTGTGTGCTGCTTTCCCTCACAACATTGCTGGCTTCCCCTCCTCTCCCACCGGCTTTCAGCTGCTGCAGGGAGAGCCACATAAGGGGATCGGTTTCAGCATTTGCCCCCCTCCGGAGCACCGATCACCCTCCCTGTCCAGGATACAATTTCCCCTACTGCCCGGGTCCTCCTTGTGTGTCGCTTTCCCCCACAACATTTCTGGCTTCTCCTCCTCTCCCTCCCGTCAGCTTTCAGCTGCTGCAGGGAGAGCCACATAAAAGGACCGGTTTCAGTAATTTCCCCCCTCCACCACACCGATCATTCTCCCTGTCCAGGATACAATTCCCCCAGCTGGCCGGACCCCCCCCCCCCCCCCGTGTGCTGCTTTCCCTCACAACATTGCTGGCTTCCCCTCCTCTCCCTTCCCGCCGGATTTCAGCTGCTGCAGGGAGAGCCACATAAGGGGATCGGTTTCAGCATTTGCCCCCCCCCTCCGGAGCACCGTTCACCCTCCTTGTCCAGGATACAATTCCCCCTACTGCCCTGGCCCCCCCTGTGTGCTGATTTCCCCCACAACATTTCTGGCTTCTCCTCTCCCTCCCATCAGCTTTCAGCTGCTGCAGGGAGAGCCACATAAAAGGACCGGTTTCAGTAATTTCCCCTCTCCACCACACTGATCACCTTCCCTGTCCAGGATCAGATTCCCCCAGGGCCCCCCTGTGTGCTGATTTCCCTCACAACATTTCTTGCTTCCCCTCCTCTCCCTCCTGCCGGCTTTCAGCTGCTGCAGGGAGAGCCACATAAAAGGACCGGTTTCAGTAATTTCCCCCCTCCACCACACCGATCACCTTCCCTATCCAGGATCCAATTCCCCCTGCTGCCCGGCCCCCCCCTGTGTGCTGCTTTCCCTCACAACATTTCTGACTTCCCCTCCTCTCCATCTCATCATCTTTCAGCTGCTGCAGGGAGAGCCACATAAGGGGACCGGTTTCAGTAATTTCCCCCCTCCACCACACCGATCACCTTCCCTGTCTAGGATACAATTCCCCCTGCTGCCCGGGCCCCCCCTGTGTGCTGCTTTCCTTCACAACATTTCTGACTTCCCCTCCTCTTCCTCCCGCTGGCTTTCAGCTGCTGCAGGGAGAGCCACATAAGGGAATCAGTTTCAGCATTTGCCCCCCCCCCCTCCGGAGCACCGATCACCTTCCCTGTCCAGGATACAATTTCCCCTACTGCCCGGGTCCTCCTTGTGTGTCGCTTTCCCCCACAACATTTCTGGCTTCTCCTCCTCTCCCTCCCGTCAGCTTTCAGCTGCTGCAGGGAGAGCCACATAAAAGGAACGGTTTTAGTAATTGCCCCTCTCCACCTCACTGATCACCTTCCCTGTCCAGGATCAGATTCCCCCTGCCCCCCAGGGCCCCCCTGTGTGCTGATTTCCCTCACAACATTCTGGCTTCTCCTCCTCTCCCTCTTGCCGGCTGCTGCGGGCACACAAGAGGATCGTTTCAGGACGAAGACCGGGGGGGGGGCGGCAAATATCATATTTATCGACCCCTTTTCCTTTTCTAAATGACCACAGCGAGTGACCGTGTTCGTTCATAACCGAAGCATAGTAAACTTTGTTCCCTGTGCTTCAGTTTGTGAATAAACAGGAAGTCTCTGTACGGAGCGCTCCCTGTTCACTCATCCGCAGTTCAGCTGGGGCTGCAGAGAAAAGATTGAGGAATCGATGTCCTGTCTAAAAAATTAGACTGGACAGCCCCCCCCCCCCCCCCCCCCCACGTGGCAGCGCTGGCTGTATCATTGTGTGTGTCAGGTTCCTATAAGGTGTCACGGTGTCTTTCTCTCCGCACAGGTTCGGCGGTTTGTAGGGCATGAAGATGGAAGCAATGAGGACATCATCCAGGGATCCCAATTTGCCCCACCTCTAGGTCAGAAGATTCAGTATATCTGTATATTGTTGTTTACATTTTCATTACATACCGTGTTTTACACACTGTGATGTCATCACTGGCTTGTGGGAGGGGCCAGTAGGGTGCTGTACAGAGCTTCCTGAAAACATCACAGCACCTTGCCCCGGTACTCTAGTGCACTGGCTCATGGGCGGAGTTATGCAAATGTCATAATGTCCGGATGGGTGGGTATGAGTCTGGAGGACACGGTGTATTTGCAGGCAGGCTGCCCTAGGTACCGCCCACATGCCGAGCCTCCATAACTGATAGAACTAAAATCCAATGAACGGCCAGGGACGGGCTAGATGTTGCTGGACCTCCTCCAGCCAGGAATGAAAGACGAATTTCTGTTTCCTACAGATGGATCCAGTAATGGGAACCCACCGGGGAGATGTCGCCGTCCTCTGTATTCCCGGGACTCCTCGGAGGAGGAGGAGGGGGAGGAGGAGGATCGCTCGATGGAAGAGGATGACCATCATGTAGGTGCAACTGGGGACTTTGACCTCTGAGCCCTGCGTTACACACTCCTGACCTCTGAGCCCTGCGTTGCATACTCCTGACCTCTGAGCCCTGCGTTACACACTCCTGACCTCTGAACCCTGCGTTACACACTCCTGACCTCTGAACCCTGCGTTACACACTCCTGACCTCTGAAACCTGCGTTGCATACTCCTGACCTACGAACCCTGTGTTACACACTCCTGACCTATGAACCCTGCGTTACACACTCCTGACCTATGAACCCTGCGTTACACACTCCTGACCTCTGAAACCTGCGTTGCATACTCCTGACCTACGAACCCTGCGTTACACACTCCTGACCTCTGAACCCTGCGTTACACACTCCTGACCTCTGAACCCTGCGTTACACACTTCTGACCTATGAACCCTGCGTTACACACTCCTGACCTATGAACCCTGCGTTACACACTCCTGACCTATGAACCCTGCGTTACACACTCCTGACCTATTAACCCTGCGTTACACACTCCTGACCTCTGCACTCTGCGTTGCATACTAGTGACCTCTGTTACATACTACTGACCTCTGTTACATACTACTGACCTCTGTTACATACTACTGACCTCTGTTAGATACTACTGGCCTCTGCACTCTTCATTACATACTATTGACCCCTGCACTCTGTGTTACATACTACGACCTCTGCTTTACATACTACTGACCTCGGAACTCTGGGATACACACTGGTGACCTCTGAACTCTGCGTTACATACTCCTGACCTCAGCTTTACATGCTACTGACCTCTGCACTCTGCGTTGCATACTACTGAGCCCTGCACTCAGTGTTACATACTACAGACCCCTGCGTTACATACTGCTGACCTCTGCATTACATACTACTGACCTCTGCCTCTGCACTCTGCGTTGCGTACTACTGACCTCTGTTACATACTACTGACCTCTGTTACATACTACTGACCTCTGCACTCTTCATTACATACTATTGACCCCTGCACTCTGTGTTACATACTACCGACCTCAGCTTTACATGCTACTGACCTTTGCACTCTGCATTACATACTTCTGACCTCTGCACTCTGCGTTGCATACTACTGAGCCCTGCACTCAGTGTTACATACTACAGACCCCTGCGCTACATTCTACTGACCTCTGCGCTACATTCTACTGACCTCTGCGCTCTGTGTTGCATACTACTGACCTCTGTGTTACATACTACTGACCTCTGCATTACATAATACTGACCTCTGCACTCTGTGTTACATAATACTGACCTCTGCACTCTGTGTTACATAATACTGACCTCTGCACTCTCTGTTACATAGTACTGACCTCTGTGTTACATTCTACTGACCTCTGTGTTACATACTACTGACCTCTGCACTCTGCGTTACATACTACTGACCTCTGCACTCTCTGTTACATACTACTGACCTCTGCACTCTCTGTTACATACTACTGACCTCTGTGTTACATACTACTGACCTCTGCACTCTGCGTTACATACTACTGACCTCTGTGTTACATTCTACTGACCTCTGTGTTACATACTACTGACCTCTGCACTCTGCGTTACATACTACTGACCTCTGCACTCTCTGTTACATACTACTGACCTCTGCACTCTCTGTTACATACTACTGACCTCTGTGTTACATACTACTGACCTCTGCACTCTGCGTTACATACTACTGACCTCTGTGTTACATACTACTGACCTCTGCGCTCTGCGTTACATACTACTGACCTCTGTGTTACATACTACTGACCTCTGCACTCTCTGTTACATACTACTGACCTCTGCACTCTCTGTTACATACTACTGACCTCTGCACTCTCTGTTACATACTACTGACCTATGTGTTACATTCTACTGACCTCTGCACTCTGTGTTACATACTACTGACCTCTGCACTCTCTGTTACATACTACTGACCTATGTGTTACATTCTACTGACCTCCTTGTGTTGTGATGTTGTTTTCCTCAGGGTGACAATGTAATCAGCATTAAGGTTGAAGATGAAGAAGATCCCTTGATGAGGGGCGGCGAGAAGAAACGTCCCTTAGAGATCAGCACAGGTGAGTAGTAAACAATAGGAGGTCTCGGAATTTGGCACAGCCATCAGTAATGTGTCTTCTATGTGTGACACGTCATTCTTTATTTACTTCCTATGATAATCATTGCCATCTAGTGGCCATAATGCAGTATCACCCTGATTGCGACATTTCAGAAAAATCCTGCATTATGACCACTAGGCGGAGCTGATCATATACCGTATATACTCGAGTATAAGCCGACTCTTTCCACACATTTTCTTTATGCTGAAAAAGCCCCTCGGCTTATACTGGAGTGACGGCCCTCCACTGTAACAAAGCCCCGCCTCCTCCTCATCCGTGATAGACGGAACACTGATGCAATGCTGGGAAACTGAATCCGTGTTCCATCTATCACGGACGAGGAGGAGGAGGCGGGGCTTTGTTACAGCGGAGGGCCGCCGAACAGTTAAGACTGCGTGACGCAGCGGGAAACCGTAATCAAAGGTGTATGAGGCTGCAGATGGGCACTGATGATGCAGATGGGAACAGTGAGGGTGCAAATGGGCACAGTAAGGCTGCAGATGGGCACATTGAGGCTGCAGTAGGGCACCGAAGATGCAGATGGGCACTGATGATACAGATGGGCACAGTGAGGCTGCAGATGGGCACTGATGATACAGATGGGCACAGTGAGGCTGCAGATAAGCACTGATGATACAGATGGGCACAGTGGGGGTGCAGATGGGCACAGTGAGGCTGCAGATAAGCACTGATGATACAGATGGGCACAGTGGGGGTGCAAATGGGCACAGTGAGTCTGGAGATGGGCACAGTGAGTCTGGAGATGGGCACAGTGAGGCTGCAGATGGGCATTGATGATGCAGATGGGCACAGTGGGGCTGCAGATGGGCACTGACGATGCTGCAGATGGGCACTGATGATGCTGCAGATAAGCACTGATGATACAGATGGGCACAGTTGTGGTGCAAATGGGCACAGTGGGGGTGCAGATGGGCACAGTGAGGCTGGAGATGGGCACAGTGAGGCTGGAGATGGGAACAGTGAGGCTGGAGATGGACACAGTGAGGCTGGAGATGGGCACAGTGAGGCTGCAGATGGGCACAGTGAGGCTGCAGATGGGCAGGGTGAGGCTGCAGATGGGCAGAGTGAGGCTGCAGATGGGTACAGATGATGCAGATGAGCACAGCGAGGCTACAGATGGGCACAGTGGGGCTGCAGATGGGCATTGTTTACCAGTAGCTGCTTCATTTCCCACCCTAGGCTTATACTCGAGTCAATACGTTTTCCCAGTTTTTTGTGGTAAAATTGGGTGCCTCGGCCTATATTCAGATCGGCTTATACTCGGATCGGCTTATATTCGGATCGGCTTATACTCGGATCGGTTTATATTCGGATCGTCTTATCTTCGGATCGGCTTATATTTGGATCGGCTTATACTCGGATCGGCTTATATTCAGATCGGCTTATATTCGGATCGGCTTATACTCGGATCGGTTTATATTGGGATCGGCTTATATTTGGATCGGCTTATACTCGGATCGGCTTATATTCGGATCGGCTTATATTCGGATCGGCTTATACTCGGATCGGTTTATATTGGGATCGGCTTATATTCGGATCGGCTTATACTCGGATCGGTTTATATTGGGATCGGCTTATATTTGGATCGGCTTATACTCGGATCGGCTTATACTCGGATCGGCTTATATTCGGATCGGCTTATACTCGGATCGGCTTATATTCGGATCGGCTTATATTCGGATCGGCTTATACTCGGATCGGTTTATATTCGGATCGGCTTATACTCGAGTATAATATACGGGAACTCGATATGGAAATAAATATCATACTAGGTCTCAGATCCTCCTGGTCGGTGTCCATCGATGGTTAATGGTCGTTCTCTTCCCCTTGTTTCCTACAGACGGATCCAGTAATGGAAATCCACCAGAGAGACGTCCTCTGTCCTCCCGGGACTCCACACCTCGTCCTCTGTACTCCCGGGACTCCACACCCCGTCCTCTGTACTCCCGGGACTCCACACCCCGTCCTCTGTACTCCCGGGACTCCACCCCCCGTCCTCTGTACTCCCGGGACTCCACACCCCGTCAGGTATACTCGGGACTGATGGGCTCATGTCTCCGGATTTCTGAACTCCTTATTCAAACTTTCTTGTTCTTCCTTTAGGCTGAAAACCCGGCGCTTGTCATTGTGCCGCAAGCGCAGGACGGAGACGATGACGCAAAGGGAATTGGGACTTCGGAGGTCACCCCGGGTCAGTAAGGAGACCTTTTTTTCCTCTCTAGTTTTGGGGTCCAGGTTCTAGCTTTGGGGTCCAGGTTCTAGCTTTGGGGTCCAGGTGGGTCAGGTTTAGTCTTTCCTGCCACGTCTCGCCTGGTTCCCGTACTGAACATTCGATGTATAATACCCCCGACACTTCTCAGTAAGCCGTAGTTCCTGTGGAGCGCAACAGTGGGCACCGTTCCTGACTCGGCACGTGTTCACCCCCCCCCCCCCCCGGGGCTGCTGCCTTTCCAGATAAGGAGGGAGCAGTTGAGGGGGACTGCTACTGTAAAAGAGCCCTTAGACGTCTACTTATAAGTAGGGCACTGATGATGCAGATGGGAACAGTGAGGGTGCAAATGGGCAAAGTGAGGCTGCAGAGGGCACAGTGAGGCTGCAGTAGGGCACTGATGATGCAGATGGGAACAGTGAGGGTGCAAATGGGCAAAGTGAGGCTGCAGAGGGCACAGTGAGGCTGCAGTAGGGCACTGATGATGCAGATGGGCACAGTGAGGGTGCAGATGGGCACAGTGAAGCTGCAGATGAGCACTGATGATACAGATGGGCACAGTGAGGCTGCAGATGGGCACTGATAATACAGATGGGCACAGTGAGGGTGAAACACAGCTTCCCCATTCTTCACTGTGGCGCCGTCATCGATCGTGTGTGCCCTTATATAGGGAATCACAATCGATGACATCACACCTACAGCCACACCCCCCCTACAGTTAGAAACACAGATGAGGTCACACTTAACCCCTTCAGCGCCCCCTTGTGGTTAACTCCCAAACTGCAATTATCATTTTCACAGTAAACAATGCATTTTTTGCTGTGAAAATGACAATGGTCCCAAAAATGTGTCAAAATTGTCCAAAGTGTCCGCCGTAATGTCGCAGTCACGAAAAAAATCGCTGATCGCCGCCATTAGTAGTAAAAAAATTTTTTTTTATAAAAATGCAATAGAACTATCCCCTAAAAATAGGTAGAAGAATACGTATCAGCCTAAACTGAGGGAAAAAAAAGTTTTTATATATATTTTTGGGGGATATTTATTAGGGTTGTCCCGATACCACTTTTTTAGGACTGAGTACAAGTACCGATACTTTTTTCCAAGTACTCGCCGATACCGAATACCGATCCCTTTTTTTTTTTCAATGTCATGTGGCAGTTTGACAGATGGGGACTGATAGGTGGCACTGACAGGTGTCTGGCACTGATAGGCAGCACTTATGGGCACTGACTGGTGGCTGGCACTGATAGGCGGCACTTATGGGCACTGACTGGTGGCTGGAGCTGATGGGCACTAATAGGTGGCTGGCACTGATAGGTGGCACTTGTGGGCACTGATAGATGGCACTAATTGCACTGATAGGTGGCACTTGTGGGCACTGATAGATGGCACTAATTGCATTAATAGGTGGCACTTGTGGGCACTGATAGGTGGCACTTGTGGGCACTGATAGATGGCACTAATTGCATTAATAGGTGGCACTTGTGGGCACTGATAGGTGGCACTTGTGGGCACTGATAGATGGCACTAATTGCACTGATAGGTGGCACTTGTGGGCACTGATAGATGGCACTAATTGCACTGATAGGTGGCACTTGTGGGCACTGATTGCACTGACAGGTGGCACTTGTGGGCACTGATTGCACTGACAGGTGGCTGGCACTGAAATGCTGCGAAAAATTACACTGAATTTATAAAAAAAAAAAAAAAATGCTGCAACGCCCATCTTGGTACACCCTGCACTCCGCTGCAGTAAGCAGCAGCAGACATCTTGTTACACCCAGCCCATATAGCTCAGGCTGGGTGTAACAAGAGGTCTGCTGCTGCTTACTGCAGCGGAGTGCAGGGTGTACCAAGATGAGTGTAGGGACGTTCAGCTGCTGACATGTTACACAGACCCCTCCCCCTACAGTGCAGACCCCCTCCCCCTTACAATACAGACCTCCCCCTTACAATATAGACCCCCCCTACAATAAAGATCCCCCCCTACAATAGACACCCCCTACAATAAAGACACCCCCCCTTCCTACAATACAGATCCCCCCCCACTTCAGACCCGTAATGCTGTGCACCTCGGCAGCTCCCTGTCACCGCCATGTCGCCCGCTGTCCTCTTCAGTCGCGGAAGGGGAGAAGCGGCCCGACAACCCCCCAGCGTGTGCTGCCCGCCCCCCTCTACAGCCAAACTCCGCCTGCACTCCCCCCGCCCTCTCCTGCCTTCCCCAGACACTGACTACTCTCCGGCCACAAAAATGAAAGTCTCTGGGAAGCATCGGGAGCAATTTGCACGAGTGCAAGTACTCGCGCAAATGCTCTGTATCATTCCCCATACCTGATACTAGTATCGGTATCGGGACGACCCTAATATTTATTATAGAAAAAAGTAAAAAATATCGAATTTTTTTCAAAATTGTCGCTCTATTTTTGTTTATAGCGCAAAACATCAAATACCACCAAAAGAAAGCTCTATTTGTGGGAAAAAAAAGGACGCCAATTTTGTTTGGGAGCCACGTCGCACGACCGCGCAATTGTCAGTTAAAGCGACGCAGTGCCAAAGCGCAAAAACTGGCCGGGTCCTTTAGCTGCCTAAAGGTCCGGGTCTTAAGTGGTTAAAGAAAAAAATTATTTGTTTTATATAAAAAAAAAGAGGAAAGGTTGTGTGCCGTTTCAGTAACCATGTAATGCATTGCATATGCCTCTGACAAAAAATGTATAAATAAAACTAAATTGTCATTTAAAAAAAAAAAAAAAAGGAAAGGGGAGTCACTACTGTCTCTCTTGTTTGTGTAAATTTCAGCTTCAGCTACTGAGCTCTGTAAACATTTTTTATTTAATTTTTTTTGCAACAAAGTAGATAAGGAGAGTCTAGAAAACATCATAAGGAGCAGATGGCGCCATCTGCTGGTTGAAATGAGAAAGGACAATATTCATTGACATATCTCTTATAAAATGACATATGACATAAAGTATATTAAAGTTTAAAACATGAAAGGACTTTTTGAAACTATAATAGCAAAACAACAAATCATTCTTGTTTTTGGAGAAGCCACAGTCCTTTGTATAAAAAAAAAAAGTACTTGCACTTTATGGCGCCCTCCTGGATCTTCCAACAGTTGGAGCAAATGGAAACGTTTGAGTCTCCTCAGCATTTACTCCTCTTGTTTGACACCAATGTAGAGGATCACTGTGGAAGAGGAAACTGAGGAAATGGCCCAATGGCCAGACTGGGCACAGTCGCTTTCCCCTTGCTGTAAAATGAGACATGACAGTCAGTTATTAATTCCGGCTTGAGCCCAGGAGTGACCGGTCCTCTTTACCAGGGCCGCCATCAGGGGGGTACAGGCAGTACACCTGTAATAAGGGGCCCGAAGTTCCCTAGGGGCCCGGATGGCAACCCCCTTTAAAAAAAAAAAACCCTTTTTTTTTTTTTTTTTTTTAATATATATATTTTTTTTATTTAAATTATTTTATTTATATATATATATATATATATATATATATATATATATATATATATATATTTTTTTTTTTTTTTTTCTTTATTAAAGGGCTCAGAGGTCCCCAGGGCTCCATGTGGCAAACCTCCTTTTTTTATATTTATTTTTTATGAATATTTTTTTGTTTATAGATTTTATTTTTTATTAAAGGGCCCAGGATGGCAACCCCCTTTTTTTAAATGTTTTTTTTATATATATATATATATTTTTTTTATTAAAGGGCCCAGAGGTTTTTTTTTTTATTATTAAAGGGCCCCCCTTTTTTTATATATATTTTTCTTTATTTCTTCTTTTTTTTTGTAAAGGGCCCCCCTGCTTCTCAATTCGCGGCAGCCCCCCCCCGCTTCTCAATTTCAGGCGGCAGCACCCCCCCCCCGGTTCTCTGCTTCAGGAGGGCCCATGCCTGAAGCTGTGTAAGGGGCCCCATAAATCCTGATGGCGGGGCCCTACTCTTTACCATCTATAAGCAACAAAACGGGTATGGAAAGACAATGGGTTACTGGTGACAACAGCAATGTGTCGTTGATCTCGTGTTCCTCTGGTTCCTCTCCAGATCATGACGGGAAGAACGGTTCTCCTCAGCCCGAAACCTTAGGCTCTCGCCACTCCTCCGCATGGTCATCCGACGAGTTAGTCTCCCCGGAGGGGAAAATCTACGTTTGCTACGAATGCGGCAAGTGCGTCGTCTACGACACCGACCTCCAGGGGGCGGAGGCGGGCGCCCGCTCGGCCCTGTGCTGCGACTGCGACAAAGCCAACCCGTTCAAGCCCTTCGTCTGCGTCAAGTGCGGCAAGTCGTTCTCCAGCAAGATGGTGTTCATGGCCCACCAAAGCGTCCACACCGGCGGGCAGTCCTTCCTGTGCGGCGAGTGCGGGTTGACCTTCTCCAACAAGTCCATCCTGGAGACGCACCGGAGCATTCACACCGGGGACCGGCCCTTCTCCTGCTCGGAGTGCGGGAAGTGCTTCGCCATGAAGGCCAACCTGGTCAAACACCTGAAGGTCCACAAGGGGGAGAAGCCTTTTCCCTGCCAAGAGTGCGGCAAGCGTTTCGGCATGAAGTCCAACTTGGTTAAGCACCAGCGGGTTCACACCGGGGAGAAACCGTTTGAGTGCGCTCATTGCGGGAAGGCCTTCGGCATGAAGTCCAACCTGGTCAAGCACCAGCGAATCCACACGGGCGAAAAACCCTTCGAGTGCCTCGAGTGCGGGAAGTGCTTTGCCAGCCGGTCTAACCTTACCACGCACGAGAAAATCCACACGGGGGAAAAGCCTTTCGCCTGTTGCTTCTGCGGTAAGGGCTTTATCACCAGCTCCGACCTATCGCGGCACCAGAAGACCCATACCGGCGAACGGCCCTTCATGTGCGCCGACTGCGGCAAGACTTTCATTAGCAAGTCCATCCTTACCGCCCATCAGAAATCTCACACAGGAGACGAGCCCGCCCTTACTTTCAACGTTGTTCCCGAGCGTTTGGACAGCTGCTAGGAAGCGCTGATTGGACGACTTTTTATTTAACCCTTTCATGCCTAAGCCTATTTATGACATTTGGTGTTTACAAGTTAAAATCCATATTTTTTTGCTAGAAAATTACTTAGAACCCCTAAACATTATGGGCCAGATTCTTGTAGATTGCCGCATCTTTGCGGCGGCGTAACGTATCTCATTTACGTTACGCCGCCGCAAGTTTTACGGGCAAGTGCTTGATTCACAAAGCACTTGGCTGTAAAGTTGCGGCGGCGTAACGTAAATCCGCCTAATTCAAATGATCCGGGTAGGGGGCGTGGATCATTTAAATTAGGCGCGTTCCCGCGCCGATCGTAGAGCGCATGCTCCGTCGGGAAACTTTCCCGACGTGCATTGCGGCAAATGACGTCGCAAGGACGTCATTTGCTTCAAAGTGAACGTGAATGGCGTCCAGCGCCATTCACGAATCACTTACGCAAAGTACGTACATTTGAAATTTCGCGACGCGGGAACGACGGATATACGTAACATTGGCTGCCCCTGCTAACAGCGAAAGACGCCGTACGGAAACGACGTAAACTGCGTACGCAGGGCTCGCGCAACGTTGTGAATCGGCGTTAGTATGCAATTTGCATACTATACGCTGAGCACAACGGGAACGCCACCTAGCGGCCATCGCAAGAATGCAGCCTAAGATATGCGGGCATAAGAGCCTTATGCCGTGCATATCTTAGGCTGCAGTCGGCGTAACGAGGTTCCTGAATCAGGAGCATTCGTTACGCCGGGGCAAGTAAGCAATTGCGCTGTGTAACTATGGTTACACAGGCGCAATTGCTTCTTGAATCCAGCCCCATATTTTTTGCTAGAAAATTACTTAGAACCCCCAAACATTATGGGCCAGATTCTTGTAGATTGCTGCATCTTTGCGGCGGCGTAACGTATCTCATTTAGGTTACGCCGCCGCAAGTTTTACGGGCAAGTGCTTGATTCACAAAGCACTTGCCTGTAAAGTTGCGGCGGCGTAACGTAAATCCCCCGGCGCAAGCCCGCCTAATTCAAATGATCCGGGTAGGGGGCGTGGATCATTTATATTAGGCGCGTTCCCGCGCCAAACGTACTACGCATGCGCCGTCCCTAAAATTTCCCGACGTGCATTGCGCTAAATGACGTCGCAAGGACGTCATTGGTTTCGATGTGAACGTAAATGGCGTCCAGCGCCATTCACGGACAACTTACGCAAACTACGTAAATTTTCAAATTTCGGCGCAGGAACGACGGCCATACTTAACATTGACTGCGCCTCATATACCCAGGGGCAACTTTACGCATCGCAAATCTAACGTAAACGTCGTAAGTTCACTGCGTCGGCCGGGCGTACGTTCGGGAATTCGCGTATCTCGCTCATTTGCATACTCGACGGGGAAAACGACGTCGGCGACACCTAGCGGTGGAAAAAAAAATCGCATTAAAGATCCGACAGCGTAAGAGCCTTACGCCTGTCGGATCTAAGGCTGCATTCACACTGTAACGCCGCGTACGGGACTTGTTTTCAGGCGGCAGGCGTACGGCGTTTTGGCGTTCGGCGTGAGATGTGAACCATCTCATAGACAGCAATGGAAATTCGCCCCTCCAGCGGGACGAGCGTCGCGCTTCAGGTGTATATACGCCGAGGTGTGAATGCAGCCTTATGGTTATCTATGCGTAACTGATTCTATGAATCAGGCGCGTAGATACGACGGGCGGACTCAGAGATACGACGGCGTATCTGCCGATACGCCGGCGTATCTCTTTTGAGAATCTGGCCCTATATATATATATTTTAGCAGAGAATCTAGAGAATAAAATGGCGATTGTTGCAATATTTTATGTCTCACGGTATTTGTGCGGCGGTGTTTCAAACGCAACTTTTTGGGAAAAATTTACTTTCATGAATTAAAAAAAAAAACGAAAAAGTAAAGTTAGCCCAATTTTTTTGCATAATGTGAAAGATGAAGTTACCATGTGAATGAGGCCTTACCATTGCATATGTCTCTGTCAAAAAATGTATAAATAAAAAAAAATTGTTATTTACAAAAAAAGAAAGGAAAGGGGAGTCACTTTGTCGTTTCCCTTGTTTGTGTAAATTTCAGCTTCAGCTACTGAGCTCTGTAAACTGTTTTTTTTTTTTGCAACAAAGTAGATAAGGAGAATCTAGAAAACATAATAAGGAGTAGATGGCGCCATCTGCTGGTTGAAATGAGAAAGGGGAAATATTCCTGGGCATATCTCTTATAAAAATAACTTAAATGATATAAAAGGTTAAAACATGAAAGGACTTTTTCAAACTATAATAACGACATAAAGGTTAGTTTTTTTATCGGAAAAATGTTCGCCGTGCGTGCTCTGAAACTTTCCGGGAAACAAATGTCCGATGGAGGATAATCCTATCAGTGGGCCAGATTCAGGAAGCTATTGTGCCCGCGCAACCATAGGTTGCGCGGCGCAATAGCTGTTTTGCTCCCGCGTAGCGAATGCCCCTGATTCAGGAACATCGCTACGCGGACTGCAGCCTAGGATATGACAGACATAAGCCTCCTTATGCCTTCATATCTCAGGCTGCATTCTTGCGTTGTCCGCTAGGGGGCGCGGCCATTGTGATCGGCGTATAGTATGCAAATTGCATACTACCACCGATTCACAAAAGTTGCGCGGGCCCTGCGCACGCAAGGTACGGAGTTTCCGTACGGCGACTTTAGCGCAAGGTTGCTCCTGCTGTAGCAGGGGCAGCCAATGCTAAAGTATAGCCGCCCTTCCCGCTCGTGAAATTTAAATTTCACGTCGTTTACGTAAGTGATTCGTGAATGGCGCTGGACGCCATTCACGTTCACTTAGAAGCAAATGACGTCCTTGCGACGTCATTTGCCGCAATGCACGTCGGGAAAGTTTCCCGACGGAGCATGCGCTGTTCGCTCGGCGCGGGAGCGCGCCTAATTTAAATGATTCCCGCCCCCGGCGGGATCATTTACATTAGGCAGCCTTACGCCCGGCTATTTAGCATATCGCCCGCGCAATTTACGGAGCTACTGCTCCGTGAATCGCGGGCATATCAAAATATTTGCGTGGGCGCAGAGCAAAAATCGTTGCCCTTTGCCCACGCAAATATTGCGCGGATCTAGCTGAATCTGGCCCAATGTGTACACAAGTCCAAAGTACAAACACGCATGCTCAGAACCAATGATAAAGATCAGACAACAGTAGCAGAAGTTTGCCCAAAGGGTGGCGGTAAAGAGCTGAAAAAACCCTGTGATTTGGTGAAAGTGTTCTGCCGTGTGTATGCAGAACAAGTTCACGGCCATGCCCTTCGGACACAAATCCACGGAAGTCCGATCGTGTGAAAGGGGTCTTAAAAATAAAATGATTTGTTTTATATATAAAAAAAGGAAAGGTTGTGTGCCGTTTCAGTAACCATGTAATGCATTGCATATGTCTCTCTGTCAAAAAATGTATAAACAAAATAAAATTGTTATTTAAAAAAAAAAAAAAAAGAAAGGGGAGTTACTACTGTAAAAAAAAAATGAAAAAGTAAAGTTTGCCCAATTTTTTTGCATAATGTGAAAGATGATGTTACGCCGAGTAAATAGATACCTAACACGTCACGCTTTATAATTGCACGCACTCGTGGAATGGCGACAAACTACGGTAACTAAAAATCTCCATAGGCGACGCTTTAATTTTTTTTTTACGGTTACCAGGTTTGAGTTACAGAGGAGGTCTAGTGCTAGAATTATTGCTCTCGCTCTGACAATCGCGGCGATACCTCACATGTGTGATTTGAACACTGTTTTTATATGCGGGCGCGACTTCCGTATGCGTTTTCTTTGTTGCGTGAGCTTGCGGGGAGGGGGGCGCTTTAAATTTTTTTTTTCTTATTTATTTTATAATATTAAATTTGTTTTTTTTTTTTTTTTTTTTTTTTACGTTTTGATCACTTTTATTGCTGTCACAAGGAATGACAGTAATAGGTGGCGACAGGCAGGGCCGGCCTTAGGTGTTCAGGCGCCCTGTGCGAGCTAATCCTGTGGCGCCCCCCCCCCCCATCTTCACCCCTCACCCCCTGGTCACCTAAACATACACAAAGTGTGTCGGCAAGACACATCCAAACTGGTACACTCACTCATAGGGTGGCTGTCAGCAATAATTGTGGCCCCATATAGCCTACCTCGTGGTGCCCCCATCCCCTGAGGAGGTAAAAAAAGGTGGGAGGAGGGAGGTGAGATAAAGGGGGGAGGAGGCAGGAGAGGGGTTGAAAGAGGGACAGAGAGGAGGGGGTGCTGACAGAGAGGGAGGAGGGGGTGCTGACAGAGAGGGAGGAGGGGGGGTGACAGAGAGGGAGGAGGAGGGGTGACGGAGAGAGAGGGGGGTGACAGAGAGAGAGGGGGGGTGACAGAAGAGAGAGGAGGGGGCTGACAGAGAGAGAGAGGAGGGGGGTGACAGAGATAGGAGGAGGGGGGTGACAGAGATAGGAGGAGGGGGGTGACGGAGAGAGGAGGAGGGGGGTGACGGAGAGAGGAGGAGGGGGGTGACGGAGAGAGGAGGAGGGGGGTGACGGAGAGAGGAGGAGGGGGGTGACGGAGAGAGAGGAGGGGGGTGACGGAGAGAGAGGAGGGGGGTGACGGAGAGAGAGGAGGAGGGGGTGACAGAGAGGGAGGAGGGGGGGTGACAGAGAGGGAGGAGGAGGGGTGACAGAGAGAGAGGGGGGTGACAGAAGAGCGAGGAGGGGGGTGACAGAAAGAGAGGAGGGGGGTGACAGAGAGAGGAGGAGGGGGGTAACGGAGAGAGAGGAGGGGGGTAACGGAGAGAGAGGAGGGGGTGACAGAAGAGAGAGGAGGGGGGTGACGGAGAGAGAGGAGGGGGGTAACGGAGAGAGAGGAGGGGGTGACGGAGAGAGAGGAGGGGGTGACAGAAGAGAGAGGAGGGGGGTGACAGAAAGAGAGGAGGGGGGTGACAGAGAGAGGAGGAGGGGGGTGACGGAGAGAGAGGAGGGGGTGACGGAGAGAGAGGAGGGGGTGACGGAGAGAGAGGAGGGGGTGACAGAAGAGAGAGGAGGGGGGTGACGGAGAGAGAGGAGGGGGGTAACGGAGAGAGAGGAGGGGGTGACGGAGAGAGAGGAGGGGGGTAACGGAGAGAGAGGAGGGGGTGACGGAGAGAGAGGAGGGGGTGACGGAGAGAGAGGAGGGGGAGTTACTCACATTCTGCAAGCTGTGATGGCCTCACGGCGCCCCTGTTGCCCATGGCGCCCTGTGCGGCCGCACAGCTCGCACACCCCAAAGGCAGGCCCTGGCGACAGGTACTCTTTATGGAGGGATCTGGGGACTAAAAGATTCTTAAACGATTCTGAATACTGTGTACTTTTTTTAAATCCGGCGCCATTGGCAGCCGAGAAACCCGGAAGTGACGTCATGACGTCGCTTCCGTGTTTCCATTGCGGAGACTGAATCGAGGCCGTTTACGGCTTAGTTTCAGTCTGCGCATGGACAGTGGAGGCGCCGGATGGAGGATCGGGTCTCCCGGTGGGACGGGAGGCCCGGTCAGAGCGGCGAGAGGCGGCGGGAGGGGGATGTCCCCTCCCGCTCCTCCGGCATTTAGCCACATCGGTTGTTATGTCTGGATAGCCAATCGCCCGCTCTAAACAACGGTATAAGCCGAGGACGCATATATGCGTACGCTCGGCGTGAAAGGGTTAAAGCATGGACGTGTTGCCTTTTTTTTTTTTGTAGCCTTGATCTGATCTTTCATATACAGCGGATCCTCGGATTACAAGCGTAGACCGTTCCAGGATTAGCGGTAGCACTTGGCTACGACTAAGGCTGTTGACGAAACGCGTCAGCTTTGCTGTTTTATTGTTATTGTACCAATAAACAACACTTGAAGGATTACAGATTTGCCGGCTCTTCTTACTAAATAATATATATAATAAAATGTTCTCAGTGTACAAACAGGATCAATTAGGACTGACACCCCGCATCACCGATTGCCGCGTTGCGCGCCACCACGGCTGTTATCCTGCAGGACGTCAATAGACGTCCAGTCAGGATTTCAGAACCACTTCCCGGACGTCAATATACTATTGACCGGGCGGGAAGTGGTTAAAAGCGCATAAACTGCAACTAGGGGGGGCCACATTTCCAAAGTGCCATTTAGGGACACGCCCCCTCTCTCATCTTCCCCCAAAAAAAGATGAGGGGGGGGAATGTAGTCTCGGGGGTGGTTGGGGAGTTTGGCGGCGGGTTATTTGTCAGGTGAATGTGCCACTTGCCACCCGATGCATTTACATCCCGCCCAGTACATCATATGCGTCTTGCTATATACCATATCGTCTTATTTTATATCCAGTCACACGTTCTATTTATAGATGATCTCCATAGGATTCTATTGGAGGGATTTTAGCTGCTTCCTGAGAGGAATTCCGGGCGGCGCGGGGCGCCTCACAAAGGACGACAGGTCCCAGCGTGAGGAATGCAGGACATGCTGGGACTTGTTACTCCTCAAGGGACGAAACGGGATCACCACAAGCTTTGTCTGCGTGGCATTGAGACGGATCGGTGTCTGCACACAGCTCATGTAATACAACCAGAAAAAACATATAAATGTAATAGGATGGAATAAACCAAAAGAAAATATGTATATAAAATAAAGTTCTCAAGGGGGGGTCTAAACGAAACTACAAAATGCTAATCTTCTCATGTGTGTCAAAAAAAAAAAAAAAAATGTAACTCGTTTATTTACTTAAAAAGTAGGATAACATTTTTTTTGAGCTGCACTGATGGGCACCGATGAGGTGGCACTGATGGGCACAGATGAGGTGGCACCGATGAGGTAGCACTGATAGGCACCGATGAGGCAGCACTGATAGGCAGATTTGCGACGCGTAAAGTTTCCCCTGCTATATGAGGGGCAACCAATGCCGTCGTTCCCACGTCGAAATTTAAAAATTTACGTTGTTTGCATAAGTCGTCCGTGAATGGGGGTGGACGCCATTTACGTTCACGTCGAAACCAATGACGTCCTTGCGACATCATTTAGCGCAATGCACGTCGGGAAATTTTAGGGACGGCGCATGCGCAGTACGTTCAGCGCGGGAACGCGCCTAATTTAAACACACCCCACAGAAACGTGCGCACCAAATCCCACGAGCCGACGTGAAAATAACGCGCCCTCTAGCATTGCGTCACCAAACGTGTGAGGGGGTTACTGGCAATTTTTCTTTTTCATTTTTACCTTTTGGAAGTTCTGAAAACTTTTTTTTTTTTTTTCCTGTCAGTCCTCGAAGCCCCGCCTCCTTCTCCTCCACGCCAGTTGCCATCGCAGAAGCTTCATAAACAGCTTAGCTTGCGGAGGAGCTGCCTGTACTTGCCCGCTCGCTGAATTCCCCCGGGCCGTCCGTCTCCCACCGCCGAGTGACTGGTGAGTGGGACTTCGTGTCGCGGCTTGTTCCAGCTTTGTGGCTTGCTCCTCCGATCGTTCTACCTAGAGCCCCGGCGGCATTTTACTCCCCTTCAAATGTCACTCCATCTTTTTTTTCGGCTGAAGAGATCATTTGCGGCGGGATGTTGTAACGATCGATTTTCTAACCGGTTTCTATCACGCTCTGTTAAGCCTCTGCAAGCTCTTAAACGTGCGCAGGTGATGCCCGAGTGTGAATGGAGCTGGGGGCGGAGCTATTGTGCCTCTTGCTTTCTCTGCAGATGGGATATTTAGGTCAGGGGCAGCAAGGCGACTGGCTTTGCATATGTTTATTACTAACTCTTTATGTCCGTTTGAGCTATTGAACTATGTAGAGTGACTCTCAAATGTGGAGGAAGCTGTAATTGGACACATGCGTCTGTTTCATCAGGTGTGAAATCTTGAGGCCAAGAAATGATTTAAATGATTTAATGGTGCGTTGTCTTCTGTCAGGCCCCGTACACACGGCCGAGGAACTCGACGTGCCAAGCACGTCGAGTTCCTCGTCGAGTTCTGGGATGAAGCCGCCGAGGAGCTCGGCGGGCCGCCTTCTCCCATAGAACAACGAGAAAATAGAGAACATGTTCTCTATTTTCTCGTCGAGCTCCTCGGCGGCTCCATCGAGCCAAAACTGTACAGACGACAGAGTTTCTCGGCAGAATCCGGGTTTTGACCGAGTTTCTCTGTGAATTCTGCCGAGAAACTCTGTCGTGTGTACGGGGCCTAAGGCTTGTACAGGCTCTTGAAGTTTGCATGAACGCACAGTGGCTCGGTAATTAGAATGTAGACAAACATAACAGAGCAGTGGCGGCTGGTGCTCAAAATATTTGGGGGGGGGGGAGGGCGCAAACAAACGAAAAAAAATTATAAATAAATTGCAGCCTCACTGTGCCCATCAATTGCCGCCACTGTGCCCATCAAACGCAGCCACTGTCCCATAAAATTGTTGCCACTGTGCCATGCCATCAAACTCAGCCACTGTGCCATCAATTGTTGCCACTGTGCCATTCCATCAAACGCAGCCACTGTGCCATGCCATTGTCACCACTGTGCCCTAACCCTCACTGTGACCAAACCTTCACTGTGACCAAACCCTCACTGTGACCAAACCCTCACTGTGACCAAACCCTCACTTTTTTTTGTTTACAGGATTTATATAGCGCCAACAGTTTGCGCAGCGCTTTACATCACTGTGACCAAACCTTCACTGTGACCAAACCCTCACTGTGACCAAACCCTCACTGTGACCAAACCTTCACTGTGACCAAACCCTCACTGTGACCAAACCTTCACTGTGACCAAACCCTCACTGTGACCAAACCTTCACTGTGACCAAACCTTCACTGTGACCAAACCTTCACTGTGACCAAACCCTCACTGTGACCAAACCTTCACTGTGACCAAACCTTCACTGTGACCAACCCCTCACTGTGACCAAACCCTCACTGTGACCAAACCTTCACTGTGACCAAACCTTCACTGTGACCAAACCCTCACTGTGACCAAACCCTCACTGTGACCAAACCCTCACTGTGACCAAACCCTCACTGTGACCAAACCCTCACTGTGACCAAACCTTCACTGTGACCAAACCCTCACTGTGACCAAACCTTCACTGTGACCAAACCCTCACTGTGACCAAACCTTCACTGTGACCAAACCTTCACTGTGACCAAACCTTCACTGTGACCAAACCCTCACTGTGACCAAACCTTCACTGTGACCAAACCTTCACTGTGACCAACCCCTCACTGTGACCAAACCCTCACTGTGACCAAACCTTCACTGTGACCAAACCTTCACTGTGACCAAACCCTCACTGTGACCAAACCCTCACTGTGACCAAACCTTCACTGTGACCAAACCTTCACTGTGACCAAACCCTCACTGTGACCAAACCCTCACTGTGACCAAACCTTCACTGTGACCAAACCTTCACTGTGACCAAACCCTCACTGTGACCAAACCCTCACTGTGACCAAACCTTCACTGTGACCAAACCTTCACTGTGACCAAACCCTCACTGTGACCAAACCTTCACTGTGACCAAACCCTCACTGTGACCAAACCTTCACTGTGACCAAACCTTCACTGTGACCAAACCCTCACTGTGACCAAACCCTCACTGTGACCAAACCTTCACTGTGATCAAACCTTCACTGTGACCAAACCCTCACTGTGACCAAACCCTCACTGTGACCAAACCTTCACTGTGACCAAACCCTCACTGTGACCAAACCTTCACTGTGACCAAACCTTCACTGTGACCAAACCCTCACTGTGACCAAACCTTCACTGTGACCAAACCCTCACTGTGACCAAACCCTCACTGTGACCAAACCTTCACTGTGACCAAACCCTCACTGTGACCAAACCCTCACTGTGACCAAACCCTCACTGTGACCAAACCCTCACTGTGACCAAACCTTCACTGTGACCAAACCCTCACTGTGACCAAACCCTCACTGTGACCAAACCTTCACTGTGACCAAACCCTCACTGTGACCAAACCCTCACTGTGACCAAACCCTTACTGTGACCAAACCTTCACTGTGACCAAACCTTCACTGTGACCAAACCTTCACTGTGACCAAACCCTCACTGTGACCAAACCCTCACTGTGACCAAACCCTCACTGTGACCAAACCCTCACTGTGACCAAACCCTCACTGTGACCAAACCCTCACTGTGACCAAACCTTCACTGTGACCGAACCCTCACTGTGACCGAACCCTCACTGTGACCGAACCTTCACTGTGACCAAACCCTCACTGTGACCAAAACCTCACTGTGACCAAACCTTCACTGTGACCAAACCCTCACTGTGACCAAACCCTCACTGTGACCAAACCCTCACTGTGACCAAACCCTCACTGTGACCAAACCCTCACTGTGACCAAACCCTCACTGTGACCAAACCCTCACTGTGACCAAACCCTCACTGTGACCAAACCTTCACTGTGACCAAACCCTCACTGTGACCAAACCTTCACTGTGACCAAACCCTCACTGTGACCAAACCCTCACTGTGACCAAACCCTCACTGTGACCAAACCCTCACTGTGACCAAACCTTCACTGTGACCAAACCCTCACTGTGACCAAACCCTCACTGTGACCAAACCCTCACTGTGACCAGACCTTCACTGTGACCAAACCCTCACTGTGACCAAACCTTCACTGTGACCAAACCTTCACTGTGACCAAACCTTCACTGTGACCAAACCCTCACTGTGACCAAACCTTCACTGTGACCAAACCTTCACTGTGACCAAACCCTCACTGTGACCAAACCCTCACTGTGACCAAACCTTCACTGTGACCAAACCCTCACTGTGACCAAACCCTCACTGTGACCAAACCTTCACTGTGACCAAACCCTCACTGTGACCAAACCCTCACTGTGACCAAACCTTCACTGTGACCAAACCTTCACTGTGACCAAGCCCTCACTGTGACCAAACCTTCACTGTGACCAAACCCTCACTGTGACCAAACTTCCTGGAGAAGTCCCCGGAGGGACCTCTCCTGCAGGTGGAGAGCATAACTGAAGCCATCTTACACAACATGGTTTAGTTTTGGTCACAGTGAATCGGCGTCCTGAGTGCGGTTAATCGTTTTGCCTCCAATGGGGGTGAAACACGTCTAAGGAAACTCACCTGCAGATGGAGAACCCAACTAAAGCCACCTTACACGACCTCGTCCAGTTTTGGTCACAGTGAGTAGCCATTCTGAGTGGGCTTAATTGTTTCGCCCCACTAGGGGTGAAACATGTCTGGTGGGCCTTTCCTATGGGTGGAGAGCAGAAGTGAAGCCATCCTACACTACATGGTTTTGTTTAAAAAAGAGAGGAGAGAAGAAAGAGAGGAGAGACGAGAAAGAGGAGAGACGAGAGAGAGGAGAGACGAGAGAGAGGAGAGACGAGAAGAGAGAGAGGAGACGAGAGAGAGGAGAGACGAGAGAGAGGAGAGACGAGAGAGAGGAGAGACGAGAGACGAGAGAGAGGAGAGACGAGAGAGAGGAGAGACGAGAGAGAGGAGAGACGAGAGAGAGGAGAGACGAGAGAGAGGAGAGACAAGAAGAGAGAGAGAGGAGAAAAGAGAGAGAGGAGAGAAGAGAAGAGAAGAGAGAGAAGTAAGAGGAGAGAGAGAGGAGAGAAGAAAGAAGAAGAGAGGATAGAAGAGAGAAGAAAGAAGAAGAGAGGAGAGAAGAAAGAAGAGGAGTGAGAGAGGAGAGAAGAAAGAAGAGAGGAGTGAGAGAGAAGAAAGAGAGGAGAGAGAGAGAGGAGAGAAGAAAGAGAAGATATAGGGAGAGAGAAGAAAGAGGAGAGAGAGAGGAGAGAAGAAAGAAGAGAGGAGAGAAGAAAGAAGAGAGGAGAGAAGAAAGAAGAGAGGAGAGAGAGAGAGAGGAGAGAAGAAAGAAGAGAGGAGAGAGAGAGAGGAGAGAAAAAAGAGAGGAGAGAGAGAGGAGAGAAGAAAGAAGAGAGGAGCGAGAGAGAGGAGAGAAGAAAGAAGAGAGGAGCGAGAGAGAGGAGAGGAGAGAGAGGAGAGAAGATATAGGGAGAGAGAGAAGAAAGAGGAGAGAGAGAGAGGAGAGAAGAAAAAAGAGAGGAGAGAAGAAAGAGAGGAGAGAAGAAAGAAGAGAGGAGAGAAGAGAGGGGAGAGAGAGGAGAGAAGAAAGAAAGAAGGAAGGAAGAGAGGAGCGAAAGAGAGGAGAGAAGAAAGAGAGGAGAGAGAGGAGAGAAGAAAGAGAAGATATAGGGAGAGAGAGAGGAGAGAAGAAAGAAGAGAGGGGAGAAGAAAGAAGAGAGGAGAGAAGAAAGAAGAGAGGAGAGAAGAAAGAAGAGAGAGCGCGAGAGAGGAGAGAAGAGAGGAGAGAGACGAGAGGAGAGGAGAGAAGAAAGAAGAAAGAAAAGAGGGGAGAGGCGAGATGAAAGAAGAGAGAGAGGAGAGAAGAAAGAAGAGAGGAGAGAAGAAAGAAGAGAGGAGAGAAGAGAGGAGAGGAGAGAAGAAAGAAGAGGAGAGAGAGAGGAGAGAAGAAAGAGGAGAGAGAGGAGAGAAGAAAGAGGAGAGAGAGAGAAGAAAGAGGAGAGAGAGAAGAAAGAGGAGAGAGAGGAGAGAAGAAAGAAGAGAGGAGAGAGAAGAAAGAAGAGAGGAGAGAAGAAAGAAGAGGAGAGAGAGAGGAGAGAAGAGAGGAGAGAAGAAAGAAGAGGAGAGAGAGAGGAGAGAAGAAAGAAGAGGAGAGAGAGAGGAGAGAAGAAAGAAGAGGAGAGAGAGAGGAGAAAGAGGAGGAGAGACGAAAAAGGAGAGAGAGAGGAAAGAGAGAGAGAAGAGAGAAGAAAGAAGAGAGGAGAAAGAAGAGAGGAGAAAGAGGGGGAGAGAAATAGGAGAGGAGAGAGAAGAGCGAGAAGAAAGAATGTAAAAAAGTTACATTCGTTGGTGATAATAATCATCATCGTAATAATATTATAAATCAATAATAATGCCATTAAATATGATATAATGCTATTCTAATGATAATAATTGTTATAATAATACTGTAATAATAAGAATCATAGTAGAAAATAATAATTCCACTAATAATATTCTATTCTAATATAATCATCATACAAAGTAATAATATAATATTAATGATCATTGTAAGCAATAATAATAATACTAATAACAATGTAATGCTACTATTGCAAGTTTAACAAGGTGGTGATAATAATAATCATCATCATAATAATATTATAAATCAATAATAATGCCATTAAAAATGATATAATGCTATTCTAATGATAATAATTGTTATAATAATAATACTGTAATAATAAGAATCATAGTAGAAAATAATAATTCCAGTAACAATGATTTAGTTCTATTCTAATATAATCATCATCATACAAAGTAATAATAATAATGCTACTATTATATTCCATTATAATATTAATGATGATCTCAAGCAATAATAATGATGATAATAATAATGATGATAATAATAATATTGATAATAATAATAATGCCACGAACAATGAAATAATAATAATACTAATAACGATGTAATGCTACTATTGCAATGTTATAATAATAAGAATCATCATCATAAAAGAAAATAATAATAAAGCCACTAATAATGATGTAATGTTACTATTCTATTGTTTAAAAAAAAAAAAAAATCATAATAATATAAAAATAATCATTATAATACCATAAATAATAAAAGTCTATACTTATGTTAGTCCTGTATAAAAAAAAAACTAAAATAAATGGTAATTGACATGATTAATGTGTAATGTTGTAGCACAGAGATGAGGGGTGTACAGCTGACATGTCAAATTCCTTTCGCTGGTTTTCTCCTCTTTGGGCTCCGACAAGATGGCCGCCCGAGGAGACATCTGGCAGAAATCTCCTCTCTCTAGCGCCGTGGATATGTTGGACAGAACTACATTTCCCGTGAGTGGGCGGCGCCGGGGGGAGGAGATGACGTCACGGCGGCGGCGTCTCTCCCCTTCCTGTGTGGGGATCGGACGGTTTGCTGGCACTGGAGGGTGAGGGGTTAGTAGAGTGGTGATGGGGGGTGGATAGACTGTCCTCCTCTGACTTTCCATCTGTGACACCTCTGTCCTCCCCTCTTCTCATTGTTCATCTCATCTCTTCCATTACTCACTTTACATCTGATCTTCACCCCATTGGTCACCCCCTCTGTGGCCATGCCCACTGCGCTACATCTCACCGCTCCCTTCGCCAATATAAATGTAAACCTTCTGCGAAGCGCCACTCCACATGCTTCGCTGCAATCGTAATCGGATACTGTTTCCTTTTTTTTTTTACGGCGCTCTGCGATAAGACGATTTTTTTTATTTACGTTTAAAGCGGAGAGAAAAAAAAAGCGATTCAACTTTTTGACGCCGTTGAAAGCGATCGGAAAATTTTAATTTTTGGGCGACAATGTTGAACGGGGTTGTTTTTCTTTTCGTAGGCACGAGGTCTGTTATTGAGGGGTTGGTTGGCTGTTCTTGAAGGGTTGGTTGGCTGTTCTCGAAGGGTTGGTTGGCTGTTCTTGAGGGGTTGGTTGGCTGTTCTCGAAGGGTTGGTTGGCTGTTATTGAGGGGTTGGTTGGCTGTTCTCGAAGGGTTGGTTGGCTGTTCTCGAAGGGTTGGTTGGCTGTTCTCGAAGGGTTGGTTTGGCTGTTCTCGAAGGGTTGGTTTGGCTGTTCTCGAAGGGTTGGTTGGCTGTTCTCGAAGGGTTGGTTGGCTGTTCTTGAAGGGTTGGTTGGCTGTTCTTGAAGGGTTGGTTGGCTGTTCTTGAAGGGTTGGTTGGCTGTTCTTGAAGGGTTGGTTGGCTGTTCTCGAAGGGTTGGTTTGGCTGTTCTCGAAGGGTTGGTTGGCTGTTCTCGAAGGGTTGGTTTGGCTGTTCTCGAAGGGTTGGTTTGGCTGTTCTCGAAGGGTTGGTTTGGCTGTTCTCGAAGGGTTGGTTTGGCTGTTCTCGAAGGGTTGGTTTGGCTGTTCTCGAAGGGTTGGTTGGCTGTTCTCGAAGGGTTGGTTGGCTGTTCTCGAAGGGTTGGTTGGCTGTTCTCGAAGGGTTGGTTGGCTGTTCTCGAAGGGTTGGTTGGCTGTTCTCGAAGGGTTGGTTGGTTGTTCTCGAAGGGTTGGTTGGTTGTTCTTGAAGGGTTGGTTGGTTGTTCTTGAAGGGTTGGTTGGCTGTTCTTGAAGGGTTGGTTGGCTGTTGGTTGGCTGTTTTTGAAGGGTTGGTTGGCTGTTGGTTGGCTGTTTTTGAAGGGTTGGTTGGCTGTTCTTGAAGGGTTGGTTGGCTGTTCTTGAAGGGTTGGTTGGCTGTTCTTGAGGGGTTGGTTGGCTGTTCTTGAAGGGTTGGTTGGCTGTTCTTGAAGGGTTGGTTGGCTGTTCTTGAGGGGTTGGTTGGCTGTTCTTGAGGGGTTGGTTGGCTGTTATTGAGGGGTTGGTTGGCTGTTCTTGAAGGGTTGGTTGGCTGTTCTTGAAGGGTTGGTTGGCGGGCATCGCGGCGGTCGCTCTAGAGAGAGTCCTATTCGTATGGTATGAGAACATCTGTCTTCGTTGTTGAACCTTTTGCCCCACCCCCCGACGTTCTGCGTTGAGTCTCTAAAGCCCTCCATTACTTTTGCAGGTTTCCAGGAGGTGGACAGGCTTGGCTTCCTCAGGAGGACTTCTTCATCATACCTTGGTTATATGCGCAATGAGGTCCAGCTCCCGCTGTAAGCGCTAGAAACCCAGCGCTACTGTCACTTCACCCCGCCCCCCCCCTCTACTTCTGACCATTACCAGCCCTGGGCTCCATTTTATGAATGGTCAGGAGGGGAGTGGAAAGGCAACCATAGCACTTGGGTCTAGTGCTTACAGCCAGGAAGGTACAGGGGGGCATAGAAGTATGGCAGTGAGGTCCTCCCGGGGAACGAGAACGTTCACCTGATGGAAAACTATGAAGGTAATTCTGCCTGACGTTCTGCTTTTAAACAATTTTTATTGGTCGCTTTACTAAATGGAGCTTTTCAAACTTTTTTTTTTTTTTTACACCTTTTAGGGCTCTGCAGAGGCGGGGACGCTGAGATGGAGGATCGGAAGCCTTTACTGGGTAAGAAGATCGCACCTGCGGTCACCAAAAAAACCCACAAAACTATTGCATTGTGAAGTGATGGGGTGCATGTCTTCCGATTTTGTTTTTGTGAGGGGACTTCCAGGGTGTCCACAGTCAAAGGTTCTCTAGTGTGTGGTCATAGGTAGAAGTTCTCCAAATGTGGGTCTTCAAGGAGGAGGGGGGGGGGGGTGCATAGGTAGAAGTTTTTCAAGAAGGGGGCTACCAGGGTGGCCTTAGTTGGAAGCCCTCCAAGTGTGGGGCTTCGAGGGTGGCACTAGGTAGAAGTTCTCAAAGTAGGGGAATCTAGGGTGGCCGTAGGTAAAAGGTCTCTAGAGAAGGTGGCCATAGGTAGACGTTCTCCAAGTTTGGGCTTCTAGGGTTTCCACAGGTAAAACTTCTCCAGCAAGGCCGAAGGTGGAAGGTCTTAAAGCGTGGGGCTACCAGGGTGGCCTTAGTTGGAAGCCCTCCAAGTGTGGGGCTTCCAGGGTGGCACTAGGTAGAAGTTCTCAAAGTAGGGGAATCTAGGGTGGCCGTAGGTAAAAGGTCTCTAGAGAAGGTGGCCATAGGTAGACGTTCTCCAGGTGTGGGCTTCTAGGGTTTCCATAGGTAAAACTTCTCCAGCAAGGTCATAGGTGGAAGGTCCTAAAGTGTGGGGCTACCAGGGTGGCCTTAGTTGGAAGCCCTCCAAGTGTGGAGCTTCCAGGGTGGCACTAGGTAGAAGTTCTCAAAGTAGGGGAATCTAGGGTGGCCGTAGGTAAAAGTTCTCCAGAGAAGGTGGCCATAGGTAGATGTTCTCCAAGTTTGGGCTTCTAGGGATTCCACGGGTAAAACTTCTCCAGCAAGGCCAAAGGTGGAAGGTCCTAAAGTGTGGGGCTACCAGGGGGTGGCCTTAGTTGAAAGCCCTCCAAGTGTGGGGCTTCCAGGGTGGCACTAGGTAGAAGTTCTCCAAGTGGGAGGGGGGGGGGTAGGGCTCATCTAGGGTGGCCATAGGTAAAAGTTCTCCGGAGAAGGTGGCTTCCAGGGTGGCCATAGGAAGACGTTCTCCAGGTGTGGGCTTCTAGGGTTTCCAAAGGTAAAAATTCTCCAGCAAGGCCATAGGTGGAAGGTCTGAAAGTGTGGAGCTTCCAGGGTGGCCATAGTTGGAAGTTCTCCAGGGAGGCCAAAGGAAGGCTCCAAGTCTGCGAGACTTTCAGGGTGGGCATAGGTGGAAGTGCTCAGAGTGTAAGGCTTTCAGGTTGGCCATTGGTGGAAGTTCCCACGCCTGAGACTTTCAGGGAGGCTATAGATGGAAGTTCTCCAGTTGTGAGGCTTCCAGGGTGGCCTTTAGGCTTATCTAGGGGATGCTAGCTACTTCAGGCTTATCTGGGGGAGGCTAGCTCCTTCAGGTTTATGTCGGGAACCTAGCTCCTTCAGGCTTATCTGGGGAACTTGGCACCTTCAGGCTTATCTGGGGAACCTAGCTCTGGTTATTTTGTAATCTGAATATCTGGTGTAAAAAAAAAAAAAAAGCAGAAGACATGTTTTTTTGCCTACAGACGGAATCAGGAGCAGAACGAAGAGGAGTCCAAGTCCACCCCTCTCCTTCACACCTCACTGCCCGCAGAGTATTAAACAGGAAGTTAAGGATTCTCCACGTAGTTGTACAGAAGATGACTACAGAGACCGGTGTGAAGACACAGACTATTACAACGAGGCCCAGCAATACTTCAAGGAGGAGGAAGAACAGGAAGAGTATGGCACCCACCAAGATGACCAGGTAGACCCAATGCTCTAATTTTTTATAAAAAAAAAAAATATTAAAATGTAAACAATTGTAGACTAATACAAATTCTACTGTTAAACCCTCAGCTAGATGATGATGGTCATGAGGTGGCCACACAGACAGAGCAAGGGGACGAGATGCAGATCAAAGAGGAGCAGGAGCCTGTGGATATCGACGATGGTAAGTGGAGCTGCAGCTTATATCTCTTTGGGCTTTAAAAATGGTTGGTCTTGGCACTGTATAAAAGAAACCAGCACTGAAAATAATTTAGTACCGTCCCCCTCCCCCTCAGGTGGCAATTAGAAAGAAGTCAAATATCCTCCCCATTCCAGAACTTTCGGTTATAGAAGATTAAGATGAGCGAGTCGTCTTGTGTTTTATATATTTTTAAGTCTCCTTCAGCAAAATGTATTTTTTTATTTTTTTTTGTTTTTACTTTTGCCCCTAATATTTTTGGAGTTTTTGGGAATGTTCACCTACCTTGGGGAGTTCCCACGCTCAACTCCAGCTAGGACAGAGCAGACCAAGGTTACAATCTCTGTCAGCCTTCTGTTAATCTCCACTTGGTAGTAATTTGGGAGGGTAATTGATAAGGGTTACTATTGAACGGGTCAAAGCTAATCAACAATTTTGTGTATTAGGTGGTATGTAGGGTTGTCCCGATACCGATACTGAGCATTTGCCCAGCACTGATCTCCCTGTATAGATTTCATTAAATGACAGCTTCTCCTCGTCCCTTGTCCCCCTCCGTGATGCTGCTCTCCCCCTCGACGCTCAGTGTGCCAACTCCGTTCTGCTGCTCTCCCCCTCTGTGATCCGTGTCCCCCTCCGTTCTGCTGCGTGTCCCCCTCCGTTCTGCTGCTCTCCCCCTCTGCTCTCCGTGTCACCCTCCGTTTTGCTGCTCTCCCCCTCCGTGCTCCGTGTCCCCCCTCCGTTTTGCTGCAATCCCCCTCCGTGCTCCGTGACCCCCTCCGTTTTTTTGCTCTCCCTCTTTGCGCTTCGTATCCCCCTCCCATACTGCTGCTCTCCCCCTCCGCGATCCATGTCCCCCTTCCCCCTTCGCGCTTCGTATATCCCCCTCCATACTGCTGCTCTCCCCCTCCGCGATCCATTTCCCCCCTCCGTTCTGCTGCTCTCCCCCTCCGTGCTCTGTGTCACCCTCCGTTCTGCTGCTCTTCCCCTCCGTTCTGCTGCTCCCCCCCCCCCCCCCCCCGTGATCCAGCTCTCCCCCTCCATGATCCTGCTCTCCCCCTCCGCGCTCAGTGTCCCCCTCCGTTCTGCTGCTCTCCCCCCTCCGTTCTGCTCTCCCCCTCTGTGATCCTGCTCTCCCCCTCTGTGATCCTGCTCTCCCCCTTCTGTGATCCTGCTCTCCCCCTTCTGTGATCCTGCTCTCCCCCTTCTGTGATCCTGCTCTCCCCCTTCTGTGATCCTGCTCTCCCCCTTCTGTGATCCTGCTCTCCCCCTCCGTGATCCTGCTTTCCCCCTCCTTGCCCCCCTCTGTTCTGCTGCTCTCCCCCTCCACGATCCGTGTCCCCCTCCGTTCTGCTGCTCTCCCGCTCCGTGTCCCCCTCTATGTCTTCCACTCCCTCCGTCCTTGATCTGTCAGGATGGAGAACGGAGGTAGGAGCCGGTAAACCCGGCTCCTTTCCTTTTCCGAATGTACAGAGTCAGTGATCACCGACTCTGTCTATTCACATAAATAAAACACCGTAACCTGTGTTTTATGATGCTTCAGTTTATGAATGGAGAGAAGCCGCTGTCTCCTCTCCATTCATTTTCAGTGCAGCTGAGGCTGTGGAGAAAGGGACTGAGGAATCTGTGTCCTTGGTCCCTTTCTCTGTCTCAAAGGTGAGATGTCGGGGGTCTGTTAAGACCCCTGATATCCCACCATAGCCCCCCCCCTCCGTTTTGCTGCTCTCCCTCTTCGCCCTTCGTATCCCCCTCCATATTGCTGCTCTCCCCCTCCGCGATCCATTTCCCCCCTCCGTTCTGCTGCTCTCCCCCTCCGTGCATCGTGTCCCCCTCCGTTCTGCTGCTCTCCCTCTCCGTTCTGCTGCTCTCCCCCAGCTATGTACCTTCTAAATAAAGCCCAACTGAAAAAATTCCAGAGATCGCATCAGCCCATCCTGCCTTGTTGCTAAAACGGCGTACACTCATAGCAAGGGCATTATTTAACCACTTAAAGCGGTTCTCCACCCTAAAGTGAAGTCCCGCTGATCGGAACCCTAAAGACAGGTATTTGCACCCACTTCCGGCCTGGCATTCACAGGTAAAAGACGGGCATTTCGTCACATCCCGTCGCCCCCCCCCCCGTTGTGTGCTGGGAACACTCGGCTCCCAGCACACAGCGGGAGCCAATCGGCGGGCGCGGCGCGACTCGCACATGCGCCGTAGGGAACTGGGCAGTGAAGCCGGAGCGCTTCACTTCCTGGTTCCCTCAGCGTGAATGGAGGGGGGAGCAGCAGGGTGACGAGCGATCGCTCGTGCTCTGCTGCGGACGGCGCTGGACTCCAGGACAGGTAAGTATCCGTATATTAAAAGTCAGCAGCTGCAGTATTTGTAGCTGCTGGCTTTTAATATTTTTTTGGGGTGGAACATCCGCTTTAAGGACCGAGCCTGTTTTTCAGACTCAGTGCTTACAAGTTAAAAACATGTTTTTTGCTAGAAAATTACTTGGAACCCCCAAACATTATCCATTTTTTCCCCCTAACACCCTAGAGAATAAAATGGCGGTCATTGCAATACTTTTTGTCACACCGTATTTGTGCAGCGGTCTTACAAGCGCACTTCTTTATTTAAAAAAATAAAACCGTAAAGTTGGCCGATTTTTCTTTTAGATTGCGAAAGATAATGTTACGCCGAGTAAATTGATACCCAACATGTCATGCTTCAAAATTGCGCCCGCTCGTGGAATGGCGTCAAACTTTTACCCTTAAAAATCTCCATAGGACACTTTTAAAAAATTTTACAGGTTGCATCTTTTGAGTTACAGAGAAGGTCTAGGGCTAGAATTATTGCTCTCGTTTTAACGATCGCGTATAATGTATTTTACTTTATTTTATTAATTTTAAAACCGTTTTAAGAAAAAAAAATTGGGTCACTTTTATTCCTATTACAAGGAATGTAAACATCCCTTGTAATAGAAAAAAAGCATGACAGGTCCTCTTAAATATGAGATCTGGGGTCAAAAAGACCTCAGATCTCGTATTTAGTCTAAAATATGCTGCCGACGGCTCCGGAGGGGGGGGGCCCTTTCCCGCCGCCGATAAAAGTGATCTTGCGGCGTATCCGCCGCAGAGACCACGTTTATCTTGTAGCGGACCGCCCGCTGAAGAAAATACCCAGGGTTATGGTAGATAGCTGCTACCATAACCGTAGTGCTCTTCAAACAGAGGACGTAAAACCGCGGCTGGCGGTCTGGAAGTGGTTAACGTGGTAAAAGCTGCGCAGTTTTTTTTTTTTTTCTACAGGCATTTCCTACTTGCATAGGCATTTTTTTTGGGGGGGGGTGAACTATGCCTTTAACTTAACCACTTCCCGCCCGGTCGATCGATTGAAGTCCGGGAAGTGGTTGTAAAAACCTGACTGGACGTCTATTGACGTCCTGCAGAAATTCATGCCGGGGCGCGCCCGTGAGGGCGCGCAGCGCGGCGATCGTTGATGCGGGATGTCAGTCTGACACCCTGCATCTCCGATCTCGGTAAAGAGCCTCCGGGGAAGGCTCTTTACCACGTGATCAGCCGTGTCCAATCACGGCTGATCACGATGTAAACAGGAAGAGCCGTTGACCGGCTCTTCCTCGCTCGCGTCTGACAGACGTGAGTAGAGGAGAGCCGATCGGCGGCTCTCCTGACAGGGGGGGTTTGCGCTGATTGTTTATCAGTGCAGCCCCCCCTCAGATCCACACACTGGACCACCAGGGAGTGCCCCCAGGTGCTCAATAGAGCACAAATAGATATATAAAAAAAAAACAATAAAAAGAAAACGTTTTTTAATGCAATCGATGCCAATCAGTGCCCAGAAATGGGCACTGACTGGCAACATGGGCACTGACTGAGCAATGCCATCAGTACCACCCCTCAGTGTCACCCAGTGTCCATCGGTGCCACCTCTTAGTGCCCATCTATGCCCAGTGTCCGCCTATGAGTGCCCATGAATGCCGCCTATGAGTGCCCATGAATGCCGCCTATGAGTGCCCATGAATGCCGCCTATGAGTGCCCATGAATGCCGTCTATGAGTGCCCATGAATGCCGCCCATGAATGCCGCCCATGAGTGCCGCCTATGAGTGCCGCCTATGAGTGCCGCCTATGAGTGCCCATGAATGCCGCCTATGAGTGCCCATCAGTGCAGCATACCAGTGCCACCTCATCTGTGCCCACCAGTGCCACCTCATCGGTGCCCATCAGTGCCGCCATATCAGTGCCCATAATTAAAGAAGAAAACTTACTTATTTACAAAAAAATTAACAGAAAAAAAAAAAAAAAATCTGTCTTTTTTTAGTTGTTGCGCAAAAAATAAAAATCGCAGAGGTGATCAAATACCACCAAAAGAAAGCTCTATTTGTGGGAACAAAATGATAAAAATTTTATTTGGGTACAGTGTAGCACGACCGCGCAATTGTCATTCAAATTGCGACAGCGCTGAAAGCTGAAGATTGGCTTGGGCGGGAAAATGCGTCAGTGCCCGGTATGGAAGTGGTTATGGTTGGAGTTGAGCCAAAGCTTAACTGTTCTTTTTCTCTTCAGGCTATGACATGAATGATCAAGATTCTTGCGATTCAGCCACAACATCCAGAGCTGGGTGCCTGCCAATCGACGAGTACGGGCAACTAGCAGACAAGCCGAAACAGTACATCTGCTCGGAGTGCGGCAAAGGGTTCAGCCTCTACTCCTATCTCACCAAACACCAGCGCTGCCACTCGGACGAGAAGCCTTTCACCTGCATCGAGTGTGGCAAGTGTTTCCGATACAAGCCCAGCCTGGTCGCTCACCAGCGGGTCCACACGGGCGAGAAGCCGTTTTCCTGCACGGAGTGCGGCAAGCTCTTTGTTACCAAGTTCAACTTGAAGGCCCACGCCAAGGTCCACACCGGAGAGAAGCCAGTGGAGTGCCCGGCGTGTGGCCGTTGCTTCAGCAACAACCCGGCGCTGGTGAAGCACCTTCGGATCCACACGGGCGAGAAGCCCTTCTCTTGCACCGTCTGCGGCAAGGTCTTCGCCAGCCGCTCCTGCCTGAACGCTCACCAAGTCATCCACACGGGCGAGCGCCCGTACATGTGTGCCGAGTGCGGCAAGGCCTTCGCCAACCAGTCCAACCTCATCTCCCACCGGATCATCCACACCGGCCAGAAGCCGTACATCTGCCCCGAGTGCGGCCGGGGCTTCGCCAACCAGTCCAACCTGGCCAAACACAAAATGACCCACACGGACCACAAGCCCTTTGTCTGCATAGAGTGCGGCAACGTCTTTGCCAGGAAGGAGGGCCTGGCCAAACATTTCGAAAGGATACACAAGAAGAAATTAGAATTCTGAGGATTAAAAAAATGCTGGTACGCGTGGAAAACCTCGGCGCACACTCCTACGATTTATCCCTCAACTTGGCCTTTCTGTTTTTTTTTCGACTGGTTGACGAACATTTTAACCGAGTCATCCAAATCGGGAATAACATTTGCGCAAGAACGCCGTTTTTTAAATCTGGTTGACCCGTTTAGATTCGGTTTTATTCCTGCGTTGATGGACAACTTGCCGGGATAAAAAAAAACATTCAGCGGTTTTACTCCATTTTCCCAGAGTGGGCAGGATAGAAACCGCACCGCACTGTGCAATGCCGACGTTCATTGGATCTCAAACGGGAGGAGACAAAGGCTGGGATCAAAATCTGAAGATCCACCATGGGATTCATACAGTAGCTTCCTCCTCCTGCGTTTTTAAAAAAACGAAACCGCGAGTTTGAGGCGTAAAGGGCGGGCGTGCGAGCTCTGGGATGTTTTTATTCTTCAGCGCGGTGGCCGCTTTCAACAGCCGCACACTTACTGGTGAGAAGATCCTCAAAGAACATCTCGACAGATCGATGAGGACTTGGCTTCATGGATTACTGATGCCTTCTTTGTTTTTTGTTTTATATATATATATATTGGCGAGCAGGAGGCATGGGAGGTTAGGTTGTAAAAGAGTTTGATATTACGCACACAATTTTCAAAGTTGAAGGCAAAACCCGGGCGCCAAGGTCGAACGTGGTGTCCTCCTTACTAGCTCTTCTCTACTTCTCCTGTTGCGGAATAGAGCAGGAACTTTTACTACGTGACAAAATAATTCCGGACGGCTGCACTTCCAAAAAATCCTTTTATTGAAGCTTTATAGGACGAGTGGTTGACAGATGGAGCAGGGGACAAAGAGGTAGCCGCGTTTCGCATAATTGTCAGCACTTGGTCATTACAGATGGAGCAGGGGACAAAGAGGTAGCCGCGTTTCGTGCAATTGTCAGCGTTTGGTCATTACAGATGGAGCAGGGGACAATGAGGTAGCCGCGTTTCGCGCAACTGTCAGCGCTTAGACGTTACAGATGGAGCAGGGGACAAAGAGTTAGCCGCTTTTCGCGCAAATGTCATCACTTAGGCCCAGATTCACAACCGAGATACGACGGCGTATCTCCAGATACGACGGCGTATCTCCAGATACGCCGTCGTATCTCTGCGTTGTGCCGTCGTATCTATGCGCCCGATTCTTAGAATCAGTTACGCATAGATATCTGTTAGATCCGACAGGCGTAAGTCTCTTACGCCGTCGGATCATAACTGCATTTTTTCGCTGGCCGCTAGGGGCGTGTACGCTGATTTACGTTCACGTCGAGACCAATACGTCCTTGCTGCGTACTTTGACGCAAAGCACACTGGGATATTCCACGGGCGGCGCATGCGCCGTAAGTGCAAAACATCAATCGCGTCGGGTCACAGCACATTAACATAAAACACGCCCCCCCCCTGTTCAACATTTGAATTAGGCGGGCTTACGCCGGCCGATTTACGCTACTCCGCCACAACTTACGGAGCAAGTGCTTTGAGAATACAGCACTTGCCCGTCTAAGTTGCGGAGGCGTAACGTAAATCGGATACGTGACGACGCCGCCGCAAAAATACGCTGTTCTACGAGAATCTGGGCCTTAGTCATTACAGATGGAGCAGGGGACAAAGAGGTAGCCGCGTCCCTGACATTTGCACGAAACACGTCTACCTCTTTGTCCCCTGCTCCATCTGTCAACCACTCGTCATATGAAGCTTCAATAAAAGGATTTTTGAAAGTGCAGCCTTCCGCAATTATTTCTTCACGTTACACAGCATGCGAGCTAGGCTAGCACCTGACTATTGTGTGTGGGGGGGGGAACCCGAGACTCACTCACCTGGAGCAGCTTTTCTTGTTTCACGAGGAACTTTTACTTGTCTACCAGCTCTTTACTCTTTCCAACTTCATCTTTGCACCTCAACCTAATCTCTCAGCTTGGGTATCATGGAGCACAGGGTGGAGGAGGCCACTTATCACAAGACTTCAGAAACCCCCTCCGACCTAGAAAAATACACTAAAACATTTGTCGCCGGAACGAGTGCCGCCGCGATTTACATTTCCCCCCGTTTCCCCCGACGTTCCGTCTGCTGCTAAAAACGCCAGGTGCACTTTAACTGCTATTTAAAGATGGATGTCCGGGCCGCGTGCTGCACTTTAGTGGCAGAAATTTGCCAGCGTGCTGGAAATCCTAATCAGCGGACAGATCTTTCTTATGGAGAGAAGCTTCGGCAGCCATGATTTGTTCCCTGGTACATCTGATAATTATGGCAACCTAATCCTCTGCAGAACCATCCAAAACGTCTCCCCCCTGCTCCTGCAAAAGTCGGCCCGGCGCCTCCCGGTTTTTATCAAGCGACACACACATGCGCTTCTCGTCTAGGACATTTTAGATTTTGTATATGAATGTGAATTGGTGAGAGGAGACCCCTTGTGTTAAAGGGTCAAAAAAGAGTGCACAATTATGAAAATGTCTATTTTTAACAAAAAAAAAATAATGATGGTCGGCTACAGACAAATTACTGTAAGAAAGGGTTTCGAGCTTCAAGAGTCTACCCACGCCTGTAGGCACTGATACTGGCCAAATGGAGCTTAGCTGCGCTGCCCACCTAAAGAGACCGGTCGTACGTTGATAACGTCAACAGTGGTAAAACCTTTATTGTTCTGGACAATGACACAGAATGTCTGCCCAGACCTTCCTCACTCTGACGTATTTCGCCCAGAAAGAGCGTAGTCAAGAAGGACAAAGCCCGTTCCAGGAGAAATACGTGAGTACTGGCTGAATGGAGCTCAGCTACGCTCCCCATGTGTCACAAGAAAGGAGACCAGGCATGTATTGTTCTAGACAATGACACTGAATGTCCGCCCAGACCTTCCTCACTCTTGACGTATTTCGCCCAGAAAGAGCTTAGTCAAGAATGACTTTCCAGGAGAGATACGTGAGTACTGACTGAATGTGTCACAAGAAAGGAGACCAGGCATGTATTGTTCTGGACAATGACACAGAATGTCCGACCAGACCTTCCTTACTCTGACGTATTTCGCCCAGAAAGAGCATAGTCAAGAAGAACTAAGCCCGTTCCAGGGGAAATACGTGAGTACTGACTGAATGGAGCTCAGCTACGCTCCCCATGTGTCACAAGAAAGGAGACCAGGCACGTTCTGATGACATCAACATTAGTAAATCTTTATTGTTCTGGACCATGACACAGAATGTCCGCCCAGACCTTCCTCACTCTGAAGTATTTCACCTAGAAAGAGCGTAGTCAAGAAGGACTAAGCCCTTTTCCAGGAGAAATACGTGAGTACTGGTTGAATGTAGCTCAGCTACGCTCCCCATGTGTCACAAGAAAGGAGACCAGGCATGTATTGTTCTAGACAATGACACAGAATGTCCGCCCAGACCTTCCTCACTCTGACGTATTTCGCCCAGAAAGAGCGTAGTCAAGAAGGACTAAGCCCTTTTTCAGGAGAAATACGCAAGTACTGGCTGAATGGAGCTCAGCTACGCTCCTCATGTGTCACAAGAAAGGAGACCAGGCACGTTCTGATGACATCAACATTAGTAAATCTTTATTGTTCGGGACAGTGACACAGAATGTCTGCCCAGACCTTCCTCACTTTGAAGTATTTCACCTAGAAAGAGCGTAGTCAAGAAGGACTAAGCCCGTTCCAGGAGAAATACGTGAGTACTGGCTGAATGGAGCTCAGCTACGCTCCCCATGTGTCACAAGAAAGGAGACCAGGCATGTATTGTTCTGGACAATGACACAGAATGTCCGACCAGACCTTCCTTACTCTGACGTATTTCAACCAGAAAGAGCTTAGTCAAGAAGGACTAAGCCCCTTTCCAGAAGAAATACGTGAGTACTGGCTGAATGGTGCTCAGCTACGCTCCTCATGTGTCACAAGAAAGGAGACCAGGCATGTACTGATGACATCAACATTAGTAAATCTTTATTGTTTTGGACAATGATGCAGAATGCCCACCCAGACCTTCCTCACTCTGACGTATTTCGCCCAGAAAGAGCGTAGTCAAGAAGGACTAAGCCCTTTTCCAGGAGAAATACGTGAGTACTGGCTGAATGGAGCTCAGCTACGCTCCTCATGTGTCACAAGAAAGGAGACCAGGCATGTATTGTTCTGGACAATGATGCAGAATGCCCACCCAGACCTTCCTCACTCTTGACGTATTTCACCCAGAAAGAGCGTAGTCAAGAAGGACTAAGCCCCGTTCCAGGAGAAATACGTGAGTACTGGCTGAATGGAGCTCAGTTACGCTCCCCATGTGTCACAAGAAAGGAGACCAGGCACGTTCTGATGACATCAACATCAGTAAATATTTATTGTTCTGGACAGTGACACAAAGTATCTGTTCAGACCTTCCTCACTCTGACACATTTCACTCAGGAGAGGCTTAGTCAAGTATGACAATGCCCTTTGCAGGAGAAATGCATGAGTACGGGTCGATTGGAGCTCAGCTTTACTCTGATGACATCAACATTGGTAAACCTTTATTGTTCTGGACAATGACAGAGTTAGGAAGATCTGGGCGGACATTCTGTGTCATTGTCCAGAACAATAAAGGTTTACCAATATTGTTGTCATCAACGTGCAACCAATCTTTTTACTTGTGACACGTGGGGAGCGCAGCTGCACTTTATTCAGCCAGTACTCACGCATTTCCCCTGGAATGGCCATAATTATACTTGACTAAGCTCCTTCTGGGTGAAATACGTCAGCATGAGGAAGGTCTGGGTGGACAATTTGGGGTTGATTTACCAATACCGGCGAGCGTAAAATCTGGTGCAGCTTGCATAGACACCAATCGGCTTCCAAATGACTATGTGGATTGTGCTGTGTGCACTCAAGGGCATCCAAATGATGCAAGCCATGGAAACATTTTGGACCTTGGGGGTGGGGGGCGCTCTCAATGCTGACTCCCAGCTCCAGAGTTGTCCTCAGACAAATGAAAGTAAAGCTAACCTGTCAGGTGATAGAACCTTTTGAAGGTCTTATTTTAGAAAACCCTAAAGACACCGACTTTCTCTGTGTGAGTCCTGCAAGCCCATCAAGAGAGCACCATCAAGTCCTACTAATGTATATATATCTAATTTACAATATTTTTACTATTTATAAAAAAAGAGGACTGTTGGCGAACTTTGTCTTTCACACTTTTACCTGATTGGATACAAATGGTTCAGTGCTACCTGGCGGTGGAGAGACCTCAGCGGAGATTGTGCAAGATGGCAACTAGAAATTCAACTGGCGTTGAGTCTGACCCCATTGCGGTACCCTGGTTGAAAGGTCTCCCTCCCACTCTTGCGACTTTGTTACAGAGCTACTTATGTTGCTGGCCTTTGCGTCCTCCGTAAATTCCAAGGTAGAATCTGCTAGATCAGTCGTTCTCAACTCCTGCCCTCAGGACCCACTACTAACAAGCTAGATTTTAAGTATTCCTTTTGGGAGATGCAGACTAGAATACAGTGGAACCTCGGATTGCGAGTAACACGGTTAACGAGCGTTTCGCAATACGAGCACTGTATTTTTAAAAATCGCGACTCGGTTTGCGAGTGTTTTCTCACGAAACGAGCGCGATTTAGGCCAAAGCGGTGTGCAGTACCGCTTTTGGCCTGAGGTTGGAGGGGGGCGCCGTTCGGAAAGGCCCCAGGACAGCATTGCTGATTTCGGCAAATCTCGGGTAGGAAGTCTTTCTGAGGTTCACCGAGGTCAGCCGACGTGCTCTCGGGCCCTTTCCGAGGCTCCCCGGTGCCCCCCACCCGCCTCTGGCCTCATGCGGTATTGCATCCCATTGAAGTCAATGCGGAACAAATTATTGATGTCAATGGGGAAACTCGCTTTGATATGCGAGTACTTTGGATTACGAGCATTCTCCTGGAACGGATTATGCTCGTAATCCAAGGTTCCACTGTAATTCAACTGGCGTCGAGTCTGACCCCATTGCGGTACCCTGGTTGAATGGTCTCCTTCCCATTCTTGGCGACTTTGTTGCTGGCCTTTGTGTACTCCGTATATTCCAAGGTAGAATCTGCTAGATCAGTGGTTCTCAGGACCCACCGACAGGCCAGATTTTAAGTATTACTTTTGGGGAGACGCAGACTAGACTACTGCAATCACTGAGCAGCAAATGATATCACCTGTGATGTATTTCAGTTGTCTTGAAAACCTGGCCTGTTAGTGGGTCCTGAGGACGGTAGTTGAGGACCAGATGGCTCACTGAAGGTTTTATGTGCCTGGTGCCCTCTGGTCATCAACCCTGTCCTCGGGGCCCACTTAACAGGGCAGGTTTGCAAGATAACTGAAATACATCACAGGTGATATCATTTGCTGCTCAGTGATTGCAGTATTCTAGTCTCTATCTCCCCAAGGTAATACAGTGGAACCTCGGATAATCCGTTCCAGGAGAATGCCCGTAATCCAAAGTACTCGCATATCAAAGCGAGTTTCCCTATTGAAGTCAATGGCAACGAAAATAATTTGTTCTGCATTGACTTCAATGGCATGCATTGTGGCCAGAGTCGGGGGGCGCCGGAGAGCCACGGAAAAGGCCAGAGGACACTTCGGCTGACCTTGGAAAGACTTCCTACCCGAGATTTGCCGAAGTCAGCCACGCTGTTCTTGGGCCTTTTCGTGCATTTCCGAACGGCGACGTTCGGCTCTGGCGCCCCCACCCCACCTCAGGCCAAACACGGTACTGCACACCGCTTTGGCCTGAATCGTGCTCGTTTTGCGAGACAACACTTGCAAACCATGTCACGATTTTTTAAAACGCAGCGCTCGTATTGCGAAACGCTCGTTAACCGTGTTACTCACAATCCGAGGTTCCGCTGTACATAAAACCTGGCCTGTTAGTGGGCCCTGAGGACCACTCTCCTAGTGGATTTTCCTTTGCAATAGCAGCTCAACGGAGAAACCAAGCTTGGTTTGACGCATCCTGGCCAGGGTTATGGGGGCAGTGGATGCATTTGGGGGGATTACTCTTGCTGTGGGTTGTCTCTTGAAACAGTTGTAGGCGCTCTCCTTGTGTTTCCCCCCAGGAAGTCATGTCAAGAGATCGCAAGTCCTGCAAAGGGACCCCCCCCCCGTCTTGTACAAGGTTCTTTATCAAGAGATAACGTAGCGCTGTTTCCAACCTCTGGCCAGTTGTCTGCATTGGGAGTCTGATGAAATCTGCTGCAATCCTCTATGTGACAGTTAAGCCATCTGTGCCGATAATTGCTCTCACTCCGCTTTTATTTGTATCATGCAAAGTGTGTCTTTGTGAATAAAGGCTGGAAATCGGACCCGGGTGTGTGTGTGTTTTGTTGCATATAACAGGTCAATAGAGCAAGTCACTACAATGTTGAGGAAGGGGGGGGGGGGATATGGATAGAGGTCGACCGATATATCGGCAGGCCGATATTTGGCCGTTTTGGAGAAATCGGCATCGGCCGATTTTTATCCAAATTAGGCCGATATTTAACATGGCCGCGGATTGCCGCCACGGTCACAGCATCAGGAAAGGCCGCGGCTTCGGCCTAGCTCCGGAGCCGCGGCCATCTTGGTACACCCAGCGTGGCGGCCCACCCACAGAGGAGGAGGGGCCCGCGCTCGTAGGACACACACCGCTCTCTGGTGTCTGTACTACGGGGGGCAGGGGGGGCGTCTATACTGGAGGGAGAGGGGGTCTGTACTGAGGGGGGGGGGTGACACTATTTTTTTTGCACCAGTGCCACCTGCCAGTGCCAATTGGTGCCACTTGCCGTCCAGTGCCAATAACAGTGCCACCTGCCAATACCAGTGCCACCATCCAGTGCCAATTAGTGCCACCTTCCATCCAGTGCCAACTAAAGCCATCAGTGCCACCTGCCAATGCCAACCAGTGCCACCTGCCAGTCAGTGTCACCTGTTAGTGCCATCTGCCAATCAGTGCCACCTGCCAGTGTCAATTAGTGCCACCTGCCAATCAGTGCCATCTGCTAGTACCATCTTTCAGTGCCATCCAGTGCAACCTGCCAGTGCCAATAAGTGCCACCTGTCAATCAGTGCCACCAAAAAAAATCGGCCGCAAAAAGCGGCATCATATATCGGCCGCCCCGATTTCTAAATATCGGCATCGGCCAGAGAAAAACCCACATCGATCGACCTCTAGATATGGATCAAGGTGAACTGTCAGGAATGACTTTCCCCTATATCAGGGATATACAATTAGCGGACCTCCAGCTGTTGCAGAACTACAAGTCCCATGAGGCATAGCAAGACTCTGACAGTCACAAGCATGACACCCAGAGGCAGAGGCATGATGGAACTTGTAGTTTTGCAACATCTGGAGGTCCGCTAATTGCATATCCCTGCTCTATATGATCATGGCTCTAGTACTGTGCTGGGTGGCAGCAATCAAGTAACATTATGACGGGTCTCCTTTAACCACTTAAGCCTCGGACCATTTGGCTGGCCAAAGACCAAGCCACTTTTTTGCGATTCGGGACTGCGTCGCTTTAACTGACAATTGCGCGGTCGTGCGACGTGGCTCCCAAACAAAATTGGCGTCCTTTTTTCCCCCACAAATAGAGCTTTCTTTTGGTGGTATTTGATCACCTCTGCGTTTTTTTTATTTTTTACGCTATAAACAAAAAATAGAGCGACAATTTTGAAAAAAAAAAAGCTGTATTTTTTACTTTTTGCTATAATAAATATCCCCAGAAAATATATAAAAAAGATTTTTTTCCCTCAGTTTAGTCCGATACGTATTCTTCTACCTATTTTTGTTAAAAAAAATCGCAATAAGCGTTTGATTGGTTTGCGCAAAAGTTATAGCGTCTACAAAATAGGGGATAGTTTTATGGCATTTTTATTAATAATTTTTGTTTTATTTTTACTAGTAATGGCGGCAATCTGCGATTTTTATCGTTACTGGGATATTATGGCGGACACATTGGACACTTTTGACGCTATTTTGGGACCATTGTCATTTATACAGCGATCAGTGCTATAAAAATGCACTGATTACTGTATAAATGTGACTGGCAGGGAAGAGGTTAAACACAAGGGGGCAATGAAGGGGTTAAGTGTGTCCTAGGGAGTGATTCTAACTGTGGGGGGGGGGCTACAAGTGACACGACACTGATCACTGCTCCCAATCACAGGGAACAGTAGATCAGTGTCCTGTCACTAGGCAGAACAGGGAAATGCCTTGTTTACATAGGCATCTCCCCGTTCTGCAGCTCGATCGCGGGACACCGGCGGACATAGAGTCCGCAGGTCCCGTAGGCACGGTCACGGAGCTCATGGCTGGCGCGCGCCCACTATGCCACGATTTAACCACTTAACGCCCGCCGCACGCCTATTTACGTCCACAGAATGGCACGGACAGGCAGATGGGCGTATATATACGTCCTTGCCTTCTAGCGGGTGGGTGGTCCGATCTGGCGGGCGGCTTACCTCGGGGAGCGATCCGGGACCACGGCGTGGCTATTCGTTTATAGCCGCTCCGTCGCGATCGCTCCCCGGAGCTGAAGAACGGGGAGAGCTGTATGTAAACACGGCTTCCCCGTGCTTCACTGTGGCGGCGTATCGATCGTGTGATCCCCTTTATAGGGAGACTCGATCGATGACGTCACACCTACAGCCACACCCCCCCTACAGTTGTAAACACACACTAGGTGAACCCTAACCCCTACAGCGCCCCCTGTGGTTAACTCCCAAACTGCAACTGTCATTTTCACAATAAACAATGCAATTTAAATGCATTTTTTGCTGTGAAAATGACAATGGTCCCAAAAATGTGTCAAAATTGTCCGAAGTGTCCGCCATAATGTCGCAGTCACGAAAAAAATCGCTAATCGCCGCCATTAGTAGTAAAAAAAAATAATTAATAAAATTGCAATAAAACTATCCCCTATTTTGTAAACGCTATACATTTTGCGCAAACCAATCGATAAACGCTTATTGCGATTTTTTTTACCAAAAATAGGTAGAAGAATACGTATCGGCCTAAACTGAGGAAAACATTTTTTTATATATTTTTGGGGGATATTTATTACAGCAAAAAGTAAAAAATATTGAATTTTTTTCAAAATTGTCGCTCTATTTTTGTTTATAGCCCAAAAAATAAAAACCGCAGAGGTGATCAAATACCACCAAAATAAAGCTCTATTTGTGGGGAAAAAAAGGACGCCAATTTTGTTTGGGAGCCACGTCGCACGACCGCGCAATTGTCAGTTAAAGCGACGCAGTGCCGAATCGCAAAACCTGGCCTGGGCATTTAGCTGCCTAAAGGTCCGGGGCTTAAGTGGTTAAAGGGCGACGTACTGGTAGGTCCCTTTGCGCAGCTGTGCCATTCTGCCGACGTATATAGTCGCGCAGCGGTCGGCAAGCGGTTAATTCCACACAGCCGTTTCTAAGCCATTCTGCAGTGTAATGGAAACAATACGCCGTTTCTTAGGGTTCCCTGGTATTGTGCCGCAAAAAAATGAAGCTGAAAAGGGGGGGGGGGGCGAGGTCGTGCGCGGGGGGCGAGGTCGTGCGCAGGGGCGAGGTCGTGCGCGGGGGCGAGGTCGTGCGTGGGGGGTGTCCCTGAATGGCAGTTTGGAAATGTGGTCACCCTACAGTTTCCGCCGCTATGAGCAAAACTAATTTCATGATTTGGAGACCAGATATTTTTCTCTGCCAGTGCAAGAGGACTTGGTTTCTGGAAGTTTCGCCTCCACCAACAGGATGTGTCCATACCACACAGGCAGTTATGTGGACACCCGAAGAAGGACCCCACACAGGCAGTGATGCGGACACCAGAAGAAGGACCCCACACAGGCAGTGATGCGGACACCCGAAGAAGGACCCCACACAGGCAGTGCTGTGGACACCCGAAGAAGGACCCCACACAGGCAGTGCTGTGGACACCCGAAGAAGGACCCCAGGAAGTAAACAGAAGAAATGAGGAAGTCACATGACATCCTCAGCTAAGTAAATTGGGCATTTGGATAGGTTTTTTCATGTTTTTATTATTTTTATACCAGCGGTTAATCAGAGGGGTTGGGCAATATCCTGGAGTTCGGCTAGTGAAAATAAGGTGATTTCATGTTAATGTGATTTTGGGTGTCATTGGGAGCAATGCGCAGGAGCCGATGTTGGAAAATATGACAGAGCCTGTGCCTTGAGCGCGCCCGTGACGTCATCATGCTCCCTCTGGCGGTAGGAAGCGGGAAGCGGCAGAGCCCGGCCGGGACTTGGGACTACGACTCCCGAGATGCAGCGGGGCAGGAGAGAAGATGGGGCGGTGACGTCACAATGGCGCCGCCTGGCTGACTCGGTGGGGAGAGAGAGTGGACGCCGGAGAGGGTGAGAGCTGTGTGTACATTGTGTGTGTGTGTAGGAGGGGGTGCTGGTCCTGTGCAAGGGGGGAGTCCAGGCCCAGGGAATGCTGGGTAGGCAGGGTGGTGCAGGTAGTTCTGGGGGGGCCATCACACACCTGGGAGGCTGTGAGCTCCCCATAGACAAAGTAAGTGCACCTCAGGCACCCTCCCCCCCCACACTGGAGAAAAAACAGACCCCCCCCCACACCGGAGAAAATACCACCCCCCACCCCAGAACCGATTTCACTACATGACCCCCCCCCCCCCCCATTTAAAGTTTTAAAGAATTTCTGGCCACCAAACTTGGGGGGAACAAAACCGTCCGCTCGCGACGTCACCACGCGTACGCTAGGTTTCTTGGTGGCCAATGTCCAAAAATAAAAAAAATATGGATGTAAAAACAAATAAAAATAATATAGATACAATAATGAAATTCCATAGTAACATAATAGTAGAATACGAAGTAATGGCGTCGCAGAGGATTGGTGGCGATGGGGTTCGAAGCCCGGTCAGGACTTAATCTGCATGGAGTGTGCATGACCCCCCCCCCCCACCTGGGCTTGTGAGGGTTCCCCCCAATGCTTCAAAGACGTGCTGGTAGGTAAATTGGCTCCTGTCTAATGTGGCCCCTAGTATGTGTGTCTGATGAGCTCCAGCGCCCTTGGATCCTAGTCCAAGCCCACAATCCCGTTAGGAAGTCGTCACAGGGCACTGCCAATCATAAGCAGCCGTTGCTGGGTGCCGACAATCGTGGGCAGCCACCACTGAGTGCCGCCAATCATTAGCAGCTATCGCTGGGCACCGCCAATCACAAGCAGCCATCACTGGAAACCTCCAATCATTAGCAGCCGTCACTGGAAACCTCCAATCCTAAGCAGCTATCACTGGAAACCTCCAATCATTAGCAGCTATCACTGGAAACCTCCAATCATTAGCAGCTATCACTGGAAACCTCCAATCATTAGCAGCTATCACTGGAAACCTCCAATCATTAGCAGCTATCACTGGAAACCTCCAATCATTAGCAGCTATCACTGGAAACCTCCAATCATTAGCAGCTATCACTGGAAACCTCCAATCATAAGCAGTCATCACTGGAAACCTCCAATCATTAGCAGCTATCGCTGGGCACCGCCAATCACAAGCAGCTATCGCTGGAAACCGCCAATCATAAGCAGCTATCGCTGGACACCGCCAATCATAAGCAGCTATCGTTGGACACCGCCAATCATAAGCAGCTATCACTGGAAACCTCCAATCATTGGCAGCTATCACTGGAAACCTCCAATCATAAGCAGCTATCGTTGGACACCGCCAATCATAAGCAGCTATCGCTGGAAACCGCCAATCATAAGCAGCTATCGCTGGACACCGCCAATCATAAGCAGCTATCGTTGGACACCGCCAATCATAAGCAGCTATCACTGGAAACCTCCAATCATAAGCAGCTATCGTTGGACACCGCCAATCATAAGCAGCCTTCACTGGAAACCGCCAATCATAAGAAGCTATCACTGGAAACCTCCAATCATAAGCAGCTATCACTGGAAACCGCCAATCATAAGCAGCTATCACTGGAAACCTCCAATCATAAGCAGCTATCACTGGAAACCTCCAATCATTAGCAGCTATCGCTGGGCACCGCCAATCACAAGCAGCCGTCACTGGAAACCTCCAATCATAAGCAGCTATCGTTGGACACCGCCAATCATAAGCAGCTATCACTGGAAACCTCCAATCATAATCGCAGAGGGGGAGGGGGGTGTCTGACATCACAGAGGGGGAGGGCGGTGTCTGACATCACAGAGAGGGGGCGGGTACGGTTGTTCCTCTTATACTTTTGCCCTCTCCTAATGTATGTGACTGTTTAAGTAAAAGAAATGTGGAAGATTCTTGAATGTTCTCTTTTCTTGTCTGCAGAGGTCACCCGAGGGTCTCCGCTGCCGGCTGTACTCAAGGTGACCATGGAGGACCCCCTTATGTTGGGTAAGAATACTGTGTATTTTTGGTCTGCCAGGGCCGAGAGTGCGTTTTTTTTGTGGTTATTTTCGGCCTTTACTGCTCTGAAAAGTTAGGGTTTGATCAGGAATTGGAACAGGGACCTCCCCCAGAGGTCAGAAGGCGGGTTCCCAGAGGTCATGGGGCGTGGCTGACCCACCCCCACCAAAGTGTACCGCCTACCTCAACTAAGTCGGGGAATGAAGAAGTCAGGGAAAGCGTCTTTAGGGTTTCCCCAACTTAGTTGGGGTAGGCGGTACACTTTGGTGGGGGTGGGTCAGCCACGCCCCATGACCTGTGACCTCTGGGAACCCGCCTCCTGACCTTTGACCTCTGGGGGAGGTCCCTGTTCCAATTCCTGAGTCCTAACCCTAACTGAGTAGTAAAGAAATAACACGCAACTTGCTGGAGGGCCTTCTTAGCATTTCTTGCTCTGTCCTTATAAGAGATTGGGGGCCGTATAGCTCCCCTGGTGGCGCCCTTTGATATTTTTTTTGTGGCTTTCGGGACCCCTGTAGACATTTCTCTGGTTTTCGTATGTAATGCGTCTCCAAATGTCTATTATGCTCTCAGGGGATGTCTTGTCTTGTAGTGAAGGATCTGACCGCCGGTGTAAATCACTTGTGTTCTAGACACCAATCACCATGTTTCTTACAGATGGGTCCAGCAGTAAAGACGCATCGGATAGACGTCGCCAATCGTCGCATTCCCCGCATTCCAACACCCCTCACCAGGTAAAGGACAGAACTGCTAGACGTAGTGGATGCAGAATTGTTTGCAGAGCGGCATTGTCCGTTACGGGTCCATTTGTGTTTTTCAGAGAGAAAATCAAGTAAACGTGGAAGAAGATCGCACTGCGCAGAGCGATGAGGAGGAGGAAGTTCCTCCAGAGATCAGCCCAGGTGAGGAGCAAACACTAAATCCAGAGAAGAGTCCCAGATCCTCCTTGTTCAGTCACTACAACAATCTCTTCTTCTCCCCCCTCCTCTGTCAGACAGTAATGTGGGGACAGTATGTGCCCAGCAGTGGCGGTGCATTCATAAAGGGCGCAGGAGCACCGCCACCTTTCTCCTGCACGTGTCTATCCTCACCAATAGATAGATTCATTGCATGAATCTATTGTTGCCGCTGCCGCCCCCTATTCAGGTGTCCGACCCCTTGTCGGGCGCCAGGCATCTGAATTACAGCGGCGGGGGGGATTGCTGTGCATTCGCTGTTTACACAGTGTTGTGCTAGGGAAGCGAATAAATCGCTTCCCTAACACTGACCCGCCTCTCAGCCAATCAGGTGCACCAGGTCTTGTGATGTTTTCACTGCATTAAACTTTTGGACGTTTTGTACGATCCGCGGTGTGCTGGCGAATGTTCATAAGGTCTGGTTACCGCTCACCTGATTGGCTGAAGCGACAGGCGTCCAATCATAGCAGAAGACGGGAAGAGGACGGGAGAAGACATTGAGGATGTGGAGGACAGCGCCGTAACTCAAGACAGGTAAGTGCCGGGGGTGGGGGGGCACACTGGCGGCAATGGATGGGGACACACTGGCGGCAATGGATGGGGGCACCATGGCGGCAATGGATGGGGGCACCATGGCGGCAATGGATGGATGGGGGCACCATGGCGGCAATGGATGGATGGGGGCACCATGGCGGCAATGGATGGATGGGGGCACCATGGCGGCAATGGATGGATGGGGGCACCATGGCGGCAATGGATGGATGGGAGCACACTGGCGGCAATGGATGGATGGGGGCACACTGGCGGCAATGGATGGATGGGGGCACACTGGCGGCAATGGATGGATGGGGGCACCATGGCGGCAATGGATGGGGGCACCAATGGCGGCAATGGATGGGGGCACCAATGGCGGCAATGGGTGGGGGCACCAATGGCGGCAATGGGTGGGGGCACCAATGGCGGCAATGGGTGGGGGCACCAATGGCGGCAATGGGTGGGGGCACCAATGGCGGCAATGGGTGGGGGCACACTGGCAATAATTGATGGTTACAGTAGCGGCAATTTATGGGCACAGTGGTTGCGCTTGATGGGCACAGTGGCGGCAATTTATGGGCACAGTGGCTGCGTTTGATGGGCACAGTGAGGCTACAATTGATGTTTTTATCAGTTTGCGGCCCCAAAAATGTTGAGCACCAGCCGCCACTGGTGCCCAGTGGGGGGAGTCAGGAGCCACCAGCCTCTATTAGACTCTGGCACTCCTCTTTAGACTCCCCTGGGGAGCGGTGTACTCTCCGAACCCCAACCTGTAATGACGGGATTCTTACTTGCTTCTGCATCGGAGGTCACAAAAAGTGAGCAATAAGCACTAAATACAGAATAGATTCAGTTTGTGTTTTCTTCCTACAGACATATCCGTCAAGAGAACTACGGTGGAGAGGCGCCCCCTTCCAATTTTCTCACTGAAGCGGGATGGAAGGAAATGGCAGAGGATACGTATTAAGGTAAACCTGAGGAAGAGCTCCGCACTTGTTTCCCAAATGCAGGTTAAGCTGTTAACCACTCGCCAACTGAGTAACATTATACGGTGGCTGTCCTGCGCCAGACCGTGTACTGAGTGCGTGTTCCAGCACTTCCCGGTAGTGGGTTTGCCGGCCGTGACAAGACACAGCACAAGGCGATTAGCTGGATTCAGGTAGGTTTACGCCGGCGTATCTACTCTGTAACTCTGAATCTACGCCGTCGCAAATTTAAGCTTATTCTGGAAACCAGATACCCTTAAATTAGGCTAAGATACGAGCGGCGTAAGTCTCCTACGCCGTCGTATCTTAGGGTGCATATTTACGCTGGCCGCTAGGTGGCGCTTCCGTTGAGTTTGGCGTAGAATATGCAAATGACTAGATACACCGATTCAGAAACGTACGTGCGCCCTTTTACAATTAGTTACGCCCTTTACGTTAGAGCTACGCCGGCGTAAAAATAAGGCTGCTCCCTAGGTGGCGCATCCCATGCAAGGTATGGACGTCGGAACAGGCCTATCTTTTTACGTCGTTTGCGTAAGTCGTACGTGAATCGGGCCTGATGTAATTTACATTCACGTCGAAACGGTGTACTTTGGAGCAATGCACACTGGGATATGTCCACGGACGGCGCATGCGCTGTTGGTTAAAAACGTCAATCACATCGGGTCACCAGTCATTTACATAAAACACGACCCCCTGTTCCACATTTGAATTAGGCGCGCTTAGGCCGGCCCATTTACGCTACGCCGCCATAACTTAGGAGGCAAGTGCTTTGTGAATACAGCACTTGCCTCTCTGACTTACGGCAGCGTAGCGTATATGCGATACGCTACGCCTGCCTAACGTTGCGCCCGCCTACGTGAATCTGGCTATATGTGCCCATCTGCAGCCTATGTGCCCATCTGCAGCCTATGTGCCCATCTGCAGCCTATGTGCCCATCTGCAGCCTATGTGCCCATCTCCAGTAATCCAAAAGTGTCACTCACTGTGGGTGCTCTGTTGGTCCAGATGGTGGTGGACTGGGGTCGCTGTTGTCCCTGCCTCTGTCAGCGGCGGTGGGAGATCGTATTCCTCCGGTGCTGTGGAGAGGGGGACAGCGTTCCGTGAAGCACAGTGGTCACTTCTGGGTACGGATCACGGGAGTATATACACAGTCCCGCCTCCGCCAACCAGCTCCTGTGATTGATAGAACACTGGTCCAATGCCGGTGGCGGAAGCGGGACTGTGTGTGTGTGACGTTAGCCGAGTAAACAGGAGAGACGGCTCGTGGATTCCGGCGGCGCTCGGCCGCACTCGACGGCGCTCGTCCCCCTCCTTTCCCTCCGAGGAAAGGAGGGGGACACTATTGGCGTATAGCGCGCAACCGTGATTTTCCCCCTATTTTCAGGGGAAAAAAGTGCGCGGTATACGCCGATAAATACGGTATATATATATATATATATATATATATATATATATATATATATATATATATATATATATATATATATATATATATATATATATATATATATATATATATATATATATATATATTATACACATAACCTTTAGAAGGTGGCCCCAGATTAGTGGAAAGGGGGGTCTGATATATGATGTATATGAGTGTCACTATTACTTACACTTTTTTCTGTGTTTATCCCTCAGAGTGAAATCAATTTGGAGGTTCGGGAGGAAGACACGGTGGAAGAACAGAAAGGTAACAAGGAACATATAACGATACTCGCGAAAATGTCTAGTATCGGTGCAACCCTAATGCCTCGTACACACGGCTGGATTTTCCGAGAAAAAAGGCAGACCGGCTTTTTTTCTAGGAAAGTACGGCTGTGTGTAGCCTCCATCTGACTTTTTTTTTTGGAGTCTGGACCTTAGATGGAGAACCTGTTCTCTTTCTTTCCGACGGACTCACGGCGGACTTTTGCACGGTCAAAAGTTTGACCGTGTTTACAAGGCATAATGGTTACATAGTTGGTAAGGTTGAATAAAGACCAAGTCCATCCAGTTCAACCTGTGTAGGTGTGTGTTTGTCCGTGTCAATAATCATTTTCCATATCCCTGTATGATGTGTTTACTAAGATGCACATTCTAAAGCAGGGGTCTCCAAACATTCTAAACAAAGGGCCGGTTTATTGTCCCTCAGACTCTTGGAGGGCCGCACTTTGGCCAGTGGGAGTGAAAATTTTCCTGGCATCAGTTTGAGTAAACATCTGGTATTGGGGGGAGGAATAGTGCCCCATTGCTGGAATCCTAGGGAGGAATAGTGCCCCATTGCTGGAATCATAGGGAGGAATAGTGCCCCATTGCTGGAATCCTAGGGAGGAATAGTGCCCCATTGCTGGAATCATAGGGAGGAATAGTGCCCCATTGCTGGAATCCTAGGGAGGAATAGTGCCCCATTGCTGGAATCCTAGGGAGGAATAGTGCCCCATTGCTGGAATCCTAGGGAGGAATAGTGCCCCATTGCTGGAATCGTAGGGAGGAATAGTGCCCCATTGCTGGAATCGTAGGGAGGAATAGTGCCCCATTGCTGGAATCGTAGGGAGGAATAGTGCCCCATTGCTGGAATCGTAGGGAGGAATAGTGCCCCATTGATGGAATCATAGGGAGGAATAGTGCCCCATTGCTGGAATCGTAGGGAGGAATAGTGCCCCATTGCTGGAATCGTAGGGAGGAATAGTGCCCCATTGATGGAATCATAGGGAGGAATAGTGCCCCATTGCTGGAATCATAAGGAGGAATAGTGCCCCATTGCTGGAATCATAGGGAGGAATAGTGCCCCATTGCTGGAATCATAGGGAGGAATAGTGCCTCATTGCTGGAATCATAGGGAGGAATAGTGCCCCATTGCTGGAATCATAGGGAGGAATAGTGCCTCATTGCTGGAATCATAGGGAGGAATAGTGCCTCATTGCTGGAATCATAGGGAGGAATAGTGCCTCATTGCTGGAATCATAGGGAGGAATAGTGCCTCATTGCTGGAATCATAGGGAGGAATAGTGCCCCATTGCTGGAATCATAGGGAGGAATAGTGCCTCATTGCTGGAATCCTAGGGAGGAATAGTGCCTCATTGCTGGAATCATAGGGAGGAATAGTGCCTCATTGCTGGAATCATAGGGAGGAATAGTGCCTCATTGCTGGAATCATAGGGAGGAATAGTGCCCCATTGCTGGAATCATAGGGAGGAATAGTGCCCCATTGCTGGAATCATAAGGAGGAATAGTGCCCCATTAGTGATGTCAGTGGGAGAAATGGTGCTCCATTGTCGGTGTCAGATGGCAGAATAGTATCTCGTATCATTGGGAGGCATAGTGCTCCAAAGGCCGGATAAAGGCAAGCAAAGGGCCACATCCGGCCCTCGGGCCGCAGTTTGGAGACCACTGTTCTAAAGCCTCGTACACACGCTACGATTGTTGACATACTGTTGTCCTAAAATCTTACCGTTAGTACGCTCCTTTTGAAATTGTTGTCCAGATTTTCCACCAAATCTGGACAACAATTGTCAAAAGGAGCGTACTAACGGTAAGATTTTAGGACAACAGTATGTCAACAGGCAATCCCCTGCCAACAATCGTAGCGTGTGTACGAGGCTTTAGAATGTGCATCTTGGTAAACACATCATACAGGGATATGGGAAAATTATTGGAGGACAGGCAAGTATATTTTCGGGCGAACAACCATGGCTCCACGTCCAATTTTCGTATGGTCGGTACACAAAAGTCGAAAGTCCAAACACGCATGCTCGGAATTAGTGCTCAGCAAACACGAAATTAGCAGAAGGGGCCCAAAGTTTGGCGCTCAAGAGCTGAAATTCCTCGTAGTACGTCACTACGTTTGTGTTTGTGGCACGACAATTGTGTAACATTAGTATGCATGACAAGATCCTGGCACACGCCCTTTTGCATGTCTACTGACCGGAATCGTACCAGCCGATTGGCGAAAAAGCCCACGTTATACCAATTTTCAAAAAAGGGCAGAGACCTATTCCTGGAAACTACAGGCCTGTCAGTCTAACATCGATAGTATGTAAACTATTGTAGGGGATGATGAGGGATTATGTCCAAGAATTTTATGCTGTCTATAAAGATTAGGAATATAACAAAGCTTTTTCATAGTACAGGGAGGTAGCCATGATAAAGTTTAAAGGGTACTACTAGGGATTTGTCATATAGCAAATGTCTGTTCTGGTCTATGTTTCTTGCAGACAGACCCTTCAACAGAAGTACACCGGAGCGATTTCCCAGCCCTGCTCTCTCGGACAATTCTGATGCAGAATATAGCCAACAAGATTTACAGGTAATCTAGGGGGGCATTCCTGACTACTGAAACATATTGCACTGCAATTGAAAACAGACAAAGCATATTTTTCTTTTTGGATAATGTAAGGGAGGGATATAAACTCTCCCGTTGGGGAGATTCCCCTTCACTTCCTGTCGCAAAGCCGAAACAGGAAGTGAGGGAATCCCTATTTGTCACCAGCGTCCCCATTGGAAGATCTCCTCTTTATTCCTGTTGTGGCGACAACCCAAAAGTTGGGATTTTCTTGCACTTTCGATGACGAGTAAACGGGTCAGATAGAGAAGGGGACTCTCCCTAATGGGGTCACCGACGGTAAAAAAAAAAGAAGAAAAACCTGATGGGCGCTGTAGTTCTTATCTGCTATAGCTAAAGCTCAAATAGCTAAACATCTTGGGCCAGATTCAGAGAGATCGGCGTATCTCTGTGCGGGCGTAGCGCATCTCGTATGCGCTACGCCGACGTAACATAGAGAGGCAAGTACAGTATTCACAAAGCACTTGCACCCTAAGTTACGGCGGCGTAGCGTAAATGGGCCGGCGTAAGCCCGCCTAATTCAAAGTAGGCTGGTAGTGGGCGTGTTGTATTGTAATGAATCGCGACCCCATGTAAATGAAGCGCCGAACGAACGGCGCATGCTTAGAATCACGTCAAATTTACTCCCTAAGATACGCCAGGTCCATTCATGCGACATAAACGTAACCTACGCCCAGCCCCATTCACGTAAACGACGTAAAATACGACGGCTGTTCCGACGTCCATACCTTTGCATTACTTGCGCCTTATATAGCAGGGGTAACTTTACGCCGGACGCAAACTACGTAGCTAAATGTGACGGGCACAAATACGTTCGTGAATCGGCGTATCTAGGTCATTTGCATATTCGACGCGTAAATCTACGGAAGCGCCCCTTGCGGCCAGCGTAAATATGCACCCAAGATACGACGGCATAGGAGACTTGCGTCGGTCGTGTCTTGGCAAAATTCAGGCATAATCTGGTTTCCAGAATACGCGTAAAGATACGACGGCGCACATTTGGACTTACGACGGCATATCTGGAGATACGTCGTCGTAAGTCCTTTCTGAATCCGGCCCCTTATTTCCAAAATCTGCTAAAATTTCACTGATAAACAATAGCGGGGCATGATGATACGGATTGTTGCATGTAGTTTAATTTTAATGTTGTTTTCTTACCTATGTGACGTGTAGGGGGAGTCTCCAGGAGGTGGGACAAATGGCGCCATATTGCTAGAGGAAGACTTGTACCTAACAGATGAGCAGGAGACGAAGGAGGAGGAAGAGTCTACTCTGGACTTTGACGCGGGTGAGCACACTGATTGACAGCAAGCTCTTGCTCCGGCTGTTATCCCTGATTCTCATCTAGTTCAGTATGTCACATGGTGGTAGAGCAGGAAATTCCTCGTAGTACGTAGCTACGTTTGTGTTTGTAGCACGACAATTGTGTAACATTAGTATGCATGACAAGATCCTGGCACACGCCCTTTTGCATGTCTACTGACAGGAATCGTACCAGCCGATTGGCGAAAAAGCCCACGTTATACCAATTTTCAAAAAAGGGCGGAGACCTATTCCTGGAAACTACAGGCCTGTCAGTCTAACATCGATAGTATGTAAACTATTGTAGGGGATGATGAGGGATTATATCCAAGAATTGTATGCTATCTATAAAGATTAGGAATATAACAAAGGTTTTTCATAGTACAGGGAGGTAGCCATGATAAAGTTTAAAGTGTACTACTAGAGATTTGTCATATAGCAAATGTCTGTTCTGATCTATGGCGACCGTAGTGACATAATATTTAAATATGTCCTCTCTCTCTAGGCTATGAGTGCGATTACGACCAGGAACTCGACCATTACCACTCGTTGCCTGGAGACATCAACCTCAAGAAGTTCTCAGAGTACGACCAGGTCAACGCTGGGGACAACCCGACCGCCGAAGGGGGGAAAAATTTCATCTGCACCGAGTGTGGGAAGAGCTTTAGCCATTTCTCCTACCTCACCAAGCACCAGCGTTCCCATTCGGGGGAGAAGCCGTTTTCCTGCGCTGAATGTGGCAAGCGCTTCACCTACAAGCCCAGCTTGGCGGCCCACCAGAGGGTGCACACTGGGGAGAAGCCCTACGCCTGCTCAGAATGCGGGAAACTGTTTGCCAGCAAGTTTAACTTGAAGACTCACGAAAAGATCCACTCTGGGGACAAGCCGGTGGTCTGTCCGGCATGCGGAAAGTGTTTCAGCAACAATCCGGCTCTGGTAAAACACCTGCGGATCCACACTGGTGAGAAGCCCTTCTCCTGCAGCCAGTGCGGCAAGTTCTTCTCAAGCCGCTCTGGCCTAAACGCCCACCTCATACTTCACACAGGCGAGAAGCCCTTTATGTGTTCGGAATGTGGCAAGTCTTTCGCCAACCAGTCCAACCTCATCTCCCACCGCATTATCCACACTGGCGAGAAGCCCTACGCCTGCAACGAATGCGGCAAAGGCTTCGCCAACCAGTCCAACTTGGCTAAACACAAAATCATCCATACCGAAGAGAAGCCCTTCCTCTGCATGGAGTGTGGAAAATTCTTCACCCGGAAGGGTAGCCTAGACAAACATCGGCAGAGGATCCATGAAAAGACCAAACGTGTTCTCCATTCACCTGAACCGGTGAATTTTTAAGAGGGCTTCAATCTGGACTACAGTACCCCCCCCCCCCCTTTCCCCTCGAGTTGTGCAGGCAGTAGCTTGGCAGCCTCAGTTCTGTGCCTTGCCCTGAAAAGCCTTAGCCTGGCAAACCTAGCTAGATCTGATGAACGTTGAAGGCCCTGGACAGCCAAACCCTTCCTGTTTGTAGGGGCTCCCTTGACCATCAACCTCACATTTAAGTTGCAGAGAGAAAGCGAGACTTTATGGGTTGACGGAGCCAGGAACACGATGATGAAGGTTGCCCACTATGATTATTTGATGAGAATAAAAAAAAGCTAGCTGGTAGGTGATTCAAGGCTTCGGTCACCTCACCGGCCATGGTGGACCGATCCTTAAATTTTTCATCCAGCTTCTGAAAGATCCTACTGCTTTGGAGACTGGCTTGACCCAAAGGTAGCTATGGTGAAGTCCTGCTTCATCCATAATCATTTTGTTCTTTTGATATCTGTTATGCAGGACAGTGCTAAGATCACCCCCCCCCCCACAAACCAAGATGACTCAGATCTGCTGGCTACTACTCTGGTCTTCTTACAAAGGCCTGTGTCATTTTTTGGTGCTCAAAGGCGAGGTAGTTCTGCCACGGTGAGTACACATGCACCTTTTTAGAACTTCGGTCACATTATCAGCCAATATGCAAGACCATTAATATGGGATGTGGGTGAAGCTGGGAGCACAAGTGCAAAGGTTCCAAAAGATCCTCAAAAACCATTGGTGGAATGATCCTTCAAGTCTTCATCCATCTTCTGAAGTATCCCACTGCTTTGGAGATGAGCTTGACCCAAAGGTAGCGCTCGTGAAGTCCTGCTACATCCATAATCATTCTGTTTTTGTGATTTCTGCGGTGCAGGACATTACTAAGATCACTCAACAACCCTAAATGTCTCTGATCTGCTCCAAAGATCTGCTGGTCACTACTCGCCTCCTCCTCACGAAGGCCCTTCTCATTTTTTAGGTACCCAAGGCCTCGAAGGTGAGGTTGCACATGCACCTAGAACTCGGTCACATTATCAGCCATGTAAAGTCTAATGTGTGTTAGATCTATAATATGCTTTGGGAGGCGGGGGGGAAGCTTGGAGCGCAAGTGCAAAGGTTCCAAAGAGATCCTCTAAAACTGGTGGAATGATCCTTCAGTTCCTCATCCAGCTCCTTGAAGGATCCTGCTGCTTTAGGGTTGGGCTTGACCCAGAGGTTGCTCTTATAGAGTCCTGCTCGATCCATAACCATTCTGTTCTTCTATATCTGTAATGCAGAACATTGCTAAGATCACCCCCGCAAACCAAGACGTCTCGGCTCTGCTGGTTACTACTCTGGTCTTCTATTTTTTTGGTGCCCAGAGCCTTGGAGGTGAGGTAGCATTGCCATGGTGGGTACACGTGCAACTTCAAAAACTTTGTGAAGGACCTTTTAACAGTAACTGTCTATACAAAAGGGGAGGGGGGTCATTTACCAAACTTGATAGCTTTTTTTTTGAAAAACTGAAGGTTTGGACTGTGCCTATTTGCCCAATGGGCTTTCGGTAGGTATAGTAGCACTACATTCAATCAAAGGAACTCTACAAAATGTATTTGAACAGATAGGTAACAAAACAATTGTTCGAGAGACAGGGTGCCTTTCACTGAGAAACCACATCATCTTTTCCCGTCCACAAAATCCCTGTGCTTCTTACTGATGGCTACGTGTGCTAGAGGCAGGGCTGCGATTAGAAACCACGGGGCCCTGTACAGCCAACCTGACGGGCCCCCCAAATACAGTTTATTACTCTTATGAATGAACAAAGTGATTGGTACCGATTTACCAGTGGCGTAGCGTGGGTTGTCAGCGCCTGGGGCAAGGCAAGTAATTTTCGCCCCCCTGACCCATGGACTTGCCTATTTTCAGCTAGCTCCAGTCTGGTCACATGATCCACTGTGTGAGACAGTGGTGGCTGTAGGGAAGAGGAGAGCGTGCTTGATAATGACCGGTAAAGCCTGGAGTGGTGACATCATGCATATGTTCCTATGTCCCATCTGTTGTTGATGTTCCCTCCTCTCCACACTCGTGACAGCACCCCTCTAAATTTTGCGCCTGGGGCGGTGGCCCCCTTGCACCCCCCCACGCTACTCCACTGCCGATTACTCATTGTGTTAATTCAGGAAAGGGGCTGATAAATCTGATCCTGTTGTGTCGGCGGGAAACTGATGGTTCTCTAATTGCCCCTCACCAACACCGATCACCCTTCCTGCCCACATCAGATTCACCCTGCTGACTGGGCCTCCCTGCTGGCCCAGGCCCCATACAGAAGGACCAGTGGTAGGTACCCTCTTATCCATGGCCCTGGCTAGAGGCACGTAGCTGAACTTATGAAAGGGAGAGGTCTCCAAGTGATGATGTTACTACTATTCCAAAGTGGAGGCGGGACGTAGAAATAAAAATCCTTATATTGGTTTGCACTTCTCCTTAGGGCATGTAGTGTACAAATGAATAGATGTCAAACGCCACGCCAAACTGGGTATCTGCCTGCTTAAAGCTCATTTCCGAGAAGATATTGCTCCCTCTGATTGCTGGTGTACTCACCTAAAGTTGCAATCACTTGGCGCTCCGGTCCAGAATCTTCTATCCTTTTATATTTCCATGCGATGTGGTCCTTCAAGGAGAAGTCCAGCCTGAGCTTTTTAGGCTGGGCTTCTCCTCTGGGTCACAGAAGTGCAATTCAAGTGCAGTCCATGGATCTGAAGAAGAGGGTACCTACCCTCGAAACATGTTAGAAATTGGACGTGTCTTCCCTACGCTGGGATTGGCTCAGTGTGTGGGTCACTGTGGATATTGATGACCTTGATATCATGTGCTGTTTGTGAGTACACATCTGTTTACCTTTTTAAAAACGCTTTAATGAAGAAGGTTAACTGATGTGTACTCACGAACCACCCAAGATATCAAGGTCATCAATATCCACAGTGACCCACACACTGAGCCAATCCCAGCGTAGGGAAGACACTTCCAATTTGTAACATGTTTCGAGGGTAGGTACCCTCTTCTTCAGATCCCGCACACTCTGGTCCACTGCTTCCAACCCCAACGCAAGGATGACGCTTCCAATTTCGAACGTGTCTCGGGGGTAGGTACCCTCTTCAGATCCCTGGACTCTGAAGAAGAGGGTACCTTCCCTCGAAACACGTCAGCCATTGCAAGTGTCTTCCCTGCAACAGAGGCTCCATCAAGGATCGCAACAAGGTGTTCCATAGTGGTGGGAGGAGGTGGTCTACCTCATCGTTGCTCCTCCAGCGGTAGGAAAGCAGAGCCAGAAACTTGGCTTCCTCTCCGGGGGGGGGGTGTTAAAGCCGTCAACACTAACTAAAAAAAAAAAGTGTTATATACGAAAGAATGTTTCAGCATGGAAAAAAAAAATCAAATCATGTGAAAGTGGGAAGAAAAAGCTTTTGATTGTTCAAGGGACATTTTGGTCTAAATACAGACTACCTGCCCCTCATTTTTTAAACATCCTGGAATAAATCTGGGAGGACACCGTCTGTGGGTTCCGAGCTCTGCCCTCTGTAGGGTTCCAAGCTCCGCCCTCTGTAGGGTTCCGAGCTCCGCCCTCTGTAGGGTTCCAAGCTCTGCCCTCTGTAGGGTTCCAAGCTCTGCCCTCTGTAGGGTTCCAAGCTCTGCCCTCTGTAAGGTTCCAAGCTCTGCCCTCTGTAGGGTTCCGAGCTCTGCCCTCTGTAGGGTTCCGAGCTCCGCCCTCTGTAGGGTTCCGAGCTCCGCCCTCTGTAGGGTTCCGAGCTCCGCCCTCTGTAGGGTTCCGAGCTCCGCCCTCTGTAGGGTTCCGAGCTCTGTAGGGTTCCAAGCTCCGCCCTCTGTAGGGTTCCAAGCTCCGCCCTCTGTAGGGTTCCAAGCTCCGCCCTCTGTAGGGTTCCAAGCTCCGCCCTCTGTAGTCCATAGAGAGGAAGCCTGCACAGAATCCTATGACAAGACTGCCGTCCTAAGCGGGAGCACTGTGAAAAGCCAGCTGAATGTATCTGGAATGAATTAGAAGGAACTCAGGAGTAAAGTTGAAGAAGGGTTCACGTTCTGACTTTACCACGGCTGCAGTGTTTCCTGGAGCCATTTGCTTGTTTCCCTTTTAAATATCAGAAGTGGAATTCTTCCCTGTCGGCTCAGAGGTGTGCAGGGCACATAGTGGGCACCATAGAGACTCCAGGGGGCAAGCGAGGTGCTCCCTGGAATAATGAATTGTACAACAAAGCCGGACCCCCAACTCATTTTCATACATAGAAATGCATTTGTTCAGTCTAAAATATACTTTTATTCAATAAAAATGTATATAGTCTGAATTGGAGTGTGTGTGTGCTTTACTAGATTTATCTGAGAGAGTGTAGGTAGCTTGATAAGATAATATGTATAGATTTAGGAGAAGATAGATCAATAGAGAGATGGATGCGATAGATAGAATGGATGGACCGATAGATACTATGGCCCGGATTCACGTAGCACTTACGCAGACGTTTCTCGAGATACGCCGCGTAAGTGCACAAATGCGCCGTCGTATCTATGCGCCTGACTCTGAAAGCAAGATACGCCTGTAAATAGGCTTCATCCGACCGACGTAAGTTTCCTACGCCATCGAATCGTGGGCGCATATTTACGCTGGCCGCAGGGGGCCCTCCCATTGATTTACGATTCGAATATGCAAATGAGTGAGATACGCCTATTTCACGAACGTACTAATATACGCAAGTCGTACGTCCGGCGTAAAGTTAAGCCTCATAAAGCAGGTGTAAGTCAGCAGCATCGATGCAAATGGCTGCACCAGGGAACACAGCCGTCGTTTACGTAGTACGTGAATCGGGCTAGTCGTAGGTTACGTTCAAGTTGTAGGCAGTGATTCGACGTAAATTAGGCAGTTGTTTCGGCCACAAAAGATATATACTGTATTTATTGGCGCTGCCTTGGAGGGGACAGGGAGGGGGCAGGACGAGCACCGTCCGATTACATGAAGAGAATCTCCTGTTTACTCAGCAGCGTCTCTATTGAAAGTCCCATCTCCTGGGATGCCATTGGACGACTGTTCTGTCTATCATAGGAGGCGGGACTTTGAAGTAAATTGGCCACAGGGTAAATAAGAGATTCTCCTGTTTGTAATCTGTCGGCACTCATCCCGCCCCCCTCCCTCTGCCCTGCAGACTGGCATCGTTCAGGCTGCATTGGTTGCAATGGTAAGGCTGCATTGGTTGCAATGGTGAGGCTGCATTCATGGCAATGGTAAGCCTGCATTCATGGCAATGGTAAGCCCGTGCGTTTTATACGCCGATAAATACGGTATATCCAAATAACACGCCCAAGCTCATCCTTAGTCCTAAGCATCGCTCTGGGATTCGTTGGGGCCACAAAAGAAAAATATACAGTATATCCAAATAACATGCCCGAGCTCATCTCTTCACCACACACAGCCACAAAGGCAAGAGAATTCTTGTTGGGCCGTGTATTAGTTGCTCGTACGAACACACTTAGAACAAATTTTAATGGTTCAAAGAATGTTCACTTCATCAAATCTGGCCCTCTTTGAAAAAAGTTTGGACACCCCGGCTTTACACTTTCTTGGCATGCGGCTCACGGCATGAGTCCGGTGTGTCCTCGTTCACCATTTTAGGTATGATTTCAGCCCGAATTATGGGCTGAAATCAGACCTGAAATAGACCAAAAGATACACAGGGCTCCATAGAGTAGGGTGACCAGACATCCCCGGTTTCAGGGGACAGTCCCCGGATTGAGCACACTGTCCCCAGACCAAGTCCTTCCACGGATTTGTCCCCAGATTGGATTTGAACAGGGGCTGAGTGAATTTTTTTCCATTATCTGTGCCCCTTTTCTGATGATCATGTGCTGGTCGGAGCGGAGGGAATATTTCTTCAGTTTCGGGTGTATGCCCATTCAGCTCCGCTCGCCAATACCCAATAAACTGACTTTAGTAGGGGTTCCCCAAGACCACCCATTTTTTGAGGGTTCCTTTGGGATAACGATTGAAAAAAGGCTCTGCCATATAGAGGGAGGTCTCTGACATATAGAGGGGGCTCTGATGTATAAGGAGGTCTCTGACATATAGAGGGGGCTCTGATGTATAGGGAGGTCTCTGACATATAGAGGGGGCTCTGATGTATAAGGAGGTCTCTGACATATAGGGAGGACTTAGACATATAGAGGGGGCTCTGATGTATAAGGAGGTCTCTGACATATAGAGGGGGGTATCTGATGTATAAGGAGGTCTCTGACATATAGAGGGGGCTCTGATGTATAGGGAGGCCTCTGACATATAGAGGGGGCTCTGATGTATAAGGAGGTCTCTGACATATAGAGGGGGCTCTGATGTATAGTGAGGTCTCTGACATATAGAGGGGGCTCTGATGTATAAGGAGGTCTCTGACATATAGAGGGGGCTCTGATGTATAAGGTGGTCTCTGACATATAGAGGGGGCTCTGATGTATAAGGTGGTCTCTGACATATAGAGGGGGCTATGTTGTATAGGGAGGTCTCTGACATATAGAGGGGGCTCTGATGTATAGGGAGGTCTTTGACATATAGAGGGAACACTGATGTATAGGGAGGTCTCTGACATATAGAGGGGGCTCTTCTGTATAAGGAGGTCTCTGACATATAGAGGGGGCTCTTCTGTATAAGGAGGTCTCTGACATATAGAGGGGGCTCTGATGTATTGGGAGGTCTCTGACATATAGAGGGGGCTCTGATGTAAATGAAGGTCTCTGACATTAAGAGGGGGCTCTGATGTATAGGGGGGTCTCTGACATATAGAGGGGGCTCTGGTGTATAAGGAGGTCTCTGACATATAGAGGGGGCTCTGATGTATAAGGAGGTCTCTGACATTAAGAGGGGGCTCTGATGTATAGGGGGGTCTCTGACATATAGAGGGGGCTCTGATGTATAGGGAGGTCTCTGATGTATAAGGAGGCCTCTGACATATAGAGGGGGATCTGATGTATAGGGAGGTCTCTGACATATAGAGGGGGCTCGGATGTATACGGAGGTCTCTGACATATAGAGGGGGCTCTGATGTATAGGGGGGTCTCTGACATATAGAGGGGGCTCTGATGTATAAGGAGGTCTCTGACATATAGAGGGGGCTCTGATGTATAAGGAGGTCTCTGACATATAGAGGGGGGCGCTGATGTATAGGGGGGTCTCTGACATATAGAGGGGGCTCTGATGTATAAGGAGGTCTCTGACATATAGAGGGGGCTCTGATGTATAAGGAGGTCTCTGACATATAGAGGGGGCTCTGATGTATAAGGAGGTCTCTGACATATAGAGGGGGCTCTGATGTATAAGGAGGTCTCTGACATATAGAGGGGGCTCTGATGTATAGTGAGGTCTCTGACATATAGAGGGGGCTCTGATGTATAAGGAGGTCTCTGACATATAGAGGGGGCTCTGATGTATAAGGAGGTCTCTGACATATAGAGGGGGCTCTGATGTATAAGGAGGTCTCTGACATATAGAGGGGGCTCTGATGTATAAGGAGGTCTCTGACATATAGAGGGGGCTCTGATGTATAAGAAGGTCTCTGACATATAGAGGGGGCTCTGATGTATAGGGAGGTCTCTGACATATAGAGGGGGCTCTGATGTATTGGGAGGTCTCTGACATATAGAGGGGGCTCTGATGTATAAGGAGGTCTCTGACATATAGAAGGGGCTCTGATGTATAAGGAGGTCTCTGACATATAGAGGGGGCTCTGATGTATAAGGAGGTCTCTGACATATAGAGGGGGCTCTGATGTATAAGGAGGTCTCTGACATATATAGGGGGCTCTGATTTATAGGGAGGCCTCTGACATATAGAGGGGGCTCTGATGTATTGGGAGGTCTCTGACATATAGAGGGGGCTCTGATGTATAAGGAGGTCTCTGACATATAGAAGGGGCTCTGATGTATAGGGAGGTCTCTGACATATAGAGGGGGCTCTGATGTATAAGGAGGTCTCTGACATATAGAGGGGGCTCTGATGTATAAGGAGGTCTCTGACATATATAGGGGGCTCTGATTTATAGGGAGGCCTCTGACATATAGAGGGGGCTCTGATGTATAGGGAGGTCTCTGACAATTTAAAAAAAAAAATGTTTTACTTTTTGCTATAATAAATATCCCTAAAAAATATATTAAAAAAAAAATGTTTCCTCAGTTTAGGCCGATACGTATTATTCTACATATTTTTGGGAAAATAAAATGCAATAAGCATTTATTGATTGGTTTTCGCAAAAGTTATAGCGTCTACAAAATAGGGGATAGTTTTATGACATTTTTTTTTTTACTAGTAACGGCAGCGATTTTTATCGTGACTGCGACAATACGGCGGACACATCGGACACTTTTGGGACCATTGTCATTTTTATAGCGATCAGTGCTATAAAAATGCATGGATTACTGTAAAAATGACACTGGCAGTGAAGGGGTTAACCTGTAGGGGGGCACTGATGGGGTTAAGTGTGTCCTAGGGAGTGATTCTAACTGCTAGGGGGAGTGGCTACGAGTGACACGTCACTGATCGCTGTTCCCGATGACAGGGAACAGACGATCAGTGACATGTCACTAGGAAGACTGGGGAGATGTTGTGTTTACACGACATCTCCCCGTTCTTCAGCTTCGTCACACGGTCGCGGGACACCAGCGGACATCGAGTCCGCGGGTCCCGCGGGCACGGTCACGGAGCTTGCGCCAGGGTCGCGAACGCGCCGGTGTAGTGTCACAGTTTGCTGCCTATCGTAGAATGCTGCGGAAGTCACGTGGCGGCCAACTGCGCATGCGCGATGCGTTCCAATGGATTTACGACAGTACACACCAGCGAACCCGGCATTCAGAGCGACGTGGATTTAGAGAAAAGTGGCCAGTCGCTCCGCCTCCTGGCTCTTTTTTTAACATCCTCCAATCCACGGGGATGTTAAGGAAAGAGCCTGGATGCCGACCGAGGTTTCACTGGTGTGTACTGTCGTGAATCCATTGGAACGCATCGCATTTGCGTTTGGAACGCATCGCACATGCGCAGTTGGACGCCACGTGACTTCCGGAGCATTCTAGGATAGGCAGCAAACTGTGACAATACACCGGCAAATTAAATGGGACGTATATGTACGCCCATTTGCCCAGCCGTGCCATTCTGTCGACGTAAAAGGTCGTGCGGCGGTCGGCAATCAGTTAATATTCTTTCACAGGATTTATATAGCGCTTTACAATATAAAAATCTTTTAATAAAGACATCTTTAGCTTGTTTTATCGTTTTTACTTTGTCCTATGAATGGGGACATATTATTTGGAATAATATGCAGCTTATGTCTTCAATTTGTTGTTATGGGTGCAAAAAATGACAAATGCAGATCAGAGATCACAAGCTGGAACTAATAACGTGCCGCAATTGTTTCCAAGGGGGGCAGGTGTTGACGGGACTCGCTGGAACGCATAATGAGGAGACGCAAAACACGGAAGTCGCATTCAGCCAGCGTCTGGAGCGAAGGCGGAAGTCAGCTAAGTGCGGTGCGGCTTGTGGCACGCAGAACGCGGAAGCGCCGTGGAACGCAAAACCAGGAAGCACACCTCTGACAGAGCCATCCTCTTCCGGTGTGATAGGACTGAAGGGGGACAGAGAAAAGGGTCCTTACGGTAAGTCCTGGGCTTGTGTGTCAGATGGAGATTAATGGCTGTTTAGAGTCTCTTTGGAGGATTTGTAGCAGGATAATGTTTAGTCCCTTTAAGCCACATTGTGTGTTCATTGGGCATCCTTATAATTCACCTCATTATAGTTTATTACCCCAAAATGGTACAATATCAGTCCCTTCCTCCGCCCCAGGACAGCGGACCGCGCGATATTTCATTCATTCCGCCATTTGAAGGGATACTCTACTCAGAACAAAAAAAAGGCACGTCGTGTGGGTTCACTTCTCATCCATAGGGGGGCGCCATGGTGTGCCGGCCAATCACACAGCCAAACAGGGCGTTTTGGGAATGCTGCACCCCCACTGAGGTGTTCTCAGCTCCGCCCACACAGCTAACGGGCCCTAGCCCCCCAACGTCACCCAATTGGAACCTTCTGAAGTTACAACATTGGCCACTAGGGGGTCACCCACCTGAAACCCTCCAATGTTACATAACCACCAGATGGCCCCTAGAGGGTCAACCCTCCAGGAACTTTCCAATGTTATGACATGACTGCTAATGTGTCATTCACCGAAACCCTCTGATATTATGACATGGCCACTAGGGGGTAACCTACCCGAAGACCTCCAGTGTTATGACATGACCACCAGGTGATCATCTATCTTATACACGGCCACTAGGGGGTCACCCACTTGGAATCATACAATGTTATAACGTTGGCACTAGGGGGCCGCCCACCCGGAACCTTTTGATATCATAATCATACAATGTTATGACATGGCCACCCACCTGGAACACGCTGATTTTATGACATGGTCACAAGGGGGTCACCCTCTTGAACACTCTTTCTTTCTTTTTCTTTTTTTTTTTTTTAAGTGTATTTTGTGCGTGTACTCGAGAGAGGAGCCGGACTTGGGAGTAGGCAGGCCTCCCCCAGAGGCAATCTGCCACCTTTCTCCATGCCCCGGGTGGCAATGGCGGGTGTGTGAGTGGGTCCTCCCACACAGCCCGCCCTACCTGCTCCGCTTTGAAGCCCAACGGGGCAGAGGGACTCCCTATAAGGGAGTGAGAGGATCTAGCCCGCTCAACCAGCCCCGTTAGTCCTTCGCCTCTCTTTTTAGAGACCGCGTGGTCAAAGTGCGTGCATGTTAACCCAATTTCGAGTGCGTGTGTAAGTGTGGTGGTTTTTGTGGGAGGGGGGTGGGCGTACTAAGCGCAAGCTTACCTCGCATAGCACACCCACCGGGAGCCGGGCTGAGACCACCAAACTCAATTCACATGTAGCCGAGACCGGGATCCGAACCCCTGGCTGCAGAGGTGAATGGCTTGTCAGCGCAGTGCCAATCGCGTTGAGCCACCGCAGCTCCACCCTCTTGAACACTCTAATGTTATGACATGGCTATTAGGAGGTCACCCACCTGGAACTCCCCAATGTTATAATATGGCCACTAGGGGGTCACCCACCTGGAACCGGCTGATGTTCTAACATCTGGAACCCTTTGTTTTTATGACATGACTACTGGGGGGGGGGGGGGAATCACTCACTTGGAACCCTCTGATGTAATGACTACTAGGAGGTCACCCATCTGGAACCCTCTGATGTTATGATATGGCCACTAGGGGGTCACCCACCTAGAACAAGCCGTTGTGCTGGCCAGCCCCATAGCTAAAAGTGTATTTTTTGGGAACACTGTACCTTCTTTGAGGTGTTATCAACCCCACCCACGCAGCTTGGGACAGCACCCACCTGGAACCCACCGATGTTAAAACATAGCCACTAGGGGGTCACCCACCTGGAAACCTTCAATGTTATGACGTGCACGCTCGGGGTTACCCGGCTGATACCCTCTGATATTATGACATGACCACTAGGTGGCCACTCTCCTAGAACCATTCCATGATATGACATGACCACTAGTGGATCACCCGCGTGGTAACCAGTAGGATTGCAGGCATGCTGTGGCTCAATCAATGGTCAGGTTGAACCCTCCATAGATCCTTTAACAAGGTTCCGTAAGACGGTCAGTGTAAAGTCAGTCCATTTCTGGTTAATTCCTGAAGCGATTTTTTAAATAATGCAGGAGAGTCCTCACTAATGATTCTCCAAAACCCCTACCATGTGTTCTTATGTCTCTTCCAAAACAGGCCGTCCCCAAACCGGGTCCTTAGCACCGGGGCCTGAGCCCAGCCTCAAGATGGAGAAGGATCGGAGTCACGTGACTAAGCAAATAATTAAGCTCACCCTGAAGATACTCTACATGCTGACCGGAGAGGTGAGGAGGATTCTGGGAGGTCACATGACATCACTCTTATCTCTATTAATAAAAACACAGACCTGACTGGAGAGGTGAGGAGGATTCTGGGAGGTCACATGACATCTCTCTTATCTCTATTAATAAAGCACAGACCTGACCGGAGAGGTGAGGAGGATTCTGGGAGGTCACATGACATCACTCTTATCTCTATTAAAAAAAAAACACAGACCTGACCGGAGAGGTGAGGAGGATTCTGGGAGGTCACATGACATCACTCTTATCTCTATTAAAAAAAAAACACAGACCTGACCGGAGAGGTGAGGAGGATTCTGGGAGGTCACATGACATCACTCTTAGCTCTATTAATAAAACACAGACCTGACCGCAGAGGTGAGATCTTGACTTGTCGGAAGGAAATTTCATAATGTTCTTCTTTATATAGGTTTATGTTCCCGATACAAACTCCAGCGATTGTGTGACACCCGGGAGCCACCCCCTTGTCTCAGGTGGATGGAGGGGGATCCAGAGCTCCACCAAGGACCCTCCTCCTCCCTCTGTGATGATTGAGAAAAACAATGTCAAGATCCTAGAAGTCATCCAGAAGATCATTGAGCTGCTGACAGGAGAGGTGAGCGGTGCCGGGAATTCTGGGACATTATCCAGTAACAGACAAGGGATGTGTCTGGATGGTGACGGTATCATTGTGTGTGTCAGGTTCCTATAAGGTGTCAGGATGTCACTGTCTATTTCTCCATGGAGGAGTGGGAGTATATAGAAGGACACAAGGATCTCTACAAGGACGTCATGATGGAGAATCAGCCGCCCCTCACATCACCGGGTAAGAGGAGACTTTTATTGTAAAGGAGAGAGCAGTACGGAGGGTCCATCTAGATCCCCCATCTGACTCAATGATCTGACCGCCCTTACGCGTTACGTCCGATCAAGCATTTATTGTCCCTTGTTTATTAAGAGGTCTATAAGCAGTGCTTTGTATTCAGTCAGTGTGTGTGTTTCCTACAGATGGATCCAGTAATGGGAACCCACCAGAGAGATGTCCCCGTCCTCTGTATTCCCGGGACTCCACACAGGAAGAAATCATCCCTGAGGATTCTGCTGAAGAACTCCACCAGCCCTTTCACCAAACGGTCTCTGAGGTATATCATACAATGAGGAGACATTTTCATGTCGTATTGTTATCGCAAGGGAGGCTTACATTCTTTGTGATAGCAATAAAAGCGCCCCCAGTCCCCGCACACAGTAGTAGGTCACGCCCACATATGTAAACGGTGTTTGCGTCACACATATGAGGTATCGGCGCGAACGTCCGAGCGAGAGCAGCAATTCTAGCACTAGACCTTCTCTGTAACTCTAAACTGGTCAGCAAAAATTGAAAGTGTCGCCTATGGAGATTTTTAAGCTCCGTAGTTTGGCGCTATTCCACGAGCGTGCGCAATTTTGAAGTGTGACATATTGGGTTTCTATTTACTTGGTGTAACAGCATGTTTCACATTTTACAAAAAAAAATTGGGGTATATATTATGTTCTCAATATGCAGGTTAAGAGCCTTGCCCCTTTTTGTGATTCGGCACTGCGTCGCTTTAACTGATAATTGCGCGGTCGTGCGACGTGGCTCCCAAACAAAATTGGCGTCCTTTTTTCCCCACAAATAGAGCTTTCTTTTGGTGGTATTTGATCACCTCTGCGGTCTTTATTTGTTGTGCTATAAACAAAAATAGAGCGACAATTTTGAAAAAAAAAACAATATTTTTTACTTGTTGCTGTAATAAATATCCCCCAAAAAGATATATAAATTTTTTTTCCCTCAGTTTAGGCCGATACGTATTCTTCTACCTATTTTTGGTAAGAAAAATCGCAATAATCGTTTATCGATTGGTTTGCGCAAAATTTATAGCGTTTACAAAAGAGGGGATAGTTTTATGCCATTTTTATTAATATTTTTTTTTTTTACTACTAATGGCGGCGATCGGAGATTTTTTTCGTGACTGCGACATTATGGCGGACACTTCGGACACTTTTGACACATTTTTAGGACCATTGTCATTTTCACAGTGAAAAGTGCTATAAAAATGCACTGATTACTGTAAAAATTAGAATTGCCGTTTAGGAGATAATCACTAAGGGGGCGCTTTAGGGGTTAAGTGTGACCTCATATGTGTTTCTAACTGTAGGGGGGTGGGGCTGGACGTGTGACGTCAGTGATCGTCTTTCCCTATATCAGGGAACAGACAATCACTGACATTGCCACAGAGAAGAACGGGGAAGGTGTGTTTACACTCACCTCTCCCCGTTCTTCAGCTCCTGTGACAGATCGCGGGACACCGGCGGCGATCGGGTCCCGCGGGCGCGGTCACGGAGCTTCGGGTCGCGGGCGCGCGACCCACGGCTGGCCATTTAAAGAGGACGTACCCATACGTGATTGTGCCCAGCCGTGCCATTCTGCCGATGTATATGGACGCTGGGCGGTCCTTAAGTGGTTAACGTGTATTTTTTTTTATGTTTATTAACACGTATTTTTTCCCCAAAAAAAAATTGCGTTTGCTACGCATTTTTTGTACATCGGTTTTTCAAAGACCACCCTTTTATTCTTTAGGGTCTCTGCTAAAAAGTGGTTCTATTATCCTGACTGGACGTCTATTGACGTCCAGCAGGATAATATGCCGGCGAGCGCCCGTGGGGGCGCGCAGCACAGCAATCGGTGATGCGAGGTGTCAGTCTGACACCCTGCATTTCCGATCCCGGCGGAGGCTCTTTACCACGTGATCAGCTGTTGTCCAATCACGGCTGATCACGATGTAAACAGGAAGAGCCATCGATCTGCTCTTCCTCGCTCGCGTCTGACAGACGTGAGTAGAGGAGAGCTGATCGGCGGCTCCCCTGATTGTTTATCAGCGCAGCCCCCCCCCCCCCCCCCCCCACGGAAGCCTACACTTGACCACCAGGGAAACCCCAAGCATGTGGATGGCCAGGTACATCCCCCATGGCCATCCACATATGCAAATTTATGCCAAATACGTGCCAATCAGTGCCCACAAATAGGCACTGATTATTGTGAAACACCTTAAATCTGTGATGCCCAGCAATGCCACCCATCAGTGCCCACCTATCAGTGACCATCAGTGCCCATCCATGCCACCTATCAGTGCCACCCATAAGTACCCATCAGTGCCGCTTATTGGTGCCCATCAGTGCCTCCTAGGAGTGCCACATACCAGTGCCACCTATGAGTGCCCATTAGTGCCGCCTATCGGTGTCCATCATCAGTGCCACCTCATCGGTGCCGCCTTATCCGTGCCCGTCATTGAAGTAGAAAACTTACTTATTTACAAAAAATATATAAATTGTGACCTCATCACGCGATGGCTTTGCCTTTATCTTATCTCGATATTTCAGTTCCAAATTAACTGACACTTTTTTTTTTTTCGTCTCGTTTTTTTTTTAGAATGAACATTCGGATATTTGGACGATTGACTCCGATCCGGGAATGGAGGAGGAGGGAGAACCGTTCTCAGAAAGTAACCTGCAGGAGGACAAAGAGGAGGAGGAAATGGCAAATTATATCGGCACAGGCGAGTAGGAGATCCTAAATCCTAGAAAATCGCACGCAAAATCCCGCTTTCGCAGCGGCCGTACGGTAATCTGATTATTAGTACACCGCTTTCGAGAGCCGATCAGAACAGTTCATCCAAAAATGTTCGAAAAGGGACAACCAGGGGCGGCTCTTTCGTTTTCTTTAGGCCCCAGTTTTGAGGGACAGGGGACCTTAACGCAGAACACTGACTCAGGAGCGGGGGCCGCCAGCGTCCCTAGCAACCAGTAAATATCGGTGACGCCCCCCCCCCCCCCCCTTGTGACGTCAATGACCTGTATAAGTGATCCTGCGCAGAGCTGTCGGCCCTGTAGCAGTAAAATTGCTATCGGGCGGTCGGCAAGTGGTTAAAGAGGACCCGTGTAGCCGCTGCCTGACGTTTGTTGGCTCCTCCCATATTGGGGTTCTATAAGGAGTATAATAATAGTGGTTTTTATTTATATGTAATCCTATTTTTCTTTTTTTTTTTTTCAGATGATTCGAGTGTTGCCAGTACCCCAGACAGATGTACCGACCCCGACACCGACCACATTTATCCCCAAGAGTATTCACTGAATGAGACGCCATACAAAAGATTTAAAAAGGTGCCGTATTGCTTGGTAACCTGGAAGATGGGGGGGCGGGGCTTAACCACTTGCCCACCGGGCCTATTCTGGCACTTCTCTCCTTCATGTGAAAATCACAATTTTTTTGCTAGAAAATTAATCAGAACCCCCAAACATTATATATTTTTTTTTAGCAGACATCCTAGGGAATAAAATGGCAGTCATTGCAATACTTTTTGTCACACCGTATTTGCGCAGCGGTCTTACAAGCGCACTTTTTTGGGGAAAAAATCACTTTTTTGAATAAAAAAATAAGACAACAATAATTTTTGCCCAATTTTTTTATACATTGTGAAAGATAATGTTACGCCGAGTAAAATGATACCCAACATGACACGCTTAAAAATAGCGCCCGCTCGTGGCATGGCGTCAAACTTTTACCCTTAAAAATCTCGATAGGCGACGTTTAAAAAATTCTACAGGTTGCATTTTTTGAGCTACAGAGTAGGTTTAGGGCTAGAATTATTGCTCTCGCTCTAACGATCGCGGCGATACCTCACTTGTGTGGTTTGAACACCGTTTTCATATTCGGGCGCTACTCGCGTATGCGTTCGCTTTTGCGCGCGAGCTCGTCGGGACGGGGCGTTTTTAAAAATTTTTTTTTTGTTTTCTTATTTATTTTTATTTATTTTTATAATTTTTTACACTGAAATAAAAAAAATAAAAAAAATGATCACTTTTATTTCTATTACAAGGAATGTAAACATCCCTTGTAATAGAAAAAAAGCATGACAGGTCCTCTTAAATATGAGATCTGGGGTCAAAAAGACCTCACATCTCATATTTGGGCTTAAATGCATAAAAAGAAAAAAAAATTAAACTGTCATTTTTTTTAAATGACAGAAAAAATAAATGTTGCTTTAAGACGCTGGGCGGGACTGACGTTTTGACGTCACTTCCGCCCAGCAGAGCTATGGGGACGGGCGAAGGAGATTTTTCCTTCAGTCTCGTCCCCAGTCACTTGCCGAACGGACCCGATCGCCTCCGCCGCTACGGTAAGCGGAGGAAGGCGCGGGAGAGCGGCGGGAGGGGGGGGGCGAATCCACCGCGGAGACCGCCGTTATCGTTTACAGGAGTGTTGGCACTAAAGATGCATACCTCGGTTGTGGCAGCAGCTGCTGCCGTTACCGAGATATACATCTTTAAAAACAGGACGTCTTTTAGACATGAGGCGGTGGGCAAGTGGTTAAAGTGTATCTCTAGCCAAAACTTTTTTTTTTAGTTTTAGATGGGGTGTAGAAGGTTTAGGCCTTACTCACACCATGGTGCAGATAGATACTTTTTTTTTTTCTACACGCCTTCTGCAAGAGCGCAAAGAAAACACATTTTCTCTATTGGGTAGATTCAGGTAGGGGCGCGTAAAAATCTAGGTCGGCGTAGCCTAGCGTGTTTACACTACGCCGCCTTAAGTAAGAGAGGCAAGTACATGATTCACAAAGTGCTTCCCTCCTTACTTAGGGCGGCGTAGTGTAAATGCGGCGGGCGTAAGGGCGCCTAATTCAAATGGGTTGAGGGGGGGCGTGTTTTATGGTAATGAGGCTTGACCTCACGTTTTTGACGTTTTTTTTTTGTCACTGCGCATGCGCCGGGCGACTACATTTCCCAGTGTGCATTGCGGTTACGTACGCCGCGCGGGCCTATTGATTTCGACGTGGACGTAAACAACGTAAATCCCGATTCGCGGACGACTTACGCAAACAACGTTAAAATTTCGAATCTCGCGGCGGGAACGGCCGCCATACTTTAACATTGTTATTCCACCTCATAGGTGGAATAACTTTAGGCCTCCTAAGGCCTTACGGAAACGGCGTAAATCGACTGCGGCGGCCGGGCGTACGTTCGTGAATCGGCGTACAAACTAATTTACATAATCTACGCCGACCGCAATGGAAGCGCCACCTAGCGGCCATCCGAAAAATTGCAAGCTAAGATAGAACGGCGCAAGCCGTCCTATCTTAGATATGTTTAAGCATATCTCTGTTTGAGCATACGCTTAAACATACGGCGGCGTAGATTCTGAGTTAGGCCGGCTTATCTACTGATAAGTCGGCCTAACTCTACCTGAATCTACCTAAATGTGCCCTGCTCATAACACCGATATCACATGCAGATTTTATTCTTCTCTATGCAATGTGTGGGCAGTTTTCTGGGTGGGGAAAAAAAAAACGACATCAACAATGTGACGTGAACAAAGCACATAAAAGACGCAACGTGAAAACCAATGTCAATGTGCATAAAAACTCAAAAGGCTAAGAAGATATAAAAATTGTCTGTAGTAAAAAAAAAGGCGGATGGCACAAATAAGTGGTATACTAAAACTTTACCACCTCCTGCCCCGAGTGACGGCTACGGCGCGGGCCTTAATTGCCGTATAACGTCCTCCCGTGCGTGAGCTGCCTGTGCGCCCCCTACAGGGGGCGCGCGCGGGCGCACTCTGTGATTGCCGACCCCTTACCACGTGATCAGCTGTCAGCCAATGACAGATGATCACGTGATGTAAACAGAAGATCGGTAATCGTTAATTAATATAAGACCCGGGCTTCTTTTCGGGGGAAACACGCGCTTCCCAAAACTATTCTTTTTTTTTTTTTTTATTCCAGCCCCCCCCTATGTACCAATATACCGTATATACTCGAGTATAAGCCGAGTTTTTCAGCACTTTTTTTTGTGCTGAAAATGCCTCCCTCGGCTTATACTCGAGTCACCTTTTTGCGCCTGATCTCCCGGACTTTGGGGACCCGGAACCGGCCGGACCCCAAACTTGGCACAAATGTAGCCCCACTTTTCCTCTACAAGCGTGCAAAGATTGTTGCCCGGGAGACCTACGGCTGGGGAGCACCGATTTTTTTTTTCAAAGCCGGGCACCTCTTCCATAGACTCCCATGTTAAACGGTCATTTCTCCACCGGTTCAGTGTACTCGAGAGGGGTGAGCATCCTTATTAAGCGGGATACACAGTTTTCGCCTTTGGATGTTAAAACCGACCCGGAGGGCCGTTTTGTATTTATTTTGTGCTCCCTCTATGGGACTAAGTGTATATTAGCCGGTCTCTATATCCCCCCCCCGTACTCATCTAGCATACTTAAGGTGCTGGCTGATTATGTGGCCAAATATCCAGGGGTACCTGCAATGGTCCTGGGGGACTTTAACAATTACTTAGATTACACGAAGGATAAACTGGCCTCACGTCTTGCTGGGCTGGGGGGGGGGCCTACGGGCCCTACTCCCTTTGCCCGCCTTCTGATAGAAATGGGCCTTACTGACGTTTGGAGGGTGCGCAACCCGGAGGCAAAAGTATATTCATGCCAATCGGCATCGGTTGGAGGCTTGTCGAGAATTGATATGGTACTTGGTACTAACATGATGTTGCCCTTGGTCCTGTCCTCCCAATATCATCCCAGGCAAATTTCCGATCATTCCCCGATCACAGTAGACGTTAAATTAGGGGCTGTCAGGGGAAATTGTCTATGGAAACTTAATCCCTTTTGGCTGTCTCTCATACCGGACCCTGATCCAATCCCGGCATTGTTGAAGGAGTTTTTTATTCATAATATGGACTCTGCGGGACTGGGTACGGTGTGGGAGGCGGCCAAGGCATTTTTACGTGGCCAATTTATTAGGGTCATCTCCCAGATCAAAACTAAAACCAAAGAATGGGAAAAGTTCGTGTTAACTGAAGCCCAAAGGCTGGAAGCCGCCTATATAGAAAATCCTAATGATTCTACTAAGAGATCCTGGTTGGCTTCCCAGTCATTGTTAGAGCAGCTTTCCCTACAATTGGCAGAAAACAAAAGGTTCTTTTTACAGCAATCACACTTTGAAGAAGGGGAGAATACAGGGCACATGCTGGCGATGCTGGCCAAGTCTCAGCAGCCCACCTCACATATATTGGCAATTCAGGACGAGAGGGGGAACACGTGTTACTCCACCCGATCTATCCTAGACACGTTTTCTAATTTTTTTCAGGATGTATATACGTCTAAGGTACAGCCTACCCAGGGGGAGCTTTCTTCCTTTCTGGATAGGTATCCCATTCCTAAGTTGTCCCCATCCGACGCGGCGCTCTTGAACGCCCCGTTGACTGAGGATGAACTATTGGAAGCCTTGGCACATGCACAGAACGGCAAGGCACCGGGAGCGGATGGTCTGCCTGCTGAGGTTTTTAAGAGATATTCAGAACAGCTTCTACCAATGCTCCTGAAAGTCTATAACTGTGCCCTTGAAACTGGTGTGCTCCCCCCCTCTATGAGTGAGGCTATCATAGTAGTGATATTGAAACCTGGCAAGGATGCAATGTCACCGGATGCATATAGGCCGATTTCCTTATTAACGTTCGATATTAAATTACTTGCAAGGGCTCTCGCTAACAGATTGTCCAGGTGCATCCAACAGGTGGTGCACAGGGATCAATCGGGATTCATCCCAACCAGGTCTACTGCCCAGAATCTGCGCAGACTGTTTCTTAATTTGCAGGTGCCAGTTGACAATCCCGGAGATCGGGCCATTTTCTCGCTGGACGCAGCTAAAGCGTTTGATAGCGTTGAGTGGCCCTATCTCTGGGAGGTCCTGGAGAGATTTGGAGTGGGTAGTACATTTATTAAGTGGGTTCAACTATTGTATAGCGCCCCAATGGCCAGGATGCGGGTAAATGGCGAGCTTTCCGAACCATTTCGACTTTTTCGAGGCACGCGGCAGGGGTGCCCTCTTTCACCCCTGTTGTTTGCCTTGGCCCTAGAACCTCTGGCCATACATATTAGAGCTACACGAGATATAGTAGGCTTTTGCAGAGGACCCAGGCAGGACATAGTCTCCTTATACGCGGATGATACCCTAATATATCTTGGGGACATGGGAGCCTCCCTGAGCAAGGTGATGTCCCTGATTGCCGCCTTCGGGCAGTTGTCAGGGTTTAGTATAAATTGGAATAAGTCGGTGCTTCTACCGCTTGACCCCCTGACACATCGGTTACCCGAGTGTGCTAGAGATATACAATTAGTGGAGGAATTCAAATATCTAGGCATTCAGGTTACGGCTGACCCGAACCAATATCTCCAGCTTAATTTGGCCCCACTCTTACGAAAGTTTCGGGCAAAGTGCTCAGCCTGGCTTAAGTTACCTCTTTCAGTTACAGGAAGGACTAACTTGGTCAAGATGATTTGGGCCCCGCAGCTACTTTACATATTTCATAACGCCCCGATATGGATCCCCCATATGTGGTTTGCTCAAATAGATGCCCAATTCAGGAGTCTGATATGGGGCAACAAGGTGGCTCGTATCGGTCTCTCCTCTTTACAGCTAGCCAAGGATCAGGGTGGTATGGCGGTTCCTCACGCTAGATACTACTTTGTGGCCTCGCAGCTTCAGCACCTCGGGGGCTGGGGTGGCGAGGACGCAGAAGATCCTATCCGCTTGTTGGTGACGCCTTGTGGCTCGGAGCTGACCGCGCTTTCCCATCTAGAGGCAGGACTTACGCACATTTCGAGCTCGTTGCCCACTGTTAAGCTATTGAATTCGGTATGGAAGTACACCAGGACGTTGCTACGCATAACAGGTATATGTTCATTTACACCAATATGGAACAACAAATACTTGACTGAACTCTTTAAACTTAAGGACTTTCGGTCTTGGGAGTTGGCAGGCATACGTTACATTCCACAACTATATAGAGGAGCAATTTTTAAATCATTTACAGATCTTAGAGAGGAATTTGCACTAAATAGATCCCAATTCTATCGTTATCTACAACTGAGGCATGCGATACAAGCTGAAACTAGGCTTTCACAACTTAGACTTTCAACTCACCCCTTAATGGCAGAGGTATTTATGAACAAGGACAGGAAGGGTATGATCTCTAATGTGTATAAGATATTGCTTGACTGCACACATGACGCCTCCTCCCTACCGTGTAGGAGGGGTTGGGAGAGGGATTTAGGTCCAATAGACGGAGAAACTTGGGAGCTGTGCCTTACCTCAGCCCCACTGGTTTCTGTATCGGCGTCTCGCAGACTTTCTCACTTGTTTATGCTTCATAGGGTGTACAGGACCCCAGTACGCTTGCATAGGTGGGGGTGTCGGGACTCTCCCCTTTGTCCAAAATGTAGTGCACAAGAAGGGGATTTGCTACATATGCTGTGGAAATGTCCAAAATTGTTCCGTTATTGGAACTTTGTTGTTACCACCATTTCCCAGGCATATCAAGTGCCAATCCCGCAAGATCCGATTGTATGTTTGCTCGGGGCTCTGGAGATTCCATCGCTCTCGCCTAATGACCACAATGCAATACTCCGCCTGCTATACATAGCTAGAACGGCGATTGCGAGGCTCTGGATATCTCCTAGGGTACCGACAAGCAAGCAATGGACGGATGATGTTAATAGATTGCTGATCAGGGAAAAAATTACCTACCAACATAGAAATGCGTCACGAAAATTTTATTCTATGTGGCAACCCTGGCTCAATGTGCCGGGACTAGGGCCCCCACAACTTATCATGGATAGATTGTTGATGGGATAATCCCTTACCGCATTGAACCTATGAAAATCTATGGTAGTTTGGAGACCAATAAGATCTGGGTTTGTGCCCCCCCCCCCCCCCTCCCTCATTCGTTTACCCCCTCCCCCGACATCCTCCCTTCTCCGGCCTTTACCTTCTGCAGTCAGGCCTCACTGTATATGTTTTAGGTGGTAGTGCTAATTGATCTTGGGTTAAATTTAGAGGGAAAAAAAAAAGGGGAAAAAAAAATAAAAAAAATAAAAAAAAAATGGGGGGAGACAGACAAGTTGGTATTGGTATCACCCAGGTCGTGCTTAGTTCCGCCCCAGAAGGGCACTGTTCATATATGTTTCGTACTTCTATATATGCTGCTGTGAAAAAATCAATACAGGATGTTTAATTGCAATTTTTATCTGGCAAGAGGGGCGGGTTATTTTGCTGGGTGGAACTCTCCGTGTATCTCTTTTGTGGGGAAATGTCTCTCTCCCTTCTGAGGAAATGTTAAAATGTTTATACTGGTATCCAGAAATATGTATAACAGTGTATTGTGTACTGTGTGATTTACATTGTCTATACCAATAAATATCTTTTGATTTAAAAAAAAAAAACGGTCATTTCTCCGGTGACTTTGGGGACCTGGTACCTGGACCCCCAAACTTGGCACACATGTAGCCCCATTTCTCCTCTACGGTTTGTTGTCTGGGGGACCTACGGCTGGGGAGCACTGATTTTTCAAAGCCGGGCACCCCTTCCATAGACTCCCATGTTAAACGTCAGTCTAGTCATGGACACAGTGAGGCATGGGCATATTATGGCATGGACACAGTGAGGAATGGGCACATTATGGCATGGACACAGGGAGAAATGGGCACATTATGGCATGGACACAGGGAGGAATGGGCACATTATGGCATGGACACAGTGAGGCATGGGCATATTATGGCATGGACACAGTGAGGCATGGGCACATTATGGCATGGACACAGTGAGGAATGGGCACATTATGGCATGGACACAGTGAGGAATGGGCACATTATGGCATGGACACAGTGAGGAATGGGCACATTATGGCATGGACACAGTGAGGAATGGGCACATTATGGCATGGACACAGTGAGGAATGGGCACATTATGATATGGACACAGTGAGGAATGGGCACATTATGGCATGGACACAGGGAGGAATGGGCACATTATGGCATGGACACAGTGAGGAATGGGCACATTATGGCATGGACACAGTGAGGAATGGGCACATTATGGCATGGACACAGGGAGGAATGGGCACAGTGAGGCATGGACACAGTGAGGCATGGACACAGTGAGGAATGGGCACATTATGGCATGGACACAGGGAGGAATGGGCACATTATGGCATGGACACAGGGAGGAATGGGCACATTATGGCATGGACACAGGGAGGAATGGGCACATTATGGCATGGACACAGGGAGGAATGGGCACAGTGAGGCATGGACACAGTGAGGCATGGACACAGTGAGGAATGGGCACATTATGGCATGGACACAGTGAGGAATGGGCACATTATGGCATGGACACAGTGAGGAATGGGCACATTATGATATGGACACAGTGAGGAATGGGCACATTATGGCATGGACACAGGGAGGAATGGGCACATTATGGCATGGACACAGTGAGGAATGGGCACATTATGGCATGGACACAGTGAGGAATGGGCACATTATGGCATGGACACAGGGAGGAATGGGCACAGTGAGGCATGGACACAGTGAGGCATGGACACAGTGAGGAATGGGCACATTATGGCATGGACACAGGGAGGAATGGGCACATTATGGCATGGACACAGGGAGGAATGGGCACATTATGGCATGGACACAGGGAGGAATGGGCACAGTGAGGCATGGACACAGTGAGGCATGGACACAGTGAGGAATGGGCACATTATGGCATGGACACAGTGAGGAATGGGCACATTATGGCATGGACACAGTGAGGAATGGGCACATTATGGCATGGACACAGTGAGGAATGGGCACATTATGGCATGGACACAGTGAGGAATGGGCACATTATGGCATGGACACAGTGAGGAATGGGCACATTATGATATGGACACAGTGAGGAATGGGCACATTATGGCATGGACACAGGGAGGAATGGGCACATTATGGCATGGACACAGTGAGGAATGGGCACATTATGGCATGGACACAGGGAGGAATGGGCACATTAAAGTGGAGGTTCACCCTAAAAACAAGTATATACCATTCAATCCAGAATACTGCCGACATGTACAGTATGCTGTTTTATTTATTTTTTTCGGTTTACATACCGTAGTATAGGTATTCCCCCCCCCCCCCCCCCGGCTTCCGGGTAGTGAATCCCGCGGGAGTGGGCGTTCCTATTCAGAGACTAAGTGATTGACGTATGACAAAAGCTTCCCCACCGGCGCATAATGCGCGTCACCAGTTTCCGAAAAAAAGCCGAACGTTGGTGCGCAGGCGCCGTATAGCCCTGACTCGCAGTTCGGCTTCTTTCGGAAACCGGTGACGCGCATTATGCGCCGGGGGTGAAGCTTTTGTCATACGTCAATCACTTAGTCTCTGAATAGGAACGCCCACAATGAGATCACGAGTCCCGTTTTTTAGTGGTTTCAAATGTTTTCCCAACTGTAATGTATATTTTGTAGCCCTTGACAATGTATACATTTTGTGCTTCACACCTAGGAGGACAATCTGAACATTGTGGTGATCGACATTGAAGACGAGGACGAAGATGAAGAGGCCGACGGGCTTTGTAAGGAGAAGGAAATGCCTGCAGAGATCAGCCCAGGTGAGGAAGAAACACTAAATCCAGGAAAACAGTCCCAGATCTCCTCCTTGTTTAGTCACTTAACCACTTAAGACCCGGACCTTTAGGCAGCTAAAGGACCCGGCCAGGTTTTGCGATTCGGCACTGCGTCGCTTTAACTGACAATCGCGCGGTCGTGCGCAAACGACGTAAAACGTGAAAAATTTGACGCGGTTCCGACGTCCATACTTAACATTGGCTGCGCCATCTTTTTGGTGGTTTATCTTTACGCCTGAAAACGCCTTACGTAAACGGCGTATCTCTACTGCGACGGGCAAGCGTACGTTCGTGAATAGGCGTATCTCGCTGATTTACGTATTCTAGGCGTAAATCAGCGTACACACCCCTAACGGCCAGCGTAAATAGACTTCTAAGATACGACGGCGCCGGCGGTCGTATCTTAGCAACATTTAGGCGTATCTCAATTTGAGAATACGCTTAAATATATGACGGCGCAGATTCGGAGTTACGACGGCGCAGATTCGGAGTTACGCCGGCGTATCTACTGATACGCCGTCGTATCTCTACCTGAATCTGGCTATAAGACTGGGATGCCATTACGTTCATGTGCGTGTAAAGGCAGGCGTCCCAATACTTTTGACAATATAGTGTATATCACCCTTTCCGATCCATCGATGTTGCGGTAGGTTGCTGGTTAGCAAGTGGTTAATCTACAGATCTCAGGCAGGAAGGGGTTAAAGTCTCAGGTTATGCAAACATTGCAGAGTGTCCTGAAGGGATGAAGACTTCCTGCAATGTTTGCATTACAACAATGAACAATTTTGACAAAATCTAAGGCCCAGATCCACAAAGAAGTTGCGGCGGCGTATCTATTGATACGCCGCGTAAGTTCTACGATGCCCCGTCGTATCTTTGTTTTGTATCCACAAAACAAGATACGCCTGAATGTGGGCTCGATCCGACTGACGTACGTCTTAGTACGCCGTCGGATCTTAGGTGCATATTTTCGCTGGCCGCTAGGTGGCGCTTCCGTTGATTTCCGCGTAGAGTATGCAAATTAGCTAGATACGCCGATCCTCAAATGTACGCCTGCCCGGCGCATTTTTTTTTTACGTCGTTTACGTAAGGCTTTTTTCGGCGTAACGTTACCCCTGGGTCTATGAGGCGTACGCAATGCTAAGTATGGATGTCGGGACAGCGTCGAATTTTCCGTCGTTTGCATAAAACGTTTGCGAATAGGGCTTTTTGTGTAAATTACATTCACGTCGAAAGCATTGACTATTTGCGACGTGATTACGAGGATGCGCACTGGGATACTCCCACGGACGGCGCACGCGCCGTTAAAAAGTCAAGTTGTATTAACATAAAACACCCCCACATCTTATCCATTTGAATTGCGCGCCCTTACGCCGAAACACAGTTCCACTACGCCTCCGTAACTTACGGCGCAAATTCTTTCAGGATACGGAAAATACGCTGTAAGTTACGGCGGCGTAGTGTATCTTAGGCCTCGTACACACGACCGAACATGTCTGCGGAAACTGGTCCGTCGGACCAGTTTCCGCGGACATGTTCGGTCGTGTGTACGGCCGACCGGACAATTTTCTGGCGGATCGGACAGTTTCCAGCGGACAAATGTTTCTTAGCATGCTAAGAAACATGTCCGCTGGAAGCCTGTCCGTCGGACATGTTCGGTCGTCTGTACGACTCACCGGACATGTCCGCTCGGCCGACAGCCCTCGCATGCGTCGAAGTGATTCGACGCATGCGTGGAAGCATTGACCTTCCAGGGTCGCGCACGTCGCTGCGTCATCGTCGCGGTGACGGCGCGGCCACGTCACCGCGTTCGCTGTCCGCGGGAAATTTGGTCTGATGGTGTGTACAGCTATCAGACCAAAATCCGGCAGCGGACATGTCCGATGAAAACGGTCCGCGGACCGTTTTCATCGGACATGTCCCGTCGTGAGGCCTTAGAAACGCTACGCCTGCCTAAAGATAGGCAGATATTTGTGGATCTGGCCCTAAATGTTTTATTTTTTTTCCCCTCCACAGATTTTGGACATGGGGCTCATCCTTTAGACTTATTCCGCTGTCCCCCCTTCCCATCCAATTACCAGATGAAACACAGCGACTTTTACCAAAGCGTCCACGCTCCCAGCAACTTCAACTCCAGCGCCAACCTGTACACCCCCAACCTCAGCCGCAACCCGTACGGAAAATACCTACGAGACGTGGACCCGGGGGCCAACGTGCCGGCGAGAGCCGCCACCAAGCAGCATATGTGCAACGAGTGCGGCAAGTGCTTCGCACACAACAGCGACCTCCTGATCCACAAGCGGCTGCACCGCGGCAAGGTGCCGTTCATCTGCTCCGTCTGCGGCAAGCTCTTCAGCAGCAACTCCTACCTCATGGTGCACCTGAGGCTCCACGCCGGCGAGAAGCCCTTTTCCTGCACGGAGTGCGGCAAAAGCTTCAAGAGCAACTCCCACCTGGTGACGCACATGCGCATCCACCGCGGCGAGAAGCCCTTCGTCTGCGCCGAGTGCGGCAAGAGCTTCAACGACAAGTCGAACTTCGGCCGCCACAAGCGCATACACACGGGGGAGAAGCCGTACACCTGCGACCTGTGCGGCCGAGGCTTCAACCGCAAAGCCAACCTCTTGATCCACGAGCGCACGCACACGGGCGAGAAGCCGTACTGCTGCGCCGAGTGCGGCAAGCGCTACACCAGCAAGGCAGAGCTGGTCCGCCACCGGCTCTTCCATTCCAGCAGTAAGCAGTTCTCCTGCCCGGAGTGCCCGGAAAAGTTTGCGGACAAGTCGAGCCTCCTTGTTCACCAAATTGCTCACCAGAGGGAGAGGCCTTACACCTGTGGTGAATGCGGCAAGTCCTTCACCAACAACTCGCAGCTGGTGACGCACGAGCGCATCCACAAGGGAGAAAAGCCCTTCGAGTGTCAGGAGTGCGGGAGGAGCTTCAACGACAAGTCCAACTTCATCCGCCACAAGAGGATCCACACGGGGGAGAAGCCATATGCCTGCTTCCAGTGCGGCAAAGTGTTCAACCGCAAGGCCAACCTCCTCCTGCACCACCGGACTCACACGGGAGAGAAACCATTTAGTTGCATGCAGTGCGGGAAGTGCTTTAGCAGTAACTCCGGACTAGTCGCCCATCAGAGACTTCACACGGGTTAAGTAGACCATAAACATGACCACATCCTTGCGATGCCAGGAGCAAACAAGGAGCCGTGACAGGACCCCGAAATTGTCTTTTTTTTTACAATCTTTTATATACTGCAATGTGCACTGTAAAAGAAACAAACACAGAATGAATGGGCTGCATGTCACCTGAGACAATGGTGTTCCTAACCTTTCATGCAACCGGTTCTAGTAGTATGCGGAAGCCTTTGGAAGGGGCATTTTTTGTATTTATTTTTCACACGCTGCATGTTTTTCCCAGTAGGAGAAGCAAAGGCAGAATTATCATTCAGCACTTAAGCCGATAGTAAAGCATTCCCCTTTATCCCACACATGATTGGCTATAGAAGAATGGCCTTCATTAGCATGCCAGGAGAGGATTAGAAACCTTGGCAAGCTCAGATTTTTTTGATTTTTTTTGTCTGGCTCTTCTATACTTTAACATACTCATCTCCAATGCTGCAGAACCAAACACAGAATGAACAGGCAGCAGATTGCCAGACACAGACCGATGCTCACCTCACTACACTCCATTGGCTGTAGGGAATTCACAGGATCTTAGAAAGGTTCTGAATTTTGTTTAGAGAACCATTTTACTGAAATACACTACACACAAACATGTGTTTTACCCGGATTCAGGTATACTTACGACGGGTGTATCAGTAGATACGCCGTCGTAAGTCCGAATCCGCGCCGTCGTATCTTTAGGCGTATTCTCAAACTGATATACGCTTAACTGTTGCTAAGATACGACCGGCGTAAGTCTCCTACGCCGTCGTATCTTAGCTGCATATTTACGCTGGCCGCTAGGGGCGTGTACGTGGATTTACGCCGAGAATATGTAATTGAGCTAGATACGCCTATTCACGAACGTACGTACGCCTGTCGCAGTAAGAAACGACGTTTACGTAAGGCGTTTTTCAGGCGTAAAGGTAAACCACCTAAAAGATGGCGCAGCCAATGTTAAGTATGGACGTCGGAACAGCCGTCGAATTTCACGTCGTTTGCGTAAGTCGTATGCGAATGGGGCTGGGCGTAGGTTACGTTCACGCATTGACTATTTGCAACGTGATTTTGAGCATGCGCACTGGGATACGTCCACGGACGGCGCATGCGCCGTTCGTTAGGCGCGTCATTTACGTGGGGGTCACGATTCATTACCATACAACACGCCCACTACCAGCCTACTTTGAATTACGCGGGCTTACGCTGGCCCATTTACGCTACGCCGACGTAACTTAGGGAGCAAGTGCTTTGTGAATACAGTACTTGCCTCGCTATGTTACGTCGGCGTAGTGCAAATGGGATGCGCTATGCCGAACTAGAGAAGCGCCGCTCCACCTGAATCCGGCTATATGTCCCTATCTCCAAGAGAGACAGACACACAATGAATAGGCAGTATGTCCCTATCTCCGAGAGAGCCAGACACACAATGAATAGGCAGTATGTCCCTATCTCCGAGAGAGCCAGACACACAATGAATAGGCAGTATGTCCCTATCTCCGAGAGAGCCAGACACACAATGAGGAGGTAATATAAACTGATCTCCAAGAAAGACAGACACAGAATGAACAGGCAGTATGTACCTAGGGCCACCTGTGGCTAGGGAATTCCCCCTTCTCCTCACAACTGAGGCTTGGGAATACCTCTTCCTACGAGGTTCAAGAATCCCCCTCCTACTCACTCCTGAGGCTGGGGAATTTCCCTTCCTCTTCTCACCCGAGGCTAGGGAATCCCTCTCCTTCACACGCCTATGGCTAGGAAACCCCCCTTTGTTCTCCACACTCCTGAGGCTAAGGAATTCCCCTTCTCCTCACACGTAAGTCTAGTAAATTCATCTTCAAGTGTGAGGAAAAAAATAAAATTTCCTAGCCTCAGGTGTTATGCGAAGGAGGCGAATTCCATAGCCTCAGGTGTGGAGAAGAAGGGGGATTCGCTATATTTAGGTGTGAGGAAAAAGGGGGGAATTCCATAGGCTTAGGTGAGAAGAGGAATGAGAATTCCCTAGCCTCCGGTGTGAGGAGAAGGAAGGGAATTCCCTAGCCTCAGGTGTGAGGAGAGGGGGAATTCCCTAGACTCAGGTGTGAGGAGGAGGAGGAGAGGAATTCCCTAGACTCAGGTGTGAGGAGAGTGGGGGGAATTCCCTAGACTCAGGTGTGAGGAGGAGGAGAGGAATTCCCTAGACTCAGGTGTGAGGAGAAGAATTCCCTAGACTCAGGTGTGAGGAGAGTGGGGGGAATTCCATAGCCTCAGGTGTGAAGAGAAGGGGGTGAATTCCATAGCCTAAGGTGTGAGGAGAAGAAGGGGAATTTGCTATATTTAGGTGTGAGGAAAAGGGGGGAATTCCATAGGCTTAGGTGAGAAGAGGAATGAGAATTCCCTACCCTCAGGTGTGAGGAGAATTAAGTGAATTCCCTAGACTCAGGTGTGAGAAGGAGAGGAATTCCCTAGACTCAGGTGTGAAGAGAAGGAAGGGAATTCCCTAGCCTCAGGTGTGAGGCGAAGGAGAAGAATTCCCTAGCCTCAGGTGTGAGGAGAAGGAGAGGAATTCCCTAGCCTCCGGTGTGAGGAGAAGGAAGTGAATTCCCTAGACTCAGGTGTAAAGAGGAGAGGAATTCCCTACCCTCAGGTGTAAAGAGGAGAGGAATTCCCTAGCCTCAGGTGTAAAGAGGAGAGGAATTCCCTAGCCCCAGGTGTGAGGAGAAGGAGAGGAATTCCCTAGCCTCCGGTGTGAGGAGAAGGAAGTGAATTCCCTAGACTCAGGTGTAAAGAGGAGAGGAATTCCCTACCCTCAGGTGTAAAGAGGAGAGGAATTCCCTAGACTCAGGTGTAAAGAGGAGAAGAATTCCCTAGACTCAGGTGTAAAGAGGAGAGGAATTCCCTACCCTAAGGTGTAAAGAGGAGAGGAATTCCCTACCCTCAGGTGTAAAGAGGAGAGGAATTCCCTAGACTCAGGTGTAAAGAGGAGAGGAATTCCCTACCCTCAGGTGTAAAGAGGAGAGGAATTCCCTAGACTCAGGTGTAAAGAGGAGAGGAATTCCCTACCCTCAGGTGTAAAGAGGAGAGGAATTCCCTAGCCTCAGGTGTAAAGAGGAGAAGAATTCCCTAGACTCAGGTGTAAAGAGGAGAGGAATTCCCTACCCTCAGGTGTAAAGAGGAGAAGAATTCCCTAGACTCAGGTGTAAAGAGGAGAGGAATTCCCTACCCTCAGGTGTAAAGAGGAGAGGAATTCCCTAGCCCCAGGTGTGAGGAGAAGGAGAGGAATTCCCTAGCCCCAGGTGTGATGTAGTAATCCCCACATCTAAGGCTAGGGAATTCACCTGCTTCTAACACCTGAGAAAAGGGAAGCCCCCTCATCTCCTCACACCTGAGGCTCGGAAATCCCCCTTATCCTTCTCTCACCTGAGACGAGGGAACCCCTCCCTCCCTCATGCCTGAGGCTGGGGAGATTCTCCTTACTCCTGAGGCTGGGGAGATTCTCCTCTTACTCCTGAGGCTGGGGAGATTCTTTTCTTACTCCCGAGGCTGGGGAGATTCTCCTCTTACTCCCGAGTCTGGGGAGATTCTCCTCTTACTCCTGAGTCTGGGGAGATTCTCCTCTTACTCCCGAGGCTGGGGAGATTCTCCTCTTACTCCTAAGGCTGGGGAGATTCTCCTCTTACTCCTGAGTCTGGGGAGATTCTCCTCTTACTCCTGAGGCTGGGGAGATTCTCCTCTTACTCCCGAGGCTGGGGAGATTCTCCTCTTACTCCCGAGGCTGGGGAGATTCTCCTCTTACTCCCGAGGCTGGGGAGATTCTCCTCTTACTCCCGAGGCTGGGGAGATTCTCCTCTTACTCCTGAGTCTGGGGAGATTCTCCTCTTACTCCTGAGTCTGGGGGGATTCTCCTCTTACTCCCGAGGCTGGGGAGATTCTCCTCTTACTCCCGAGGCTGGGGAGATTCTCCTCTTACTCCCGAGGCTGGGGAGAGTCTCCTCTTACTCCAGAGGCTGGGGAGATTCTCCTCTTACTCCCGAGGCTGGGGAGATTCTCCTCTTACTCCCGAGGCTGGGGAGATTCTCCTCTTACTCCCGAGGCTGGGGAGATTCTCCTCTTACTCCCGAGGCTGGGGAGATAATATTGTTTATGGAGGGGGCGTGTCTGTTTACCGGTTCCTACTGTCTATGGAGGGGGCGTGTCTGTCTACCAGTCCCTGTCTGTGGATGGGGTGTGTCTACCAGTCCCTACTGTCTGTGGATGGGGTGTGTCTGTCTACCGTTCCCTACTGTTTGTGAAGGGAGCATTTCTGCCTACCACTTCCTTGTGTTTGTGGAGGGGGTGTGTCTGTCCACTGTTTCCTACTGTATATGGAGGGGGTGTGTCTGTCTACTGCTTCCTTTTGTTTGTGGAGGGGGCTTGTCTGTCTACCACTTCCTTGTGTTTGTGGAGGGGGGCGTGTCTATTCCCTACTGTATATGAAGGGGGCGTGTCTGTCTACCGTTCCCTACTGTTTGTGGAGGGGGCATGTCCGTCTACCGCTTCCTTGGGTTTGTGGACGGGGCGTGTCTGTCTCCCGCTTCCTTGTGTTTGTGGAGGGGGCGTGTCTGTCTACCACTTCCTTGTGTTTGTGGAGGGGGGGCGTGTCTATTCCCTACTTTATATGAAGGGGGCGTGTCTGTCTACCGTTCCCTACTGTTTGTGGAGGGGGCGTGTCCGTCTACCACTTCCTTGTGTTTGTGGAGGGGGGCGTGTCTGTCTACCGTTCCCTACTGTTTGTGGAGGGGGGCGTGTCTGTCTACCGCTTCCTTGTGTTTGTGGAGGGGGCGTGTCTGTCTACCGTTCCCTACTGTTTGTGGAGGGGGGCGTGTCTGTCTACCGCTTCCTTGTGTTTGTGGAGGGGGCGTGTCTGTCTACCGCTTCCTTGTGTTTGTGGAGGGGGGCGTGTCTGTCTACCGCTTCCTTGTGTTTGTGGAGTGGGCGTGTCTGTCTACCGCTTCCTTGTGTTTGTGGAGGGGGCGTGTCTGTCTACCGCTTCCTTGTGTTTGTGGAGGGGGGCGTGTCTGTCTACCGCTTCCTTGTGTTTGTGGAGGGGGCGTGTCTGTCTACCGTTCCCTACTGTTTGTGGAGGGGGGCGTGTCTGTCTACCGCTTCCTTGTGTTTGTGGAGTGGGCGTGTCTGTCTACCGCTTCCTTGTGTTTGTGGAGGGGGCGTGTCTGTCTACCGCTTCCTTGTGTTTGTGGAGGGGGGCGTGTCTGTCTACCGCTTCCTTGTGTTTGTGGAGGGGGCGTGTCTGTCTACCATTCCCTACTGTTTGTTTACATTACATGACTTACATGACTAGCAACACACAAATGTTACCTCAACAGCCTACACGGGCCTATGGGAACAAGATAGGTAATAAAATATATTTACCAAGTTGCCGATTTCACTGCCCCGCCTTATGATAGGGCATTTACTAGACAAAGGAGTTCCCCTTCAAATGGAATTTTTTTTTTTTTTTACGGTTCGAAGGGCGGGAACTATATTTTTGTAGAGTCCGCACATGGACTCACGCACTTCCCAACGTAGGTACCTATCAACCTTACTGTGAGCAGCCATAGCGGGCTGAAATCATGACTTCCCTTGAGGAACCGCCACTGGTGGCCTAACTCCGCCTCTGAGGAAGCTTTCGTGATTATAGTGACCTCCCTGATGGTGTTATTATGAAGTGTTATATATAAACTTGGCGGCTATTAAATTCTATTTACACGTATAACCTGTTTCTTTTCCTAACATTTACAAGACCGGACACAATTTTTTTTTTATCACTATTATTGTACAGGCTTATGTTTAAAATAATGTTGGCCCGCTATTGAGATCGACATACACTGTATTGTCAAAAGTTTTGGGACACCTGCCTTTACACGCACATGGGGGCAGATTCATGTAGATCTGCGGATCTTTAGATCCGCTAGATCTACCTGGTTTGCGATCCGCCGGTGCAATTTAGCGAGGCAAGTGCATGATTCATCAAGCACTTACCTCGCAAACTGCACCGTCGGATCCTAACTCCCCCCGGCGGAATGCAAATTCCGCGGCTAGGGGGAGCGTACAATTTAAATCAGGCGCGTTCCCTGCGCCGATTTAACGGCGCATGCGCCGGGGCGAAAAAGCCCAGTGCGCATGCTCCAAATGACGCCGCTACAATGTCATTGTTTGCGGCGGGTACGTCGTTTGCGGCCATCGGTATTCCCGATCGCGGTACGCAAACGACGTAAAAAAATTAAAAAATCGGCGCGGGAACGTCGGCCATACTTAACATTAGCTACCCCTCATAGAAGCAGGGGTAGCTATCCGCCGGAAAAACCCGAACGCAAACGACGTAGAAAACGAGCGACGGGCGGGCGTACGGACGTGAATCGGCGGTTTTCCTCATTTGCATATGCGACGGGTAAAAAATCGCGACGACACCTAGCGGCCGGCGGGAGATTACAGCCTAAGATTCGACTGGTGTAAGTCACTTACACCAGTCAGATCCAAGGGAGATCTATGCGGAACTGATTCTTATGAATCAGTCGCATAGATCCGACCGTCGGATCTCACAGATACGACGGCGGATCAGGAGATCCGCCGTCGTATCTATTGATGAATCTGCCCCATGAACTTTAATGGTATCCCAGTCTTAGTCCGTAGGGTTCAATATTGAGTTGGCCCCGCCCTTTGCAGCTATAACAGCTTCACCTCTTCTGGGAAGGCCGTCCACAAGGTTTAGGAGTGTGTCTATGGGACTGTTTGAGCATTGTTCCAGAAGCGCATTTGTGAGGTCAGACACTGATGTTGGTCTCCGCTCGAATTCATCTCAAAGGTGTTCTATCGGGTTGAGGTCAGGACTCTGTACAGGCCAATCAAGTTCCTCCACCCCAAACTCGTTCATCCATGTCTTTATGGACCTTGCTTTGTGGACTGGTGCGCAGTCATGTTGGAACAGGAAGGGGCCGTCCCCAAACTGTTCCCACAAAGTTGGGAGCATGAAATTGTTCAAATTGTCTTGGTATACTGACGCCTTAAGAGATCCCTTCACTGAAACTAAGGGGCCAACCCCTGAAAAACAACCCCACACCATAATCCCCCCTCCACCAAATGATTTGGACCAGTGGGAGGTTTGGATTTGCTTACAGCTCTCGGAAACACTGCTGGTGAAATTTTAACTGAGGTACTTTGGGCCAGATTCTCAAAGGCGTTACGACGGCGCAACACCATTAGCGCCGTCGTAACTCCTCATCTGGCCCCGGGTATCTATGCGACTGATTCTTAGAATCAGTTGCGCATAGATACCCATTAGATCTGACATGCGTAAGGCTGTTAAGCTGTCAGATCTTAAAAGTATTTTTTTTTCCCACCGCTAGGTGTCGCATCGTCGTTTTCCCCGTCGTCTATGCAAATTAGGTAAGTACGCGAGATTCCCGAACATACGCGCGTCCAACGCTGAGAATTTACGTTGTTTCCGTAGCGTACGCGACGCGTAAGGTTGCCCCTGCTATTAGCAGGGGCAACCAATGTTGACTATGGCCGTCGTTCCCGCGTCGAAGTTTAAAAAAAATACGTCGTTTGTGTAAGACATCCGTGAATGGCGCTGGACGCCATTTACGTACACGTCTAAGCAAATGACGTCGGGGCGACGTCATTTAGCGCAATGCACGTCGGGTAATTTACCCGACGGAGCATGCGCAATACGCTCGGCGCGGGAGCGCGCCTAATTTAAATGGTGCCCGACCCATTTGAATTGGGCGGGCTTGCGCCGAGCGAATTAACGATACACCGCCGCAAGTTTACAGGTAAGTGTTCTGAGAATCAGGATGTAAACCTGTAAACCTGCGGTGGTGTAGCATACAGCACATACATTACGCTGCCCAGGAGCAACGTTAATGTATGAGAATCTGGCCCTTTGTGTCACTGCCCCTTTTGTATTTATAACGAGAGTGCCAATTCCAGGCCGCACCCCCCATCCAATCCTTTAGGGAAGAGTGATACCATCATCTGCCTTTGTAACAGCCAAAGCTGTACATAACTGTGAATCCTGTTGGTGAAATCTCACATTGAGGTCCCCCCGGAGATATAAGGAGATGGGAAGTAATCCTGTTTTCTCTTATCGTCCATGGACGGACACAGCTCCTTAAGTCTTGACAAGTGGGTTATGTTCCCTGTTTACAAGAGAGGACTGCCTTCCATGGACGTCAGAGAAAGGGATTTTATGGTGAGTACAAAAAATCCTATTTTCTCTTATCGTCCATGGAAAAAAACACAGCTCCTTAAGTCTTGAAAAAGTGGCAGTCCTCTCCTGTAAACAGGGAACATAACCCACTTGTCAAGACTTAAGGAGCTGTGTCCGTCCATGGACGTCAGAGAAAAGGATTTTACGGTGAGTACAAAAAATCCTATTTTCTCTTATCGTCCATGGACAGACACAGCTCCTTAAGTCTTGAAAAAGTGGCAGTCCTCTCCTGTAAAGAGGGAACATAACCCACTTGTCAAGACTTAAGGAGCTGTGTCCGTCCATGGACGTCAGAGAAAAGGATTTTACGGCGAGTACAAAAAATCCTATTTTCTCTTATCGTCCATGGACAGACACAGCTCCTTAAGTCTTGAAAAAGTGGCAGTCCTCTCCTGTAAAGAGGGAACATAACCCACTTGTCAAGACTTAAGGAGCTGTGTCCGTCCATGGACGTCAGAGAAAAGTATTTTACGGTGAGTACAAAAAATCCTATTTTCTCTTATCGTCCATGGACAGACACAGCTCCTTAAGTCTTGACAAGTGGCAGTCCTCTCCTGTAAACAGGGAACATAACCCACTTGTCAAGACTTAAGGAGCTGTGTCCGTCCATGGACTCAGAGAAAAGGATTTTACGATGAGTACAAAAAATCCTATTTTTTCATTTACAAAGAAGTCATTGGCCCGGATTCAGAGACGAGTTACGACGGCGTATCTCCGGATACGCCGTCGTAACTCTGAGTGTGCGGGGTCGTATCTATGCGACTGATTCATAGAATCAGTTACGCATTGATTTCCCTAAGATCCGACCGGCGTAAGTGTCTTACAACGTCGTATCTTAGGCTGCATATTTACGCTGGCCGCTAGGTGGCGCTTCCGTAGATTTACGCAAGGAATATGCAAATTAGGTAGATACGCCGATTCAGAAACGTACGTCCGCCCGGCGCATTTTTTTACGTCGTTTACGTTAGGCTTTTTCTGTCGTAAAGTTACCCCTGCTATATGAGGGGTATCCTATGTTAAGTATGGACGTCGGGCCAGTGTCGAATTTTGCGTCGATTATGTCGTTTGCGTAAGTCGTTCGCGAATAGGGCTGTACGTAAGTTAGGTTCAGGTCTAAAGCATTGACGATGTGTGGCGTAATTTCGAGCATGCGCACTGGGATTCTTTAAAAAACGTCAAATACGTAGGGTCACTATTAATTGACATAAAACACGCCCACATCATCCACATTTGAATTAGGCGGGCTTACGCCGGACCACATACGCTACGCCGCCGTAACTTAGGGCGCAAGTTCTTTATGAATACGGAACTTGCGCCCTAAGTTACGGCGGCGTATGCAAAGTAGCCATTACAAGAGGGTCCCACTTTCCTGCAGGAGGGGTATTTTGGCAAGAATTTAGGGATGGAAGCAGCTTGAGGCTGTAGGATGTACCTGAACGCCATACTGCGTAGCAGATAGAGGACTTCAATTGTACCCTATGGAATTCTCTCGACCACACACCAACCTGGAGCCAATGGCATTGGGAACACAAAGCACAAATGTCACCACTCATTCCACAGTGCCAAGACTGGTGACTACTGCAGTTCGATGTATAGCAGTACAGCTGTCCTGAATTATGTCTGAATTCTGCATGCTGCCTAAAACTCAAGATATCAAGCGTAGGAAATGATGGAACTTTAGAACCACTAGGTTTATAGGTTCTCCAGTGCTGACAAGTTTAATAATAAAACTAGCAAAAAACTATTTGCAGAAATTAATTTATTTTCTCTTCCGTTCATGGACGGACACAGCAGCAATTGACCTTGGGGTATTATCCTCCCTTTTAGGAGATTGACTAGGCAGAAAAACAGCATGTTAAGTGTTAAAACACTCCACACAGTACAGTATCTCCCAGGGGGCGGATCCCCCGGGTACATCCCTCTCTCTGTATCATGCAGCCTCAATTTTTTTTTCTGCCTAGCAAAAGGAGATGACATGGCTTCCCTATTAAAGAAGTCTCACCAAACATTTTATACGTTGCCTCTTCCTCCAGACAAGCACCAGCACTAGGTAGACAGAAATAGGCGGCTTCAGCTCCCTCTTTCTTTTCACTGGTTGCTAGGACGCAGGCAGCAGGGCTGAACATTGGTTGCCAGGATGCGGAGTCATGCTTGTCCAGCTGCCTGCATCATAACAACCAAGGATGCCTGCTTCATAGCAACTAAAGACGCCGTGCTGCCCAGCCACCTGCATCCCAGCAGCCATTCATGTTGTGTGGCCTGGCCTCCGGTGTTCTAGCAACCATTAAAAAGACAGAGGGGATATAACAGGGAAACTGGGTGGGAGCAATCTAGGTGGTACACCTTCTCCCCCTGGCATGCTAACTGAACAGAGGGAGGTGGCAACTGGGCTCAGCATTAGTAAGGCCTACAAATCGGGCTTCTGTCAGAGAAGGAGCACAGATACTGTTTAATTGAAGCTATTTAAAACATGAATGTATAAACCTCAATGTTAGTAATGTTCACAAATTGGGCTTCTGTCACAGAAGGAGCACAGATATCGTTTCATTAAAAGGTATTTCGACTTGAATGTATAGACCTCAATATTCGTAAAGCTCACAAATTGGGCTTCTGTCAGAGAAGGAGCACAGATACTGTTTCATTGAATGTATTTTGACAGGAAAGTATAAACTTCAATGTTCGTAACGCCCACAAATTGGGCTTCTGTCAGAGAAGGAGCACAGATACTGTTTCATTGAAGGTAATTTGACAGGAATGTCTAGACCTCAATGTTAGTAATGTCCACAAATTGGGCTTCTGTCAGAGAAGGAGCACAGATACTGTTTCATTGAATGTATTTTGACAGGAAAGTATAAACTTCAATGTTAGTAACGCCCACAAATTGGGCTTCTGTCAGAGAAGGAGAACAGATACTGTTTCATTGAAGGTATTTTGACAGGAATGTATAGACCTCAATGTTTGTAACGCCCACAAATTGGGCTTCTGTCAGAGAAGGAGCACAGATACTGTTTCATTGAAGGTATTTTGACAGGAATGTATAGACCTCAATGTTTGTAACGCCCACAAATTGGGCTTCTGTCAGAGAAGGAGCACAGATACTGTTTCATTGAATGTATTTTGACAGGAAAGTATAAACTTCAATGTTCGTAACGCCCACAAATTGGGCTTCTGTCAGAGAAGGAGCACAGATACTGTTTCATTGAATGTATTTTGACAGAAAAGTATAAACTTCAATGTTAGTAACGCCCACAAATTGGGCTTCTGTCAGAGAAGGAGCACAGATACTGTTTCATTGAATGTATTTTGACAGGAAAGTATAAACTTCAATGTTCGTAACGCCCACAAATTGGGCTTCTATCAGAGAAGAAGCACAGATACTGTTTCATTGAAGGTATTTTGACAGGAATGTATAGACCTCAATGTTCGTAACGCTCACAAATTGGGCTTCTATCGGAGAAGGAGCACAGATACTGTTTCATTGAAGGTATTTCAACAGGAAGGTATAAACTTCAATGTTCGTAACGCCCACAAATTGGGCTTCTGTCAGAGAAGGAGCACAGATGCTGTTTCATTGAAGGTATTTCGACAGGAATGTATAAAATTCAATGGCCCGGATTCACAAAGTACTTGCGTACTCGTATCTGTGCGCCTGACTCAGAAACTAAGATACGCCTGAAAATAGGCTTCATCCGACCGACGTAACTTGCCTACGCCGGCGTAGAGTGGGCGCATATTTACGCTGGTCGTATTTGGCGCTCCCATTGATTTTCTATTCACATATGCAAATGAGGGAGATACGCCGATTCACGAACGTCCGTCCGACGCAGTGCGTGTAAAGTCATACGTCCGACGCAAAGTTATTCCCCATAAAGGAGGTGTAACTCAGCAGCATCCATGCAAAGGAAACACAAGCCGACGTATTTTACGTAGGACGTGAATATGACTAGGCGTAGGTTACGTTCACGCCGTAGGCAGTGATCCGGCGTATCTAAGGGAGTAGTTCCGACGTGATTGTGAGCATGCGTACTGGGATGCGTTCACGGGACGGCGCATGCGCCGTTCGTTATACGTATCTGTCTGGCGCTCGGCCCATCATTTGCATGGGGTCACGCCTCATTTGCATGGCTCACGCCCACTTCCAGATACGCCGGTTTATGCCTAGGAAACCCAGCGCAGATTTGGCAGCACTGGCATTGTGAATCCAGTGCTTGCCTCTCTGCGCTGCTTCGGCGTAGCGTAAAGGAGATACGCATAAATATGCGCCGCTGTATGTGAATCCGGGCCAATGTTAGTAACGCCCACAAATTGGGCTTCTGTCAGAGAAGGAGCACAGATACTGTTTCATTGAAGGTATTTTGACAGGAATGTATAAAATTCAATGTTAGTAACGCCCACAAATTGGGCTTCTGTCAGAGAAGGAGCACAGATACTGTTTCATTGAAGGTATTTCGACATGTTATTTTCGAATGTAAAAACCTTTATTAAAATTTGTTAATGCTCGTGAGAGTTCCTATTTAAAGATCTTGTCCAACCAAAAAAGAAAAAGTGAACATTATATATCGGGAAGTGGCTGAAGTACCCATATACATTCAAAAGTTATTCGCCTTTTTGTTGCCTGCAGCCAGATCCAGGGCCTGATATCCTAACAAGTTATATGTCCGTGTCCCTTTCCCTTTACTCCATGGCTTCAAATGTGGCAAAATGTAATTGGCTACTCACTAAAATAAAATTTGGGGAAAAAAAACGTTTTCGAAATGTTAGATACTGGAGTTATGTAGGCGTTTTAAAAGCATTTAATCAGGTAAATCATCCACTGAGTGGGCAGCCAGGTGCTTGATCAGGAGGTCCTTCCGGGTAAAACTTTTGCCACACTCATTGCAGCAAAATTCTTTATCTTCTGAGTGCGTAGCTTGGTGACGCACCAGCTGCAATTTGTCGCTAAACCGTCGCGCACACAAGTCACATGAATATGGTTTTTCCCCAGTGTGCGTCCGCTGGTGTGCAAGGAGCAAAGAGCGCTGGTTGAAGGACTTGCCGCAGACCGAGCAGCTGAAGGGTTTCTGCCCCGTGTGGATTCGCTGGTGCTTGGCGAGGTTGGACTTTGACGTATAACCTTTTCCGCACTGGGAGCACAAGATCAGCTGCGACCCCCTGTGCACAGCTTGGTGCGAGGCGAGGTAGTGCTTCTCTCGGAATTGCTTGCCGCACTCTAAGCAAGAGTAGGGTTTTTCGCCGGTGTGAATCTTCTGGTGCTTGGCGAGGTTAGATTTGCTGGTAAAGTTTTTCCCGCACAGCGGGCATGAAAACAGCGGTGACCCACGGTGGTGGCTCTGGTGTTTGAAAAGTTCGGAGCGACAGCTAAAGACTTCTGGACACTCTGGGCACTTATAGGTCTTGGCATTGGGTATGGCCGGAGAAGATACGGGGTTGCAAGGATCTATAAAACCTTCAGTGTCCGTGTCTGAGAGAGGCTGACTGTTTACGTTGGCGCAGTCTACCCCTGTTGGTCCATTGTCATGGCATTGAGGAGTGCCTTCGGGTGTTGAGTCTTCGCCTTTGGCAACATGGTCTTCTTCGAGTTCTTCTCCGCTGCCCCACATTTCCCCTTCGTCCTTAATTGGAACCGCTGTGAATTCTAGATCCTCGCTATCGTCAGCCGAGACCTCTCTCCCTACATCACAAAGTACCGGAGCACGTGACTGATGGTCCCGGAATTTGCCGGTGTCCATGCCTGGAGAGAAGGATTTCTGATGACCACGATGTTTTGATAATTTAGAGCCTTCATGCTCTTCCAGTAATTTAGCCCCCCGGTGGGATTGGTCAATGCATTCGCTCTGCTCTTGGATATGAGGTTGCTTAATCGGAAAGTGCGGATCGTCCACCTGATGTCCGCTCTTGGGATTATCTGTGGAAAGAAAATAAGGACCAGTTAGAGGGAAATTTCCAAAGTTTCAATCAGTCATGACAGCACCTCGTCATGGGGCCACCTAAAATGAAGACATTCCTAAATAGTTTGTGAGGAAAAGCCAAAAGCCACTCAATTCGGAGGTAAAACCCAACCTAGGATCTCATAGCTCTGAGCCAGCTCAGGCTATAGTCAGGAGGTGGTTCCAAATGTGGAGGGACAGAGAGCCACTAGAGCAGTGGTCTCCAAACTCCGTGGCCAGATACAGCCCTTTGCTTCCTTTTACCTGGTGCTTGGGGCACTGATACCAACAATGGGACATGATTGCCCCCTGTTGACACCAATGAAGGAGCAAATTCCTCCCCATGACACCGATGGGGCAAATTCCTCCCAACAACACCAACGATGGGGCACAATGATAGGGCACAATTCCTTCCAATGACACCAACAGTGAGGCAAAATGCCTCCCCATGACACCAACGATGGGGCAAATTCCTCCCAATGATAGGGCACAATTCCTCCCAATGACACCAAATATGGGGCCCAATGACACCAATGATAGGGCACAATTCCTTCCAATGACACCAACAGTGAGGAAAAATGCCTCCCCATGACACAAATGATGGGGCACAATTACTCCCAATGACACCATAGATGGGGCACAATTCCTCCCAATGATGGGGCACAATTCCTCCCAATGACACCATAGATGAGGCACAATTCCTCCTAATGACACCATAGATGGGGCACAATTCCTCACAATGACACCATAGATGGGGCACAATTCCTCCCAATGACACCAACAGTGGGGCAAAATTCCTCCCAATGATGGGGCACAATTCCTCTCAATGACACCATAGATGGGGCACAATTCCTCACAATGACACCATAGATGGGGCACAATTCCTCCCAATGACACCATAGATGGGGCACAATTCCTCCTAATGACACCATAGATGGGGCACAATTCCTCTCAATGACACCATAGATGGGGCACAATTCCTCCCAATGATGGGGCACAATTCCTACCAATGACACCATAATTGGGGCACAATTCCTTCCAATGACACCAACAGTGGGGAAAAATGCCTCCCAATGACACCAATGATGGGGCACAATTCCTCCCAATGCCACCAATGATGGGGCACAGTTCTTCCCAATGACACCAATGATGTGGCACAATTCTTCCCAATGACACCATAGATGGGGCACAATTCTTCCCAATGACACCAAAAGTGGGGCAAAATTCCTCCCAATGATGGGGCACAATTCCTCCCAATTACACCATAAATGGGGCACAATTCCTACCAATGACACCAACAGTGGGGTAAAATTCCGCCCAATGACACCAACGATGGGGCACAATTCCTCCCGATGAAACCGATGATGGGGCACAATTCCTCCCAATGACACCAATAGTGGGGCAAAATTCCTCCCAATGACACCAATGATAGGCCACAATTCTTCCCCATGACACCAACAATGGGGCACAATTCTTTCCACTGACACCAACGATGGGACATTGTTTATTCCCACTGACGTCAGGACCCTTTCAACTCCCAATGGCCACAGTCTGCCCTGTCTAAAGTCTGAAGGACAGTAACCTGGCCCTTTGTTTAGAAAGTTTGGAGACCCCTGCACTAAAGGATGCATAACCATTGCCTGGGGAAGGGCCATATAAAAACTATGGTTCCATTGCTTTATGGGGAACATCAAAGGAGAAGAGTTGTATTCCATGTAAGGAACTTGGACTTCAAGCCACTCTATGGAAGCCGTCATAACTGCCTATGGACGTTGAGGGGAGACAATCGCCAAAGAAATGTCTCTAGTAAGCGACGACGACGACCTTCTTACCCAGCGAGGACGAGGGTTGCTGTTCCACTATCACAACATCTTCACAAAGATCCTCATCATCTTCTAAACAACCCAAAACCTGCAAAGAGGAACAGACAACGATGATTTGACACCATATAGGAACCCGCGAGCCCATCGCTCCCTGCCCCGGGATGACGTCATTCTCGGCACCGCTCACCTCTCCTGTCAGCAGATGAATAATGTTGTTGGCAACCTGGAGAATCTTCTTGACATTTCTCTTCTCAGGTGGAGGATCCATGTTGGGGCCCTGGGTCCTACTCCATGTGCTGGATACACGGGGGCGACTGATGGACTTCCCCACAACAATGTACTCCTGTCCATCCAATGACAACGTTACATTACTAATCGCAGCCTGTAACACTCCCAGAATCCTCCTCACCTCTGTGTTTTATTAATAGAGATAAGAGTGATGTCATGTGACCTCCCAGAATCCTCCTCACCTCTCCGGTCAGGTCTGTGTTTTATTAATAGAGATAAGAGTGATGTCATGTGACCTCCCAGAATCCTCCTCACCTCTCCGGTCAGGTCTGTGTTTTATTAATAGAGATAAGAGTGATGTCACGTGACCTCCCAGAATCCTCCTCACCTCTCCAGTCAGGTCTGTGTTTTATTAACCACTTGCCGACCGCCTAACGAAAATCCCGGCGTGAGCTCCGTGGCCGCACCCACGGACTCGACGTCCATTGGTGTCTTGCGATCGTGTCATGGAGAGGCAGAACGGGGAGATGCCTATGTACACAAGGCATTTCCCTGTTCTGCCTAGTGACAGGACAATGATCTACCACTCCCTGTCATCGGGAGCAGTGATCACTGTCATGTCACTTGTAGCCCACCCCCCCCCCCCACAGTTAGAATCACTCACTAGGACACACTTAACCCCTTCCTCACCCCCTAGTGGTTAACCCCTTCCCTGCCAGTGTCATTTACACAGTAATCAGTGCATTTTTATAGCACTGATTGCTGTATAAAAGACAATGGTCCCAAAATAGTGCCAAAAGTGTCCGATGTGTCCGCCATAATGTCACAGTCACGATAAAAATCGTTGATCGCCACCATTACTAAAATAATAATTATAAAAATGCCATAAAAACTATCCTCTGTTTTTTAGACAGTATAACTTTTGCGCAAACCAATCAATAAACGCTTATTGTAATTTTTTTTTACAAAAATATGTAGAAGAGTACGTATCAGCCTAAACGGAGGAACAAAAATTGTTTTATCAATAGAGATAAGAGTGATGTCATGTGACCTCCCAGAATCCTCCTCACCTCTCCGGTCAGGTCTGTGTTTTATTATTAGAGATAAGAGTGATGTCATGTGACCTCCCAGAATCCTCCTCACCTCTCCGGTCAGCAGGCGAATGACCTCCAGCGTCAGGCTTAGCATCCTCTCCGTAAAGTTCTTCTTGTCCATCTCTAGAGCGTCGGAGGGCGTTGGTGGGTTCTCCACCTATACAGAAACATCAGAGAAGAACGGTGGCGGTAAAACCGTATTTTACAATCAGGTAAACATCTGTTTCTATGGGATTTTGGATACAGATTCTCATGAATGCCTCTATTTGCGCAATGAAGAAACATCTGCATATCTCCTCCTGAGAGGTGGCAGCAGTGCACTCTGGGAAATGGCGGCGCGAAAATTGGGGCCGCTTGTGGCCCCAGATTGTGGAATTGTCACCTCCCACACTGTGGCCCCTCCTTTTAACCAGGACTATTTATAATAGTGGCCCTGCCAATCATCCATTCGCCTCTTTAGTCCCCTCTGTGTAAACCCCAATAAGGATCAAGGGTTGTATATAAGGACTATGAGTCTTTATATAAAACCCCCCAATAAAAAAACAAAAATCAACAAACATTCATTTTTTTTAGGTGGTAGAAAACCGAGATCTTCCATGAAAACTCACTTCCTTGGGCTGCAGGGCTCCGGAAACGGCAGTATAAAAACAAAACAGGCAGCTGAATACTGCAATGAATGGAGGAAGCTGCATGTCACATGATAGCCCTGCGTTCCACCGGACTTCCGGGTTTTGCGTTTCAACTAGCTTCCTGTTTGTGCTGACATTTCGAATATGACCAGCAGATGGCAGGGCAGCACCATAAACAGTCAGGTTTTTGCCTGTAACGCTCATTCTGGGTCACTTCACTGCCATCCAGTGTTCAATCTGCTTATTGCAGGCAAAATTATAACATTGTGCCGATTTTTCACCCAAAAAGTGCATTATTTGGTAAAGCTGAACTACAGCTATGATCTTAAAATTGTTACTAAACCCAGGAGCCTGTGTCTGCTTTCAGTACTGGGGTCTTTGGGTCAGGACACTACCAGCATGGTGCTTTTATGTCCCCCCCTTGTGTATAGGTCTCCTTCAGGTATTCCAGTTTTCTGCCACATTGCATGGACATGTTGGTAAATTGGCCCTGGTGTGTGTGTACAGATTGGCTCTACACATGTGTTATTACCTACTTAATAAAAAAAAAAGTTGCCAAAAAAACTCTATACAGATAGGCTTTCAAGTAGGGTTGTCCCAAAACCGATACTAGTATCGGTACCGATACCAAGCATTTGCCCAAGTACTCGGGCAAATGCTCCAGATGCTTCACCCGATACCTGTACTGTCAGCGGTGATCGCGTGTGGGGAAGTTACAAGCACCGATCACCGCTGTATAGATTTAAAAGTAATTTCTCTGCTTCTCTCCCCCCCCGGCTTTCAGCTGCTTTAAAATCAGCGGTGATCGGTGCTTGCAACTCCCCCACACGCGATCACCGCTCACTGTCCCGTGTCCTTCTCCATCCCCCCTCCGTTTTGCTGCAGTCTCCCTCCCTTCATGTCCCCCTGTGTTTCTCTCTCCTTCCCTGTATCCCTCCATGTCCCCCCGTGTTTCTCCCTCCGTGTCCCCCCGTGTTTCTCTCTCCCTCCGTGTCCCCCCCTCCGTTTTGCTGCAGTCTCTCTCCCTCCGTTTCCCCCGCCGTGTTTCTCTCTCCCTCCATGTCCCCCCATGTTTCTCTCTCCCTCCGTGTATACCTCCGTGTTTCTCTCTCCCTCCGTGTATACCTCCGTGTTTCTCTCTCCCTCCGTGTATACCTCCGTGTTTCTCTCTCCCTCCGTGTATCCCTCCATGTCCCCCCATGTTTCTCTCTCCCTCCGTGTTTCTCTCTCCCTCCGTGTATCCCTCCATGTCCCCCTCTCCCTCCGTGTCCCCCCGTGTTTCTCTCTCCCTCCGTGTATACCTCCGTGTCCCCCCCCCGTGTTTCTCTCTCCCTCCGTGTATACCTCCGTGTCCCCCCCGGTTTTCTCTCTCCCTCCGTGTCCCCCCTGTGTTTCTCTCTCCCTCCGTGTATACCTCCGTTTCCCCCCCGTGTTTCTCTCTCCCTCCGTGTCCCCCCCATGTTTCTCTCTCCCTCCATGTCCCCCCGTGTTTCTCCCTCCGTGTTTCTCTTTCCCTCCGTGTATACCTCCGTGTCCCCCCCGTGTTTCTCTCTCCCTCCGTGTCCCCCCCGTGTTTCTCTCTCCCTCCGTGTATACCTCCGTGTCCCCCCCGTGTTTCTCTCTCCCTCCGTATCCCCCCCGTGTTTCTCTCTCCCTCCGTGTCACCCCCGTGTTTCTCTCTCCCTCCGTGTATACCTCCGTGTCCCCCCCGTGTTTCTCTCTCCCTCCGTATCCCCCCCCGTGTTTCTCTCTCCCTCCGTGTCACCCCCGTGTTTCTCTCTCCCTCCGTGTATACCTCTGTGGCCCCTCCGTGTTTCTCTCTCCCTCCGTGTCCCCCCCGTGTTTCTCTCTCCCTTCATGTATACCTCTGTGTCCCCCCATGTTTCTCTCTCCCTCCGTGTATACCTCTGTGTCCCCCCCCCCGTGTTTCTCTCTCCCTCTGTGTCCTTCCGTGTTTCTCTCTCCCTCTGTGTATACCTCTGTGTCCCCCCCATGTTTCTCTCTCCCTCCGTGTATACCTCTGTGTCCCCCCCGTGTTTCTCTCTCCCTCCGTGTCCCCCCGTGTTTCTCTCTCCCTCTGTGTATACCTCTGTCCCCCCCCATGTTTCTCTCTCCCTCCATGTATACCTCCGTGTCCCCCCCCGTTTTTCTCTCTCCCTCCGTGTATACCTCCGTGTCCCCCCATGTTTCTCTCTCCCTCCATGTATACCTCCGTGTCCCCCCCCGTGTTTCTCTCTCCCTCCGTGTATCCCTCCGTGTCCCCCCCCGTGTTTCTCTCTCCCTCCGTGTATACCTCCGTGTCCCCCCATGTTTCTCTCTCCCTCCATGTATACCTCCGTGTCCCCCCCCGTGTTTCTCTCTCCCTCCGTGTATACCTCCGTGTCCCCCCATGTTTCTCTCTCCCTCCGTGTATACCTCTGTGTCCCCCCATGTTTCTCTCTCCCTCCGTGTATACCTCTGTGTCCTCCCCGTGTTTCTCTCTCCCTCCGTGTCCTCCCCGTGTTTCTCTCTCCCTCCATGTCCTCCCTGTGTTTCTCTCTCCCTCCGTGTATCCCCCCCGTGTTTCTCTCTCCCTCCGTGCTCCTCCTCCACCCCCTGGAACTGTCAGGATGGAGAGCGGGGTAGGAGCCGGTAATCCTGCTCCGAATGGATGACTCTGTCTATTCACATAACTGAAACATTGTAAACTGTGATTACAATGTTTCAGTTTATGAATGAAGAGAAGCGGCTGTCTTCTCTCCATTCATTTTCAGCGCAGCTGATGCTGCTGAAAAAGGGACTGGGGAACATGTGTCCCTAGTCCCTTTCCCTGTCTCAAAGGGGAGATGTCAGAGGTCTGTTAAGACCCCTGATATATCACCAAAGCCCCCCAACAGGGCTGAAAAAAATTAATAATAAAAAAAAAGAATAAAAAAAAATGATTGTAGAAAATAATAAAAAAGAAAAGAAAAAACACTGACACGGTCCACCTCCCATTTAAAAAAAAATAAAGCATTGTAAATAAAAAAATTAAAAAAATTAATGACAAATTGTTAAAGATAAAAAAAAAAAAAAAAAAAAAAACTACTGACACATGTGCCGCTGTCACATGAGATTAAAAAAAAGTATCGGTAATCGGTATCGGCGAGTACTTGAAAAAAAGTATCGGTACTTGTACTCGTGTCTTAAAAAAGTGGTATCGGGACAACCCTACTTTCAAGCATATCAGACATGGCACCAAGAGTTGGATACAACTGACTAGATATTATACGCTGATCCATGCCAGCACAGGCTTCCTTTTTTTGTGCCAGGATCTCAGGAGCCTTAGACCACCAGGCGGCTCCAACATTAGTGATAGTGAGGCAGAGGTGGCCGGTTCCATATTGCTGATGAATCTGATCTGGGTTTTATGAATCCCCCGTGGAGTGAGGTATCACCCACATTCCGGCTGCTGGAGGCGCTATCAGGACATCTTCAGTGACTTATGAAGGAACCGACCTGAATAAAGTCAAGGTGTGCATGGGAGTTCAGGGCTCCGTAGAGGTATGCTGAACCCCTAGCCGACCCGTCGGCTACCTGTACATATTTTTTTTTTTTAACCACCAATTTTCAGCTTTCAGCAATCTCACATTTTGAATGACAATTGCGCGGTCATGCAACGTTGTCCCCAAACAATTTTTTTTCCCACAAATAGAGCTTTCTTTTGGTGGTATTTGATCTCTTCTGCGGTTTTTATTTTGTGCACTACAAATAAAAAAAATAGCAAAACTTTGTAAAAAGTATGTTTTCTCCTTCACTGATGGGTACTGATGAGGTGGCACTTATTTGCAGCACTGATGGACACTTATAGGAGGCACTGATCATAGGCGCTGGCAGGCATCACTGATGGGCATCCTGGGGGAGGGGGCTGCACACTTAATCAGTGCAGACCCCTCCTGTCAGGAGAGTAGCAGATCGGCTCTCCTCTACTCACATCTGTCAGCGTGAGTAGAGGAAAAGCCGATAAACAGCTGTGATTGGACACAGGCATCCTAAGCATAGCAGGGAGGGCGGGCAGCCTCACAGGTGATCGGAGGAGGTATAAGCACTGATCTTCCTGTATAACTTTCAATAAAGCATCTGGCCGACGCTTCTTCTCCTCTCCCTCCCGCGGCTGTCAGATGCTTTATTGGAAAGCTATAAAAGGGAGAGCAGTGCTAGTACCTCACCCAACCACCGCACCAATCTTCCCCTGGTTCTCTCCAGGTCCCCCGTATGGTCCTCGCTCTCTCCAGGCCCCCCATGTGCTCCTCGCTCTCTCCAGGCCCCCCATGTGCTCTTCGCTCTCTCCATGTCCTCCTCCCCTTGCTCTCCATGTCCCTCTCCAGCCACCCCCCCACCGTATGGTCCTTGCTCTCTCGTGTCCTCCTCCGGGTCCCCCACGCCAAGCCCAACCCCACAACATAATCCCCCCGCCACCAAATGATTTGGACCAGTGCACAAAGCAAGGTCCGTAAAGACATGGATGAGCCAGTTTGGGGTGGAGGAACTTGACTGACCTGCACAGAGTCCTGACCTCAACCCAATAGAACATATTTTGGATGAATAAAGGCCCGTACACACGGTCAGACTTTCGGGCAACAAACTTCAAAATCAACAAGTTTTCAAATTTGTCCGATCGTGTGTACGCTCCATCGGACCAACTTTTTCGGGTTTCATCGCACAAAAAGTTTGGTCTGCAAACGGACAAACTTTTCGACAACATAAGTCCGATGGTGCCTAGTGCGACCGTGTGTACAGCAAGCCATCGGACTTTTGTACAAAGTGCAAATACGCATGCTCAGAACCAATGTGAAAATCAACCAACAATAGCAGAAGTTAACCAAAGGGTGGCGGTAAAGAGCAGAAAAACCACGTGATGTTGGGAAAGTTTTAGAAAAGTTTGCGGAAATGTCCGAACGTGTGTATGCTATGGGTGTGACCGGACAACTCACTTCAGACAAAAATCCAAGGGAAAGTTTGTCGGATGTTCGACCGTGTGTACGAGGCTTTAGAGTGAAGACTGCGAACCAGGCCTTCTCATTCAACATCATCGTTGAACATTTTTGGACTTATCATGGATTTATACTTTATAACTAGACTGCTTGCATATTAGGTATTATGACCAAGCCTCTGCCCCTATAACCTCCTTTTCTCATCCTACATCAGTGCCTGACCTCACAAATGCTCTACTCGAAGAATGGTCAAACATTCCCATAGACACACTCCTAAACCTTGTGGACAGCCTTCCCAGAGGAGGGTGGGCCAACTCAATATTGAACCATACGGACGAAGACTGGGATGCCATTAAAGTTCATGTGCGTGTAAATATAGCAGGTAAACGGAGGTTTTTTTTTTTTTAGCAGCCCCTACACTCTCCTCAATGTTATCTTATGGGTACATGTACACTCAGACGTTTATAGTAGGTTAGAAGAGTTTTTTTGAAAGCAATAATTTATGTTCAGGACGGAAGTGCAGGGGCATTTGAAATGCCAAATGCTTGCAACAGCGTTTTAACTAAGGTTTAAAAGCATTTTAGTGTATAGGCATTTTCAATAGGGAATCATTTGAGAGTGAGAGAGCGAGAGAGCATTTTAGTGTATAGGCATTTTCAATAGGGAATCATTTGAGAGAGAGCGAGCGAGAGAGCATTTTAGTGTATAGGCATTTTCAATAGGGAATCATTTGAGAGAGAGAGAGAGAGAGAGAGAGAGAGAGAGAGAGAGACTACTGATCTGTAAAATCTGTTATCTGTCAAAAACGCTTCCAAATGCAAACGCTCAGGAATGCCACATGTGAGTGCAGCGTTTTTAAACATCGGTTACTAGCTGTCGAGTTCCAGCGTTCAGAAGAGGTTTTCAAACGTCCTGTGTACACGAAGCCTAATAGGCAGATTCATAGCGAGTTACGCCGGAGTATCAGTAGATACGCAGTCGTAACTCTGAATCTACGCTGGCTTAATTTAAGCGTATTCTGGAAACCAGATACGCTTAAAATAGGCTAAGATACGAGCGGCGTAAGTCTCCTACGCCGTCGTATCTTAAAGTGTAATTTTTAGGCTGGCCGCTAGGTGGCGCTTCCGTTGAGTTCGGCGTAGAATATGTAAATGACTAGATACGCCGATTCACGAACGTACGTGCGCCCGTCGCAGTAAAGATACGCCGTTTCCGTAAGAGATACGCCGCGTAAAGATGATAAAGCTGCCCCTAGGAGGCGTAGTCAATGTTAAGTATGGCCGTCGTTCCTGCGTCGAAATTTGAAAATTTTACGTAGTTTGCGTAAGTCGTCCGTGAATGGGGCTGGACGTAATTGACGTTCACGTCGAAACCAATACGTCCTTGCGACGTACTTTGGAGCAATGCACACTGGGATATGTACACGGACGGCGCATGCGCCGTTCGTAAAAAAACGTCAATCACAAGTAATTAACATAAAACACGCCCCCCCATCCTCATTTGAATTAGGCGCACTTACGCCGGCCGCATTTACGCTACGCCGCAAGTTAGGAGGCAAGTACTTTGTGAATACAGTACTTGCCTCTCTGACTTAAGGCGGCGTAGCGTAAATACGATACGCTACGCCGCCTTAAAGTTAAGGCGCTCTATATGAATCTAGCTATAAGAGTGGAACTAAACCCATCAAATGAATGGCTTAAAAAAAAACGGTTACATTCCCAGCATGCCGGGAATGCCGTCACATTTGCTTGCGCTCTCAACCAAACTGTCACAACTGATCGCCTGTGCAGTATCATGGCAGTTGTAGATTAGAGGAAAGATGGCAGCTTCCTTGGCTGAAAACGATAGGAGGGTTTAGTTTCACTTTAAAAACAAATAACATTAGCATATTGAGGAGGAGGGATGAACAAAGGAAGGCACAATTAAAGCCAATTCAACCAATAATAAAAGAAAAATAAATAAATACAACTCCGCCCATAAAGGATAAAATGTATTTTATTTTTCCACGATGCAATCTCCAGTATATCCAGTTTATTCCAAGAAGTAGTCCTGAGTTCGAGAATCATCTACAGTAGACGCTTTTAAAGCTTTTTGTTCATTCTTAAAGAGCACCTGTCTGGTTCAGGACATTTTCCAGTAGACTTTGATGCCTTTTTATGAACAGTCAATAGTTTAAAATCATTAAAATGTGTAACTGTTACTCTACATCAGAGGTCTCCAAACTGCGGCCCTTTGCTTGCCTTTGGAGCACCATTCCATCCACTGACACCAACAATGGGGCATGATTCCTGTCGCTGACAGCAACAATAGAGCACTATCAAAAGGGCACAATACCTTTAATTGACACCAACAATGGGCTACTCGCTATTTCTTCCACTGACACCGATGGGCCACTATTTCCCCCGCTGACACCAATGATGGGCCACTATTCCCCCCGCTGACACCAATGATGGGCCACTATTCCCCCCGCTGACACCAATGATGGGCCACTATTCCCCCCGCTGACACCAATGATGGGCCACTATTCCTCCCACTGACACCAACAATGGGCTACTCACTATTCCTTCCACTGACACCGATGGGCCACTATTTCCCCCGTTGACACCGATGATGGGCCACTATTTCTCCCGCTGACACCAATGATGGGCTACTCACTATTCCTTCCACTGACACCGATGGGCCACTATTTCCCCCGCTGACACCAATGATGGGCCACTATTCCTCCCACTGACACCGGGCTACTCACTATTCCTTCCACTGACACCGACGGCCACTATTTCCCCCGTATGTCCTAAAATAAGTACCATAGATCTGACTCAGCCCGACCAACCTTTCATATTTCGAGTAGAGCTGGGCGATTTTCTCCCAACAAAAAAATCTGCGATTTAAAAAAAAAAAAATCGATTCACTATTCGAATCAAGTTTTTTTTTTTCTTTGGACACTGCGCCGGTCCTGAGGAGCTGCGGGCAGGAGTTTTTTGGCAAGGCCGCGGCTTCGACCTAGTCCGCGGCGTCCGGCCTCGGACTAGGCCGAAGCCGCGGCCTTGCCTAAAAACTCCTGCCCACAGCTCCTCAGGACCGGCGCGGTGTTTTGACCTTGCAACTCAATTTTTTTCCCCAGCCCTAATTTTGAGAATCATTGGGATAGATTCAGAAAGAACTTACGTCGGCGTATCTATTGATACGCCGCGTAAATTCAAAGCTGCGCCGGCGTATCTTCTTTCTGTATTCAGAAAGCAAGATACGCCGAAATTAAGCTAAGATCCGACTGGCTTAAGTCTCTTACGCCGTCGTATCTTAGTTGCATATTTACGCTGGCCGCTAGTCGGCGCTTCCGTCGATTTACGGGAGGAATATGCTAATTAGGTGGATACGCCGATTCAGAAACGTACGTCCGCCCGGCGCATTTTTTTACGTCGTTTACGTTAGGATTTTTCCGACGTAAAGTTACCCCTGCTATATGAGGCGTATCCTATGTTAAGTATGGACGTCGTTCCCGCGTCGAATTTTGGAAATTTTACGTCGTTTGAGTATGTCGTTCGCGAATAGGGCTGTACGTAAGTTACGTTCACGTCTAAAGCATTGACGATTTGCGGCGTAATTTCGAGCATGCGCACTGGGATTCTGTCACGAACGGCACATGCGGCGTTCGTAAAAAACGTCAAATACGTGGGGTCACACTAAATTTAAATAAAACACGCCCACATCATCCACATTTGAATTAGGCGGGCTTACGCCGGAACCACATACGCTACGCCGCCGTAACTTAGGGCGCAAGTTTTTTATGTATACGGAACTTGCGTCCTAACGTATCTGAGATACGTTACGCCCGCATAAAATTACGCCGGGCTCTCTGAATCTAACCCATTATTTTTTACATTTTGGAGTGAACAGCACAATTATTGAGGTGCCCCATTCAACAAAGGTGACAGGTCCTCTTTAAAGAACAGGAAATTGTTATTTTTATGGTCAAGCCGTATAATAAGGTGTGCGCACATTTTGTGGAATATTTTACTCCAACATGAAAACACGACAAAAATTCAGTTTGTTTTTCTCAAAATCTTCACTGCAGTCCATCTTTGAATTTTTTGGGCCAGATCCACAAAGAAGTTACGTCGGCGTATCTATTGATACGCCGCGTAACTTCTAGGATGCTCCGGCGTATCTTATTTCTGTATTCACAAAACAAGATACGCCTGAAGCTGGGCTAGATGCGACTGACGTACGTCTTAGTACGCCGTCGGATCTTAGGTGCATATTTACGCTGGCCGCTAGGTGGCGCTTCCGTTGATTTCCACGTAGAGTATGCAAATTAGCTAGATACGCCGATTCTCAGAACGTACGTCCGGCCGGCGCATTTTTTTACGTTGTTTATGTAAGGCTTTTTTTCGGCATAACGTTACCCCTGGGTCTATGAGGCGTACGCAATGTTAAGTATGGACGTGGGGCCATCGTCTAATTTTCCGTTGTTTACGTAAAACGTTCGCGAATAGGGCTTTGCGTAAATTACGTTCACGTCGAAAGCATTGACTATTTGTGACGTGATTTCGAGCATGCGCACTGGGATACTCCCATGCACCGTTCAAAACAAACGTCATTTACGTGGGGTCAAGTTGAATTAACATAAAACACGCCCACATCTTTGTCATTTGAATTCCGCGCCCTTACGCCGACACATTTACACTACGCCGCCGTAACTTACGGCGCAAATTCTTTGTGGATAAGGAACCTCCGCACTAAGTTACGGCGGCGTAGTGTATCTGAGATACGATACGCCCGCTTACATTTACACCGAGGTACGTGGATCTGGCCCTTTATCTTCTCGGTGCTCTTCCACCTAATGAGGAAGAATTAATCAAAGAGCTAAATCAAACGCTTGCCTCCTGCTTAAGGTCGGTATCAAAACCGCGGCATGCTGCGGCTTTGAGAGTTTCTAAAACCACAATGTGAAAAATTGGATCTTCATCGGAAGTAAAAAAAAAACGTTGGTGAACACCTTCCTCCTTACAACGTCTCTTCAGCAGGTTCGTGAGGTAGTTGGAGAAGCCGAGGCGGAACGGACAAAGCTAAAATAAGTCGATTCCGACAATGAGGCGTCATTTTTGCTGCAATATTTTTTTACATAATTTTAAGTCAACCATCAGAAAATCTATGCTGCAATTTTTTTCATGAGGGGGGGAAAGGAGATAGAACACCGCACCGCACAGTGGTTTCAGCCTAGTTCCTCCAAGGCAATGCCCCTGCCCCCCCCCCCCCCCGACACATTTCACCCCGCCTACACTAGTCATAGAGGTCACTGTATCTTTGCTGCCATTCTTTTCATGGAGGAAAATGCAGATCGAACACAGAACTTAAAGCGGGAGTTCACCCAAAAAACAATTTTTAACATTAGATTGAGGCTCATTTTGTGAAGGGGAATCGGGTGTTTTTTTTTAAATCGAAGCTGTACTTACCGTTTTAGAGAGCGATCTTCTCCGTCGCTTCCGGGTATGGTCTTCGGGACTGGGCGTTCCTATTCGATTGACAGGCTTCCGATGGTCGCATACAGCGCGTCACGAGTAGCCGAACGTTGGTGCCGCTCTATACGGCGCTTGCGCACTGACGTTCGGCTACTTTCGGAAAATCGTGACGCGATGTATGCGACCGTCGGAAGCCTGTCAATCAAATAGGAACGCCCAGCCCATACCCGGAAGCGGCGGAGAAGATCGCTCTCTAAAACGGTAAGTACTGCTTCGATTTAAAAAAAAACACCCGATTCCCCTAGACAAAATGAGCCTCAATCTAATCTAAATGTCCTACGTCGACTAATCCGATCGTGTGTACACAAGTCCAAAAGTACAAGCACGCATGCTCAGAACTAATGGTGCAACGGATCACAGTTGATCCGTGATCCGAACGGGTCACCCCCTTCGGATCGGCGCACACTGTGATCCGCGGATTGCCGCGGCTCCGGAGCTAGGCCGAAGCCGCGGCCTTTCCTAATGTTATGGCCGCGGCTCCGGAGCTAGGCCAAAGCCGCGGCCTTTCCTAAATGTTATGGCCGCGGCTTCGGCCTAGCTCCGGACCAGCGGCCATAACATTAGGAAAGGCCGCGGCTTCGGCCTAGCCCTGGAGCCGCGGCCATTTTGGTACACCCAGCGGCGGCCCTCCTCTGTTTACACTCACAGAGGAGCCCGCATTAGTGGGACACACCGCTACACACACCGGGAGTCCTACTACTGGGGGGGTCTATCTGCACCGAGAGGGGGGGGGGTCTGTCTGCACCGAGAGAGGGGGGGGGCTGTCTGCACCGAGAGAGGGGGGGGTCTGTCTGCACCGAGAGAGGGGGGGGTCTGTCTGCACAGAGAGAGAGGGGGGGGTCTGTCTGCACAGAGAGAGAGGGGGGGTCTGTCTGCACAGAGAGAGAGGGGGGGGGGGGTCTGTCTGCACAGAAAGAGGGGTGGTCTGTCTGCACAGAGAGAGGGGTGGTCTGTCTGCACCCAGAGAGAGGGGGTCTGTCTGCACCCAGAGAGAGGGGGTCTGTCTGCACCCAGAGAGAGGGGGTCTGTCTGCACCCAGAGAGAGGGGGTCTGTCTGCACCCAGAGAGAGGGGGTCTGTCTGCACCGACAAGGGGGGTGGAGAAGTGGATATTACAGTGGGGGGGGGGGGGGGGGGTGGAGAGATGTGGATATTACAGTGGGGGAGAATTTCTCCTGATCCGAGGAACGATACGAACATTTTCATTTGCAGCCACTAGATGGCGACTCATAGTACATACAGTAGAAGACCACCAAGAAGCCAATGGAGAGTGCAATGCATTCCTGACAAATGTCCTCGGAGCTGGAGGCCTTTCTCATATGTTTTGTGACACTGCCACATATCTCAAATCGGAAGAGGTTTGTTTAAATATTTATAGAACAAGATCGTCATATACAGACGACACGTTTCGGGGGTGGACCTCCCCTTCTTCAGGGTTATATATCGGTTAATGGGTTTTATCAAGGTGGAGTATTCCTAAATCTGGGCCAGTGTTTCTCAACCTTTTTCCAGTCAGGGTGCCCCTGAAAAAAAATTAAGTCCAGAGGAACCCCAGGGGGCAGATTCAGATAGAGATACCCCGGCGGATCTCCTGATTCGCCGTCGTATCTGTGAGACCCGACGGTCGGATCTGTGAGATCCCACCGTCGGAGCTATGCGACTGATTCATAAGAATCAGTTCCTCATAGATCTCCCTTAGATCCGACTGGTGTAAGTGACTTACACCAGTCGAATCTTAGGCTGTAATCTCCCGCCGGCCGCTAGGTGTCGTCGCGTTTTTTTACCCGTCGCATATGCAAATGAGGAAAACCGCCGATTCACGTCCGTACGCCCGCCCGTCGCTCGTTTTCTACGTCGTTTGCGTTCGGGTTTTTCCGGCGGATAGCTACCCCTGCTTCTATGAGGGGTAGCTAATGTTAAGTATGGCCGACGTTCCCGCGCCGATTTTTAAATTTTCTACGTCGTTTGCGTACCGCGATCGGGAATACCGATGGCCGCAAACGACGTACCCGCCGCAAACAATGACGTCGTAGCGACGTCATTTGGAGCATGCGCACTGGGCTTTTTCGCCCCGGCGCATGCGCAGTTAAATCGGCGCGGGAACGCGCCTGATTTAAATTGTACACTCCCCCTAGCCGCGGAATTTGCATTCCGCCGGGGGGAGTTAGGATCCGACGGTGCAGTTTGCGAGGTAAGTGCTTTATGAATCATGCACTTGCCTCGCTAAATTGCACCGGCGGATCGTAAACCAGGTAGATCGAGCGGATCTATATGAATCTGCCCCCAGGAGTCCAAACCCTCGAAACCAGTTGGCTGTATTCAATATTGTCATTCGATAAACATTTTACAGCAAACTTCCGACCGAGATGATCGTTTCTACTAGGTGCTCCCAAGCACCTATCCAGATTTCGATCTTCTGATGACTGATTTCTCCATCACGATCAGAGAGGCAGCAGCCCAGGGCCTGAACGGGGGGCACACACACACTAAAGGTTCATAACCTTCAAGGAAAACACCCCCTCTTCTCATTTCTATGGGTTCCAACACTATTACATACCTACCAGCTACATATCTCTATGTAAATTCTACTGCCCCAAGGCATGACCGCTGTGCGGCGTTATGTATAATACAGAGTTATGGTTACCCGTCGCTTTAAGGTGCATCTTGGATCGCAATGACTAGAAACAGTGGGCCAGATTCAGGTACCTTTGCGTATCTTTGTGCCGGCGTAGCGCATCTCATATGCGCTACGCCGACGTAACATTGAGAGGCAAGCTGCGTATTCACAAAGCACTTGCCCCCATATTTACGCCAGCGTAACGTAAATAGGCCGGCGTAAGCCCCGCCTAATTCAAAGTAGGCAGGTAGTGGGCGTGTTGTATTAAAAATGAATCGTGACCCCATGTAAATGCATGGCCGTACGAACGGCGCATGCTCAGAATCACGTTGCATATACTTAATACGTAACTTACGTCCAGCCCCATTCACGTAACGACTTACGTAAACGACGTAAAATACGACGGCTGTTCGGACGTTCATTCCTTAACATGACTTACCCCTGCTTTATGAGGGATAACTATACGCCGGACTTACGCCTTATGTAAACGGCGTAGCTTACTGCGACGAGCGCAAGAACGTTCATGAATTGGCGTTTCTAGGTCATTTACATATTCAGCGCCCCTAGCGGCCAGCGTAAATATGCACCCAAGATACAACGGCGTAGGAGACTTACGTCGGTCGTATCTAGGCAAAATTCAGGCGTATCTTAGACGCTGAATACGGCGCATAGATACGACAGCGCATCCGAGGACTTACGTGGTGTATCTATAGATACGCCGACGTAAGTTCTCTGTGAATCTGGTCCAGTGTGTCTACCTGTAAATCAGAGCCAGACTTATCAGTAGGCAGAGCAGGCTTTTGTCTATAGGTGGCAAAAGGGCCAGACTATCTTGTCGCTTCTCTGCCTTTTGGCCTTTACCAGTGACAGCAATGATGGGGCACTATCCCCCCCCCCTCACTGACATCAATGATGGGGCACTATTCCCCCCCCCCCCCCCCGACACCAATGATGGGGCACGATTCCTCCCACTGATACCAACAATGATACCAACAATGGAGCACAATTCCTCTGACACCAACGATGGGGCACTACTCCTTCCACTGCCGCCAACAATGGCACACTATTCCTCCCACCAATATCAATGATGGGGCACTATTCCTCCTATTAATACCAATGATGAAGCACTATTCCCTCCACTGACACCAATGATGGGGCACTGTTACAGAAACCAGGACATTTTCTACTACCTAATACACTGTTTTAGGCTGCTGACCACCAGGCCTGAACTTGGACATGTGGGGGGAGACATTAAGCCTGGGTAAGCTCCAACACAGACTGGCACGGTGCATAAACAAGAAACAGAGATTAGATAAACCTCTGACAGAGGAAGCATGGCGACAGTGGCTAACAGTGGTCAAGGGGGGGTGAAATACCAAGAGAACCTGTCACATTGATTGGCAAACTAACACATTTCCTTCAACTACAATTTGGGAGGACCTCAGCTGGTGCAGTAAATAGAGATTCACTGATTAATAAGGCAAATATTTTAGGTGAATGTCAAAGGTTGGTGGCTTCCACTTGGTGGTCTTGCCTTAGTCTGCATCAATAGATAGAGGACTAAATGTCAAAGTCAGAATATCGATTTTAAAGGAGAAGCTGCTATAACCAAGACATCTTGCACCTCTTGCTGGTAGGCACAGCCCCAACCCACTACATGACACCCTGACAAATTCCATGGCTGCCCCCTGCCCTTGCACTGCTACAACAGGGAAGCTTTCTACCTTGGTTTGGACAAGATCCGCTATTACACAGTGAGGAGGAGTGGCCAGAAACAAATGTTAGAAACACAGAGATGCCAGATGTAAACTGTATGACGGAGCTATGCCACTTGGCATTTTCCTACACTAGCGCACAGAAGAGTCCTCCTTTATATTAGTTGCCTCCTTAACTGGGCACAAACAGCACAAAGCTGTCCCTCAAATGGACGGACTGATGCCTCTGAAGAGCCGAGTTGCAGGAAAAACCTTTGCGGCACACGGAGCAAAGGTAAGGTCTGTTGCCGCTGTGAATCCTCTGGTGACGGACGAGGGCCGACTTGAAGGAAAAGCATTTGCCGCACTGGGCGCAGGAGTACGGCTGCTCCCCCGTGTGAACCCGAATGTGCCGAGCCAACTCCGAATGGCAGCTGAAGCCCTTGCCGCAGTCCGGGCAAGCGTAGAGGACGTTGCCCTGGTGGATGACCTTGTGGTGCAAGGACAGGCTTGACTTTCGGTTGAAAACCTTCCCGCATTCTGGGCACACATACGAGTTGGCGGTCACATGGCTTTGCTGGTGCTGCAGAAGGCTGTCCTGGCTGTCGAAAAACTCCCCGCACTCGGTGCAGGAGAAAAGGTTGTCGATCTGGTGCACGGTGATAACTGAATCCCCATCTAAGCTGACCTCTGTTTCATGAACTACATCAGGCGTGCTGTTCAGGTGGACCTCCTGGTGGAGAAGAAGGTTGGCTTTCGACAAGAAGCTCTTCCCACACGTGGGGCAGTCGAACTGCTTCGAGTGGGTTTTCTGGTGGGTGACGAGGCCTGACTTGCTTAGGAAGTTCCTTCCGCACTCTGAGCACGTATAGGGGTTTTTGAAGTGGACCAGCTGGTGAGTAGTCAGCTCCAACTTGCTGTCAAAATTTTCTCCGCAGTAGTGGCATCGAAAGGGCTGATTTTGGACCAAGCGGGAGTACAGCACAGAGTTTGGGTCATAAGGCACGTCGTAGGCGGTCTTGGCGTTGAAGTGACTCTCCATGTGATTACCGAGATCCGACTCGTTGAAGAAACACTTGCTGCAGACTGAGCAGATAAAGGCTTGGGCCTCCGTGTGGGTCAGCTGATGTTTGGAAAGTTCAGAGTCACTCATGAAACATTTCCCACACTGCCCACACTCGTAGGTCCACTTCCTCTCTGGCATTTGAACCCGTACAGAGTGGTTAGATGAACCGTTGTGGGTCTTTGAAGATTTCAGACTGCCGTTATGCATCTTTTTTAGGTCCCGTCTTTCATGTACAACCGACTTGTTCTGTTCCTTATTGAAGCTGCAATCCCGGGGGCCCTGCTTTGTAGAGATCAGGATTTTGGTGATGATGACGTCATCATCTTCTGGTGGTTCCTCCTTGATGTTAGTGGCTGGACATACTATTGGACCGGGCGGTGTATAGCTCCGGTTTTCTACAAAGCTTTTTTCCTTATGTGGGACAATGTCTGAGACAATGTGAGAACTTCCACCAGGTTCTGGTGATTTTACAGTTTGGTTATTATTTGGGGGTTCCAACATGTGGGTCTCAATGTCTTCAGTGGCCGGAAGCAAGTCTAATGAACAGGAATGGAACCAATTAGAGCACAACAATAAACCTGAACACACAAACACCACAATAAATACATCTCCTCTTACCCGGTGATGTGAGGGGCGGCTGATTCTCCATCATGACGTCCTTGTAGAGATCCTTGTGTCCTTCTATATACTCCCACTCCTCCATGGAGAAATAGACAGTGACATCCTGACACCTTATAGGAACCTGACACACACAATGATACGTCACCATCCAGACACATCCCTTGTCTGTTACTGGATAATGTCCCAGAATTCCCGCCCCCCGCTCACCTCTCCTGTCAGCAGACCAATGATCTTCTGGGTGACTTCCAGGATCTTCTTATCGTTTTTTCTCTCAGTAGTTAGGAAGGGAGGTGGAGAATCACTGGGCTTCTTTATTGGTCCATAATCCTAAATAATGAGATAAAAAAGTATTACGCATCATATTACCCTCCCAGAATCCTCCCCAACTCTCCGGTCAGCTCTGTGTTTTATTAATAAACATAAGCGTGCCATCATGTGACCTCTCAGAATCCTCCTCACCTCTCCGGGTCAGGTCTGTGTTTTATTAATAGAGATAAGACTGATGTCATGTGACCCGCTAAGGTCCACAAGTGTCTCCTTTGTCTCTGGTCAGCCAGCCATGATCTGCAGCTAAAGTCATGATCCGGATATCACCACCACTTCTTCATGACTTATATATAGTATGTATGTTGATCGGGAAATGGTTAACAGAGATAAGAGTGATGCCATGTGACCTTCCAGAATCCTCCTCACCTCTCCGGTCAGGTTTGTGTTTTATTAACCACTTAAGCCCCGGACCAATATGCTGCTAAATGCCCAAAGGCGTTTTTACAATTCGGGACTGCGTCGCTTTAACAGACAATTGCGCGCTTGTGCGGCGTGGCTCCCAAACAAAATTGGCGTCCTTTTTTTCCCACAAAATAGAGATTTCTTTTGGTGGTATTTGATCACCTCTGCGGTTTTTATTTTTTGCGCTATAAACAAAAATAGAGCGACAATTTTGAAAAAAAATCAATATTTTTTACTTTTTGCTATAATAAATATCCCCCAAAAACAAATATAAAAATTTCCTCAGTTTAGGCAGATACGTATTCTTCTACCTATTTTTGGTAAAAAAAAAAAATCGCAATAAGCGTTTATCGATTGGCAAAATTTATAGCGTTTACAAAATAGGGGATAGTTTTATTATTATTTTTTTTTTTTACTACTAATGGCGGCGATCAGCGATTTTTTCCGTGACTGCGACATTATGGCGGACACTTCAGACAATTTTGACACATTTTTGGGACCATTGTCATTTTCACAGCAAAAAATGCATTTAAATTGCATTGTTTACTGTGAAAATGACAGTTGCAGTTTGGGAGTTAAACACAGGGGGCGCTGTAGGAGTTAGGGTTCACCTAGTGTGTGTTTACAACTGTAGGGGGGTGTGGCTGTAGGTCTGACGTCATCGATCGAGTCTCCCTATAAAAGGGATCACTCGATCGATGCAGCCGCCACAGTGAAGCACGGGGAAGCCGTGTTTACATACGGCTCTCCCCGTTCTTCAGCTCCGGGGAGCGATCGCGACGGAGCGGCTATAAACGAATAGCTGCGCCGTCGTCCCGGATCGCTCCCCGCGGGAATCCGACCATCGCATGTAGCGGGGGGGTCCCGATCGGACCCCCGACCCGCGGAAAGGCAAGGACATACCTGTACGCCAATGTGCCTGTACGTGCCATTCTGTGGACGTACATATACATGCGGCGGTCGGGGAGTGGTTAATAAAGATGAGAGTGATGTCATGTGACCTCTCAGAATCCTCCTCACCTCTCCGGTCAGGTCTGTGTTTTATTAATAGAGATAAGAGTGATGTCATGTGACCTCCCAGAATCCTCCTCACCTCTCCGGTCAGCTCTGTGTTTTATTAATAGAGATAAGAGTGATGTCATGTGACCTCCCAGAATCCTCCTCACCTCTCCGGTCAGCTCTGTGTTTTATTAATAGAGATAAGAGTGATGTCATGTGACCTCCCAGAATCCTCCTCACCTCTCCGGTCAGCTCTGTGTTTTATTAATAGAGATAAGAGTGATGTCATCTGACCTCCCAGAATCCTCCTCACCTCTCCGGTCAGCAGGTGGATGATCTCCAGGGAGAGCCGTATTATCCTCTCGGTCACATGACCCCGGTCCGTCTCCTTGATTGGTCGCTGGAACGCAGATTCTTTCATCTTTCCGGTGACGTATATAATGCATCAAATGGATTCCAAATCTGTAAACGTATCCCTGTTAGGAGGAGAAATGTGAGATGAGTAATAATAATGACAACACAGTGCATATTATGAATACATATTGATATTATTAGGTTATTTATAAACAATACTTATATTTTTTAATCATATATCTTCCCATTTTTCTATCATGTATTATAATTATGATGTACATGTAATATAATAATGACAGAGTCTAAGAATGGAGCTAAAGGACATTATAATGAATAGATATGTGATAAAATGCACACACATCCATACAATCTATATATAGAGAACAATAAAGTATATTATTTATAACAACTATGACCCAGACAGCCACAATGATAACAATGAGCCCCGTACTGTCTCTGTATCCCCCTCTATATAATGACACACTGACCAGTCCGCCTCCTCTAAGCTACAAAACACACCGGATATCCGGTGGGCAGGAAACAAACGAATGAACCGGAAGCGGAAGTTTGCTCAGGGGAAGCCGTGAGCGCTTTGCGTGCGCTTCCACGCCTGATACGGATCAGCTTCGGCTCGCGCTGTAGAGAGTGGGCCAAGCCCCGCCCTACGCCCCCTCACAGACGGCGTCTATCTTATTCTGGTGCCGCCCCCTCCTCATCACAGACTCCGCCCACTCCCATATAGATGGCTCCTGTGCAGAGAGAAGATGGGAAGCAGGAGCCTCGGTGCGGAGATCTGAGCTCCTCTATACCCTGTGAGGGGGAGGGGGTATCTACATCCTGCCCCATTAAGATGTGTAGGGGGAATAAGGGTGATCCACAGCGGAGTGCCCCTTTATGGGGTGTAGGAAGGTCAGGGGTAAGGGTGATCCACAGTGGAGTGCCCCTTTATGGGGTGTAGGAAGGTCAGGGGTAAGGGTAGTCCACAGCGGAGTGCCCCTTTATGGGGTGTAGGAAGGTCAGGGGTAAGGGTAGTCCACAGCGGAGTGCCCCTTTATGGGGTGTAGGAAGGTCAGGGGTAAGGGTAGTCCACAGCGGAGTGCCCCTTTATGGGGTGTAGGAAGGTCAGGGGTAAGGGTAGTCCACAGCGGAGTGCCCCTTTATGGGGTGTAGGAAGGTCAGGGGTAAGGGTAGTCCACAGCGGAGTGCCCCTTTATGGGGTGTAGGAGGTCAGGGGTAAGGGTAGTCCACAGCGGAGTGCCCCTTTATGGGGTGTAGGAGGTCAGGGGTAAGGGTGGTCCACAGCGGAGTGCCCCTTTATGGGGTGTAGGAGGTCAGGGGTAAGGGTAGTCCACAGCGGAGTGCCCCTTTATGGGGTGTAGGAGGTCAGGGGTAAGGGTAGTCCACAGCGGAGTGCCCCTTTATGGGGTGTAGGAGGTCAGGGGTAAGGGTAGTCCACAGCGGAGTGCCCCTTTATGGGGTGTAGGAGGTCAGGGGTAAGGGTAGTCCACAGCGGAGTGCCCATTTATGGGGTGTAGGAGGTCAGGGGTAAGGGTAGTCCACAGCGGAGTGCCCCTTTATGGGGTGTAGGAGGTCAGGGGTAAGGGTAGTCCACAGCGGAGTGCCCCTTTATGGGGTGTAGGAGGTCAGGGGTAAGGGTAGTCCACAGCGGAGTGCCCCTTTATGGGGTGTAGGAGGTCAGGGGTAAGGGTAGTCCACAGCGGAGTGCCCCTTTATGGGGTGTAGGAGGTCAGGGGTAAGGGTAGTCCACAGCGGAGTGCCCCTTTATGGGGTGTAGGAGGTCAGGAGTAAGGGTAGTCCACAGCGGAGTGCCCATTTATGGGGTGTAGGAGGTCAGGGGTAAGGGTAGTCCACAGCGGAGTGCCCCTTTATGGGGTGTAGGAGGTCAGGAGTAAGGGTAGTCCACAGCGGAGTGCCCCTTTATGGGGTGTAGGAGGTCAGGGGTAAGGGTAGTCCACAGCGGAGTGCCCCTTTATGGGGTGTAGGAGGTCAGGGGTAAGGGTAGTCCACAGCGGAGTGCCCCTTTATGGGGTGTAGGAGGTCAGGGGTAAGGGTAGTCCACAGCGGAGTGCCCCTTTATGGGGTGTAGGAGGTCAGGGGTAAGGGTAGTCCACAGCGGAGTGCCCCTTTATGGGGTGTAGGAGGTCAGGGGTAAGGGTAGTCCACAGCGGAGTGCCCCTTTATGGGGTGTAGGAGGTCAGGGGTAAGGGTAGTCCACAGCGGAGTGCCCCTTTATGGGGTGTAGGAGGTCAGGAGTAAGGGTAGTCCACAGCGGAGTGCCCATTTATGGGGTGTAGGAGGTCAGGGGTAAGGGTAGTCCACAGCGGAGTGCCCCTTTATGGGGTGTAGGAGGTCAGGGGTAAGGGTAGTCCACAGCGGAGTGCCCCTTTATGGGGTGTAGGAGGTCAGGAGTAAGGGTAGTCCACAGCGGAGTGCCCCTTTATGGGGTGTAGGAGGTCAGGGGTAAGGGTAGTCCACAGCGGAGTGACCCCTTTATGGGGTGTAGGAGGTCAGGAGTAAGGGTAGTCCACAGCGGAGTGCCCCTTTATGGGGTGTAGGAGGTCAGGAGTAAGGGTAGTCCACAGCGGAGTGACCCCTTTATGGGGTGTAGGAGGTCAGGAGTAAGGGTAGTCCACAGCGGAGTGCCCCTTTATGGGGTGTATGGTCGGAGCTCTGGATCTTTATTTTAGCCACATGACTGGAACTTTCCAATCTCATTGGCTGGGAGCTGAAAATGTCACTTTCTTTATAAGCCTCAGTGTTGGTTTCCTCCGGAGATCTCCAAACCTTTCCGTAGGAGGAGCTCATCCTGCACTGAGAAATCCCTTCCACCAATCTATGAATCGTACATGGACGGGGGGATGGGAAGCTTTTCTGGAATCAACACTTCAGTAAAACAAAGTCCCCCCTTACATCAAAGTCCACCTTAGGAGTTCCCCCTTACATCAGGGTCCCCGTCAAAGTCCACCTAAGGAGTCTCCTATAATGTCAGGATCCCTATCAGAGTCTACCTTAGGAGTCCCTTCTTACATCAGGGTTCCCATCAAAGTCCACCTTCAGCGTCCCCATTACATCAGGGTCCACCTTACGAGTCCCCCCCCCCTTACATCAGGGTTCCCATCAGAGTCTACATTGGGAGTGCCTCTTACATCAAAGTCCACCTTGGGAGGTCTCCCTTAAATCAGGGTCCCCATCAAAGTCTACCTTAGGCACCCTCCTTACATCAGGATCCCCATCAAAGTCCACATGAGGAGTCTCTTAAAATGTCAGGATCCCTATCAGAGTCTACCTTAGGAGTTCTCCCTTATATCAGGGTCCCCATCAAAGTCCACCTTAAGAGTCTCCTATAATGTCAGGATCACTATCAGAGTCTACCTTAGGAGTCCCTTCTTACATCAGGGTTCCCATCAAAGTCTACCTTAGTTAGCCCCCCCCCCCCACTTACATCAGGGTCCCAATCAAAGTCCACCTTAGTTAGCCCCCCCCTTACATCAGGGTTCCCATCAAAGTCTACCTTAGTTAGCCCCCCCCCCCCACTTACATCAGGGTCCCAATCAAAGTCCACCTTAGTTAGCCCCCCCCTTACATCAGGGTCCCCATCAAAGTCCACCTTCAGCGCCCCCCATTACATCAGGGTCCACCTTACGAGTCCCCCCCCTTACATCAGGGTCCCCATCAGAGTCTACATTGGGAGTGCCTCTTACATCAAAGTCCACCTTGGGAGCTCTCCCTTAAATCAGGGTCCCCAATCAAAGTCTACCTTAGGAGTCTCCTATAATGTTAGGATCCCTATCAAAGTCTACCTTAGGAGTCCCTTCTTACATCAGGGTGCCCATCAAAGTCCACCTTAGGCGACCCCCCCTTACATCAGGGTCTCCATTAGTCCACCTTAGGCGACCCCCCCCCCCTTACATCAGGGTCCCCATCAAAGTCCACCTTAGGAGTCCCCTGTTACATCAGGGTCCCTTTTTAGAGTCCACCTTGGGAGTTTTCCCTTACATCACGGTCCCCATCAAAGTCCACCTTAGGAGTCTCCTATAACCTCAGGATCCCCATCAGAGTCCACCTTAGGAGTCTCCTATAACCTCAGGATCCCCATCAGAGTCCACCTTAGGAGTCTCCTATAACCTCAGGATCCCCATCAAAGTCCACCTTAGGAGTCTCCTATAACCTCAGGATCCCCATCAAAGTCCACCTTAGGAGTCTCCTATAACCCCAGGATCCCCATCAAAGTCCACCTTAGGAGTCTCCTATAACCTCAGGATCCCCATCAAAGTCCACCTTAGGAGTCTCCTATAACCCCAGGATCCCCATCAAAGTCCACCTTAGGAGTCTCCTATAACCCCAGGATCCCCATCAAAGTCCACCTTAGGAGTCTCCTATATCCCCATCAAAGTCCACCTTAGGAGTCTCCTATAACCTCAGGATCCCCATCAATGTCCACCTTAGGAGTCTCCTATAACCCCAGGATCCCCATCAAAGTCCACTTTAGGAGTCTCCTATAACCTCAGGATCCCCATCAGAGTCTGCTGTGGGGTAGGGAATGACCCAACGTGTAGCCCACTGGTTAAGATTGGCTGGCTTAGGAGGTAAAGCGACCATCTTGGGCATACTCAACTGACCAAATGAACCTACCATCTAGAGGAGAGCTTGAAGCATCCTCCGAACTCTGGCATTTCTGGTACACCAATGAGCTGTGGGCCGGATCACGTGAGCTGTGGGGCAGGGAATGACCCAACGTGTAGCCCACTGGAGCACAAAAAAAAGGAGAACCCTGGTTGAGAATGTCTGTCTTGGGAGGTAAGGCAGCCATCTTGGGCATACTCATAGGTAGATTCACAAAGAGTTAGGCCGGCTTATCTACAGATAAGCCGGCCTAACTCTGAATCTAAGCCGACCTATGTTTAAGTGTATTCTCAAACAGAGATACGCTTAAACATACCCAAGATAGGCTGGCTTGCGCCATTCTATCTTAGGTTGCAATGTTTCTTTTGGCCGCTAGGTGGCGCTTCCATTGCGGCCGGCCTAGATTATGTAAATTAGGGGATACGACGATTCACGAGCGTACGCCGGGCCTACACCATCACATTACGTCGTTTCCGTACGCGATAGGCCGCCTAAAGTTATTCCACCTATGAGGTGGAATAATAACGTTAAGTATGGCCGCCGTTCCCGCCGCGAGGTTCGAATTTTTTACGTCGTTTGCGCAAGTCGTCCGCGAATCGGGATTTACGTCGTTTACGTACGCGTCGAAATCAATAGGCCCGTACGGCCTACTTAGCCTCAATGCGCACTGGGAAACGTAGTCGCCCGTCGCATGCGCAGTGTAAAAAACGTCAAAAAACGTGAGGTCAAGCCTCATTTCCATACTACACGCCCCCCTCCCAGTCATTTGAATTAGGCGCGCTTACGCCCGCCCGTTTTAGGCTACGCCGCCGAAAATTTGAAGGTAAGTGGTTTGAGAATCAATTCTAACCAAAATAATTTAAGGCGGTGTAGCCTGAAAAGAGTAGGCTAGGCCGTCCTAATTTTAGTTGCCCGTACGTGAATCTACCCATCAGTCTGGCCAATTAGCCAACCAGCTACATGTGAGTTTGGGCTTCCTCAGAACCCTGGCTTTTTTGTTCTCCAGAGAGCTGCGGACCGGGTCATTTGAGTTGTGGAGCAGGGAATGACACGTCCTGCAGCTCTATGGAACACCAAAAAGTTCAGAGTTTGGGTTAGAGGTGAGTTTGGAAGACACCCAAGGTTATGTCCACTACCACCACGTCTTAAGACAAGCTGATCCCACGGGTCGTAGAGTAGACATTTGGGTTGTTTAGGGCTTGGTCCATCCAGTGAGCTACAGGCCGGGTCACAGGGAATGACCCATTCTGTAGTATGGAGCACAAAAACGTTTGAAGCTCATTCTCATGGTACGGAGATATTTTTTGGGTTGTTCGGGGGGCTTGGTCCTTTAGAGTGTCGGTACGGAGATATTTTTTGGGTTGTTCGGGGGGCTTGGTCCTTCAGAGTGTCGGTACGGAGATATTTTTTGGGTTGTTCGGGGGGCTTGGTCCTTCAGAGTGTCAGTACGGAGATATTTTTTGGGTTGTTCGGGGGGCTTGGTCCTTCGGAGTGTCGGTACGGAGATATTTTTTGGGTTGTTCGGGGGGCTTGGTCCTTCAGAGTGTCGGTACGGAGATATTTTTTGGGTTGTTCGGGGGGCTTGGTCCTTCAGAGTGTCGGTACGGAGATATTTTTTGGGTTGTTCGGGGGGCTTGGTCCTTCAGAGTGTCGGTACGGAGATATTTTTTGGGTTGTTCGGGGGGCTTGGTCCTTCGGAGTGTCGGTACGGAGATATTTTTTGGGTTGTTCGGGGGGCTTGGTCCTTCGGAGTGTCGGTACGGAGATATTTTTTGGGTTGTTCGGGGGCTTGGTCCTTCAGAGTGTCGGTACGGAGATATTTTTTGGGTTGTTCGGGGGGCTTGGTCCTTCAGAGTGTCGGTACGGAGATATTTTTTGGGTTGTTCGGGGGGCTTGGTCCTTCAGAGTGTCGGTACGGAGATATTTTTTGGGTTGTTCGGGGGGCTTGGTCCTTCAGAGTGTCGGTACGGAGATATTTTTTGGGTTGTTCGGGGGGCTTGGTCCTTCAGAGTGTCGGTACGGAGATATTTTTTGGGTTGTTCGGGGGGCTTGGTCCTTCAGAGTGTCGGTAGGAAGACGGGTTGAGAAAAGCTGCCTTAGAAGCGCTTCAATCTACATTGGACACAGGACAGTTCAAGAGCCGCCGCATAGCGAAAATACAAATCGTTTATTGAAAATAGTAAAATGCTGTCGAAGACAATGCCAGCCTACACGCGCCAACCGTTCTGGGCGTCTTCACCAATTTCAGTGGGTTAAGACCCAATCTTCCTTTGGCATCTATATAGCAACATGCAGGAATCACAAACCCATTTCATTAATTTACCTCTTTATCTTCCAATGGGGAGAAGCTGGAAAAGGACAACCTACCTCGAAGGCTCCGCCGGCGAAAGCATCCCATTGCATACCGTCACACCTTTCTCCACTACTTGGTGAGTCACTGATCTGGATCAAGCAACCCGACACTTCACTGGCCGCGTGCTTGTTCCAGGTCTGTGACTCAACGTCAAAGATGGAAGGAAGCATGAGGGTGACCTTGAGTTTGAACCTTCAAACAGAATTCAATGTATTTCTATTCTCACAAGTTTCCCCTTCCACATTTATGACAAAGACTCTTCCCAGACGATCTTCCATTCTCGTACAGTGGTCTCAAAACCGGGGTTCTTGGTTGTTTCTTTCTGGCCCTTGGGGCACTATTCCTCCCATCACTATTCCTGACATCACTATTCCCGACATCAACAGCGGGGCATAATTCTTGACATTAATACCATCAATAGGGCACTAATTCTACCAATGACCCCAACTATGGGGCACTATTCCTTTCCTGGTATCAACAATGGGACACTATTCGTCCCACTGATACCAATGATGGGGCAATATTCCTCCTACTGATACCTATGATGGGGCAGAATTTCTCCCACTGACACCATTGATGGGCACTATTCCTCCCACTGACACCAATGATGTGGCACTATTCATTTCCTGGTATCAAAAATGGGACACTATTCATCCCACTGATACCTATGATAGGGCAGTATTTCTCCCACTGACACCAATGATGTGGCACTATTCCTCCCACTGATACCATTGAGAGGGCACTATTCATTTCCCTGGTATCATCAATGGGACACTATTCCTCCCACTGATACCAATGATGGGGTACGATTCCTCCCACTGATACCAATAATGGGGCAATATTCCTCCTACTGATACCTATGATGGGGCAGTATTCCTCCCACTGATACCTATAATGGGGCAGAATTTCTCCCACTGACACCATTGATGGGCACTATTCCTCCCACTGACACCAATGATGTGGCACTATTCATTTCCTGGTATCAAAAATGGGACACTATTCATCCCACTGATACCTATGATAGGGCAGTATTTCTCCCACTGACACCACTGATGTGGCACTATTCCTCCCACTGATACCATTGAGAGGGCACTATTCATTTCCCTGGTATCATCAATGGGACACTATTCCTCCCACTGATACCAATGATGGGGTACGATTCCTCCCACTGACACCAATGATGGGGCACTATTCCTTTCCTGGTATCAACAATGGGACACCATTCGTCCCACTGATGGGGCACTATTCCTCCCACCGATACCTATGATGGGACAGTATTTCTCCCACTGACACCATTGATGGGGCACTACTCCTTCCGCTGATACCATTGATGGGGCACTATTCCTCCCACTGACACCAATGATGGGGCACTATACTTCCCCTTATGCCAACAATGGGGCACTATTCCTTCCACTGACACCAATCATGGGGCATTGTTTACTCCCATTGACTGCAGGGCATTTTCCACTCTCACCGGCCACAGTCTGAAGGACATAACTCTTGCCCTCTGTTTATAAAGTTTGGACCACCCCCGCTCTAGTGGACGTGAAATACAGTCCCACTTGGCGCAAAGAAATTCTGCAATTTTGTGCTCATACCGCCAATTTAATATCCATTCTGCTGCGGTAGAACGTCTTCTGCAGTCCTGAGGAATTGTGTCTTTCTCCCATCGATGGGGCCCTTGGTGCGGCCTTGGCATTCAGAGCAGCGGTAAATGGTCTTGGCCTCGTGTAAAGACTCGTGTTCCTTGAGGCTTTGCTTGACCTCGAATACCTTCCCACACTCGAAGCAGATGATGGATACCTGAGCCGTACGGACCTGCTGTTGTAGAATTAGGTTGGAGTCAATGAGGAAGGCCTGCCTGCACTTGGTGTAGTCGACCACCTTCTCGACCACCTTGTGGGTCTTCTGGTGGACCGTGAGGCCGATGGAACTGGTGAAACACCTCCCGCAATCCGAGCAGGTGTAGGTTTTGTTCTGATGGATCTCCTCATGCCTGGACAGGAAATTTAAAGATTTGCACACCTTCCCGCAGTACTGACACTTGAACGGAGTCGTCCTTCGAACAGCCGCCTCTGGATTCATCTCCTGCGCCGGCTCAGAACGGACGCTCGCGAGTTTCTCCTGGTGGTACATCCGTTGGTGTAGCAGAAGTTCCTCGTTGCTGGTGAAGCTTTCCTCACATTTGGAGCAGTTGTTCACCGTCACGGTGATCTCCATGGATTCGCGATTGGTAGGGTTTGGCCAAGGTCCCTCAAAGTGAGAAAGACCGTCTGAGAAGTTATTACTCGGTCGCGAATCGCTGATCACGGCCTGTTTCTTCGACGTGTGCCGCGGTTGGGGGTCAGGTGTGGAAGTGTCAGGCGGCATTAGATGTCCTTCGGAGGAAAGGCGTTTCTTCTTCAGATTGGATGTAGGCCATGTGTGACGTGCAGATGGGAGGAGATTTTCGTCCTCTGAAAGCAGTTCCTCCTTCATCTGGTGTGTCGGCGTGGAGACTTCAGGACACGTGAGGTCTTCACAGGACATGGGGCAATCATTGACGACAACAGTTGTATAGTCCATCTCGAATGGCGCCAGTTCTTCTTCGCAGGGTTCTTCTTTGATAGGAGTGGATGGATGTTCTATACCATTTATGGAGTTGTCCAGAGGATATTCTTCGTCTGAGAGGGGTTCCTCTTTAATATGTATGTTTGAGAAATTTACGTCCTCTGTGTTTGAATAAGATGAAGGGGAAGTACCAACATTCTTCACAGTTGGGGTGTCTGCTTCAATTTTCTCACTTTGTCTTGATCTGTAGGGATGAAAAAACAAGTTTTAATATTTAGTTCCTGGACTTCACCAGGGTGGCCACATAATGTGACCTCATCATCGTAGTCTAAATATATTCTCAGTGTAGGTAGCATGGACGTCCAACGTGAACATCTCGCTCATTGATGTTCCAGTGACCTAAGAATCCATCAGGGGCGAATCAAAGACTCATCAGGATCAGGGGTGGGCAACCTTTCAGAGGTTGGTTAAAATCTACCTGGACAACATGGAGGAAATCAAAGATGCCCAGAGAGGGGGGAATCCTTTAAAAAAACAACCAACTATCAAGCCCCCAATAAAAACACAGCACAGTGTAATGTGCACCCCCCACCCACAGTAGTGTCCTCTGCTCCCCTTCACATCATCCCCCCCCCACAGTAGTGTCCTCTGTCCCCCACAGTAGTCCCTCCCCCACAGTAGTGTCCTCTGTCCCCCACAGTAGTCCCCCCCCCACACAGTAGTGTCCTCTGTCCCCCACAGTAGTCCCTCCCCCACAGTAGTGTCCTCTGTCCCCCACAGTAGTGTCCTCTGTCCCCCACAGTAGTCCCTCCCCCACAGTAGTGTCCTCTGTCCCCCCCCACAGTAGTGTCCTCTGTCCCCCACAGTAGCCCCCCCCCACAGTAGCGGACTCTGACTCCTTTAGCAGTGTCCTGCCCCCATTCACAGCACTAGCCCACTGTAGTGTTCTCTGCTCCTCCCCCCCATAGCAGTGTCTTCTACCCCCTTCATATCACCCCCACAGTAGTGTCCTCTGTCCCCCACAGTAGTGTCCTCTGTCCCCCACAGTAGCCCCCCCCACACACACAGTAGTGTCCTCTGTCCCCCACAGTAGTGTCCTCTGTCCCCCACAGTAGCCCCCCCCCCACACACAGTAGTGTCCTCTGTCCCCCACAGTAGTGTCCTCTGTCCCCCACAGTAGTGTCCTCTGTCCCCCACAATAGCCCCCCCCCCACACACAGTAGTGTCCTCTGTCCCCCACAGTAGTGTCCTCTGTCCCCCACAGTAGTGTCCTCTGTCCCCCACAGTAGTGTCCTCTGTCCCCCACAATAGCCCCCCCCCCCACACACACAGTAGTGTCCTCTGTCCCCCACAGTAGTGTCCTCTGTCCCCCACAGTAGTGTCCTCTGTCCCCCACAGTAGTGTCCTCTGTCCCCCACAGTAGTGGACTCTGACTCCCTTAGCAGTGTCCTGCCCCCATTCACAGCACTAGCCCACTGTAGTGTTCTCTGCTCCTCCCCCATAGCAGTGTCTTCTACCCCCTTCATATCACCCCCATTGTAGTCTCCTCTGCACCCCATAGCAGTGCCCTCTGCCCCCTCCCCCCCACAGCAGTGTCCTCTGCCCCTTATCACATCACTTTCCCCCACCCCATTGTAGTGTCCTCTGCCCCCCTTTACAAACCCCTCCACGTAGTGTCCTCTGCCTCCTTCATATCACCCCCACAGCAGTTTCTCCCCCCACCCACAGCAGTGTCTTGCCCCCATTCACATCAGCCCCCCACTGTAGTTTTCTCTGCTCCTCCCCCCATAGCAGTGTCTTCAACTGCCTCCATATCACCCCCCAATGTGATCATTCTGCACCCCTCACAGCAATGTCCTCTGTCCCATCACACCCCCCCCCCACTGTAGCGTCCCCTGCCCCCATTTACAAACCCCCCATGTAGTGTCCTCTTCTCCTCCAAAGCAATGTCCTCCACCCCCTTCACATCACCCCCCCCCCCACACTGTAGCGTCCCCTGCCTCCGTCTACAAACCCCCCCATGTAGTGTCCTCTTCCCCTCCAAAGCAATGTCCTCTGCCCCCCTTCACATCACCCCCCCCCCACACACACACACTGAAGTGTCCTCTGCCCCTCCCCCCTATAGCAGTGTCCTGTGATCCCCCCCATAGCAGTGTCCCCTTTCCCCCTTCACATAACCCACCCGATTATATTGTCCTCTGCCCCCCACCCCATGTTCTCTGACTCCTTCAAATCTTTCTCCCCCCAGCCGTAGTGTCCTTTGCCCCTTTTTTATAGGAGTTATATGATCTTTACCATTATAGACATATCACTGGTCTCTTTTTATACATCAGAAGCAGTACCGCCAGCAACCATTGGGTGGCGCATGGATACACACAGTTGTATAGAACTGTGAGAAAGATTAATACATCAGAAGCAGTACCGCCGGCAACCACTGGGTGGCGCATGGATACACACTACAGTTGTACAGATCTGCAAGAGAAGCCCAGGCATCCATCCAGCGGCGCAGGCTGCCAACGTCGGTTCCGATATCGGCGCCATTTGCGTTCCACGCTGGTTACGTGGAACCCCGGCCGTGAAACAGAAGAATCAGGGGTCATCCCGCGGGAAGATCGCGGGCGGGGAGAATCGAGATTGCGATTCTCTCTGCGATTAATCGTGCAGCTCTACTAAAAAAAATGTAGATCACGTACTGCAATAAAAACATTATCAGAGGTTCTCCTGAGAGGAATCAAGTGGAAAACTGTCAGGTAGGGACAATATATCCCTATCTCTAAATGAAGAGACATCAATTCTGAGTGGGTTGAATAATCGCTGCAAATACACTTACTTCATCTCCCGTTGAATGTCTTCAGCTGGTCGGAATTCAATGCGAGGGATGAAGGTCTTCTGTGTTGTCGTTATGGGCACTGACCCTGCTAACCCAAGCTCCGTACTCCTGGTGTACTCATGGTCCATAGTGATGCTCTTGTGGTTTGCCAGTTTCGTATAGGGCACCTGTTGCACCATGGCTAAAATAAAGACTGCGTCCGTTTGAGTGGCCGTGTCCACTAGGTGACTCTGCCTGTGGCAATCACAAGAGCACCTCCTTTGCCTTGCATAACGTTCCCCGTAGAGCTCCATGGCGAGGAATTCGTTCCTGGCCCTCCTGTTGTTCCTCCTCACCCACGGATCAAGCGTCTCATCAAAGATCGGAACCTCTTTGGGGAATATGGTCGGCATGGAGTCTTCTTTGAGAGCCCTCCGGACACCTTTCATGGTGTAGCAGTCCTCGGTAAAGTGGGCGGAACACATCCGAAACTTGTCTGACCGCTTGTCCTCGAGGATCATCTTAGTAAAGTCTTTAACCATCTCCTCGTCCATGCCAGCTAGGCGCAGCCAGGCTTGCATCTGTGGAATCTTCCGCGGGAACGCGTGGAGACTGATATCTGGGTATGCGGTCTTCTGGCCCGTAGCGTGAGGACATGCCTTCACCACACACTTCGGCATAGCTGAAATATAGGCATATACTTTATAAAACAACTTACTTGAGCGCCTAACAATTAAAACAATGAAATGTACTCACTTGATGCGTATACCAGAAGTGCCGCCTGCAGAAACTTCTGAGGTGTCTGATGGTTCTGTAAGTAAATAAAATCGAGCGCAAATGTAATTTCTACCATAACGAGCTTAAAGAAATCATACATGTTTATTTCTCGAAAAATAAGCCATTTGGCTAATACTAGCTGTAACGGTCAGGGGTTACCACCGTTTACGATATTCCATTCTACCAACCCAAGACAGCTTATCCCAGGGTTTGACAAATGTGCTTGGAATCTAGGAGCCAGCTAAAAAAAGTTAGGAGCCAGAAAACGCGCCCCGTCCCGACGAGCTTGCACGCAGAAGCGAACACATACATGAGCAGCGCCCGCATATGTAAGCGGTGTTCAAACCACACACGTGAGGTATCGCCGCGATTGGTAGAGCGAGAGCAATAATTCTAGCCCTAGACCTCCTCTGTAACTCAAAACATGCAACCTGTAGATTTTTTAAACGTCGCCTATGAAGATTTTAAAGGGTAAAAGTTTGTCGCCATTCCACGAGCGGAAGCAATTTTGAAGCGTGACATGTTGGGTATCAATTTACTCGGCGTAACATTATCTTTCATAATATTAAAAAAAATGGGGATAACTTTACTGTTGTCTTATTTTTTAATAAAAAAAAGTGTAATTTTTTCCCAAAAAAGTGCGCTTGTAAGACCGCTGCGCAAATACGGCGTGACAGAAAGTATTGCAACGATCGCCATTTTATTCTCTAGGGTGTTAGGATAAAAAATATATATAATGTTTGGGGGTTCTAATTAGAGGGAAGAAGATGGCAGTGAAAATAGTGGAAAATGACATTAGAATTGCTGTTTAACTTGTAATGCTTAACTTGTAATACCAACGGCCACCACCAGATGGCGCCAGCTCACACAAGGAAGAGCTGGGGACTTCACAAGGCCGCAAAGCCGCGGCCTCAATTACCGGACATCACGGGCCCCCCGCGATCGAGGAGGTGGGGGCCTAGTCCGCCGCGATGCTGGGGAAAAGGCGCTCCACGGACTAGGCCGAAGCCGCGGCCTCACCTAAAACATCCTGCCCGCAGCGATCCTGGGAAAAGGCCGCGATCGGCAGATGACACTCGCGGCCTTTTCCAAGGATCGCGTCGAGCTGCGGGCAGGATGTTTTAGGCGAGGCTGCGGCTTCGGCCTAGTCCGCGGAGCGCCGGTCCTATGGAACAACATTTTTTTTTTTTGCCCATCTTCCAAGCCAAGTCGCCAGGACGCTATTTCTAGCCTCCATGGCGACCGGGATTTGTCGAGCCCTGGCTTATCCGACACTCCACAATCCAGCAGACACGATCATATGGATTTCCCCCAGAATAACGAGACACACAGCTCTGTTCTCTGGTTCCAAACGAATGAATACTTTAATGGTAAGCTCAGCTTGTTACATACAGTTAGAAACCAAATCTGGACAATGACTCAACTCCACCCACAACATGACACAAGGAACTTCAATACACATTCCGTTAGATAATGACATTCAGATGAGCTAATTACTAATCATTACCCAGACGTTCTGACTCTGCGATAAGTTATTCTCACCTGCTACATAATGCACATTCCTTTAGTAAACATAATTGACATGCTAATCCACTACACCTGAAAGGTCAGACATCTGACCTTTCAGACTGCCAACACATATCTATCATCAATAGAACTTTCACACAATACAGTGTCATTAGCATAAACAATGAAAGGTTCTTGAGAGGCAGACTTAATTAGCACAATGGACAATAGAATGCAAACACAGCAAGCTTTTATCACTATAGCCAAGTAGACTTAATTAGCACCTCAACAGTCTGTGTCCCCACATGAATGAGTCACTCTGCTATTGACCTGTTGTGTTCAGAATTAACCACCTGTAATATTTCAAGATATCCTGCAATACATGAATTATCATTTCTGTCCCATCTCATGTAATTCATGATATCAGTTCTCAGTCATCCTATGCCCCTATTGGACATAGGATGACCCTAGACCCAAGAGTCATTGGTGAAGCTGGCACAGGAGTACCCCACACCCTTCAAAAGTCTCTGGGTATCACGGACCATTCCGTTACACTACCCATTTGCCGCTTTAAATGCCAGCTCCCAATTGGGGCTCCCTGTTGGTCCTTATTGAGGAAAAAATCTTTGTTAAGTGCTGGGGAGTATGGGAAGGAGACCGTATCAGAAACACGGCTTCTTCAGCGCCTTTGGGAAAATTTAAGGTAGACTGCAGGGCTGGCTGGATGGGCAATTCCCACTCCAACATCTTGTAAAAAGCCCTTCCAGAGGAGTGGAGGCAGTTAGAGAAGCATAGGAAGGACTAACTCCATAATAATGCCCATGGTTTAGGAACGGTATGTCCAACAAACTCATATTGGGGTGATGGTCAGCTGTTTGCAGATTTTGGGTCATATATCGTATTGGTACCAACAGGGCTCGACAAATCCCGGTCGCCATGTGAGCTGGCGCCATCTGGTGGTGAGCCGTTGGTATTACAAGTTATTACTCCAGATGTGTGGAGTAATAATGTGTGGAGGCCCCCACCTCCCCCGCCGCTCGATCGTGGGGGGCCCGTGATGTCCGGTAATTGAGGCCGCGGCTTTGCGGCCTTGTGAAGTCCACAGCTCTTCCCCAGCTGGCGCCATCTGGTGGTGGCCATTGGTATTACAAGTTAAGCATTACAAGTTAGACAGCAATTCTAATGTCATTTTTCACTATTTTCACTGCCATCTTCTTCCCTCTAATTAGAACCCCCCAAACATTATACATATTTTTTATCCTAACACCCTAGAGAATAAAATAGCGATCGTTGCAATACTTTCTGTCACGCTGTATTTGCGCAGCGGTCTTACAAGCGCACTTTTTTGGGAAAAAATTACACTTTTTTTAATTAAAAAATAAGACAACAGTAAAGTTATCCCCATTTTTTTTTTTTTTAATATTATGAAAGATAATGTTACGCCGAGTAAATTCATACCCAACATGTCACGCTTCAAAATTGCGTCCGCTCGTGGAATGCCGACAAACTTTTACCCTTTAAAATCTTCATTTAAGAAAAATCTACAGGTTGCATGTTTTGAGTTACAGAGGAGGACTAGGGCTAGAATTATTGCTCTCGCTCTACCAATCGCGGCGATACCTCACATGTGTGGTTTGAACACCGTTTACATATGCGGGCGCTGCTCACGTATGTGTTCGCTTCTGCGTGCAAGCTCGTCGGGACGGGGCGCGTTTTCTGGCTCCTAACTTTTTTAGCTGGCTCCTAGATTCCAAGCAGATTTGTCAAACCCTGGGTACCAAGATCTTTATTCCTCGTACTTCCAGATAGTTCTTGTGTCATCTTTTCTCCTCTCGTTCCCCAGGAGCAATTTCCCTATCTTGGTTCTGTCCACTCCCAAACATTAGCTCCACCATCTTTGTTTCCAGAATGTTCTGCCATTTTTTTCCCCAGAGGAACCCTTGAAATAATTTTCAGGTCTTGCTAAAACAAATTCACTGGAGTTTAGAGGTAAAAATCTCCCATTACGTTGGTGGTCAGTGATGGTCAGAATACCACCCTAAAAAGACAGCTAAAAAAGACCATTGGTATCATATAGCTGGCTCTACCAAGACTTAACCCCAGAACTATACCAGATTGGAAGTCAATCAGCAACAGTACAAGGAACCCACAGCAAACTCTGGGAGGAACCCTTGGGTTCCACTGAACCTTGGTTGAAAATAGCTGGCTTAGGAGGTAAGGCAACCATCTTGGGCATACTAAACTGACTCAATTAACCTACCAGCTCGAGGTGAGTTTGGCCCCAAAACTATGCAAACACCAACAAATTGGAAGTCAATCGGCCACAACTCAAAGAACCCTAGGGTTCCACAGCCTCTGAAGGAACCCTAGGGTTCCACAGCCTCTGAAGGAACCCTAGGCTTCCACAGCCACTGAAGGAACCCTAGGCTTCCACAGCCTCTGAAGGAACCCTAGGCTTCCACAGCCTCTGAAGGAACCCTAGGCTTCCACAGCCTCTGAAGGAACCCTAGGCTTCCACAGCCTCTGAAGGAACCCTAGGGTTCCACAGAACCCTAGTTGAAAATGACTGGCGTAGGAGGTAAGACCATCTTGGGCATACTCAACTGACCAAATTAACCTACCAGCTGGAGGAGAGCTTGAAGCATCCTCCGAACGCCGGCATTTTTTGTACTCTGTGGGCCAGATCACGTGAGCTGTGGGGCAGGGAATGACCCAACTTGTAGCCCACTGGAGCACAAAAAAGTTTGGAGTTTGGGTTGGAGATGAGTTCGGAGGACATCTCCACTACCACCATGTCTTAGGACAAGCCGATCTCACGGGACGGAAACATTTTCTACGGGGGGAGACGTTTTTGGGTTGTTTTGGGCTCGGTCTTTCTGGGCGTCGATAGGACGAGGAATCCAAAAACACAGGGATGGGGTCTGTCTCACGCACTTCTCCATTTGACAACAGTCAACATGCGTTTGGTAGAAACGTCCGTTGAAATCTGTTCTGCGTGTGGCCTACTCTACGCAAAGTCTGCGCCAAGCTGTTGCATGCTGGGACGTGTGGTTCTCCCCCGAGTCCCGACCCCTATCGGTTAAGTTCCCTTTCCTCTTATGCATGCTGCCCAGTTAGGTAGCTCTTGGCCCCTTCACAATCTCTGGGCTTTTGCCTTGGCATGGGTCACATGACTTGCTCAAAAGACAAGCAAAGCTCCACATCCCCCTCCCCCAAAAAAGTTCCTGTTTTCATCATTTCCGTTACCTCTCCCTTAGGGAAGGCCGGGGTCACTGCCAAGTCTCCTGGGGGCCACAGAGCAGCTTGTGTAGGGCGATCACGACCACTTCCTGCTAGGGAAGGGGACTCTCCCGAACTGTTCTGGCCCCCCGCGCCTTCCGTACCGCTTGCCCCGGGCTCTGCGTTTCACCGTGAAGCGCAAAAGACGGAAGTCCGTCCTTGGAACGCACAGGAGGCGTAACTCCCTCTGTGAAACTCAAAACTAGGCGCTGCGTTCCACCGTGAAACGCACGAGCCGGAAGTCCCTGTTTGGAACGCACAGAGGCATAGGCAAAACCCGGAAGCGTGCTGGAATGCAAGCAGAGGCTTTAAATAACCCGGAAATACAACGTGTCGTTCCCTGAAGGGGTGTAGTGTCACAGTCTGCAGGGGCCTTCTGAGATAAGAGTAAAGAGGAAGACCTGGGTAGTCCGGAATTCGGTTTCCTGGGTGATTGGAGCAAAGGGCAGATTGTAAGGCTGGTTTAACCTGCTCTTCTGGAATCTTTGTTCAACTTTCTACAGGAATGGGTGGGGGGTATCATTATCTCGTCGCCATAAACCACTACGGCTGAGGGCGACGCCGCTGCGCTGAGCGTTAGTCATCCGGGGACTACCATTGGATCGTCTGCTTTCCCACGTCGAAGAATTAGTACCCATCAACTGCTTCTGCAATCACCTGGGGGTCCTCGACGCCTTTGCCCGTAGTCGGTAGGGCGACAGGTTCTCTTTATAACAGGTGCAGCAGATCCATTCCTGGTCATTTACTGTGGAGTTGTCCAACCAATGACTGTGCTTCCTGGAGGCGGAACTTTGGCGAAAGAGAATGGTGACGTCACGGTTTGGAATTTGGAAAGAACCTTGAAGTCCGAGTTGCAATTGAAACTTTTGAGGCGACAGAACTTTTTATTTCCGACGCCACATGAACGCTGCACGAGAATGACTTACTTGCTAGGACTGGGCGTACATGGCCGACCCCTGTGTAGGTAAGTAGCTACATCCTATCCATGGGAACAAGGATTGTAAATAAATACAGTAGTTCCCCTTTAAGGAGTTGATGTAACCCCCCCTTACTGCTGACCCTTTAAGGGGTTCTTGACACCAGAGGCGGTCTTGGGCTTCCTGATCATGTGATCGCTCTGATTGGCTGTCACAGTGATCATGTGTTCAGGCGCACATCCTACAGGCTTGTCACGGTCAGGGGTCAGGCTTGGAGACCAGTAGCTATAGCAGTTGAGAAGCTCCCACAGACCAGCAGGATAAATACACGAGTAGGTCACCCTGGCAGATGGTGCAGAGTCTAACTGGTGTTCACCAGCGCTCCTTATGGTGGAGGTGGGTTTGGTTGCACGTTAGTACCAGGTCGCGGTCCTCAGGATTTCCCCACCAGAACCTGAGCAAGCTGGGGTCCAGTAGCAGATATAGCAGGTAGGGTTCAAGCAGAAGCATAGTTGAGGGACAAGCCTATGGTTGGTAACAAGTGGTTGCAGGTTGGGTTTAAGCAGAAGCGTAGTCGAGGAACAAGCCAAAGTCGATAACGAGTGGTAGTGGGGATATGCATTGTAGTATTACTGACAAGAGCAAGATATTGGCTAGAGAGAGCACAATAATCTGGCAAACAGGAAGTGCAAATGCAGGAAGTTCATGGGAGGAGCAAAAGAGTTCAATGTTCAAACAAGGTTCAAGGCAAGTTCATTCAAGGAATTGTCCAGGGCACTGTCCACCATCATGGATGGCTCAGCAAGAAGAGACCTCGCCAGACGTAGTTGAGGGACAAGCCTATGGTTGGTAACAAGTGGTTGCAGGTTGGGTTTAAGCAGAAGCGTAGTCGAGGAACAAGCCAAAGCCGGTAACGAGTGGTAGTGTAGTTATGGATAGCAGCAGAACCAACAAGAGCAAGATATTGGCTGGAGAGAGCACAATAATCTGGCAAACAGGAAGTGCAAAAGCAGGAAGTTTATGGGAGGAGTAAAAGGGTTTAACGTTCAAAAGAAAACAAGGTTCAAGGCAAGATCATTCAAGGAATTGTCAAGGGCACTGTCCACCATCATGGATGGCTCAGCAAGAAGAGACTTCACCAGACATAGTTGAGGGACAAGCCTCAGGTTGGTAACAAGTGGTTGCAGGTTGGGTTTAAGCAGAAGCGCAGTCGAGGAACAAGCCAAAGCCGGTAACGAGTGGTAGTGGAGATATGGATAGCAGCAGGACCGACAAGAGCAAGATATTGGCTGGAGAGAGCACAATAATCTGGCAAACAGGAAGTGCAAAGGCAGGAAGTTCATGGGAGGAGCAAAGGGTTCAACGTTCAATGGAGACAAGGTTCAAGGCAAGATCATTGAAGGAATTGTCCAGGGCACTGTCCAACATCATGGATGGCTCAGTAAGAAGAGACCTCGCCAGACGTAGTTGAGGGACAAGCCTATGGTTGGTAACAAGTGGTTGCAGGTTGGGTTTAAGCAGAAGCATAGTCGAGGAACAAGCCAAAGTTGGTAATGAGTGGTAGTGGAGATATGGATAGCAGCAGGACTGACAAGAGCAAGATATTGGCTGAAGAGAGCACAATAATCTGGCAAACGGGAAGTGCAAAGGCAGGAAGTTCATGGGAGGAGCAAAGGGTTCAACGTTCAATGGAGAAAACGTTCAAGGCAAGATCATTCAAGGAATTGTCCAGGGCACTGTCCACCATCATGGATGGCTCAGCGAGAAGAGATCTCGCCAGGCACAGCAGAGGTTCCAGGTTTAGACCAGGGGTCCTGGCACAGCTGTTGATTGAGAGTGTAGTCACAGTACTAGCGGTGCTAAGTAGGAATGAACTGGTGTTTGCTTCACACCCAGAAGTCAGCTGTAATTTCTGGGTCAATAAGTTACAGGCTGGGGGTTCCCCACCCCGCAGCTGACGTACGCAAAGGGGCAGGGTTGCTTGTGACATTGTTGACCTAATATGGCCACATAGTGAACCAAAACCAAAATAACCGGTGTCACTGGGTCCTCTTTTATGGCAAACCACTAGGCGTGCAGGTGACTTGTCTTTATGGTTCCTCCATCGAGATGGATCCTGTAAGGACTGCGCAGGCGCAATCCTTGCCGACGGAAATCTCCGAACCTCGGCCGGCATCCAGGCTCATTCCTTAACATCCCCGTGGATTGGAGGATGTTAAAAAAAGAGCCAGGAGGCAGAGCGAGTGTAGCGAGCCGTCCGAGGACTTGAGGCCGACTGGCCACTTACCTCAAATTCCACGTCGCCCTGGAGGTTCGGTGATTTCCGTCGGCAAGGATTGCGCCTGCGCAGTCCTTACAGGAACCATCTCGATACCCGGAACCATATCGTCAGATCACAGGCAAGGACTGAGCTCATCTCAGTTCCAAGTGTCAACATTGGAAGAAAGAAGGTTCTATGAGCCGCACATATTGGGAAAAACCTGTGCTTGGGTGACAGCCTATGACCGCCTCAGCCTGGGCTCCAGGCGGGCCACCCCGTTTTGCTCTGCCCCCAGAGCTTAGTCACGGGGGATCTTCCCCATGTATGTGGCCAGATTTAAAGGGAACTGAAAGCGTTTTTGTATATTTTTTATTATTTATGGTCAGAAATAAAAGTAAAAAAAAATGCATGCAGATTCATATTTATGATTTCCGGCCAGCAGGGGAAGCGTTTGGCACCTTTTTTTACACGGTTACTGGGCTAATCTTAACTGCTTTGCTGGGAGAAAAAAAAAGCCAGCTCTGTCCAGGGCAGCTGCAAAGTTGAAACTTTGATTATACAAACAACTGAATGAGTTGGAGAAATGACTCCCTAACCAGGCTTCATGCAGTTTTAACTAAAGAGAGATGGTCCGAAAGGAAACAGCTGCTGCTATGCTTAGAACTATGTCCTGTCTGTACCCTCTATATACTGTGTACTTAAGATTTTACATAAATAGTCATTTTAATTAGGGTTGTCCCGATACCAGTATCGGTATCAGGACCGATACCGAGTATTTGCGGGAGTACTTGTACTCCCGCAAATACCCCAGATGTCTAAATAGAATACTTGCCCCGCCGTATATCGCAAAGCCACCGCCGCCGCGTTAATCACCGCGCGGGGAGTGTCTCTATACACAGCGCGACAGGGCAAACAGCTTATTCAAACGAAAGCTGACTGTAATGTTCCCCGCGTTGTGATTAACGCGGCGGCGGCATCATTTAGGTATGGGGGACATGGCTGCAATATGTTTGGGGACATGGCTGCGTATATGGGGGACATGGCTGCAATATGTTTGGGGACATGGCTGCAATATGTTTGGGGACATGGCTGCAATATGTTTGGGGACATGGCTGCGTATATGGGGGACATGGCTGCAATATGTTTGGGGACATGGCTGCAATGTGTTTGGGGACATGGCTGCAATATGTTTGGGGACATGGCTGCGTATATGGGGGACATGGCTGGATATGTTTGGGGACATGGCTGCATATATGGGGGACATGGCTGCATATGTTTGGGGACATGGCTGCAATATGTTTGGGGACATGGCTGCAATATGTTTGGGGACATGGCTGCATATGTTTGGGGACATGGCTGCATATGTGGGGGACATGGCTGCAATATGTTTGGGGACATGGCTGCAATATGTTTGGGGACATGGCTGCAATATGTTTGGGGACATGGCTGCATATGTGGGGGACATGGCTGCATATGGGGGGGGACATGGCTGCATATGTGGGGGAACATGGCTGCATTTGGGGACACATTTTAAAAAAAGTATCGGTATTCGGTATCGGCGAGTACATAAATAAAAGTCGGTACTTGTACTCAGTCCTAAAAAAGTGGTATCGGGACAACCCTAATTTTAATGTCAGTCCAATTCATGGGGATGTTCCCCATGACTAAACTTCAGGGACAGAGCGAAACTCACTGGCGCCCCCGCCTGAGGGTGTCATACACCTAAGCACAGGATCTTGCAGAGATGTACGACTCATGGGACTTTCTACCCTTATTAATAAGGCCACATATCCATAATCGGGCAAGGTCCTTGTCCCTAACCTAGACATGAGGCCATACATTGATAAGCCATAACATCACCACCCACCATAACTCGCTGAGGCATGGACCCTAGTAGACTACTGAAGCAGTGGCGTAGCGTGGGTTGTCGGCGCCTGGGGCGAGGCAAGTAATTTGTGCCCCCCTGACCCATGGACTTGCCTATTTTCAGCTAGCTCCAGTCTGGTCACATGATCCACTGTGTGAGACAGCTGTGGCTGTAGGGGAAAGGAGAGCGTGCTTGATAATTAGTGGTGTGGTGGTGACATCATACATATGTTCCTATGTCCCATCCAGGGCTCGACAAATCTCCAGATACGCCGTCGTATCTCTGAGTCTGAGCCGTTGTATCTATGCGCCTGATTCTTAGAATCAGTTACGAATAGATTTGTATTAGATCCGACCGGCGTAAGTCTCTTACGCCGTCGGGTCTTAACTGCATATATACGCTGGCCGCTAGGGGCGTGTACGCTGATTTACGCCTAGAAATATGTAAATCAGCTAGATACGCAAATTCACAAACGTACGCCCGGCCGACGCAGTACAAATACGCCGTTTACGTTAGGCTTTTCCCGGCGTAAAGTTACCCCTGCTATATGAGGCGTACATGCGGCGTACCAATGTTAAGTATGGACGTCGTTCCCGCGTCGAATTTGGAATATTTTACGGCGTTTGCGTAAGTCGTCCGTGAATAGGGCTGGACGTAATTTACGTTCGCGTCAAAACCAATACGTCCTTGCGGCGTACTTTGCCGCAATGCACACTGGGATATGTACACGGACGGCGCATGCGCCGTTCCGAAAAAACGTCAATCACGTCGGGTCACAGTAGTTTTGCATAAAACAGCGTTGTATGGCCGCGCAATTGTCAGTTAAAGTAAGGTAGTATCGCAAAAAATGGCCTGGCCATGAAGGGGGGGGGGGGTAAAGGTTAAGGGTTGGGCTTGGTCCCTTCGTTCCAGATAGAGGTGAAGGACAAGTGGTTAAAAGCATTTAAAGGAAGCGATGTATGAAGAAATGTTTTTTTTTTGTGTTTTTATTTATGTTTTTATTGGATATGTTTTATATCAGAAAGTAAAAAATATTGTGTTTTTTTTTTTTTTTTTTTTTTTTTATCAAAATTTATGGTCTTTTTTTGCTGACTGTGAGGGGAAAAAATAATTTGATCCCCTGCTAATTTTGTACGTTTGCCCACCGACAAAGAAACGCTCAGTCTATCATTTTAATGGTCGGTTTATTTTAACGGTGAGAGACGGAATAACAACAAAAATATCCAGAAAAACGCATTTTAAAAAAAGTTATAAGTTGATTTGCATTTTAATGAGTGAAATAAGTATTTGATCTCTTCGCAAAACATGACTTGGTACTTGGTGGAGAAACCCTTGTTTGGCAATCACAGAGGTCAGACATTTCTTGGAGTTGGCCACGAGGTTTGCACACATCTCGGGAGGGATTTTGTCCCACTCCTCTTTGGAGATCCTCTTTCGAGGATGACGTTTGGTAACTCAAACCTTCAGCTCCCTCCACATATTTTCTATGGGATTAAGGTCTGGAGACTGGCTTGGCCACTCCCAAGACCTTAATGTGCTTCTTCTTCTTCTTAAGCTATTTTGTTGTTGCCTTGGACGTGTGTTTTGGGTCATTGTCATGCTGGAATGCCCATTTTCAATACCCTGGCTGACGGAAGGAGGTTCTCACCCAAGATTTGACGGTGCATGGACCCGTCCATCGTCCCTTTGATGCAGTGAAGTTGTCCTGTCCCCTTAGAAGATAAACATCCCCAAAGCATAATGTTTCCACCACCATGTATGACGGTGGGGGGATGGTGTTCTTGGGGTCATAGGCAGCATTCCTCCTCCAAACACGGCAAGTTGAGTTTGATTTTGGTCTCATCTTACCACACAACACATTCACCCAGTACTCTTCTAAGTGCCGGTTCACACTACCGTGACTTGGGATCCGGCAGGTCAGGAAAGGGAGGGGACGAGCGAGCGCCGCCCCCTCCTGAATCATACCAGTCCGCATGCGCTCAACATGGGGGGATGGGTGCTTTGGGGCAGGTGGGCTCTGCGCCCCCCACCCCAAAGCACCTTGCCCCCATGTTGATGGGGACAAGGGCCTCTTCTCGACAACCCTGCCCTGGTGGTTGTCGGGGGCTGCGGGCAGGGGGCTTATCAGAAATCTGGAAGCCCCCTTTTAACAAGGGGGCCCCCAGATCCTGGCCCCCCACCCTATGTGAATGAGTATGGGGTACATTGTACCCCTACCCATTTACCAAAAAACAGTATTGTGTTAAAGACAGTAGACAGTTTTTGACAAGTCTTTTATTTAAAAATATTCTTCTTCCTTCGGTCTTTCTCCATCTTCTCCCGCGTTGTCATCCTCCCGGTCTTCTCCTTGTCTCCTGTTGGGAAGAGGCCCTTGTCCCCATCATGGGGCGATTAAGTTCGCATTTGTTTGCGCTATATAAGTTTCTCACTCACTCACTCACTCATGGTGCTCTGGGGTGGGTGGCGAGGAGCCCCCCCTGCCCCAAAGCACCCATCCCCCCCATGTTGAGGGCATGCGGCCTGGTATGGTTCAGGAGGGGGGGGGGCGCTCGCTCGTCCCCTCCCTTTCCTGACCTGCCGGGCTGCATGCTCGGATAAGGGTCTGGTATGTATTTTGGGGGAACCCCACGCCATTTTTTTTAACATTTTGGTGTTGGGGGTCCCCTCCGAATCCATACTAGACCCAAGGGCCTGGTATGGACCTGGGAGGGGGACCCCACGCTGTTTTTTTTCCTCAAATTTTTTTTATTTATTTTTTAGCCGGCAATTCTTTTTTTTACATTCAGCTAGAAGCCCATCTTCCCGGCACCCTCCTTAGCAAATCAGCTATATACAACGTAAAAAAAAAAACACAAATCGCGGTAAAAACGCGATACTTGCACAAAAATGCATTGATGTGAACATGTTCTATAGGAACCCAAAATGCATCAAAAAACGCATTAGTGTGAATTGTCCCTGCGCTACTTTTTGCATTAGGCAGTCTATTGAAATGAATAAGCTTCCCAAAACACTCTGGAAGGCGTATAAAAAAAAACACGAGCGTGTTCGGACACACCTTGGTGGGAACCAGTTCTCAATTGTCACAGGCTTGTTCCAATTGGGAGGTGTGGATGGTGGACACAGCCAAGCAATTAGGAATTCTCAGTTGGAGGCGAGCAACATGTTCAGGTGTACTTTGAACTTCACGCCTGCGGAGACGTTGAGGCGTGGGTGGCTGTAGGGTGTGGAAACTTGCTTGTCTACATTGTGGGGAAAGGTGCGGTGGCAATACAAGAGTCCGCTGATTCCAGTGTTGACTCAACTCTGTGCTATGCGGGTCATTTGTTTACAGGTCTAACGTTCCAGTGGGATCTCAGATCAGACTAGAGATAGAGGATGTGCACATGATCAATCCTGGTTTACCCGCAGGTAGATGTTTAGGGATCTGGAATTATACCGGGATCTCAGATCGGACTGGAGGTCTATACCAGTAATGGCGAACCTTGGCACCCGAGATATTTTGGAACTACATTTCCCACAATGCTTATGCAGTGGAGTGGAGCATCATGGGAAATGTAGCTCCAAAACATCTGGGGTGCCAAGGTTTGCCAACACTGGTTCTCAACCTCAGTCCTCAAGTACCCCCAACGGGCCATGTTTTTCAGGTTTTCCTTTACTTTGCACAGCTGCTTTATGTCAATATCGATATCAATGACAAGGTATTGCTAAGAGCTTTTTTATCTAAGGGAAGTTCCCGAAACATGGCCCGTTGGGGGTACTTGAGGACTGAGGTTGAGAACCACTGCTGTAGACTGTGTACACAAAAAGTGTTTACCCGTACACTATATTACCAAAAGTATTGGGACACTTGCCTTTACACGCATATGAACTTTAATGGCCTCTTAGTCCACAGGGTTCAACATTGAGTTGACCCTCTCTTTGCAGCTATAACAGTTTAACACTTCTGGGAAGGCTGTCCACAAGGTTTAGGAGTGTGCCTATGGCAGGGCTCTACAAATCCCGGTCGCCATGGCGACTAGAAATAGCATCCTGGCGACTTGGCTTGGAAAGTGGACAAAAAAAAAAATTTGTTCCATAGGACTGGCGCTCCGCGGACTAGGCCGAAGCCGCGGCCTCGCCTAAAACATCCTGCCGGCAGCTCGCCGCGATCCGATGCCGCTCGCGGCCTTTTCCCAGGATCGCTGCGGGCAGGATGTTTTAGGTGAGGCCGCGGCTTCGGCCTAGTCCGCGGAGCGCCTTTTCCCCCGGATCGCGGCGGACTAGGCCCCCACCTCCCCAGCCGCTCGATTGTGGGGGGGGCCCGTGATGTCCGGTAATTGAGGCCGCGGCTTTGCGGCCTTGTGAAGTCCCCAGCTCTTCCTTGTGTGAGCTGGCACCATCTGGTGGTGGCCGTTGGTATTACAAGTTAAGCATTACAAGTTAAACAGCAATTCTAATGTAATTTTTCACTATTTTCACTGCCATCTTCTTCCCTCTAATTAGAACCCCCAAACATTATATATATTTTTTATCCCAACAGCCTAGAGAATAAGATGGCGATCGTTGCAATACTTTCTGTCACGCCGTATTTGCGCAGCGGTCTTACAAGCGCACTTTTTTGGGGAAAAAAATTACCCTTTTTTTAATTAAAAAATAAGACAACAGTAAAGTTATCCCCATTTTTTTTAATATTGTGAAAGATAATGTTACGCCGAGTAAATTCATACCCAACATGTCACGCTTCAAAATTGCGTCCGCTCGTGGAATGCCGACAAACTTTTACCCTTTAAAATCTCCATAGGCGACGTTTAAAAAAATCTACAGGTTGCATGTTTTGAGTTACAGAGGAGGTCTAGGGCTAGAATTATTGCTCTCGCTCTACCAATCGCGGCGATACCTCACATGTGTGGTTTGAACACCATTTACATATGCGGGCGCTGCTCGCCTTTGTGTTCGCTTCTGGCGCAAGCTCGTCGGGACGGGGTGCGTTTTCTGGCTCCTAACTTTTTTAGCTGGCTCCTAGATTCCAAGCAAATTTGTCAAACCCTGCCCTAGATTGTGTACACAATCGCGCCGTTTACCCATGGACAGGTAGATATTTAGAAATCTGGAATTATACCGGGATCTCAGATTGGACTAGACCCCTAGACAGTGTTTTGCTCTGTTTACCCGATGCTTAGGGATCTCTGATTACAGTGGCAAAAATAATTATTTGATCCCCTGCAGATTTTGAAAGTTTGCCCACTTACAAATAAATGAAGGGTCTGTGATTGTTACCAATGGCGGCGTATTGTGTTACCAATGGCGGCGTATTGTGTTACCAATGGCGGCGTATTGTGTTACCAATGGCGGCGTATTGTGTTACCAATGGCGGCGTATTGTGTTACTAATGGCGGCGTATTGTGTTACTAATGGCGGCGTATTGTTACCAATGGCGGCGTATTGTTACTAATGGCGGCGTGTTGTGTTACTAATGGCGGCGTATTGTGTTACCAATGGCGGCGTATTGTGTTACCAATGGCGGCGTATTGTGTTACCAATGGCGGCGTATTGTTACCAATGGCGGCGTATTGTGTTACCAATGGCGGCGTATTGTGTTACCAATGGCGGCGTATTGTTACCAATGGCGGCGTATTGTGTTAGCAATGGTTTGTGTGGTGACTGTGGTTCCAACTGCCTTGAGATCCTTCACAAACTCCTGCTGTGTAGTTCTGGGTTGATCCATCACTTTTCTCATGATCATCCTCACCCCATGAGGTGACATCTTTCATGGACCTCCAGACCGAGGGCGATTGATGGTTATTTGGTATTTCTTCCATTTGTGAATAATCACTCTAACAGTTGTCTCCTTCTCACCAAGCTTCTTGCCGATGGTCTTGTAGCCCATTCCAGCCTTGTTCAGGTCTACAATCATGTTCTTGACGTCCTTTGATGTTCTTTGGTCTTGCCCATGATGTTGAGGTTTGAATGAGATTCTGTGGACAGGTGTCTTTTAATTTTTATTTATTTTTAAATAAAAAATGTATTATTTGGTGGAGAATGCGGGTCACGATCCCAGGTGTCTTTTATACACACGAGCACCTTCTTACATTGACAGGACTAATTTATGTACCACATGAGTATATACTGTAGCCAGTCTGTGTGTAAGTTGTACTTGGTGCCCTCATGAACCTCCCAGTCTGTATCTAATGCACTCCTGAACCCCACACTCTGCACTTGGTGCCTTCAAGAACCTCCCACTCTGTACTTATTGCACTCCTAAACCCTGTATCTGTATGTAGTTCACTCCTGAACCCCACCGCACTCTTGAATCCTGCACTCTGTACTTACCGCACTCCTGAGCCCTGCGCTCTGTGCGTAGCGCACTCCTGAGCCCTGCGCTCTGTGCGTAGCGCACTCCTGAACTCTGTGCGTAGTACACTCCTGAACCCCCCCACTCTGTGCGTAGTGCACTCCTGAACCTTTCGCTCTGTGCATAGTGCACACCTGAACCCTGCAGCGCACTCCTGAATGCCATGCTCTGTATGTAGCGCACTCCTAAACCCTGCACTCTGGACTTGGCGCATGCATGGACCACACCCTCTGTATGAAGCACACTCCCGATGGCACTGGTTTACAAGGAAAAAAAACCTCAAAAGTACAGTAGCTACCAGAATTAGGACACTAATAGGCCTCGTACACACGATCAGACCAAATTTCCCACGGACAGCGTACGCGGTGATGTGGCCGCGCCATCGCCGCGGCGACATGCGTGACTCTGGAAGGTCAATGCTTCCACGCATGCGTCGAATCACTTTGACGCATGCGAGGGCTTTCGGCCGAGCGGACATGTCCGGTGAGTCGTACAGACGACCGAACATGTCCGACGGACAGGCTTCCAGCGGACATGTTTCTTAGCATGCTAAGAAACATATGTCCGCTGGAAACTGTCCGATACGCCGGACAATTGTCCGGTCGGACGTACAGACGACCGAACATGTCCGCTGAAACTGGTCCTGGTTTGACACCAACCCCCCCCCCCCCCCCCCCAAAATAAATTGCCACCGGCTACCACTGGTTTCGGGACATCTTGCCTTCTGCGGAAAAACATTACCCAACTGTTCCTTGGAAATGTTAGGCAATGACACTTTCACAAACCACCAAATGTACCCGTAGGATGCGTAGATCCGACCAAGACGAATTTAAATATGCACTGATTCAGTTCAGCCACACTTACCATTTGACGCTGTACGCTCTTTCTCGAGGGGTCGTTTGGGGGGTTCAGCAGGGCATTGGGGACGTTTGTGACAGCATTGACCTAATATGGCTACAACGTATTTAGGCATTTATTGAACAGATATCCGGATGTCCATGTGTCTATATTGGGTCAAGGAGGTCACGCACATCCACGGCCTTTTGTTATGCGTGGCCGAGGGGCGAGGAACGCCCTGGTCTCGGCTGATTTGGAGGAGGCGACAACTTGCTTCCAGGTTTGGTCCGAACCTGAGTTTAGAAGGTTTGAGACAAATGATAAAAAGATGATCCAAACTGTCATGGATTCCCCTCAAGGGCCCAGATTCAGGTAGAATTGCGCTATATTTGCGCGGGCACAGGGCATCGATTTTGCCCTGCGCCCACGCAAATATTTTGCGCTGCCCTCAATTCACGGAGCAGTAGCTCCGTGAATTGCGAGGGCGCGCCGGCAAAATTGCCCGGCGTAAGCGCGCGCAATGTAAATGATCCCGCCGGGGGCGGGAATCATTTAAATTAGGCGCGCTCCCGCGCCGAGCTTACAGCGCATGCTCCGTCGGGAAACGTTCCCGACGTGCATTGCGGCAAATGACGTCGCAAGGACATCATTTGCTTCAAAGTGAACGTGAATGGCGTCCAGCGCCATTCACGAATCACTTACGCAAACGCCGTGAAATTTGGAGCGGCGGCTATACTTTAGCATTGGCTGCCCCTGCTATTAGAAAGGGCAGCCTTGCGCTAAAGTTGCCGTACGGAAACTCCGTACCTGGCGTGCGCGGGGCCCGCGCAAGTTTGTGAATCAGTTGGTAGTATGCAATTTGCATACTACACGCTGATACACAATGGGAGCGCCCCCTTGCGGCACACGCAAGAATGCAGCCTAAAATCTGCGAGGCATAAGAGCCTTATGCCGCGCAGATTTTAGGCTGCAGTCGGTGTAACAAGGTTCCTGAATCAGGAGCACTCGTTGCACCGGAGCAAGTAAGCAATTGCGCCGTGTAACTTATGGTTACACGGGCGCAATTGCTTCTTGAATCTGGGCCAAGGACACCTGTCTTCAAAGGAATGGAGAGGGCCGCTATTGTTGACCTTTCTTTTTGAAAATACTACTCTTCTGGCTGTCATTCTGATGCTCTGGCTTCCATACTTTCTGATCTACAGTGATAGGGGAGTCCTGACTTTTTTTCAACTTTCACTTGTCACATGCTTTTTCTTTTACTGGACGTAGCCAAGCAAGTAGCATTCTCAGTTGGGGGGCCAGCAAACGGCCTTTCTCATATTCCTCTTGCGTCGAGTGGACTTTGAACTTTCTAGCAGCTTGTAGCTGGGATGTTGATTCTGACTTTAGGGTGTGGAAACGTGTTTGTCTACGTTCCAGAGAGAGGAGTGGTGGTGAGAACAGTCTCTCTACCGATCCCAGTCTGTTACCCGACTCTGGGCTACGCGGATCTCCGTAAGGCCTACAGATCTACCGGGATCTCAGATCAGACTAGAGCTGGATTCGGCGCACACGATCCTATACACAGGCAGAGATTTAGGGATCTGGACTTGGATCAGACTAGATCCTGGAGATGTGCAGATGATCCCTCTATTTAGCCATAGACGGGCAGAGATTTAGGAATCTGTAATTATAGCGAAGAGGCCGAGATCAGACTGGAGCCTGAGTTTGTGCAGTCATTCCATTTAACCAATGAGAGAGTAGAGGTCTATGCCAGATCGGTGAAGACCCGGAGCCTGGTCACACAACTGCTCTTAACCACTTAACCCCCGGACCATATTGCTGGTCGCAGACCAGAGCACCTTTTGCAATTCGGCACTGCGTCGCTTTAACTGAAAATTGCGCGGACGTGCGACGCGGCTCCCAAACACAATTGGCGTCCTTTTTTCCCCACAAATAGAGCTTTCTTTTGGTGGTATTTGATCACCTCTGCGGTTTTTATTTTTTGTGCTATAAACAAAAATAGAGCGACAATTTTGAAAAAAATGCAATGGGCCAGATTCTCGTAGAATCTGTGGCGGCGTAGCGTAAGCCATTTACACCACGCCGCCGCAACTTACTGGAGCAAGTGCCGTATTCTCCAAGCACTTGCTCCGTAATTTGCGGCGGCGTAGTGTAATTGGCCCGGCATATGGCCGCATAATTCAAAGGGGGTGGCTTGTATTTAAATTAAGCGTGCCCCCGTGCCCATTGAACTGCGCATGCGCCGGGCTGAAAAATAGCCCAGTGCGCATGCTCCAGCTTACGACGGAAAACGTCAATGACGCCGACGTGAGCGTCATTGACGTAAAGTCGTATTCAAGAATGACTTAGGAAAATGACGTAACCGACGGAAAAAGACGACGCGGACCCGACACCATACTTAACATGGAATACGGCGGACTGGCATAAGGTTACCCCTTACGCTTACGGAAACGACGTAAGCGACGACAACGCAAATTCGTTCGGGAATCGGCGTATCAGGCTCATTTGCATAGTCAAATGAGACCTGAACATAGACGCCACCTAGCGGTCAGCGTTGTATTGCATTTAGGATCCGACGGTGTAAGTGACTTACACCAGTCGGATCATAGCCTAATTCCGGCGTATCTTGTTTTGCGAATACAAAACAATGATACGCCGGCGGGAATTTCGAATTACGCCGGTGTATCTGTAGATACACCGGCGTAACTCTTTTGAGAATCTGGCCCAATATCTTTAACTTTTTGCTATAATAAATATTCCCCAAAAATATATATAAAAAAATAGTTTTCCTCAGTTTAGGCCGATACGTATTCTTCTACCTATTTCTGGTAAAAAAAATCGCAATAAGCATTTATTGAATTGGTTTGCACAAAATTTATAGCGTTTACAAAATAGGGGATAGTTTTATTGCATTTTTATAATTTTTTTTTTTTTTTTACTACTAATGGCGGCGATCAGCGTTTTTTTTCGTGACTGCGACATTATGGCGGACACTTCGGACAATTTTGACACATTTTTGGGACCATTGTCATTTTCACAGCAAAAAATGCATTAAAATTGCATTGTTTATTGTGAAAATGACAGTTGCAGTTTGGGAGTTAACCACAGGGGGCGTTGAAGGAGTTATGCTTCACCTAGAGTTTGTTTTTTCAACTGTAGGGGGGTGTGGCTGTAGGTCTGACGTCATCGATCGAGTCTCCCTATAAAAGGGATGACACGATCCATGCAGCCGCCACAGTGAAGCACAGGGAAGCTGTGTTTACATACGTCTCTCCCCGTTCTTCAGCTCTGGGGAGCGATTGCGAGGGGGCGGCTAGAAACGAATAGCCGCACCCTCATCCCGGATCGCTCCCAGAGGCTTACCGACCGCCGTATGTACCAAGGGGGTCCCGATCGGACCCACGTCTAGGCAGCGACGTGCGGGCACGTCGTTCTGCCTGTCCGTGCCATTTTGCCGATGTATATGTACATGCGGCGGTCGTTAAGCGGTTAAGGAGTCCAAGGGAGGGGGCGAGCACGACACTCCACACCAGGGAGAAAGCCCCGCATTACTGTGTGGAGTTACAGACAGAAGAACAGGAAGTGAGGATTTCTCAGAAGAAATCAGGACATTTAAAAGCAAAATGGAAGGATGAGGTAAGTGAAGGAGGACTGCACTGAGGTAAAGGAAGCTAATTGGGGGGGGGGGGGGAATTGTACCTTTACAACCCCTTTAAATAAAATCTCCTTGGCTTCCAATATTACCTCTACGCTGACGACACCCAGATCTATCTCTCCACTCCTCAACTAAACCCCCTCAGTCTCCTCACGTATCTCAAACTTAACTAACCCCCTCAGTCTCCTCACGTATGTCAAACTTAACTAACCCCCTCAGTCTCCTCACGTATCTCAAACTTAACTAACCCCCTCAGTCTCCTCGCGTATCTCAAACTTAACTAACCCCCCTCAGTCTCCTCACGTATCTCAAACTTAACTAACCCCCCTCAGTCTCCTCACGTATCTCAAACTTAACTAACCCCCTCAGTCTCCTCACGTATCTCAAACTTAACTAACCCCCTCAGTCTCCTCACGTATCTCAAACTTGACTAACCCCCCTCAGTCTCCTCACGTATCTCAAACTTAACTAACCCCCTCAGTCTCCTCACGTATCTCAAACTTAACTAACCCCCTCATTCTCCTCACATATCTCAAACTTAACTAACCCCCTCATTCTCCTCACATATCTCAAACTTAACTAACCCCCTCAGTCTCCTCACGTATCTCAAACTTACTCAAACCTATCAGTATGGATGTCACGCACCACTTCCTCAAACTCAACGTTTCTAAAAACAGAGCTTGTAATATCGCCTCATGCCCGATCCCCTCCCCCCCATGACTTTACCATTTGAGATTAACAGCGTAACCGTTGGTCCTTCCACACACGACAGGGTGCTTGGTGTAATCTTAGACTCTGATCTCTCCTCACATCCAATCGCTTACTAAATCTTGCCTCATCCCTTCCTGACTAACGACACCACAAAACAACTTATCCGCGCTTTTGGTTATTTCCTGTCCTGACTACAGCAACTCCCTCCTCACTGGCCGCTGACCTTTACACAAGCTGCCCCCCCCCCCCCCCTTCAGTCTATTATGAATGCTAACCGATCCGTGACTGCTGCTCCTCTCTGCCAATCCCTTTGCTGGCTTCCCCTACCCCACCGTATAAAATTCAAACTACTAACCACAAAATACAAGGCTATCTACAACATCGCCACCATCTACATCACCTTCCTCATGCAGATATCGCCAAAATTGGCATCTCCGCTCCTCCCGGGACCTCCTGCTCTCTAGTTCCCTTGTTGCCACCTTCCACGCTTGCCTCCAGGACTTCACCAGAGCCTCTCCTATCCTCTGGAACTCTCTGCCCCAATATGTCCGGTCAGCTCCTACTCTGTCTGTCTGCCTTTAGGCGATCCTTGAAAACTCACTTATTCAGGTAAGCCTACCCTACTTAAGAACTGTACCCGAGTCACCTCTGTCAGGTCATCTTCTGAAGCTATTACCTTTTGTACCACCTCCCCCACCTTTTTAGATTGTAAGCTCCACGGGCCGTGCCACCTATCCCTTCTGTATTGAACTGTATTGTAATTGTAGCGTCTTATATTGTAAAGTGCTGCTAAAACTGTTGGCGCTATATAAAACCTGTGTACGGTAGAGCTGGGCGATTTTCTCCCCAAAAAATCAGCAATTTTAAAAAAACAAAACTTGATTTTCGAATCAAGTTTTTTTTTTTTGTTATGGACACCGCGCCGTTCCTGAGGAGCTGTGGAAATGAGTTTTTAGGCGAGGCCTCGCGGACTAGGCCGAAGCCGCAGCCTTGCCTAAAAACTCCTGCCTGCAGCTCCTCAGGTACCGGCACGGTGTCAGCACCAGTCCTGGGGAGCTGCAGGCAGAAGTTTTTAGGCGAGGCCGCGGCTGTGGCCTAGTCCGCGGCGTCCAGCCTCGCGGACTAGGCCAAAGCTTGATTTTCGAATCAAGTTTTTTTGTTTTTGTTATGGACACCGCGCCGGTCCTGAGGGGCTGCGGGAATGAGTTTTTAGGCGAGGCCTTGCGGACTAGGCCGAAGCCGCAGCCTTGCCTAAAAACTCCTGCCCGCAGCTCCTCAGGACCGGCGCGGTGTCAGCACCAGTCCTGGGGAGCTGCAGGCAGAAGTTTTTAGGCGAGGCCGCGGCTTTGGCCTAGTCCGCGGCGTCCAGCCTCGCGGACTAGGCCAAAGCCGCAGCCTCGCCTAAAAACTCATGCGGTGTCAGCGCCGGTCCTGGTTTAAAAAAAAATCTGAATCGTATTGACCTCTCAAATCGATTCTACATTCAAATCGATTTTTTTCCACAGCCCTCGGATTGCGAGTAACGCGGTTAACAACTGTTTCGCAATACCAGCATTTTTTTTTTTTTTTAATCCTGACTCGGTTTGCGATTGTTGTCTCGCAAAACAAGCAGGATTTCAAGCGAGAAAACCGAGCGTGTGTACAGGGCTTTACCGTTGCCTTTCTATCATCTGGAACCAGCCCATGCTCCTCTGACCACAACAAGGCATTTTCCTCCACACAACTCCCGCTCACTGGATATTTTCTCTTTTTCGGACCATTCTCTGTAAACCCGAGAGATGGTTGTGTGTGAAAATCCCAGTAGATCAGCAGTTTTTGAAATACTCAGACCAGCCCGTCTGGCACCAGCAACCATGAACCATGTTCAAAGTCACGTAAATGGGGCGGGCACCATTTAAATTAGGCGTGTTCCCGCGCCGAACGTACTGCGCATGCTTCGTCCCTAACATTTCCCGACGTGCATTGCGCTAAATGACGTCGCAAGGACGTCATTGGTTTCGACGTTAACGTAAATGGCGTCCAGCGCCATTCACGGATGACTTGCGCAAACGACGTGAAATTTAAAATTTCGACGCGGGAACAACGGCCATACTTAACATTGGCTAGGCCACCTAGAGGGCACCCTTAGTTTTACGCCGCGTATCTCTACGGAAACGACGTATATTTAGAGCGACGGGCAAAGCGGACGTTCGTGAATCGGCGTAACTAGTCATTTGCATATTCTACGCCGACCGCAATGGAATCGCCACCTAGCGGCCGGCCTAGAATTGCAGCCTAAGATCCGACGGTGTAAGTCAATTACACCTGTCGGATCTTAGGGATATCTATGCGTAACCTGATTCTATGAATCAGACGCATAGATACGACAATCGTATCTCTTTTGTGAATCTAGCCCAGTGATTGTAGATGTGTGTTTTTATGGAATGTATCCAGTGAAAATATAGTGGTTTCTGACCACTGTACATGAAAAATGCCAAACGCTCATAAACGCACGTTTATCAGCGCACAGACGTGGTTTTTTTTTTAGCTCAAAAAACACTCTTCAAAATGCGATTTTTTTTTTTTTTTTTTTTTTTTTTTTTTGCCTATAAACTCCTGAACTTGCCTATAGTGTGCATGGACACATAGGCTAATATAGGGGGGAGTTTAGAGGCCGAGAAAAAGTGTGCATGAGCCCCTAAGGCTGCATTTACACCTGAGCGTAGCGTCTTTGAGCGTTTTTCCAGTGTTTTTTTTTCCCCCTTGCGTTTTTTATGCACGATTTTGGCACGTTTTTATGTGTGTTTTTATACAGCGGTTTTGATCTTTGGCTCATCTGTTGCATCATTTGCTGCTTTTTTAGCTTTTGTATGAGCTTTTATATTATTTTTTAATTATTATTATAATTTTTTTCGCTAGGGTAAAGGGTTAAAGCGAAGGTTCCGGCGAATTTTTTTTTTTTTTAACCACTTCTGCACTTTGGAGGGGATATCTGAATGATGGCATCATTCAGATATCCTTCTCTTCCGGCGGCGATTCTGCGCACCATCAGAATGATTATAGCGGCGGAACGTTCTTAGAGGCGGCGTTAGAGCGAGAGCAATAATTCGAGCCCTAGACCCCATCTGTAATTCTAAACTAGTAACCTGTAAAAAAAAAAAAATTAAGCGTCGCCTATGGAGATTTTTAACCACTTCCATACCGGGCACTTATACACCTTCCCGCCCAGACCAATTTTCAGCTTTCAGCGCTGTTGCACTTTAAATGACAATTGCACGGTCGTGCTACACTGTACCCAAACTAAATTTTTATCATTTTGTACCCACAAATAGAGCTTTCTTTTGGTGGTATTTGATCACCATTGATGGGCACCAATATGCGGCACTGATGGGCGGCACGGATAGGCGGCACGGATGGGCAGGGATAGGCGGCACGGATGGGCAGGGATAGGCGGCACGGATGGGCAGGGATAGGCGGCACGGATGGGCAGGGATAGGCGGCACGGATGGGCAGGGATAGGCGGCACGGATGGGCAGGGATAGGCGGCACGGATGGGCAGGGATAGGCGGCACGGATGGGCACTGATAGGCGGCATGGATGGGCACTGATAGGCGGCATGGATGGGCATAGATGGGCACTAACTAATGTGTTGTACTAATCAATGCCAAACAATGCCTGCCAATCAGTGATGCCCATTGTGGGCACTGATTGGCATCCATTATGTGTCATCCCTGGTGGTCTAGGGTGGCATACCTTTGATTTAAATCCCTGGTGATCTAGTGGAATCCCTGGTTATCCAGTGGGCATCCCTGGTGGTCCAGTGGGCATCCTCAGGGGGGGCTGTGCTGATAATCGTTCAGCACAAACCCCCCCTGTTAGAGGAGCAGCCGATCGGCTCTCCTCTACTCGCGTCTGACAGACGCGAGTGAGGAAAAGCCGATTACCGGCTTTTGCTGTTTACATCGTGATCAGCCGTGATTGGACACGGCTGATCACGTGGTAAAGTGTCTCCGGGAGAGACACTTTACCTGGATCAGTGTTGCAGGGTGTCAGACTGACACCCTGCAACAACGATCGCCGCGATGCGCGCCCCCGGGGGCGCGCAGCGGCTCAGAATCCTGAGGACGTCATATGACGTCCAGTCAGGATTCTACAACCACTTTGCCGCCGTCAATCTGTCATTGGCGGGCGGCATGTGGTTAAGTACCGAAGTTTGGCGCCATTCCATGAGTGTGTGCAATTTTAAAGCGTGACATGTTAGGTATCTATTTACTCAGCGTAACGTTATCTTTCACATTATACAAAAAAATTGGGCTAACTTTACTGTTTTGTTATTTTTTCATTCATGAAACCGTTTTTTATTGTCTTTCAAAAAAGGCGTTTGAAAAATGATTGCACAAATACCGTGCAAGATAAAAAGTTGCAATGATTGCCATTTTATTCCCTAGGGTGTCTGCTAAAAATATATATAATGTTTGGGGGTTCTGAGTATTTTTTTAGCAAAAAAATGATGATTTCTACAAACACTGCAGCTACTGACTTTTAACATTTGGACACTTACCTGTCCAGCGCGCCCGCGATGTCGGCAGCTGAGGTCGAGCAATCGCTCGTCCCGCGGCTGCACCCGCCGCCATTGTCGGTGAGGGAATCGGGAAGTGAAGCGTTGCGGCTTCACTGCCCGGTTCCCTACTGCGCATTCGTGATTAGCGCGGCGCGCAGTCACTGGTCCCCACTCTCTCCTGTTTCCCAGAAGACAGCAGGTGGTGAGGGTAAGGGCTTGTCTGCCGCAGTAGTGTATTCCCGGAAATGGGTGCAAATACCCGTCTTAGACAGGTATCTGCACCCCCCCTCCCCCTTGAAAGGTGCCAAATGTGACACCATAGGGGGGGAGGGTTCCGAAAAAGGGAAGTTCCATTTTTGGCTGGAAATCCACTTTTAAAGTTAAGGTTAGGGGTTAGAAATGTTTATTTTAACCACTTAAGCCCCGGACCAATATGCTGCTAAATGCCCAAAGGCGTTTTTACAATTCGGCACTGCGTCGCTTTAACAGACAATTGCGCGCTAGTGCGACGTGGCTCCCAAACAAAATTGGCGTCCTTTTTTCCCCACAAATAGAGCTTTCTTTTGGTGGTATTTGATCACCTCTGCGGTTTTTATTTTTTGCGCTATAAACAAAAATAGAGCGACAATTTAAAAAAAAATGCAATATTTTTTACTTTTTGCTATAATAAATAACCCCCAAAAACATATATAAAAAAAATATTTTCCTCAGTTTAGGCCGATACGTATTGTTCTACCTATTTTTGGTAAAAAAAATCGCAATAAGCGTTTATCGATTGGTTTGCGCAAAATTTATAGCGTTTACAAAATAGGGGATAGTTTTATTTACTTATTTATTTTTTACTACTAATGGCGGCGATCAGCGATTTTTTTTTTCGTGACTGCGACATTATGGCGGACACTTCGGACAATTTTGACACATTTTTGGGACCATTGTCATTTTCACAGCAAAAAATGCATTTAAATTGCTTTGTTTATTGTGAAAATGACAGTTGCAGTTTGGGAGTTAAACACAGGGGGCGCTGTAGGAGTTAGGGTTCACCTAGTGTGTGTTTACAACTGTAGGGGGGTGTGGCTGTAGGTCTGACGTCATCGATCGAGTCTCCCTATAAAAGGGATCACTCGATTGATGCAGCCGCCACAGTGAAGCACGGGGAAGCTGTGTTTACATACGGCTCTCCCCGTTCTTCAGCTCCAGGGAGCGATCGCGACGGAGCGGCTATAAACGAATAGCCGCGCCGTCGTCCCGGATCGCTCCCCGCGGGAATCCGACCGCCGCATGTAGCGGGGGGGGGGGGTCCCGATCGGACCCCCGACCCGCGGAAAGGCAAGGACGTACCTGTATGCCCATTTGCCTGTACGTGCCATTCTGTGGACGTACATGTACATGCGGCGGTCGGGAAGTGGTTAATTGGTTTTTGTTAGGGTGTTGAAGTTATAAACCCTCGAGGTTTTTCACCTTAATGCATTTTATGCACCTTGGACAGCAGCGGCGGCTTTTTCCCACTGGTAGCGCCTACGCCCAGGCATCACTCTGATAACTGACGTCAGTTCCGGTTGCTGATGTCAGTTCCTTTATCTGCCATTTGCGTTCCACGCTGGTTACGTGGAACCGGCGACGACATATGAAAATCGCGGGTCATCCCGCGGGGAGATGGCGGACGGGGATAATCGAGATCGTGCAGCTCTAGTGTGTATATAGACATAAAAAGAGCATTATAAATAAAAAAAATTCTTCAAAAATAATCACATGACCTCTGTTCTCAGCTGCATAAGGGGCTTTGAGAGATGGGGGAGGAGTAAAAGCAGGACACTGATCTTCCTAGTAGACGACAGAGGGGTGTGTCAGCCTTGGCCATTGGAGGACAGACTGGCTGTTCTCCCAGAAAACTGACCACACTGGAATGGATGCGCTCTTATGTCTAACGTGGTCGGTTAGCAATAGGAAAGCAGGGAGACTGGCAGGATCAGCAGATACAGTATTCCACACAAAGGAAGCAATACAAAGAGAACAGGATACTTTTTAAGACAAGTACACGGTACAGCAGACACCTATCGGGAATACGAAATGTTGGGGTGACGTTCTTTTGTTTCTAACAGTGTATGTGGGTTTCTTCCCATAAAGTCCATTCATCCCAAATCGAATGTTTAAAGGAAAAACAATTCTGAAGTACTTTAGAATTGGTCAAGTCATCTAATGCAGCCCTCAAAAAATCCACTCGCCCGCTCGCATTTTGCGAGTGGATTTCGAGGGCTGGCGAGTGTGGGCTGCCTGTGGGCGGGGGAGGGGGGAGCACCGACGGCAGCCTGGGTTTGTCGGAGCGCACGGGGAACAGCTTTCCTTTCAATAGCTGTGTTCCCCGCCGCGTGCCGTCATATACAGCCCTGTCCATGCACTTTGATAGACAGATCACCCGTCCCAGGATTGGACGGGTGATCTGTCTATCAAAGTGCCCGGACAAGGGGGAGGGGCTGTATATCTCGGCGCGCGCGGGGAACACACAGCTATTGAAATGAAAGCTGTTCCCCGCGTGCTGATCAACCAGGCGGCAGCGTCTCTCCTCACCTTTCTCTTCCCCGACGGGCCTACACAGTACACAGGTAGGCTGCATTGGGGACACAGACATGCAATGGGGACAAGGCTGCAATGGGGACACGGCTGCAATGGGGACACAGGGCTGCATTGGGGAGACAGGGCTGCATTGGGGAGACAGGGCTGCATTGGGGAGACAGGGCTGCAATGGGGACACAGGCTGAATTGGGGACACATAGCTGCAATAGGGACACAGATAAAGTTGTTAATATTTATTTTTATAACTTAATTCTGCATAAAACATTTAAGTGTCATTTCATGAGATAATTTGAGGGTGTGTTTAGGGGTGGGATTCGGGGCGGGGCATGGTAGGGGTTGGGCGGGGCAAGTGGTGGCGAGTAACCCTTGAGGCCTGGCTAGTAGCTCAGAACTTGAAATTTTGAGCCCTGATCTAACGTATTGAGCATTTCTGTACCAATTTCCATACAAATGATTGGTAGGGAAATCTGTTAGTGTATGGTCAGCTTTAGGGATCTGTATTTATTCCAGGAGCTTAGATCAGACTCGAGCCTGAGGCTGTGCACATGATTGGTCTGTATATCCATAGGCAGCCAAAGGTTTAGGGATCTGTAATTATACCGGGATTTTGGATCAGACCTGAACCTTTGCACACGATTGGTCTGTTTACCCATAGACGCCAGTGTCTGCAGAGCCCCCCTTACATCAGAGTCTGAAGAATTTCACTGAAAGTGCGAGCTCTGTGGACTCTAATATAAAGGGGAACAGCAATGGAAGGGGTGCTCTGGGAAACCTGATTTAAAGGGGTGCGCTGTTGTAAAGGGGAAGGCAGTGGACTCTGGTGTAAAGGCGAACTCTGATGTAAAGGAGTCTCTGCTCACCAAAAGCCCCCTTTACTTCAGAGTTTGCGGAGTACCCCTTAAATCTTTGGTCACCTTATATTATTGCACAGCTTCAGGAGCAGGAGAGAGAAGGGAGGGGTATAATGGATGGATGGTGAACTCACGCCAGGTAGTTTGTACATTCATTCTTCATTCTGTTCCTGGCTGCGAGGCCATAGATACACACAGGAGGACAGGGGGAGGAGGAGTAGATCTAGATCTCTCCTCTCCCGTCCGGCATGCGTTGAGGGGGGGGAGGAGGGATGTCAGTGCTGGCTCTGTAACAGATACTCTTAGCTGGATTCAGATACTCTTAGCTGGATTCAGAGACGCTGCCGCAACTTTAAGGCGGCGTAGCATATCGTATTTACTCTACGCCGCCTTAAGTCAGAGAGGCAAGTACTGTATTCACAAAGTACTTGCCTCCTAAGTTACGGCGGCGTAGCGTAAATGGGGCCGGCGTAAGCGCGCCTAATTCAAATTAGGATGAGGGGGCGTGTTTTATGTTAATGGGGGGTGACCTGACGTGATTGGCGTTTTTTACGAACGACGCATGCGCCGTCCGTGTACATATCCCAGTGTGCATTGCTCCAAAGTACGCCGCAAGGACGTCATTGGTTTCGACGTGAACGTAAATTACGCCCAGCCCTATTCACGGAGGACTTACGCAAACGACGTAAAATTTTCAAATTTCGACGCAGGGAAACGACGGTCATACCTAACATTGACTAGTCCAGCTATTTTATGGAATAACTTTACGCCTGAAAACGCTTTATGTTACGTAAACGGCGTATCTTTACTGCGACGGGCGCACGTACGTTCGTGAATAGGCGTATCTAGTCATTTACATATTCTACGCCGAACTCAACGGAAGCGCCACCTAGCGGCCAGCCTAAATATTGCACCCGAAGATACGACGCGCTTAGCTAGGTTTAAGTGTATCTCAGTTTGAGAATACACTTAAACTTAGGACGGCGCAGATTTCCGAGTTAGGTCGGCGTATCTACCGATACGCCGGCCTAACTCTCTCTGAATCCAGCTATCTCTCTTCTTACTGCCAAAAAACCCCAACGTGTATCCATAGACTGGGCTCTTGGGGCCCCCCCCCCCCACAATGGCAGATGTAAGGGCCCAGTCGCAACTGCGACTGCTTCGGCCCTGGTAACGCCGCCACTGTACTCAGGGGTCTCACCCGTGATGGTTGAGGAATTCCGGGGTTGTCAAGACTGTCTCGGTATTAGTAGGGGACGTATTTGTGGCCTGGAATTTTAGAGGTTCGGAGTGACCTTCAGGTGGGAAAAGAACGTCCACTCCCGAGTATGTGGACTCCAGTCCCTGCAGGGTTAAGCAGCCTCCAGGAAGCCGCACATAAAACAGGAAGCTCTTCGTATTAGGCGTGGTGAGAAGTAGGAGTTTGAGAGAGAGAAGCCTGTTGGAGTTCCACTGCACATGTGCGGAGAGCTGCCAAACAGCCAGAGTGGGACTGGGCTATCCTTGGGGGGTAAATCCCGTCTATGAGCTTTGCATTTCTTTGTTTCCTTTATGCTGAAGATAAGCAGACTTTTCTGTTATCTGATGTTTCCTGTGTTGTTGCAGAAAGTGCTGTGTTTTGTTTGCATTTTACCACTTAGGGCCAGATCCACGAAGCAGTTACGCTGGCGTATCTATTGATACGTCGCGTAACTGCTTGTTTGCTCCGGCGTATCTTTGTTTTGTATCCACGAAACAAGATACGCCTGAAGCTGGGCTAGATCCGCGTCGAGTATGCAAATAAGCTAGATCCGCGAATCCACAAACGTACGTCCGGCCGGCGCATTTTTTTACGTCGTTTCCGTAAGGCTTTTTTCGGCGTAACGTTACCCCTGCTATATGAGGCGCAGGCCGCCGGGCCAGCGTCGAATTTTCCGTCGTGTACGTTGTTTGCGTAAAACGTTCGCGAATAGGGCTTTGCGTAGAATGACGTTCACGTCGAAAGCATTGGCTTGTTGCGGGTTGATTTGGAGCATGCGCACTGGGATACCCCCACGGACGGCGCATGCGGCGTTCAGAAAAATACGTCATTTACGTAGGGTCGAGACGTATTGACATAAAACACGCCCCCATCTCATCCATTTGAATTGCGCGCCCTTACGCCGACACAGTAAGGCCCCGTACACACGACAGAGGAACTCGACGTGCTTGGCACGTCGAGTTCCTCGTCGAGTTTTGGGATGAAGCCGCCGAGGAGCTCGGCGGGCCGGCTTCTCCCATAGAAGAATGAGGACAACGAGAAAATAGAGAACATGTTCTCTATTTTCTCGTCGAGTTCCTCGGCGGCTCCATCGAGCCAAAACTGTACAGACGACAGAGATTCTCGGCAGAATCCGGGTTTTGACCGAGTTTCTCGGCGAATTCTGCCGAGAATCTCTGTCGTGTGTACGAGGCCTTACACTACGCCGCCGTAACTTACGGCGCAAATTCTTTGTGGATACGGGAAATACGCTGTAAGTTACGGCGGCGTAGTGTATCTGAGATACGCTACGCCGGACGTAAAGAAGCGCCGAGGTACGTTGATCTGGCCCTTAGTTTTTACCCTGCTGTGCGGGGGAAAGAAAAATCTTTTACTTCCCAACCTCTAATTAGCTGTTAGAGCTCTCCTCGCTGAGCTCTGTTTCGGAACTCTCAGACAAGCTGTAAATTCTGGGCTTTGAACTGATGTAAAGAAAAATACAGATAAACTGGTACAACTTATGTAGGAGCATTTGTTTCAGCTCAGCACCTGAGGTTTACAACCACTTGCCGACCGAGCTATAACCGAGTGACAACTACAGTGCGGACGGTTTCGTTTTGGGCCCCCCGCAAGCCGGCTGCGGGGCGTGTGATCAAGACACTGCCGATCACATATTGAAGTAAAGGGCTAATAAGTGCTTCTTTACCACGTGATCAGCTATGTCCAATCACAGCTGATCACGGATGTAAATAAAAGCCATTTATTGGCACTACTTTGCTCATGCTGAGAGCCTGAGGAGAGGAGAGGAGGGACAATAACCAGCTTCTCTAAAAGGGACATTTACACTGATAATTAGGGTGTCCTGATTAGCAGTACAGTCCAAACAGTGCCCACCAGTGCTGCCAATGTGTGCCCATCAGTGCCTCCTCCTCAGTGTCACCCACCAGTCCTGTGCTGCCAATGTGTGCCCATCAGTGCCGCCTATCAGTGCCCACCAGTGCTGCCAATGTTTGCCCATCAGTGCCTCCTCCTCAGTGTCACCCACCAGTACCACCTATCAGTGCCCACCATTGCCGCCTATCAGTGCCCACCATTGCCTCCTTATCAGTGCCACCTCATCACTGCCACTCAGTGCCCATCAGTGAAGGAGAAAAATTACCTGTTTTCAACATTTTATAACAAACTGACGTTTTTTTTCTGAATTTTCGGTCTTTAGGCTTCATTTCCACTGGGGTTTTTACAGCCACTTTTCTGAGCGTTTTTTACAGCTTAAAAACGCCTGTCCATGTTATTCTATGGCATCATGCCCACATAGGCGTTTTTGAGCTGCAAATGGCATAGGCGTTTTTGAGCTGTAAAAAAAACGCGGGACCAGGGCGTTCTCTGTGGCTCCAGCAATAGAGCTGTAAAAACGCCTGACATTAAAAACGTTCAAAAACGCGCAAAAAACGCTCAAAAACGCTACCGCAGTGTTTTTGAGCTCCAGCTCACAAAAAAAAAATATATATATATATATATATTTTTTTTTTACAAAATAAACATGGACAGGCGTTTTTAAGCTGTAAAAAAAGGCTAAAAAAAAGTGGCTGTAAAAAACGCCAGTGGAAATGAAGCCTTATTGGTTTATTTAGCAAAAAATGATAAACCCTGGTGGTTCTTAAATACCACAAAAAAAAAAAAGTTCTATTTGTGTGAAAAAAAAGTATCCACATTTTTGTTTGGGTACAGTGTTGCATGACCGCACAATTGTCATTCAAAGTGCTAAAGTGCTCAAAGCTGAAAATTGGCCTGGGCAGAAAGTGGGGAGACGTGCTCGGTAGGCAAAAAGAACACCAACCCAAGAAACCCTTGCCGGGCTTTCCCTATGTTAGAGAGTGAAGCCCTGTACACACGATCGGATATCTGATGTAATCTAATCCGATGGATTTTTTTTGTCGGAATATCCGATGAAGCTGACTTTCATCAGTCTTGCCTGCACACCATCGGTCAAAAATCCGACCGTGTCCAATGCGGTGACGTAAAACACGACGACGTGCTGAGAAAAATTAAAGTTCAATGCTTCCGAGCATGCGTCGACTTGATTCTGAGCATGCGTGGATTTTTGTCGTTTTTTTTTTATCCATAGGAAAATGTTAAAACATCTTCTATTTTTTTTTCGCCAACCGTTTTCATCAGACAAACCGATCGTGTGTACAGGGCTTGAGCCTAAGAAAGTGTGCCTTGCTACCACAGCAGATGGTATTCCACCAATAGGCTAGAAGCTTGTGGCTCGTACTACTAACTGCTATTAATTTTATGCAATAATCCGTTTTGACATTCTTTGGTCTTGCCAACTGGGTGTTGCAGCAACATGACAAATAAACAGTGTTTCTCCACACAGGCCATAACCTGGATCTGTTCACCAAAATACGATTTACGCCGCTGGATTCTTCAGAATGGAAGATGACAGACACCAGAAGATTAGGAGTATACTTAAACTCACGGTGGAGTTCATCTGTCAGCTGACCGGGGAGGTGAGGAGGATTCTGGGAGGTCACATGACATCACTCTTATCTCTATTAATAATACACAGAGCTGACCGGAGAGGTGAGGAGGATTCTGGGAGGTCACATGACATCACTCTTATCTCTATTATTAAAACACAGACCTGACCGGAGAGGTGAGGAGGATTCTGGGAGGTCACATGACATCACTCTTATCTCTATTAATAAAACACTGAGCTGACCGGAGAGGTGAGGAGGATTCTGGGAGGTCACATGACCACTCGTATCTCTATTAATAAAACACAGAGCTGACCGGAGAGGTGAGGAGGATTCTGGGAGGTCACATGACATCACTCTTATCTCTATTAATAAAACACAGACCTGAGCGGAGAGGTGAGGAGGATTCTGGGAGGTCACATGACATCACACTTGTAACGGCACCCCAAATGCGAAAGGGGTTAACGCCATTTAGGATATTCCCTTTCCGAACACAAGGCAGCTACCGACTGACACAGTCAGGCAAACGAGACCCATAAGAGTAATTCTTCCTAATAATGAGACACAGCTCTGTTTGTAGGTTTCCAGCAGGTCTGACAATCTTTATTGAGAAAGCAGGCTCTTATATACACCAAAAGAATACTGCAGTATCCAAATGAACAATGACCCAACTCTACCCACAACATCACATAATGGTTACCTAACGAGCCCCCCCAATACACATCATCCTCAATACATCTCTTAGCAGACACACTGGGCCGGATTCAGAAAGAGATACGACGGCGTATCTCCTGATACGCCGTCGTATCTCTGAGTTCGACCGGTCGTATCAATGCGCCTGATTCATAGAATCAGGTTACGCATAGATATCCCTAAGATCCGACAGGTGTAAGTGACTTACACCGTCGGATCTTAGGCTGCAATTCCCGGCTGGCTGCTAGGTGGCGCTTCCGTATTTTTACGCGACGAATATGCAAATTAGGATTTACGCCGATTCAGAAACGAACGACCGCCCGGCGCTTTTTTTTTTTACGCCGTTTGCGTTCGGCTTTTTCCGGCGTATAGTTACCCCTGCTATATGAGGGGTAGCTAATGTTAAGTATGGCCGTCGTTCCCGCGCCGAGTTTTAAAATTTTACGTCGTTTGCGTAAGTCGTTCGCGAATACGGCTGGACGTAATTTACGTTCACGTCGAAACCAATGACGTCCTAGCGACGTCATTTAGAGCAATGCACACTGGGATATTTTACGGACGGCGCATGCGCCGTTCAAGTAAAACGACGTAAAAAACGCGGGGTCAACCAAAATGTTAATAAGACACGCCCCCTACATCCCCATTTGAATTACGCTGCCTTACGCCGCAACACATACGCTACACCGCTCTAACTAAGGGCGCAAGTTCTTTGTGAATAAAGAACTCGCGCCCAAAGTTAGAGCGGCGTAACGTATCGGAGATACGTTATGCGGGCCGGACAGATACGCCATTGTATCTGAATCCGGCCCACTGACTCCGGGACCTGACCTAATTTACATGAGCTAATTAACTCCAGCTGATGACACATGACCTTTAGGCTTCCCAGTCTGGCTGTCTGCTAACTTACAATACACATTATCATCAATACACCTTCACACAATAACAGGGTCAATTAGCACAAGCCACAATTAGATGCAGAGCAGCCACACTAGAATGAGTCACTCTTCTAATATGGCATATATCCTGGGAGATATTGTGAATTACATACCCATTTTAAAGCAATCCAAGACATATTCTGTATGTCCATTATTTTCTGGCTCATACTTTCTGAGAGCTTCTGGGTTCCATGGGCCCTCCCGTTACAACGTTTCTCTCTATTCATAAAACTCAGACCTGGATTCTAGGCCGGTCATAGCGACCTAACTACTATCTCATTCTGTTGACATCATGACTTTATCAGCTTATATTTTTTACTCCTTGTATAGGATTGCATAATAGTAAGAAGGTCATCTGGTACAAATGGGAAGCCTAATCCCTCCCAGAGGCCATCCGAAAGCCCCACCATGGAATCTCCACCTCCCTCCCTGACGCCTGAGCAACACCATGACTGGAAGTTGTTACGACTGATTAACAAAATCATAGAGCTGCTGACAGGAGAGGTGAGCGGTGCCGGGAATTCTGGGACATTATCCAGTAACAGATAAGGGATGTGTCTTGATGCCGACTGTATCATTGTGTGTGTCAGGTTCCTATAAGGTGTCAGGATGTCACTGTCTATTTCTCCATGGAGGAGTGGGAGTATTTGGAAGGACACAAGGATCTCTACAAGGACGTCATGAGTTGGAACCAGCCTCAGCTCACATCACCGGGTAAGAGGAGACTTAATTTCTTGTAAAGGGGAGAAGAGTATTGAGGATCCACCTAGATCAGGGGGCTCCAAACTTTCTAAGCAAAGGTTTACTGTCCTTCAGACTTCAGGAGGGCCAGACTAGGGCTGGTGGGAGTAGAAATGTCCTGGTGTCCAGTGGGAGTAAACCATGCCCTGGAGGAATAGGAATAGTGAATAGAATAGTGCCCTATTGTTATTGTCAATCGTTGCTGTCAGTGAGAGAAATAGTGGCCCATCATTGCTGTCAGTGGGAGAAATAGTGGCTCAACGTTGCTGTCATTGGGAGAAATAGTGGCCCATCGTTGGTGTCAGTGGGAGAAATAGTGGCCCATCGTTGCTGTCAGTGGGAGGAATAGTAGCCCATCGTTGCTGTCAGTGGGAGAAATAGTGGCCCATCGTTGCTGTCAGTGGGAGAAATAGTGGCCCATCGTTGGTGTCAGTGGGAGGAATAGTAGCCCATCGTTGGTGTCAGTGGAAGGAATAGTGGCCCATCATTGGTGTCAGTGGGAGGAATAGTAGCCCATCATTGGTGTCAGTGGAAGGAATAGTGGCCCATCGTTGGTGTCAGTGGGAGGAATAGTAGCCCATCGTTGGTATCAATTGAAGGTATTGTGCCCTTATGATAGTGCTCCAAATTCCCCATCGTTGGTGTCAGTGGATGGAATGAGGCCCCAAGGGCCAGATAAAGTTTGGAGACCTCTGACCTAGATAATCCCATAGAGACAATATACTTTATTCAACGTGTGTGTGTTTCCTTCAGGTGGATCCAGTAACAGAAACCCACCAGAGATGTGTCCCCATCTTCTGAATTCCCGGGACTCCACACAGGAAAGCCACAATACCTCTCAGGAAAAGGTTAAATAATCTGTAGCAACTGTCAAGAAGCTTTTGTAGGCCTTAAATTTGAGATTCTCTCACCATCGTTCTGCCTTCTACACATTATTTTAGGTCGTAAACCAAAAGACAACAGAGATGGCAAACTGTTCCAGTAGGGAGAAGAGGCCGGAGGAACCAGCCACAAAGACCACCGGTGAGGTCATATATTGGTGCTGCCTTAAAACTAGTGCACTGTAATTACATCTGAAGACGACAACTCTTAAAGCTATCTACTCTCAAACACATTAAATGCCTTTGGCACTTTGGAGAGATATGTCGTACAAAAAAGTAAACCAATCTTTAAAAATTATAACAAATGTTATTCAAAATACATATTATTAAAAGATATCCATAACAGTGTATAAAGTCCTTTGTTGTTGCTGAAGAATCTGTTTATCAACAATAGAAAATGCTTTATGGCAGTAAATAGTCAGCGATGGTCAAACAATATCATAAATCTTGACGCATTTCGTGAACCAGCGTTCACTTCTTCAGGAGATACTCCATTAATGTTGATCAGCCATACAAAAAAATCGAAAAGTTTACCACACACAGACCATTAGTGGTTGGATGCTGGGTGCAAAAGGGAAAGGTCCAGTCAGAAAACACCTATACCGGGAGCTGTGAAACAGGCGGAGAGCCACAATATCTGGGGCATGTAAAGGAACCACAGTGTGGAAGGTGGAAATTAAAGATTAGGGCCAACACCATGTCCATATGAAAGAACCTCCATCTGCAGACCGGAAGAAGCAGCTCCCAGAGTAATTAGCGTACATCTTCTCTGCTTGCTGGTTTGTGATTGGTTATCTAAACACATTTCTGCTGATATTAAGACAAGTGTGTGTATTTTATACAGCTGAATCCAGTAACAGAAACCTACCAGAGTGGTGTCCTCCCCATCCTCTGTCTTCCCGGGAACCCTCACAGATGGCTTACTTAATCCCAAAAAAAGAGGTAACTCATTCTACTCATTCTAAACCAGTGATGCTGACCAAGAACATGTTTTAAAGTGTATGTTAAGCCAAAACTTGTTCTCAATTTCAGATTGAGTAAGGCATGGTTAAAATCCCTGTCAGGTTTTTGATCCCCCTTGTGTCCATTAGAGTGATTTTCCATCAGTTCCTGTCCTGGAAATGCAACAGTCATAGGAAAGCTCTTCAAAGTTAATGAAAATACACACTTACCCAGCTGTCACTGAAACAGGGTGTCCCCATTGTACGATTTCCATCTCCTTTTGTTCCAGTGAAATCCCAATAACTTTCTGTCCCTATAAGGAAAGTTGTGGATTGCCGCTCAGGTCCCTGCATCCAAATGTGGTACACTGACGACATGGGTGCTGGCCTGGGAAAAGAAGCTCTGCATACACTAGGGAGAAAGTCCCAATCGCCACACTCCAAGAGAATTTGATGGTCATGGAAGTAAAAGCAACCTTAGAATAGCTCTGTCTAAGCCACGCTCCCCTACATGTTTCGCCCTGCTCTCAGGGCTTGGTCTCAGAGGTAGTAAAAGCAGCCTCAGCATAGCTCTATCTAGGCCATCCTCTGAACACGTTTTGCCCTGCCCACAGGGCTTAGTCATGGAGAAAGAAAAATCCGCCTCAGCCTAGCTCTGTCTAGACTATGCTCCCTGATGTGTTTCGCTTGCCCTCAGGACATGGTCATGGAGGAGGTAACAGCAGCGTCAGCCTAGCCCTGTCTAGGCCATGCTCCCCATCATGTTTTGTGGATTGCTGCTTGGGTCCCTGCATCCAAATGTGTTAGACTCACATCATAGGTGCTGGTTTCGGGAGAATACACTGAAAGGAGGAAGTCCTGATCGTCACACTATGGAAGAACCCAATAGTCATGGAAGTAAAAGCAGACTCAACCTAGCTGCGTCTAGGCTTCGCTCCCCCACATGCTTTGCCCTGCCCTCAGTACTTGGTCATGGAGGAAGTAAAAGCAGCTTCAGCCCAGCTCCGTCTAAGCCATGCTTACTAATGCCCTCAGGACATGGTCATGGAGTAGGTAAAAGCAACCTCACCCTAGCTCTGGGGCTTAGTCATGGAAGAAGTAAAAGCAGTCTCAGCTTAGCTCTGTCTAGGCCATGCTTACTGATGCCCTCAGGGCATGGTCATGGAGTAGGTAAAAGCAACCTCACCCTAGCTCTGGGGCTTAGTCATGGGGGAAGTAAAAGCAGTCTCAGCTTAGCTCCGTCTAGACCATGCTTACTTATGCCCTCAGGGCATGGTCATGGAGTAGGTAAAAGCAACCTCACCCTAGCTCTGGGGCTTAGTCATGGAGGAAGTAAAAGCAGTCTCAGCTTAGCTCCATCTAGGCCACGCTCGCCTGTGTGTTTTGTGGATTGCCACTCAGGTCCCCGAGTCCAAATGTGTTAGACTCACACCATGGGTGAAGGTTCTGGAAAAGGAGCCTGACTTTGAATACACTGAAAGGAGAAAGTCCCGATCGCAACACTCCGGAAGAACCCAATAGTCATTGATGTAAAAGCAGACTCAACCTAGCTGCGTCTAGGCTTTGCTCCCCGACGGGTTTTGCCCTGCCCTCAGTACTTAGTCATGGAGGAAGTAAAATCGGCTTCAGCCCAGCTCCATCTAGGCCATGCTTACTGATGTGTTTTGCTCTGCCCTTGGGGCATGGTCACGGAGTAGGTAAAAACAACCTCAGCCTAGCTCTGAGTCTTATGCTCCATACACACTATTAGATTTTCTGCAGATTTTTGTTTTCACATTTACCAAAATATAATGTGAGGTCAAACCTTAAGACTTTCAATTTGTTTGCAATCAGGCAGACCCTTGTACTACATGGTTTTGGTAAATCTGAAGACAAAAATCTGCAGAAAATCTAATAGTGTGTATGGGGCATAAGTCATGGAGGAAGTAGATGGCATCTCAGCTTAGCTCCATCTAGGCTGTGCTCCCCGACATGTTTCTCCCTGCCCTCTGGCCATGGTCATGGAGGTGATAAAAGCAGCCTCAGCCAAGCTTCATCTAGGCCACGCTCCCTGATGTGTTTCATCCTGCCCTCAGGGCTTAGTCATGGAGGAAGTAAAAGCAGCCTCAGCCTAGTTCCGGGGGTTAGTCATGGAGGAGGTAAAGGAAGTCTCAGCCTAGCTCCCTCTAGGCCTTGCTCTCTGACCTGTTTTGCTCTGCCCTTGGGGCATGGTCATGGAGGTGGGTAAAGAAGCCTCAGCCTAGGCCACGCTCCTCAACATGGTTTGCCCTCCCTTCGGAGCTTAGCAATGAAGGAAGTAAAAGCAGTCCCAGCCCAGCTTCGTCTAGACCACGCCTCCAATGCGTTTCTTCCTGCCCCTGGGGCTTAGTCATTGAGGACTAACTCCCCAGGAAGGGTGAAACGTGTTGGGGGGCGTAACCTATAAAGAGCTAGGTTGAGGCTGCTTTTACTTCCATGACGATCAGGGTCCTTCCCGAGGGCAGCGATCTGGACTTTTAAACTTTCTGTACTGTTCGACAGTGGTCACCAAAGCGCACTGAGAGGATGACTCAGTGAGGACACATACAATAAAATGTGCCAATCAACGTTTTTGATGCAGATACATTTTAACTTATACCACCGCTGTTCTGCTCTCTACGCTCTACTTTAGGTACATAATGAGATAGACGCACAAGCTTTAAGGCAGACAAACAACAGTGATGATATAGAGAAGATCCGCGAGGTTCCCGCTGTTGAGACCACAGGTGATGTCATATAGCTGCTGTATCGCACTGCTAGATGTTTTAATTTTACTGAACATTTGTTTAATGAGTGACTTCTCCTACATTTTTTTGGAGTTGAGCAGAATTTGATTATCCCCTCCTCCCCTTCCAGCATGGACATGACAGATTGGAACTGAACTGCTTGCATGAATATTCTAAGCTAGCTTTTTACAATCTTTATAATATGGAGAACCCCTTGAAATAATGTCTCATTCTCAGGGAACCCCTGCTAAAAATGACTGCATCTACAGGTCACTGATATGTAATGATCAAGGAGAAGAATGTTCCCTACATTTGCTCCATATCAGTGGCTTTAGTGGCGTGTTATTTTACTGGCACTAATTGCTCCTTGCTCAAGGAACCACTACAACCTCTGAAGGAACCTTAGGGTTTCACAGAACCCTGGTTAAGAAAGTCTGTTCTAAACCAATACTCAATGTATTTTTGTAGAGACCTTTAAAGTTCATGATATGGCATTTCTAAGTCCCTGCTCTACTCCCACCTCCTGGGCCCCTCTGTTGACCGATGGGGCCCAGGCCAATGTAATTTAAGCTCTGGTAAACAAGTAGATGTAGGGGTGTGGTCTAGTAACATCCACTCATTTATTTTAGGCAGAAACAAAGCTGCCTTGGGCATTTAGCTGATGGGGCCTGGGCCTAGTACAACAGGACCAGTTGCACTGCACTGCCCTATCGGCGGCCCTGTGGTAGATAAAAAAAAATGTGTATGCCTTTGGTTAAAGGTCTTGCTTAAATCCTGGTGCCCAGAAACCAATAGTTGTTGCCAGCCCACAAGGAGACACAAATTTCACCACAAAAAATGAATATTGGAGACTAGTAGTTTGCAGACAACTTCTATAATCTGAGTAATAACTCTGCCCTCTTCACCGTGCGGTCACTCTTCTATTGCATTTCCAAGCACGCAAGTGGAGCTATGAAGATTCAAGGAGTCGACCTCCTAGTGCAGGGGTCTCCAAACTTTTTAAACAAAGAGCCAGTTTATTCTCCTTCAGACTTTAGGAGGGCCGGATTGTGGCCAGCGGGGGCAGAAAATGTCCCACGCCCAGCACCAGTGAGAATAAATATGGCCCCAAGGTTGGTGGTCAGTAGGAGGAGGAGTAGGGCCCCTATCAGTAGGAGAAATAGTATCCCATCATTGATATCAGTAGAAGAAATAGTGCCCCCTTGTTGGTGTCAGTTGGAGGAATAGTGCCCCAAGGGCCAGATAAAGGCTAGCAAAGGGCCACATCTTTGGAGACCGCTGCCCTAGTGCAATGGTTCTCAACCTGTGGGTAGAATGACGATTTGCCAGGGGCCCCCTAATCCTGGGCTGTTTCTGAAGCCTGCACCGCTCCCCCAGCCTTTTTTTGGCCGCCCAGCAGGGCTGTCCTTGGAGCCTGTAGCTGCCCAGGTGGGCTGTTTCGGGAGCCCGCGGCCGCCCACTCAGTCTCTTCGCAGCCGCCTATTCAGTTCACGGCATGGGTGGGGGGCAGAGACTAGAGGTCAGCTGACTGGTGAGGAATGTGAAGTGGGAGGAGCTGGAGGAGACCTTATCTTCTTATTTTAGCATAGGTGTCACTGCTGCGAGACACCACAGAGCAGGAGACACTGTGAGTAACATTACCCATGATTGGAGTTTCCATTAAAAGTCCCCACTACAGTTCTCAGATCAGCAGATGATCTTGATCAAGAGCACCTAAGTTGGCTGATCAGAACTCCCCCCAGCGCTGCCACTGATTCCACCCCCGCCACCAGCACTGCCACTCATCCCAACTTCCCGCCAGCACTACCATTGCCGTCCAGCACTACCCATACCCCCCCCCCCCCAAACCAAGGAGGAGAAGGAATAAAAATAGAAAATACATTGAAAGGAGAGGAAAATAGGGGGAGGAACAAAGAAAAAGGGAGAGAAAGAATAAGAGAAAGATGAAGAAAAATGGCTAGAGAGAGGGATGGGGGGAAAAAAACAGAAATTAGTATAGAGAGAGATAAAAGGGAAAGAAAGAACCCACGCAAATAATTTTACTGTTGGGGGTCCCCACAACTTGGGAAATTTCATCAAGAGGTCACGGCACTAGAAAGGTTAAGAACCACTGCCCTAGTGTATACCCAAAGTCAGAAAATATTAAATTACATGAACTGACCCCTTGAACCAGTTCCAATTTAATAAACGCACAACCAGGATAGGTGCCCTGCTCCTAAATGCCCCATATTTTCCAAGATGTTCTAATTCTTACTGAATCAAACTGTAGAAAAAAATATTGATTTTCATTGTTTTAACGCTTCATTCTTTTCATGTTTAAACAAATTGCAGAACAAAATGGAAATTCCAAAGCCGAAGCAAATCATGGCTCTTTTACCTCAAACCAAACTGAAGCCAGCCCTGCTGTGGACAACTCAACGATAACCTGTGGGGATGATACAAACTCTGGTTCTGTAAAGGACACAAATAATGTCTCCAAGAGCAAAGAAACAAAAGAAAAAACCAATAGGAACTTCAACGATGTGGTTGGTCACAGCCCCATCAGTTCAAAGCAACCTGAAGCTAACGCCATAACTTCAAACCCAAATGAAATGGGCACCATCACTCCAAATCAAACTGAAAATGACACAATCATTTTAAAGCAAACGGAAGCCAATGTCATCACGTCAAACCAAGACAAAGCTGACACCATCACTTCAAAGCAAATTGAAGCTGACACCATCGCTTTGATGCAAACTGAGGCTAACACCATAATTTCAACCCCAACTGAAGAGGATTCCATGAATTCAAAGCAAATTGAAGCTGACACCATCGCTTTGATGAAAACTGAGGCTAACACCATCATTTTAACCCCAACTGAAGAGGATTCCATGAATTCAAAGCAAACTGAAGCCGAAACCCTCACTTCAAAAATTAAAACCGAAGCTGACCCCATCATTTCAACCCTAACTGAAGAGTATTCCATGACTTCAAAGCGAACTGAAGCTGACGCTGTCACCTCAAACCCAATTCAAGAGGATGCTATGACTTCAAATCAAACTGAAGCTGACACCATCATTTCAAACCCAACTCAAGAGGTTTCCATACCTTCAAAGCAAACTGAAACTGATGCCATTACTTCAAACCCAACCAAAGAACACATCACCACTTCAAAACCAAATGAAGAGGATGCCTTGAGTTCAAATCAAACTGTAGCTGACATTACCTCTCCAAACCCAACTGAATCCAATGCCTTAGCTGAAGCTGCAGATAGCCCAACAAGAGCTTTTAGGGGCAATATACTCCCTTACCCTTACAGTATCTTCAGTCTTGATGTACCAGAAAGTATAAGTCATAGGAACCCAGTTGAAGAGGATGCAATGATTTCAAAGCAAACCGAAGCTGATGTTATTACTTCAAACCCAACTAAATCCAACGCCTCCGATTCAAAACAAGCTAAAGCTGCAGATAGCCCAACAAGAGATTTCAGGGGCAGTATACTCCCTCATCCTTTAATGAACACAAATAGTGTCTTTAGACTTGAAGAACCAAAAATTTGTAAATCTAGGAAAACCAGTGCTGTGGTTGGCCGCCAGGCCATCATCGCTTCAAACCAAACTGAAGCCAACCCTGCTCTGAGTAAACCAATAAGAGTGTTCAGTGATAATACACTCCCTCCTCCTGAAGCATTGAAAAATAATACAATTAAAGATTCCACACCCGTGGGTGGTGACAGCACCATAACGTCAAATCAAACAGAAGCCAACTCTGCTGTAAATTACCACACAACAAGGTGCATAGATGATGCACTCCCTGTTCCTCTAAAGGACACAAATGACATTTTCAATTTTGAGGCAATAAAAAATAAAAGAATTAGGAACTCCAGGTCTGTGGTTGGTCCTGGCATCTTTATCTTTAACCCATCTGAAGCCAATTCTGATGTGGATATCCCAAGAAGAGCTTTTAGGGATGAAACCTTCCTTGCTCCTTTAAGGAACACACCTAACCGCTTCAATTTCAAAGAGAAAACACTAAAGATTACAATTCAAAATTCCTTAGCTGTGGTTGGTCACAGAGCCGCAGTGGCAAACCAAATTGAAGCTGACCCAGTTGTGGATAAACCAACAACTGCCTTGGACTTAACACTCTCTGCTCCTTTAAAGAACACAAACAATGTCTCTAGTTTTGAGGCAATGAAATCTAAAAAAGATAAGGACTCCATGACTGCGGTTGGTCACAGCAGCATAACTTCAATCCAAACCAAAGTCATCTCAGTTTTAAATAATCAAACAACAACCAGTGAAGACGAGACACTTCCTGCTCCATTAAAGGACACAACTAACATCTCAAATTCCAAAACCACAGAGGAGAAACAAATTCCGAATTTTATTGGTGTGGTTGGCCCCTGCCCCATCACTAGAAGCAGAGCCAAAACAAACTCCACTTCAAATAACCCAACAACTTGCAGGGATGACGCAATCTTGGCACCTGTAAATTACACAATCGACCTCTCCAACTCAAGTGCAACAAAAAAATTGAAAACAACTACAGCTGTTGGTCACAACGCAATAATGTCAAGCCAAACTGAATCAGACTCGGCCTTGAAGATCCCAACAGTAGCTTTTAGGGATGACACGCTCCCTGCTCCTTTAAAGGACATGGATATTGTCTGTAATCCTGAGGAAATTACAAATGAGAACTCCAAGTCTACGGTTGGTCACAATGCCATAATCTCAAATCAAAGCAAAGCTGTCTTTGCTGTGGACGACCCAACAACATCTCATAGAATAGATCCACAGATTACTCTTTTAAGCAATCCCGAGGCAATCACAAATGAGAATATTACAAACGCCAAGTCTACGGTTGATCACAGTGCCGTCATTTCAAACCAAACCAAAGCTGACTCTGCTATGACTAACCCAACAACAATTTTCAGGGAAGATTCACATATTGCATCTTTAAAGGACACAAATAACGTCTCCAATTACGAAGAAACAAAGAAGAATACAATTAATAATTCCACATCTGTGATCGTTTACAGCACTCTCACTTCAAAGCAAACAGAAGCTGACTCTGCTTCAAATAAACCAGCAACTACCTGCAGGGATGATAGTGACGGTCCTCCTTTAAATGACACAAATAGTGTTTCCAACTCGGACATGACAAGCGGGGAAAAAAGTGGAGATCCCACATCTGCGGTTGGTCATGGTGCCATAACTTCAAACCAAACTGAAGGTGACTCAGTTGTGGAGAAACTAACAGAAGCTTTCATGGATAATGCACACCCTGCTTCTTTGAAGGACCCAAGTAACCTCTCAAATTCTGAGGCACTGAAAAACACAAACACGAACTCCGAGTCTACGTCTGGTCACAGTGCCCCCACTTCAAACCAAACTAAAGGTGACTCAGCTGTGTATAACCCAACAGCATCTTGTAGAGAAAATGCACATACTGCATCTTTGAAGGACACAAATCATTTCTCCAACTCTACAGAAACAATAAAAGATAAAATTAAGAACTCCACGTCTGTGATTGTTTATAGCGCCATCACTTCAAACCGAACCGAAGCGGATTCTGCTTTGAATAAGCAAGCAACAACCTGCGTAGACAATACACTTTCTCGTCCTTTAAATGACACAAATAAGCTTTCTGACACTGGAAACAGCGAAAACATTAGAAATCCCACACCTGTGGTTGGTCATGGTGTCATATCTTTGAACCAAACTGAAGTTGACTCAGTTGTGGAAAACCCAACTTGCAGGGACAATACAGTTCCTGCTTCTTTAACGGACACAAATAACGTCTCAAATTTCCAAGCAACCGAAAAAAGATTTTCTTGTAGTGCTATCACTTCAAACCGAACCGAAGCTGATTCTGCTTCAAATAAACAAGAAACAACCTGCAAGGACAATACACTTTCTCATCCTTTAAATGACACAAATAAGCTTTCTGACTCGGACACTGCATACAGGGATATAATCAGAAATCCCAAATCTGTGGTTGGTCATGGTGCCGTAACTTCGAACCAAACTGAGGTGGACACAGTTGTGGAAAACCCAACAGCTGTTTGCAGGGACAATACACTTCCTGCTTCTTTAACGGACACAAATAACATCTCAAATATCCAAGCAACGAAAAAGAGATTTACTTGCAGTGCCATCACTTCAAACCGAACGGAAGCTGATTCTACTTCAAATAAGCAAGCAACAACCTGCAAGGACAATACACGTTTTCCTCTTTTATGTGACACAAATAATATTTCTGACTCAGACACTGCAAACAGGGAAATAATCAGAAATCCCACACCTGTGGTTGGTCATGGTGCTGTAACTTCAAACCAAACTGAGGTTGACACAGTTGTGGAAAACCCAACAGCAGCTTGCAGTGACAATACACTCCCTGCTTCTTTAAAGGACACAAATAACATCACAAATTTGCAAGCAACGAAAAAGAGAACTACCTTCAGTGCCATCACTTCAAACCAAACCGAAGCTGATTCTGCTTTGAATAAGCAAGCAACAACCTGCAAGGACAATGCACGTTTTCTTCCTTTATGTGACACAAATAAAATTTCGGACTCAGACACTGAAAACAGGGAAATAATCAGAAATCCCGCATCTGTGGTTGGTCATGGTGTTGCAACTTTAAACCAAACTGAGGTTGACTCCGTTGTGGAAAACCCAACAGCAGTCTGCAGGGACAATACACTCCCTGCTTCTTTAAATAAGCAAGCAACAACCTGCGGTGACGATACACGTTCTCCTCCTGTAAATGACACAAATAAGGCTTCTGATTCAGACACTGCAAACAGGAAAAACATTAGAAATCCCACACCTGTGGTTGGTCATGGTGACATGTCTTTGAACCAAACTAAAGTTGACTCAGTTGTGGAAAACCCAACAGCTGTTTGCAGGGACAATACACTTCCTGCTTCTTTAACGGACACAAATAACGTCTCAAATATCCAAGCAACGACAAAGAGATTTACTTACAGTGCCATCACTTCAAACCGAACGGAAGCTGATTCTGCTTTGAATAAGCAAGCAACAACCTGCAAGGACAATACACGTTTTCTTCCTTTATGTGACACAAATAAAATTTCGGACTCAGACACTGAAAACAGGGAAAGAATCAGAAATCCCACATCTGTGGTTGGTCATGGTGTTGCAACTTTAAACCAAACTGAGGTTGACTCCGTTGTGGAAAACCCAACAGCAGCCTGCAGGGACAATACACTCCCTGCTTCTTTAAAGGACACAAATAACATCTCAAATTTGCAAGCAACAAAAAAGATAATTAAATTCATTGCCATCACTTCAAACTCTACCGAAGCTGATTCTGCTTCGAATAAGCAAGCAACAGCCTGCAAGGACAATATATTTTCTCCGCCTTTAAGTGACACAAATAAAGTTTCTGACTCAGGCGCTGCAAACATGGAAAAAAATTGTAATCCCACACCTGTGATTTGTCCGGGTGACGTAACTTCGAACCAAACTGAGGTTGACTCCGTTGTGGAAAACCCAACAGCAGATGGCAGGGACAAAACACTCCCTGCTTTTTTAAAGGACACAAAAAACTTTTCAAATTTCCAAGCAACAAAAAAGAGAATTGCTTACAGAGCCTTCACTTCAAACCAAACCAAAGCTGATTCTGCTTTGAAAAAGCAAGCGACAACAAGCAAGGACAATACACATTCTCTTCTTTTAAGTGACACAAACCGACCCAAAACTGATTCTGCTTCGAATAAGCAAGCAACAACTTGCAAGGACGATACACTTTCTCCTCCTTTAAGCGACACAAATAAAGTTTCTGACTCAGACACTGCAAACGGGGAAACTCCTGCACCTGTGGTTGGTCATGGTGCCATGATTTCGAACCAAACTGAGGTTGACTCAGTCGTGGAAAACCCAACAGGAGCTTGCAGGGACAAAACACTCCCTGCTTCTTTAAAAGACACAAATAATGCCCCTTACTTCCAACTAACAAAAAAGAGAATTGCTTACAGTGCCTTCACGTTAAACCGAACTAAATCCGATTCTGCTTTGAGTAAGCAAGCAACAACCTGCAAAGACAATACACATTCTCTTCTTTTAAGTGACAAATTCCAACCCAAAGCTGATTCTGCTTCGAATAAGCAAGCAACAACCTGCAAGGACAATACACTTTCTCCTCCTTTAAGTGACACAAATAAAGTTTCTGACTCAGACACTGCAAACATGGAAAAAATCAGAAATCCCACACCTGTGGTTGGCCACGGCGCCATAACTTCGAACCAAACTGAGGTTGACTCAGTTGTGGAAAACCCAACAGCAGCTTGCAGGGACAATACACACTCTGCTTCTTTAAAGGACACAAATAACATCTCAAGTTTACAAGCAACAAAAAAGAGAATTACTTACAAAGCTATGACTTCAAACCGAACCAAAGCTGATTTTGCTTTGAATAAGCAAACAACCTGTGGGGACAATACACTTTCTCCTTCTTTAAGTGACGCAAATAAAGTTGACTCGGACACTGCAAACAGGGAAACTCCCACACCTGTGGTTGGTCATGGTGCCATGACTTTGAACAAAACTGAGGTTGACTCAGTTGTGGAAAACCCAACAGCAGCCTGCAGGGACAATACACTCCCTGCTTCTTTAAAGGACACAAATAACATCTCAAATTTCCGAACAACAAGAAAGAGAAAAATTCAGGACTCCAATGGTGTGATGAGTCCCAGTCCCACCACTACAAGTCATACCAAAACTTACCCAACTTCGAAAAACTCAACACCCACTTGCAGGCTTGATTCACTCCTTGCTGTTTTGAAGAGCACTATTAACAAGGTCAATGCCAAAGCACCCAAAAGCTCTACAACTGTGACCGGTCACGGCACCATAATGTCAAACCAAACCCAATCAGACTCTGCTTTAAACAACCCAACAACATCTTGCAGTGATAATGCACTCCCAGCTCCCTCAAAGGGTACAGATAATGTATGTAAGTTTGAGACCATAAATAAAATTAAAACCTTCAGGTCTGTGGTTGGTCAAAATCCCATAACTTCAAACCAAATCAAAACTGACTTTGCTGTGGATAAACTAACAGAATCTTATAGGATATTTTCACCCTTTGTTCTTTTAAAGGACATAAATAAAGTCTCTAATTATAAAGACATAATAAAAAATAAAATTCCAAACTCAGAGTCTGTGGTTGGTCACAATGCCATAACTTCAAACCAAAGCAAACCTAAATCTGCCGTGGATAGCCCAACAACATCTGGTAGGGTAGAGTCACACATCGCTCTTTTAAAGGACACAAATGAGGTTTCCAAAGATGAAGAAACAAAAAAGAATAAAACTGAGAGCTCCAACTCTGTGGTTGGTCACAATACCAGAACTTCGAACCAAAGCAAATTTGGCTCTACTGTGGATAACCCAACAACATCTCATAGAACGGATTCACACATTGAACTTTTAAAGGACAGAAATAATGTCTTCAATTATGAAGATAGAAATAATATCAAAATTAAGATCTCCAAGTCTGAGGCTGGTTACAGTGCCACAACTTCCATCCAAAACAAAGTTGAATCTGCTGTGGACAACCCAACAACATCTTGTAGGGTAGATTCACAAATTGCTCTTTCAAAAGACACAAATATAGTTTCCAATCATGAAGAAACAAAAAAGAATGAATCTAAGAGCTCCAGGTCTGTGGTTGGTCATAGTGCCATAACTTCCATCCAAAGCAAAGTTGAATCTGCTGTGGATAACCCAACATCTCGTAGGGTAGAGTCGCAAAGTGCTCTTTTAAAGAACACAAATAATGTTTTCAATTATGAAGAAACAAAAAATAATAAAACTAAGAACGCAAAGTCTGTGGTTGGTTACAATACCAGAACTTCAAATCAAAGCAAGATTGGCTCTGCTGTGGATAACTCAACAAGATCTCGTAGGGTAGGGTCACGCATTGCTCTTTTAAAAGACACAAATAATGTCTCCAATTATAAAGCAACACAAAAGAATAAAACTAAGAACTCTAAGTCTGTGGTTGGTCACAGTACCAGAACTCCAAACCAAAGCATAGGTGACTCTGCTGTGGATACCCCAACAACATCTCATAGGATAGATTCACACATATCTTTTTTAAAGGGCACAAATGTCTTCAATTATGAAGAAACAACTAAGAATAAAATTAGGATCTCCAGGCCTGTGGTTGGTCACAGCGCTATAACTTCCATCCAAAGCAAAGTCGGCTCTCCTGTGAATAACTCAACAACATCTTGTAGGGTAGATTCGCAAGTTGCTGTTTTAAAGGACACAAATAATGTCTCCACTCATGAAGAAACAAACAAGAATAAAATTGAGATCCCCAAGCCTGTGGTTGGTCAAAATACCATAACTTCAAACCAAAGCAAAGTTGACTCTGCTGTAAATGACCCAACAATATCTCATAGGATAGAGTCAATCATTGCTCTTTTTAAGGACTCAAATAATGTCTCCAGTAATGAAGAAACAAAAAAGAATACAATTGAGAACTCCAAGCCTGTGGTTGATCACAATGCCATAACGTCAAACCAAAGTCAAGTTAATTCCGTAGTGGATAACCCAACAACATATAGAACAGATCCACACATTGCTCTGGTAAAGGACACCAATAAGATAACCAATTATAAAGAAACAAAAAAGAACCCCAAATCTGTGATCATCCATAGCGCCATCACTTTAAACCAAACTGAAGCCGACTCTGCTTGGAACAGGCCAGGCAACAACTGCAGGGACAATACACTTTCTCCTCCTTTAAATGACATAAATAATGTTTCCAACTCCGATATGACAAAAGGGGAAGAAATTCGAAATCTCACATCTGCAGATCATTATGGTGCTATAACTCCAAACCAAACCAACGTCTACCCAGCTGTGCATGACCCAACAGGATCTTGCAGGGACACCACACTTACTGCTTCTTTAAAGGACCCAAATAATGTCCCCATTTCCAAACCAACAGAAACAAAAACAATGAAGCTCTCTGAGTCTGCTGTTGGTCAAGGCGCCATAATGTCAAATCAAACCAAAGTAAACTCTTCATTGAATGACCCAACAACCTGTATGCATGATAGTCTTCCTGGTCCTTTAAAAGAGGCAAATAATGTCTCCAACTCTGAGTCAACGAAAGGGAAAGAAATGAAAAATTCCACAGCTGTGGGTGATAACCGCAGCATAGGGTCAAATAAAACTGAGACCAACGCTAATATTGATGCGACAACGGGAGTTTGCAGTGGCGGTACATCAACTGCCCCTATGAATGGTACAAATACTATTTCTAATTCAGAGGACACAAGGGTGACAACTCAGAAAAATGCCAAGGAAAATCATGGACCTGCTCAGGTTGGCTCATCTCTGAATAACCCAACAAAAGATTGCAGTGACGACCCCTCAGCCAATCCTGTAAAAGATACAGATAACTGTTCCAAACCTAAGGCCCCAAAGGTGAAGAAAAAGCGGAAGAAAGAAAGAAAGCACAAATGTCCAGATTGCGGGAAGCTGTTTTTATTCAATGCACATCTGGTGGTGCATTATCGAACTCACACAGGAGAGAGGCCTTTCTCTTGTCTTGAATGTGGCAAAAGCTTTCTCTGTAAGACCCAACTCGCGGCGCATCAAGTATTCCATTCCAAGGAGAGGCGGTATTCTTGCTCTGAGTGCAATAAAAGCTTCTACAACAGCACTCATCTCCAGGTTCACCGAAAAATCCATAAAAATGAACGACCCTATGTATGCGCCGAGTGTGGGAAGACATTTATCCACTCGTCAAACTATACCAAACATCTAGAGATTCACAAGGGGGTGAAAAACTATTTGTGCTCTTACTGCGGAAAAAGTTTTCGGCAAAGCAGTCACCTTCATTCTCATCAAAAACAGCACACTGCAGACCATGGGTTTTCATGCCACAAGTGCCACAAAAAGTTTAAGACAGAACGTTCCTTGATCACTCACTATAAATCCCACCGAATCACGCCGCTTTCTTGCTCTGAATGTGGCAAGCATTTTATCAATCGTGTCAGTTTTGATCGCCATCGGCGTGTCCACACAGGCCACAAATTGTTGTCTTGTCCCGAATGTGGGAAATGCTTTATAAATAAAACCCATCTTTCTGTCCACCAACGGACTCACTCAGGAGAAAAACCCTTTGCATGCACAAGCTGCGAAATGAGATTTAGCGATAAGTCTGCCTGTAAAAGGCATATTGGAAGGCACACGCAAAAAACTCCTGAAGAGCACCCAGCAAATGTTCAAAGTTTGGACAAGCAAAAAGGCCCAGACGTACACACCAAGCCATTTCAATGCCTAGATTGTGAGAAATTTTACAAAACAGAGGCAAGGCTCTCAAATCACCAAAAGCGTCACCATAAAGAGAATCCATTTTCATGCAGTGATTGTGGCAAACGTTTCGCCGAAGAAGCACTGCTAGCTGCACATCAGAAGAGTCACCTCGCCGAAAAACATTTTTTGTGTTTGCAGTGTGGCATGGGTTTCAAAACACAACTGGAGCTTGAAACACATCAGGAAATTCACTCTATAAAGGCACTTTTATGTAACATTTGCGGACGTCGTTTTGCCCTTGAGGAACACCTAGCCATGCATCAGAAAAGGCACTTGGATGAGAACCTATTTTCATGTGAAAAGTGTAACATAGCATTCAAATCACAAGCAGAACTTGAAACGCATTGCAAAAGTCACCCAGAAAAGAAGTTTTCATGCATCGATTGCGAGCGTCTTTTCGCCTCCGAGAAACGCTTAGCCAAGCATCAGAGAAAGCACCATGGTGTCATTACACTTCTTTTTTCATGTGTGAAGTGCAGCAGAGGCTTCAAAACGGTGCTGGAGCTCGAAACGCATGAGCGAAATCACCCTGAATTGAACTTAGTTTTTTGCCCTGATTGTGGTCGGCGTTTCACAAGTGAGACACTCCTAGCTGCACATCAGAAGCAGCACCTCGGTGAAAAGGGGTTTCTGTGTTCCAGATGCAGTAAAGGCTTCAAAACCGAACATGATCTCAAAATGCATCAGAAAAATCACCCAGAAGAGAAGCCATTTTTATGTGGTGACTGTGGTCGACGGTTTGCTAGCGAGTTGCTCTTATCTGCACATCAGGAGAGGCACGTCAGCAAAAAGCGCTACTTGTGTATGAGCTGCGGGCGCGGGTTTAATGAGAAGTCGAATTTCGAAAAACACTGTAGAGTTCACACAGGTGAGAGGCCCTATAAGTGCTCCGATTGCGACAAGACCTTCTCCGTCAAATCCAATATGATCAGGCACCATAAAATTCACACTGGCGAGCGCCCTTTTAAGTGTCTGGAATGCGGGAAAAGCTTCAGGGTCAAGTCTTATTTCCTCATCCACCAAAAATTGCACACTGGAGAACGAGAATATTGCTGTCCTCAGTGCCCAAAAACTTTCCGGGACAAGTCAAACTATCAGAGACACAAGAAGAGCCACACAGTAGTAGTCAAGCGGTTTACTTGCACCGAGTGTGGAAAAAGTTTTAGCAGTCCCACCCAGCTGACGATACACGCAAGGACCCATTCGCGGCAAAAATTTGAGTGTGCTCATTGTGGGAAGAATTTTAAAAACAACTGGAGTTTAAATAAGCATACAAAAACTCACAAGCCAAAAATGTTATCGAAAGCAGAAAAGGTGGCGGTGTAGCTCATATTCAGCTGGCACAGACTTTCCTATACCCAGCCATGAATTCAATACCTACTTGGAGGGTTGCAAAATAGTCCCATGCCAAAGGGTGGGGTGCAATCCTTCATACATATCCAGAGTCTTCCCCAGTGCCTTCCATTAAATACATGCCTTGAACGGCTCCAGTATGGCTTTCCAATGAACATCAATGGTGGAGAATGTAGCATCCAGGAGCTAGTCAATCCAGTCTCAAAGCCAACTTGGAAGAACATATTCAACTAAAAGGAGAAAAGCTCTCAAAAATGTTACAGCTGTAATTCTTTTGGAATTTTGGCGGGAATCTGAGCTAATAGTTGACTTTCATACAACGGGCTCGCAATATCTCCAGTGGTATGTTGCAACACAAAGTTCACTTGGCTCTACTGGAATCCTGGTTTTATCCCAAAGAACAAGACCATCAAACCCTTGTTTTTGACACTTGCACCCTTCATACAAGTAAGATGAAGGGTGCAAGTCTCAAAAACAATACATGTGGTGATCCTTTGGTTGACTGGTTAACCACAATGTTTAGATAAACTCTTTGAGATCCAGTGTTTTTTTTTGTTGTTGTTTTTTGGAGTGAACAAGGCATATTGCTTTCTAAAAAAAACTTTTACTTCAAATGTATATAGAACAGAAAACATGGATTCAAGCCTCGTTGAATACCTCATCTGCAGCAGAAAACAATTTCTTCGAGTACCAGGAGAGGAGGGGCACCAATCCGAAAAACCATTGTAAATTTAGCACTTATGCCTTAATGTTTGTATACGGTCTAGTGCCCAAAGAGGACTGAGCTCTGTCTGCCTTTTTTCTACTTTCAGTCAGTCAACCACAAACCCGGTCCAAAACTATGAAGTGTTCTTAATGTTATAACCACTGAGCCAGCTTGCCAGGCAACACCTCCACTTGACCTGACTGGTTTGGTGCTCACTGCTGTAAGATAGCTTCCATTATTTTATATTTTTTTCTTAAAGTTTTTTATTTACTTTATATAGAAGAGATATTTTTAATATTTTCAAATACAATGGAGAAAAAAAGTCACCACATCCGTACAAAACATGAGGCCTGCCAAGGTGTGCTTGCCTTCGTCTCGTACAGCCTACTGCTCCCCGTAACTCTGAATGGGGCCAGGCCGACTTCATCATCCTCTCCTGGAATTGCTGGGCAGGAAAATAGCTGTGAATAGAAAAAAGGGTCCTCCCCTCAGGGTTGTATTTTGGATATATTCCATGGGGATACCGCCCCTGAGGACCCATTCAAATTGGTGCATTACGGCGGCGCAAGGTTTGAAGAGTGCCTAAGAGTTTGGCACCCATTTGCGAATTTTAGCTTTTTGTTTTTTAAATGTACACTGAATTTTTATTAAAATGTATTATGGACTTAAGGGGTATTTACCCCCATGTACACTGGATAATGTAAATATTACAAAGTGAAAGTATTTTTGTTTTCCAAGTTTTTCACGATTGCTGCAGCTCTTCTTACAATTCTCAGATCAGTCAATTTGGGTGTTTTAGAAAAGATTTTATATATTCACCCTAACATTTTATGTATGGACTTCTAAACTGTTTTGTGTGACGCCATCATTTGGCACTGTAATGGCTGAGGCAATAAAAGGCTAAGTCCACTTTCTGTAAAAAAAATGTATACGTTTCCTTGAGGTTGAGGTCTGTGCCATGGGATAGACCTTAAGTTATGGGAGAGGAGAAAGGACCGCTGAACTACAAATACACTATATTGCCAAAAGTATTGGGTCACCTGCCTTTACACAACCATGAACTTTAATGGAATCCCAGTCTTAGTCTGTAGGGTTCAATATTGAGTTGGCCCACCCTTTGCAACCATAACCGCTTCAACTCTTCTGGGAAGGCTGTCCACAAGGTTTAGGAGTGTGTCTATGGCAGGGGTCTCCAAACTTCACAAACAAAGGGCCACTTTATTGCCCTTTTGACTTTAGGAGGGCCAGATTGGGGCCAGCAAGGGAAGAAAAAGTGACGGGCCCGGCATCAGTGAAAACATATATGGCCTCAGGGTTGGTGGTCAATAGGAAGAGGAGTATTCCCCCTATTAGTAGGAGTAGTATCCCATCATTGGTATCAGTGGATAATATAGTGCCCCATTGTTGGTGTCAATGGGAGGATTAGTGCCTCATGTCAGTGGGAGGAATTGTACCTCAAGGGCTAGATAAAGGCTAGCAAAGGGCCACATCTGGCCCTCGGGCCGCAATTTGGAGACCTCTGGTCTATGGGAATGTTTGACCATTCTTCCAGAAGTGCATTTGTGAGGTCAGGCACTAATGTTGATGAGAAGGCCTGGCTCACAGTCTCCGCTCTAATTCCTCCCAAAGGTGTTCCATTGGGTTGAGGTCAGGACTCTTTGCAGGCCAGTCAAGTACCCAAAACACACTCATCCATGTCTTTCTGGACCTTGCTTTGTGCACTGGTGCGCAGTCATGTTGGAACAGGGGCCATCCCCAAACTGCTCCCACAAGGTTGGGAGCATGAGATTGTCAAAAAAATTGTATGCCGACACCTTAAGAGTTCCTTTCACTGGAACCAAGCCCAACTCCCGAAAAACAACTCCACACCATAATCCCCCCTCCTCCAAATGATTTGGACCAGTGCACAAAGAAAAGTCCATAAAGACATGGATGACAGAGTTTGGGGGTGAAGGAACTTGACTGGCTTGCACAGTCTTAACCACAACCCAATAGAACACCTTTGGGATGAATTACAGTTGAGACGGCGAGCCAGGCCTCCTTGTCCACTTCAGTGCTAGACTTCACAAAAGCACTTCTGGAAGAATGGTCAAACATTCCCATAGACACACTCCTAAACCTTGTGGAGCCTTCCCAAAAGATTTGAAGCTGTTATAGCCGCAAAGGGTAGGCCAACTCAATATTAAACACTACGTACTAAGACTGGAATGCCATTAAAATTCATGTGCGTGTAAAGGCAGACGCCCCAATACTTTTGGTAATATAGTGTACTTGAGGCTCAGGTCTGTACCAAGGGATAGACCTTTAGCTATAGGAGAGGAGGGAGGATGGCTGAACTACAAATATGTTCTACGTCACCACACTAATGCACCCAGCTGTGCTCATCCACCCTAGACACACTGGGGGGATATTGACAGCCAGATTTTGAATAGGGATGAAGTTTGATCCACACCCAGAAGAAAGTTGTCACTCCCGCCCAATCAAAGGGCACATGCACAAAGGGGCTTATGTCATCAAATGGTGGAGAATGCGGGCAAGATGGGAATTGCAGTAATTACTAGACATGGGCACACTGAAATATTTTGTTTCGTAATTTCGTTTTCGTCCGAAAAATACATTTATTTAGTTATTCCCGAAATTCGTTCTTATTTATTTTGTTTTTTGTAAAAAAAATGCATTCGTCCGAAAATCCAAATTAAGGTCGAACCTGTCATTGAAGGCTTATGGTGTCTGTCGAATGTTATAAGAAGAAGAAAAAATAAATAAATTCGACAGCATCTTTAAAAAAAAAAGAATTTTTCAACTCTCCATGTCTCTCTATGTCGAATCTTTTCTCTCTATGTCGAATCTTTTCTCTTTATGTAGAATAATATTGGACTTCTAGAGTTAAGGTTAGGCACAGTTAAGGTCGAATCTGTCATTGAAGGCTCATGGTGTCTGTCGAATGTTCTAAGAAGAAGAACAATAAAAAAATAAAAAAAAGAAGATTCGACAGAATCTTTAAAAAAAGATAAAAAAAATTTGATTCTTCATGTCTCTCTATGTCGACTCCTCTTTTCTCTCTATGTCAAATCTTTTCTCTCCATGTCGAATCTTTTCTCTCTATGTCGACTCCTCTTTTCTCTCTATGTCGAATCTTTTCTCTCTGTCGAATCTTTTCTCTCTATGTCGAATCTTTTCTCTCTATGTCGAATCTTTTCTCTCTATGTCGAATCTTTTCTCTCTGTCGAATCTTTTCTCTCTATGTCAAATCTTTTCTCTCTATGTCGACTCTTCATGTCTCTATAATGTCGAATCTTTTTTCTCTATGTCGAATCTTCTTCATGTCTCTATAATGTCGAATCTTTTTTCTCTATGTCGAATCTTCTTCATGTCTCTATAATGTCGAATCTTTTTTCTTTATGTCGAATCTTCTTCATGTCTATAATGTCGAATCTTTTTTCTTTATGTCGAATCTTTTCTCTTTATGTAGAATAATATTGGACTAATAGAGTTAAGGTTAGGCGCAATCGACCGCAACGAAAACGAAAATAAAGCATTTGTTTATGTCGGATCTTTCGGTTTTCGTTTTCTGTGCTTTCGTTATCATTTGTTAAAACGATAACGAAAATACCCGAAATTCGGACGAAAATGCATTCGGACAAAAACGAATGCACATGTCTAGTAATTACATCATATGGATCCTGGAACCACGCACAGCCACACTAATTTAAGAAAATAACAGAATGAGGCACAAGAATCGCCCTACAGTTCTGGTAAGAGTTCAAGTGCATTTTTTTGCTATGACGTGCCAAGTTACACCCTAAATATGGTTGTAGCATGGTTCTAAAGGTGGACTTAGCCTTTAAGAAGAAAAAAAGGGAGTTCTGGTGGGGATATTTCAACACTGATCGTGAGAAGTAATTCGGAGCCAGAATAAGTTTGAACTTGCCAACAAACCACGCAGAGCACAAAAAGTTTTTCTTTTTGGTGGCGTTGTCCTTTAAATAACACCTAAAAGGCAACTACTTACTCGCGAGTGTATGTAAAGTGAGTGTACTTAAAGCGGGGTATGCCTGTATACAACATAGAAATAACATTGTACTGCTGAAACAGAAAGTGAAAAGTTTTTTTTAAATCTCTTTGTTCTTACTGATATATTTTAATAGTAAATTATCTTTTACTACTTTCGCACACTTGGCTAAAATGCAGTTTGGAAGTCGACCATATGATGGCGATACCAATTTTAATATTATTAAAAAAAAAGATATGAAATGAACAATTTGTCGTTTTTAATTCTTAGTTGTTTTACATACATATATCTCGACTTTTATAACATGCCTTGGATGACTATTACAAGCTTTCACCCAGGCTTCACAATTCTTTCCTGTATATTTTTTCTTCCTATGATCATTGGCTCCATCTAGCGGCCAAAATGCATTACATTTTCTGATTGAGGTATTTCAGAAAAGTACAGTGGAACCTCGGATTACGAGCATAATCTGTTCCAGGAGAATGCTCGTAACCCAAAATATCAAAGCAAGTTTCCCCAGTTCCGCATTGACTTCAATGACATGCAATACCGCATTCGGCCAGAGGTGGGGGGCGCCAGAGAGCCTTGGAAACAGCCAGAAAGGCCCGAGGACAGCTTGGCTGACCTCGGAAAAACTTGGGAACGTAGTATTTCTGAGTCTTTCCCAACGGCTACGATCGGCTGCGGCGCCCCCCCCCCCCGCCACAGGCCAAACACGGTACTTCACACCGCTTTGGCCTGAATCCTGCTCGTGTTGCGAGACAACACTCGCAAACGAGTTAACCGCGTTACTCGCAATCCGAGGTTCCATTTTGGAAGCTAACAATCATAGGAGGTCATAGCATTAGAAAAAATAATGGAAAAGACTACCGCTCCAAGCCCTGCGACCTATGCTGTGCTCCCGCCCTGTAGTACGGACAGGGGCAGACTCTGCGCTGATCCGTGGAAAAAAGAAATGTTCCTGGACTGGCGCACTCTGATAGGCGATTTATTGAAACAAAATGAACAAAGGATAAAATCCAAAGCTGTATAACATCCAAAAATTCATGCAACGCTGCAATCAATGGTAGAAGGTGGACATAGGGGACAAAAAAGCTAACATGTTTCACATCATGGATAGATGCTTAGTCATAGCTCAGAAAAAATACAGAGAAAATTCATGCGCCTTGTATGAATGCTTGTGACGTTCATCCAACGAACGTTTTATTAATAGACCCCCTTTAGCTTAGGCTTTTAAAGGGAACCTGTCATAAGAACATGCAGTACAGTGGAACCTTGGTTTACGAGTAACGCGGTTAACGAGCAACTTTTTAAAAAAAAAATCAGACTTTGTGAGTGTTGTCTCGCAAGACGAGCAGACTTCAAGCTAATGGGGTGTGCCGTACCGCATTTGGCCAGAGGTGCCGGTGACACTTGGAATGGTTCGGAAATACTCCGTTCCTGAGTGTTTCTGAAGCTTTCTGAGATCAGCTGAGCTGTCCCCGAGTATTTCTAAGACTCTCCGGAAACCTGGAGGAGCGGGCGTTCTTAGACAGGCTGTATTTGGGTGCAGTATGCCCTAGGTAACACCCACATGTGATGCTGGGCTTCCATAAATAGAAGAGGCAGGCCTGGGACTGTCAAACTGGGGAGGAAAGGGCTAAATAGTGCTGGATGTCCTCCAGCCAGTAAATCAGACTGGTTCTATCTGACTTGCTGAAGCTTCTAATGCAAATAGTAAGAAGCTCACAGTGTGCAGTGAAATCAGAGTAAGCCATTTCAGTTCTGGAGAGGAGCCTGTACAACAGTGCAAGACTAAAGCTTTAAGGAAAGGCTCCGCAGCAGGGACACATCATTAAAGGGGTTGTAAACCCTCCTGTTTTTCCATCCTAGGACGCACCGTCTCTCTGCCTGGGGTTCTCGGCTCCTGATTGGATAGATTGATAGCAGCGCAGCCATTGGCTCCCGCTGCTGTCAATCAAATCCAATGACCTGGGGGGCACGGGCGAGTCCTGCATTTGGCGGCTATGGACGCCAAATGCTGGACACGGGAGCGCACCGCAAGGTAAAGGGAGAGCGTTTCTCCTAGGGGGTTATCTGATGCGCTGAGGAGCCGCCAGGGGGACCCCAGAAGACTGCGTTCTGGGCCACTCTGGGCAAAATTAACTGCACAGCGGAGATAAGTATGACATGTTTGATGTTTTTTATTTGAACCTTTATTATCGCTTTAATAATATACACTATATTACCAAAAGTATTGGGACGCCTGCCTTTACACGCACATGAACTTTTAATGGCCTCCCAGTCTTAGTCCGTTGGGTTCAATATTGAGTTGGCCCTGCCCTTTGCCGCAATAACAGCTTTAACTCTTTTAGGAAGGCTGTCCACAGGGTTTAGGAGGGTGTCCCAACTCCAGTCCTCAAGGTGCCCCCAACAGGTCATGTTTTCAGGATTTCCCTCAGATGAATTGGCTGTGGGAGTTACTAAGGCAGTGAAACTGATCAAATCACCTGTGCTAAATAATGGAAGGTCTGAAAACATGACCTGTTGGGGCGCCTTGAGGACTGGAGTTGAGAAACACTGGTCTATGGGAATGTTTGACCATTCTTCCAGAAGCACATTTGTGAGGTCAGGCACTGATGTTGGACGAGAAGGCCTGGCTCACAGTCTCTGCTCTAATTTATTTCAAAGGTGTTCTATTCGGGTTGAGGCCGGGACTCTGTGCAGGCCAGTCAAGTTCCTCCACCCCAAACACGCCCATCCATGTCTTTATGGACCTTGCTTTGAGCACTGGTCCAAATGATTTGGTGGAGGGGGGGAGATTATGGTGTGGGGTTGTTTTTCAGGGGTTGGGCTTTGCCCCTTAGTTGCAGTGAAGGGAAATCTTAAGGCGTGGACAATTTCATGCTCTCAACTTTGTGGGAACAGTTTGGGGACGGCCCCTTCCTGTTCCAACATGACTGGGCACCAGAGCACAAAGCAAGGTCCAGAAAGACATGAATGAGCGAGTTTAGGGTGGAGGACCTTGACTGGCCTGCACAGAGTCCTGACCTCAACCCGACAGAACACCTTTGAGATGAATTAGAGCGGAGACTGTGAGTGCCTGACCTCACAAGTGCGCTTCTGGGAGAACGGTCAAACATTCCCATAGACACACTCCTAAACCTTGTGGACGGCCTTCCCAGAAGAGCTGAAGCTGTTATAGCTGCAAAGGGCGGGGCCAACTCAATATTGAACCCTATGGACTAATGGCCCTTTCACACGGGGCGGATCAGTAATGATCCGCCTCCGTGTGTCCGTCAGCTCAGCGGGTATCCTCCGTAAAATACCCCCGCTGAGCTGTCGACTGACAGGGCGGTCCCCGCACACTGTGCAGGGACCGCCCTGTCTTTTCTCCGCTCTCCCCTATGGGGGGGATCAGATGAACACGGACCGTATGTCCGTGTTCATCCGATCCGCAGACGGAAGAAAAAATAGGATTTTCTTCCGTCTGCAAAATCGGAGCTTTGCGGAGGCGGGTGATTACAGGTGACAGCGGATGTTCATCCGCTGACACCCGCAATCACATAGGGACCAATGTATGTCCCGTTTTTCATCCGCAAACGGATGGATGAAAATGCGGACATACGGGGCCAGATCCACAAAGAAGTTACGGCGGCGTATCTATTGATACGCCGCGTAAGTTCTACGATGCGCCGTCGTATCTTTGTTTTGTATCCACAAAACAAGATACGCCTAAATGGGGGCTAGATCCGACTGACGTAAGTCTTAGTACGCCGTCGGATCTTAGGTGCATATTTATGCTGGCCGCTAGGTGGCACTTCCGTTGATTTCCGCGTAGAGTATGCAAATTAGCTAGATACGCCGATTCTCAGAACGTACGTCCGGCCGGCGCATTTTTTTCCGTTTACGTAAGGCTTTTTTGGGCGTAACGTTACCCCTGGGTCTATGAGGCATATGCAATGTTAAGTATGGACGTCGGGCCAGCGTAAAATTTTCCGTCGTTTGCGTAAAACGTTCGCGAATAGGGCTTTGCGTAAATTACATTCACGTCGAAAGCATTGACTATTTGCGACGTGATTTCGAGCATGCGCACTGGGATACCCCCAAAAAAACGTCATTTACCTGGGGTCAAGTAGAATTAACATAAAACACGCCCACATCTTATCCATTTTAATTACGCGCCCTTACGCCGACACAGTTACACTACGCCTCTGTAACTTACGGCGCAAATTCTTTCAGGATACGGAAACTACGATGTAAGTTATGGCGGCGTAGTGTATCTTAGATACGCTACGCCTGCCTAAAGATAGGCAGATCTTTGTGGATCTGGCCCACGGTCCGCACGTGTGAAAGGGGTCTTAGGCTGGGATGCCATTAAAGTTCATGTGTGTGTGTAAAGGCAATACTTTTGGCAATAGTGTATTTTTTTATTATAGCGGGGCAGGCTCCAAACATCCATTATATTTTTACTGCTGTGCCCCCCATAGAGTAGACTTCTCCTTACTTTCTGTCCAAGTGACCAGTCACTTACTTCCTGTTACTTAGACAGGAAGTGAGGGGGCCACCTCGAAAAAAAGGGGACATGGAGAACATTTAAATGCAGGTTTAAATCAATGATGAATAAGGACACCAGACACTGAGTGTGTTTTTATTGCTTTTATTACATTTTCTTACTAAAATAGATATTCGCCAATTAGAGCCCAACAAAAAACTTGCTTTACTGCTTGCGTACCCACTACCAACCTTTCGCTGAAGGGAAACCATTCACTATAAACGCTGCCAGCAAGACGTACATCCCATCCCATTATATCTATGTGATATCCCCCTTCTTTATCTAGAAGTTCATGCAGTGCACTTTATCCCTATAGGACAGCCCAACTCAGTGATGGCGAACCTCGCCACCCCAGACGTTTTGGAACTACATTTCCCATGATCCTCATGCACTTTGCAGTGTAGTTGAGCACCAAGGGGAGGTGTAGTTCCAAAACATCTGGAGTGCCAAGGTTCGCCATCACTGGCCTAACTCATATATGTGGCAGCACAGCAAGTGGTATAGAGCAGGGGTCTCCAAACTTTCTACACAAAGGGCCGAATTACTGTCCTCCAGACTTTAAGGGGGCCGGACTGTGGCCATCAGGAGTATAAAATCCCCCGTCATTGGGAGGAATTCTGCCCCATCATCGGTGTCATTGGGAGGAATTCTGCCCCATCATCGGTGTCATTGGGAGGAATTCTGCTCTATTATTGGGAGGAATTCTGCCCCATCATTGGGAGGAATTCTGCCCCATCATTGGTGTCATTGGGAGGAATAGTGCCCCATCATTGGGAGGAATTCTGCCCCATCATTGGTGCCAATGAATAAAAAAGCACCCCAAGGGCCGGATAAAATCAAGCAAAGGGCCACATCTGGCCCCCGGGCCGCAGTTTGGAGACCACTGGTATAGAGGAAAGAAACAACCCACGAGTGCCACACACCATCAGGACCCGACAATCACTATAGCAGAAGCAGCCCGGCCTGGTCCTGGCTATTCCCTTTGACGCGTTTCACCCTGCCCGCGGGGCTTAGTCATGGAGTTGGGCCTTAAAGTGATAATAAAGGCAATGTTTTGTTTTTAAATAACAAACATAATTACCTGCAGTTATTTTGCACAGAGCAGCCCAGAGCCTCCTCTACTCGGGTCCCTCGCCGGCGCTCCTGGCCCCTCCCACCCAAGCAGGCTTACTCCCGAGCCACCGCTCTACATGTCCACACACACACACACAGCCACGGCTCAGCCCCATCCCCTCTCTCTCGCTCCTTAGTGGCTCCCGATGCGGTCTCAGCCAACAAGGAGGGAGAGTCCCCAGAGATCCGAGGCACTCATGCACATCGCTGGATCGCCATGGGGCTCAGGTAAGTATTGGGGGGCGGCTGCAGGTAAAAAAAAAAACTTCTGCCTTTAAAACCACCAATGTGCCACATATATGTGTCGCTGTGTTATTTTTTAGGGGGGAGGGGCACTCATTCAGAGCCCACAGAACTCTAAATGAGCTTTCACTGATAGCTCATGGTCAACTACTGATGATTGGGAACCGGTGGGATGAGCTCCCCATGACATCATCACTGTGTAGCTAATCACAGTGCTGCATGATAGGTAGCCCCTCCTATCGGTTTCGGGCTCCATGGCTCTCCCTAGGGCTGGGCGATTTTGGGCAAAAAAAAAAAAAAAAAAAAAAAACTTGATTCACGGTTCGAATCAAGTTTTTTTCCTGATGGTTACCGCGCCGGCAGGAGTTTTTAGGCGAGGCCTAGTCCACCGCAATCCTGGGAAAAGACCTGCGGACTAGGCTGAAGCCACGGCCTTGCCTAAAAAATCCTGCACACAGCTCGCCGCGATCCTGGGAAAAGGCCGCGGCTTCGGCCTAGTCCGTGCCGTCTGTCCTCGCACCCTTTTCCCAGGGCCGCGGCTTTCGGCCTAGTCCGTGGAGCGCCAGTCCTATGAAAAAAGAAAAATCGATTCGGTCAAAATCTGAATCAATTTGCCCTTGCAACTCGATTCAGATTTTAAACCGATTTTTTCCCCAGCTCTCCCGCCATGTAATTTCGATTTTGCTAAACTCTATACCCTACAATAATTTTATCAAGCTTTGTTAGAACAGAAGGAATTCACGTCTCAATCCATCACGTTTCCAAAAATATATATATATATAATATTCCTTAATTTTTGGCTCAGTGGGCGGGGAACGTGTTCCAAAAGGGATTATTTTACAAACTATAGTTCCTGAGGACTAAAGAAGAAGAACTTGTAATTCCACCAACCAACTTTAGTTTGCCATAAGCCGGGCCTGTAAACTAGGCTAATACTATATTTTGAGCCTCCCCACATGGCAGAAGTGGTCATCTTCTAGGTTCACTTGAAAAGGCTGAACTTTTGTTAGAGTGAAGGAATGGGGGGGGGGGGGGGTTTCCTCTAAGTAGTTTACCAAAGTTGGTGAAGTTGGACTCAAGAAACTGACTTTCCTCCGAGTGGTTTACCAACGTTGGTGAAGTTAGACTCAAGAAACGGGCTTTCCTCCGAGTGGTTTACCAACGTTGGGGCAGTTAGACTCAAGAAACGGCTTTCCTCCGAGTGGTTTACCAACGTTGGGGCAGTTAGACTCAAGAAACGGCTTTCCTCCGAGTGGTTTACCAACGTTGGGGCAGTTAGACTCAAGAAACGGCTTTCCTCCGAGTGGTTTACCAACGTTGGTGAAGTTGGACTCAAGAAACGGGCTTTCCTCCGAGTGGTTTACCAACGTTGGGGCAGTTAGACTCAAGAAACTGGCTTTCCTCCAAGTAGTTTACCAACGTTGGTGAAGTTAGACTCAAGGAACGGGGCTTTCCTCCAAGTAGTTTACCAACGTTGGTGAAGTTAGACTCAAGGAGCGGGGCTTTCCTCCGAGTGGTTTTCCAAATCGATGAAGTTAGACTCAAGGAACGAGGCTTTCTGCTGGGTGGTTTACCAACGTTGGTGAAGTTAGACTCAAAGAACAAGGGGATTTCCTCAAAGGGGTTTACGAACGTTGTTGAAAGATTCATCGCCTACAAAAGCTTTTCATGTTCCCTGTAACATGATGGTATCCCCATGAGTCCTCGAATGTTTGAGAAAGTCTGACTTATTCCTGTAACTCCTTCCACACACAGAGCAGGAAAATGGAGTCTCTCTCGTGTGAACCCTCTCATGCCGGATCAGAGCCGAATTGCAAACGAAGCCTTTGCCACAGATGGGGCAGGAAAATGGCTTCTCCTCCATGTGATATTTCTGGTGTATCCTTAGCTCTGAGGAGCTCACGAAAGACTTCTCGCAGGTCGAGCAAGAGTAGGGCTTCTCTCCCGAGTGGATGCGCTCATGGACAACGAGGTGCGACCGGACAACGAAGCCTTTCCCACAAACATGGCAGGTGAATGGCCTTTCCCCTGTGTGAGTCCTTTGGTGGACGGCGAGAATAGAGCTTCGGGAAAAACACTTGCCACAATCGGGGCAGGAGAATGGCTTATTTTCCCCGTGGCTCCTTTTGTGTTTCTCAAAGGACGTCCCGTACTTGAAGCACTTCCCGCACACCGAACATGAATACTCTGTCTCCTTGCTGTGAGCTCTCTCGTGCCGGCTGAGGTAGGAACTGTTGTTGAAGGTCTTCCCGCACACCGAACAGGAGTACGGCTTCTGCCCCGTGTGAATCCTCCGGTGGATGATGAGGTTGGAGCTGCTGATGAAACACTTCCCGCACTCTTCACAGGAGTAAGGTCTTTCCCCAGTGTGGCTCCGGCGGTGGGTGATGAGGTTGGACTTGGAGGAAAAACACTTTGCACACTCAGAGCACTGGAACGGCTTCTCTCCCGTGTGGACTCGATGATGGGCCAGAAGCTCTACTTTATAGCGAAAGGACTTCCCGCACAAAGAACAGATGACTCCGTTCCTTTGGGTCTGAAGACTTGGATCAATGTCCCCCAAGTCTTTGCTATCAGATGTGCACTGTGTATCTTCCACAATAAATGTGGTGACTGTGAAATCTTCTTCATCTCCTGAAAGGTGTTCTTCCTTAATGTGATAAGTGGGAGTAGATGTTTCAGAAGCTCCTTTGTGTGAGAGGGATTGGTCCTTCACCTCAGCAGATTGTATCTGATGTAAATGTGTGGAGACATAAGAGTCTGGGAAATGTTTTCTAGGTGAGAGGGGATCCTTAATCTGAGTGGAAGGGCATTGTGTCTGATGTGGGGGTGTAGAAGTGTTGGGATTTGGGGAGCATTCTCCTTTTTCCAGTGAGAGGACCTCGTCCTTAATAGGAGTCAGTATGGGACCCGTGTGACTGGATTGTGTAGAAGAACCAAAGTGCAGCAGATGTTCCTCACTTGACACAATTTCCTCCTCCATAGGAGTAATTGTAGTCATAGAACAATCTGCAGAGTTCTGTAGTAGATGTTTTTCACATTCCATGGGTTTCTTTTCAAGATAATCAGACGTAGGTTTGGCTTTGTCATCTCTACTTGAACCTGTTAATAAAAAAAAAATGAATTAGAATTCCTCCAATTTTACCGGAAACTTTAGATGTCCCATCATTATTTTCCTCTTTCAGCACCATCACCATAATACATGTATTATAAATGTGTTGCCTTCAAAATCCATTTTACCTTGACCAAACCGTACCTGGTGATGTGAGAGGCGGCCGGCTCTCCATCATGATGTCCTTGTAGAGATCCTTGTGTCCTTCTATATACTCCCACTCCTCCATGGAGAAATAGACAGTGACATCCTGACACCTTATAGGAACCTGACACACACAATGATACCGTCACCATCCAGACACATCCCTTGTCTGTTACTGGATAATGTCCCAGAATTCCCGGCACCGCTCACCTCTCCTGTCAGCAGATCAATGATCTTCTGGGCGACTTCTAGAATCTTTTTGTTGCTCCTTTCGCATGTCAGGGAGGGAAATGGAAGCTCCATGATGGGGCTCCTGGTCCATCCTTTGGACACATGTAGACAGTTGCTTGATGTCACGTGATCATCTGATTTCTTCATGGGTCCATAATCCTATGTAATGAAATATACATGTGTTACAGAAACATGACTACCTGCCCCATGCAACATCTCACCTCTCCGGACAGGTCTGTGTTTTATTAATAGTGATAAGAGTGATGTCATGTGACCTCCCAGAATCCTCCTCACCTCTCCGGTCAGGTCTGTGTTTCATTAATATTAATAAGAGTGACCTGACCGGAGAGGTGAGGAGGATTCTGGGAGGTCACATGACATCACTCTTACCTCTAATAATAAAACACAGACCTGACTGGACCTCTCAGAATCCTCCTCACCTCTCCGGTCAGGTCTGTGTTTTATTATTAGAGCTAAGAGTGATGTCATCTGAAATACTGCCGAGAGGAGAGATCACATCACTTCCCTCTTCCAGTGTTTACACAGGAGGAGGAGGTGACACGCTGGGGGAGCGCGCGGATTGGTTCAGAGCGATCCGGAGGGGGCGGACAAAAACGAACAGCCGCCCCCTCGTTCCGGATCGCTCGGACAGCCACGGGAACCGCCGCATGTACCGGGGGGGGGGGGGGGGGTCCCGATCGGACCCCTGACCCACGTCTAGGCAGGCACGTAGATGTGCCTGTCCGTGCCATTCTGCCGACGTAAATGTACATGCGGCGGTCCGGAAGTGGTTAATAGAGCTAAGAGTGATGTCACGTGACCTCCCAGAATCCTCCTCACCTCTCCGGTCAGGTCTGTGTTTTATTAATAGAGAGAAGAGTGATGTCATGTGACCTCCCAGAATCCTCCTCACCTCTCCGGTCAGGTCTGCGTTTTATTAATAGAGATAAGAGTGATGTCATGTGACCTCCCAGAATCCTCCTCACCTCTCCGGTCAGGTCTGTGTTTTATTAATAGAGATGAGAGTGATGTCATGTGACCTCCCAGAATCCTCCTCACCTCTCCGGTCAGCTCTGTGTTTTATTAATAGAGATAAGAGTGATGTCATGTGACCTCCCAGAATCCTCCTCACCTCTCCGGTCAGCTCTGTGTTTTATTAATAGAGATAAGAGTGATGTCATGTGACCTCCCAGAATCCTCCTCACTAAGGATGAGCTCCGGCGTGTTCGCATAGAACACGTGCAGAGCCCGCCAGGAAGTCGGCACCCGCGCTGCGCTAATCACAGCCAGGCAGACATTGTCCGATGCTCAGCTGCAGAGATCGGGAAATGTCTGCCTGGCTGTGATTAGCGCAGCGCTGGTGCCAACTTCCTGGCGTTCTCTGCACGTGTTCTATGCGAACACGCCGGAGCTCATCCTTACTCCTCACCTCTCTGGTCTGGTACGTGTTTTATTAATAGAGATAAGAGTGATGTCATGTGACCTCCCAGAATCCTCCTCACCTCTCCGGTCAGCTCTGTGTTTTATTAATAGAGATAAGAGTGATGTCATGTGACCTCCCAGAATCCTCCTCACCTCTCCGGTCAGCAGATAAAGGATCTCCAGGGTGAGGTTGATTAATCGCTCTCGTATCTCATCTCTGTCTTTGTACATCTTCTGGGCACCACTTGGCCCGGGTGGCGTCCTGGTCTTATATGACTGACCAACAAGGGGCATCGGTGAAGATCATGTGCTGAAGCGATCCTAACCTGAGCAACAAGATCGATTCCATTAAAAAACCTATTGCCGACTTCTATACAAAACAGAACTGTATCAAGAAAGGGTCCTCCCCCCCCCCCCAAAAAAAAAAACATATATGCCAGCTTCCCAATCCAGTGGTGCCGCCATCTTGGATGTGACGTCAGAAACTCAGAGCTGTCACTCAAGTGACAGCTATTCCTCTTTGGCCCCTCCCCCTGGTGCTGTATATACACAATATTTTTTATAAACACTATATATTACTTTGTATATTATTATAAAATACAAAAAAAATAAAATACTACTGCACATTAACCATTATTAGCTGCACATTTAAAGGACAACTCCCCCCCCACTGTACTCACTCCTCCAGCTCAGCCTCCCTCTGCAACTTCCTGACAACAGGAAGTTCCTGTGTAATCACTTCCGGTTGTCCCTGACTCGCTCACCTCAGGCTGGAGCCCTCCTCGGAAATCGTTCACGCCTCGCGCTGTGTCTGCGATAGGGAGCAAACTGTGACACTACAGCGGAATCGCCGTTGTAAGGAAAACGTGACGTCACCACGCTAGAGCACAAGCCTTTCTGCGTACAGAAACCGTACAAAGCGTGTCTGCAGGGTGAGTTAAGAGGCGGCCATTTTGTCGGAGCCCCGTGAGCCAGCCTGAGGTGATTAGCGGCTGAAACAAGAGTCCAGGTGACGGAAGTCTCTCCTAAATGTCCTCCGTGTTACTAGAAGTGGAAATAAATCGCTTTTGTGATGCTGAATAGATTCGCCAGGAAGAGGTAATAAGGGTGAGGAGACATTGTGATGTTTTTTTTTTATCATTATTGCTGCTGATCTTATTATTAATGTAGAATCAACCAATAATGAAGGCGATGCGACGCATTGTTCGCAAATTGTCATCATTTTTGTTTTGTTCGCGATAACGAAGGCATATGTGATCAATACATGAGGAAAAAAAATGTTCAGCGTGCGAGAAATGCGCGTCCGCCCCGCGTCAGAGAAGGAACAATCACCAGAACTTTCCCCTTCCGCCATTGGGTGAGAGTCGCGGCGGGGGGGTGCTCCATACATCACGGGTAACACTCTATTAGATATGGCGCGATCGTATGTACGTAAATTAAATATAGGAGTTTGTTTTTTTGGGGGGGTTTATATGAAAGGGTTAAATCTCCTACCATGATTTTTTTTTGTTTTTTTGTGTAAATTTATGTTATGTTTTTTCTCCCTTTTTTTTTTTTTTTTTTAATTTGTTATAAAAATAAATCTAATTAGAAAAAAAGTCACTTTATTACATCAGTGGCTTACGTGTTTCGTCAATAAGTCTTAATCATAGGCTAGGATTAACCATTTACCCCCTTCATGACTAGGCCATTTTTAGCGATACGGAACTGTGTAACTTTAACTGACAATTGCGCGGTCGTGCGCCGCTGTATGCAAATAAAACTGATGTCCTTTTTTCCCACACAAATGGAGCTTTCTTTTGGTGGTATTTGATCACCTCTGCGGTTTTTGCACTATAAACAAAAAAATACAGACAATTTTGAAAAAAACACAATGGCCCGGATTCACATACATCCGCGCATATTTATTTCGCCGTAGCGTATCTAATATACGCTACGCCGACGCAGCGCACAGAGGCAAGCACTGGATTCATAAAGCACTTGCTCCAACTCGCTCTTAAAGATACGCTGGGTTTCCTCGGCGTAAGCCGGCGTAGGTGGATGTGGGCGTGAGCCATGCTAATGAGGCGTGACCCCATGCAAATGATGGGCCAAGCGCCATAGAAGTACTTTAAATGAAAGGTGCGTGCGCCGTCCCGTGGCCGCATCCCAGTGCGCATGCTCAGAATCACGTCGAAACAACTGCCTAAGATACGACGGATCACTGCCTACGACGTGAACGTAACCTACGCCCAGCCCTATTCACGTACTACGTAAACAACGTAAAATACGACGGCTGTGTTCCCTGGTCCATACCTTAGCATGAGTTGTGCCTCATATATGGGGAATAACTTTACGCCGGACGTACGACTTACGCAAAATATATGCGCCGGGCACAAGTACGTTCGTGAATCGGTGTATCTCCCTCATTTGCATATGTGCATAGAAAATCAATAGGAGCGGCAAATGCATCCAGCGTAAATATGCGCCCACGATATATAGACAAGTTACGTCGGTCGGAAGAAGCCCATTTTCTAGTTTTGTGGGCACGGCGCATAGATACAACGGCGCATATTTACACTTACGCGGCGTATCTCGAGATACGTCGGCGTAAGTGCTTTGTGAATCTGGGCCAATATTTTTTGTCTGCTATAAAACACATACAATGGAAAAAAACGTAAAAAAAAAATCGAATTTCTTCATCAATTTCGGCCAATATGTATTCTGCAACATATTTTTGGTAAAACAAATCCCAATTAGCGCATATTGATTGGTTTATGGGAACGTTATAGCATCTACAAACTATTGTATACATTTATGGTGGCGATCAGCGATTCATAGCGGGACTGCGATATTGCAGCAGACAATCAGACACTAACTGACACTTCGTGGGAATCAGTGGCCCGGATTCAGAGAGCAATTGCGCCTGCGTAACCATAGTTACGCAGCGCAATTGCTGACTTGCTCCGGCGTTACGAATGCTCCTGATTCAGGAACATCGTAACGCCGACTGCAGCCTAAAATCTGCCTGGCATAAGGCTCTTATGCCACGCAGATTTTAGGCTGCATTCTTGCGATGACCGCTAGAGGGGCGCTCCCATTGTGATCAGTGTATAGTATGCAAATTGCATACTAACACCGATTCACAATGTTGCGCGGGCCCTGCGTACGCAAGTTACGGAGTTTCCGTACGGCGTGTTTAGCGTAAGGCTGCCCCTTCTAATAGTAGGGGCAGCCAATGCTAAAGTATACCCGCCGTTCCCGCGTCGTGAAATTTGAATTTCATGTCGTTTGCGTAAGTGATTCGTGAATGGCGCTGGACGCCATTCACGTTCACTTTGAAGCAAATGACGTCCTTGCGACGTCATTTGCCGCAATGCACGTCGGGAAAGTTTCCCGACGGCGCATGCGCTTTACGATCGGCGCGGGAACGCGCCTAATTTAAATGATTCCCGCCCCCTGCGGGATCATTTAAATTGCGCGCGCTTACGCCAGGCAATTTTGCCAGCGCGCCCTCGCAATTTACGGAGCTACTGCTCCGTGAATCGAGGGCAGCGGCGCAAATTTGCGGGGGCGCAGGGCAAAATCGTTGCCCTGTGCCTCCGTAATTTATGCGCAAATCTTACTGAATCCGGGCCAGTGACACTAATACAGTTATCAGTGCTAAAAATATACACTGTCACTGTACTAATGACACTGGCTGGGAAGGAGGTTAAACACCAGGGGAGATCAAAGGGTTACATGTGTGCCTAGCCAGTGTTTTTTTGTACTGTATGTGCTGCTTTTACTAGGGGAAGAGATGGATTTTAGTCCCTGCTTTGCAGGGAAACAAAATCCATCCCTTCCCCTTTGTCAGAATGGAGATCTGCCTTGTTTAAATGGGCAGAGCTTCGTTCTAATGCCGTGTACACACGACCGTTTTCCCGACGAGAAAAATGGGCATTAAAAATGTAGAACATGCTCTATTTTGTCTCGTCGTCTTTCACGTCGTGAAAAACAGTCGTGTGTACGACGGGGAAAAAAAAAACGCATGCTTAGAAGCAAGTTATGAGAAGGAAAATTTGCATAATCAGCCCAAAGGGTGGCGCCATTTGAATGGAACTTCCCCTTTATAGCGCCGTCGTACGTGTTGTACGTCACCGCGCTTTGCTCAAGCATTTTTTTTTCACGATCGTGTGTAGGCAAGGCAGGCTTGAGAGGAATCACATCGAGAAACACTGTGGCCCAGATTCAGAAAGATTAGCGTATCTTTCTGCGGGCGTAGCGCATCTCATATGCGCTACGCCGCCGTAACTCAGTCAGGCGAGTAGTGTATTCTGAAAGATCTTACGCCCGAAGTTACGGCGGCGTAGCGTATATGGGCGGGCGTAAGCCCGCCTAATTCAAATGTGGATGATGTGGGCGTGTTTTATTTAAATTACTTGTGACCCCACGTAATTGACGTTTATTACGAACGGCGCATGCGCCGTCCGTGAACGTTTCCAAGTGCGCATGCTCCAAATTACGCCGCAAACTGTCAATGCTTTCAAAGTGAACAGCCCTATTCGCGAGCGACTTACGCAAACGATGTAAAATACGATGCTGTTTGTACGTTTCCGACGTCCATACATAACATGACTTACCCCTGCTTTATAAGGGGTAACTCTACGCCGGAAAAAGCCTTACGTAAACGACGTAAAAAAAATGCGCCGGGCGTACGTAAGTTTGTGAATCGGCGTATCTACCTAATTTGCATATTCCTCGCGTAAATCTACGGAAGCGCCACCTAGCGGCCAGCGTAAATATGCAACTAAGATACGACGGCGTAAGAGGCTTACGCCAGTCGGATCTTAGCAAAATTCCGGCGTATCTTGTTTTCTGAATACAGAAAAAAGATACGCCGGCGCATCCTAGAAGTTACGCGGCGTATCAATAGATACGCCAGCGTAACTTCGTTCTGAATCCGGGCCTTTGTTTTTTTCCATAACATGAAAAACGGTCGTGTGTACGCGGCATAAGTCTCTGCCCGATGATCGGCGGGTGCCGGAAGACGTTGAGTGCCTGGCACTCGCAGATTGGCTTCTGCTGTGAATAATCACAGCAGAAGCGGCCCACTGGCGGCCCTGCTGGCGGAAGTGCAGTATACCGTATATATACATGATCCGGTGCAGAGCTGCTGCCCTGTAGCAGTAAAACTGCTATAGGGCGGTCAGCAAGTGGTTAGCGCTTATTTCCGAAACATGTCATAGCCACTGTACTTTGTATACTCCACTCCATGGGTCTTCAAACTATGGCCCTCCAGTTGTTCAGGAACTACAATTCCCATTGTAACAGAACGTCCCACACTCCGCTTGAGTGCTTCCGTCATATACCGCTTCCTATCAGTCTGGATATAGATATCAGATATTCCAGCTGCTCTCAAGCGCACAACCAGACGAAACTAGTTTGTCTGCTGAACATGGAACCAAGAATACAACCTTATATACAGTTTAAAGAGGGGGTAACCAGAACATAAATTGACATGAGCTAATTAACTAATCATTTACCCAGACTAGGCGACTCATAGATATGACCTTTCAGGGTAGACGTCACGTCTCCGCTCACCTGCTATACAATACACATTATCATAAGTGTAAACACAGGACATCTTCACACAATAGCTGGGTCGATTATGTGTGCCAACATATGAACATATGAATGAGTCACTCTTACAATTAACCCATTGAGTTCAGATTCAACAAACAGTAAATAGTTCTTTACAGATATCCTGGAATATATTGTGGATAATAATTACATAATAATCCCATCTCAGGTAGTCCAAGATATAATTTCTCAGTCATCCTATGCCCCTAGTGGACATTTTAGACATAAGAGGGTCCAGGGATGTCCCGGGTGAGTCTGTCACATTACACCCATCATCAGGCCCGTCGCTACAGGACAGGCAAAACAAACAATTGCTTGGGGCCCCGAGCTGGCCTGGGGCCCCCAACTTCCCCTTCCCAGGCTGTAGCGTGGCTGAGCTCCTCTTCCTTCCTCCTGGAGTCCTGTCAGTGCGGCCGGGTACCACGCGGTGTACAGGAGATTCAGTTTCCTGTTCCTGGGCAGACTGACAGCAAGTGCACGCTGAGTGCTCACTTCCTTTCAGAGGGGACTGGGGACCCATAATGATAGAACACCGGACCAAGAGGAGGAAAAGGGGCTCGGCCACGCTACAGCGACAGCCTACAGGGAAAAAGGGGAGGTGAGAATAGACAAACACATAGGGACTAGGGAGGGGGGGGAGTAAGAACATGGGAGTTAAAAATTAGTGTAGCGCTAACGTAGGCTTTGCGTGTGGGGGGGGGTGCTTGGGGGCCCCCATTTTGCTTGGTGTAACTCCAGACAGCTTCTCCAGTAATGAGGCGGACAGCTTCTGTAGTACAGCTTAGGCCCCGTACACACGACCGAGAAACTCGACGGGCAAAACGCATCGTTTTGCTCGTCGAGTTCCTTGTTCGGCTGTCAGAAAACTCGTCGAGACAAATTTTCCCATTGCCCAACGAGGAAATAGAGAACATGCTCTCTATTTGGCTTGACGAGTTTCCCGACTGGTTTATCTGCGAAAAGTGTACACACGACCGGTTTTCTCGTCAGAATACGTCTCCCATCGAGTTTCTTGCTGGATTCTGCCGAGAAAACCGGTCGTGTGTACGGGGCCTTAGATATGGATCTCCGCATATGGATGAATGCGTACTTTTCCTTTGCAAATGCTGAGGCACACGGGGGCAGGAGCTATGGCTCTTGACACAGAAAACTGTAACGTGTGGAAATTTGAGCTTGTTTTTAACTGTGTAGGTTCATCCCTCATATTTACGTCTTGTCACCGCCGTGTCTGTGTTTCCAGCAGATGTAATATCCGGAGAATGCCCCTCCTGTATTACTACACTGCCGGATTGTGGGGAAAAAAAGAGAGTTGCTATCTCCAGCTTGGCAAATGTTCCTCACGAAAGATCCAAGTATGACCCATACTCCAGGGAACATCGACACGGCCACGACTACGTGTCAAGAGGAAGAAGAATGGCTCCCAAGATGTGACATCTCCACACCACCAGATCACACACGATTCATATAGTTTTCGGCTAAGGAGGAAGAAGAACCGCTCCTATGCTCTCATGTCCCCATAACCCCATGTGATATGCAGTCTACATCTACCCATGTGAAGGAGGAGCCCCTCTCAGCTTCAAAACATCTCTTGGACTTTGACATCTTCACACCTCATGCACATTGTTTTTCTGTATCTATTAAAGAGGAACCTCTCTCTGCTGAACAAATTCCCTCCTGCACCTCCACGCCCACACCTCACACACAGTCAACATCTACTGATGGTAAAGGTGAATCCTTCCCAGCTGAGGAACATATCCCAAAGCCTAATATCTACAAAATGGCACATCATACACAATCTCCATCTACTTATATTAAGGAAGAACCTCTCTCAGCTAAAGCTGATCCCCCACACACTAACCACTCTACAACCTCAAATGGAGTCCAACCTGCATCCAAAAGTAAAGTGGACATCACATACTCTAACCTCTCCACCCCATCAGGCCCAGTACAATTTACAACTGTGTGTATCAAGGAGGAAACCTGTTCTTCGGATGAAGAACATTTAATTTGTTCTGACACCTCTCACATCCAACACTCTTCAAATTATAGTCCTTTTTCGGAAGAGCCATTTTCCAGAGGGTTGGAAGAGCAAGATGCTCCTCAGCCGGAAGGCGTTGCCTCATGTATATCCAGGACTGGAGATTATGATGCCCAACCATCAAGGGAAAAGGTCTTCTTCTGTTATGAATGTGACAGTTGCTTTAACTCCAAGTCTGAACTGGTTAGACACCAGCGTGGCCACACCGGTCAGAAGGCTTATTCCTGTCCAGAATGCGGGAAAGGTTTTACAACAAGCTTATACCTCATGAAACATCGTAGGATACACTCGGGGGACAAGTCATTCGTTTGCTCTGAGTGTGGGAAATCTTTTACCCATAAAGCTGATCTTGTGATCCATGGTCGCACCCACACCGGAGAAAAGCCCTTTTCATGTTCGGAGTGCAGGAAACGTTTTATTAGCCAATCGTATCTGATAAAGCACCAGAGAAGCCACACGGGAGATAAGCAGTACTCTTGTTCAGAGTGTGGAAAGTCCTTTGGTACCAACACCTACCTCATTATCCACCAACGAATTCACACAGGGGAGAAGCCATTTTCTTGCCCCGAGTGCGAAAAATGTTTCATCAGCGATTCCTACCTCAGCCGACACATGAGAGTCCACACAGGAGAGAAGCCATTTTCATGTGCCCAATGTGGCAAGCGCTTCGCCAGCAACTCTCAGTTGTGCAACCACCGAAAGAGCCACTCTGGGGAACGGCCTTACTTTTGCTTGGAGTGTGGCAAAGGTTTTACTTGGCGAGCAAAACTCGTTCGACATCAGAAGATTCATGCAGGGGGAGGAAATGCAGTTGGCGAGCCAGAGGCAAGGAACATTTCTGATGAAGAGCATGACAGGTTGGCTGTCTGAACTTCTCAAACCAAAAGAATCTGAGACTTAAAGGAAATAGACTTGTTGACCCTAGCAGCCAATTCCCTTCTTTATTTCATTTCAGAATATTCCCATTTGTTTCTAGTCACTCCCAGTTCTATAAGCACCACAAAGTAGTTATCCTATTTTTTCCTAAAAAATTGTTGGCGAGCCAGACAGGTTATGGAAGGATTTAGAAAATTGGAGAACTTTATGGCCTTTTGGGTTTAGAAAGAATTTTAGAGGGCAATCTTGTTTTACAAGTCATTTACAACTGAGTAAGCTGGAAAACAATAAAGTGAATCTATTGCCAAAACTTTTTTTCGTTTTAAATTAGGGGTGTCAAACTCATTTTCATAGCGGGCCGCATCAGCATTATGGTTGCCCTCAAAGGGCCAGTTGTATCTGTAGGATTAGATGTCTAAAGCACCCTACCCCCCTTACATCAGCTGTCAAGAGCTCAGGTTTTACATTTCCACATTCATACACCATACCCATCCTCCATCTACTCATATTCAGAACAAGCCTTTCTCATTTGATGAACATCTCTACAACCATACATCATACCCATTCTCCATCTACTTCTAATCAGTAAAAGCCTCCAGCTGAAGAACATCTCCACATTCATACGCCATAGGCCCCGTACACACGACCGAGTTTCTCGGCAGAATTCAGCCAGAAACTCGATCGGAGCTGTATTCTGCCGAGAAACCCGGTCGTGTGTACACTTTTGGCCGAGGAAACTGACGAGGAACTCGTCGGGCCAAATAGAGAACATGTTCTCTATTTCCTCGTTAGTCAATGAGGAAACTTGGCTGGCCGAGATCCTCGGCGGCTTCACAAGGAACGATGTGTTTTGCCCGTCGAGTTTCTCGGACGTGTGTACGGGGCCTAACCCATCCTCCATCTACTCATGTTCAGAACAAGCCTTTCTCATTTGATGAACATCTCTACATCCATACATCATACCTATTCTCCATCTACTTATATTGAGAACAAGCCTCCCTCAGCTGAAGAACATCTCCACATCCGTACACCATACCCATCCTTTACCTACTCATATTCAGAACAGGCCTTTCTCATTGAAGGAACATCTCTACATCCGTACCTCATCATACCCACTCTCCATCTACTTATATTCACAACAAGCCTCTCTCAGCTGAAGAACATCTCTACATTCGTACACCATAACCATCCTCGATCTACTCATATTCACAACAAGCCTCTCTCATTTGAGGAACATCTCTACATCCATACATCATACCCAGCCTCCATCATTCACAACAAGAGTTTCTCACCTGAAGAAGTTCTCCACAATCCCGACATGTCCACAGCTTTACATTATACCTGGACTGTATCTATTAAAATTAAGAATTAAAAGCTCTCAGTTGTAGAACATCCTCACATTCATGCATCATACCCAGGAAACATCTACTCATATTAGAACAGCATGTTCCTAGATGAAAAACAATATCTATGATCCAAGTGGACAGTCCATGCAAGCCTGATGGAACAAGAATGTCATAAATGCTATATACAGAATTGGTGACCTCACTGCCCTACCAGGCTATTTCGTTCACTAAAACTATAGTATTATTCTACTGATATACGGCTTTCCTGATTCTGCCTTTCCCCTTCCCAGCAACACACTATTGACATTTTGAGTCTTCATGATTGAAAGACGTAAAATCCAATAAATGGAAGGGGCAAGTCAGATATAGTTAAGCTAGGTAGGAAATACCTAGATGATGCATGATGTCCTACAGCCAGGAAATGAGGCAGGCTGCAGTTTCCAATGCACACTGAGAAAGAGAAGAGCCAGTGCAACTTTGTAAGAGGAGAATGGAGTTACCGCTCCAGGTGGGTATGCTGGACAATTAATAGCTTCTCAGGAGACCAGGAGTGCCGGCAATGCACAAAGCAAATTGTAAAGGCTAGAAGAATGGACAGCCGCACTTCCAAAAAACCCTTGGGTTGTCTTTATTTAAAAAAAGATGGCAAATGCACTACAAAGTACAGCAAAACAGTGGAGATAGCATCCTACGCGTTTCACACTGCGGTCAGTGCTTAATCATGGCTAACCTGAAGGTAAGGCCACACTTCATCGGCAAGTCAGGTCTTATACTTACCTGCTCTGTTTAATGGTTTTGCATAGAGCAGTCCCGATCCTCCTCTTCTCGGGTCTCCTGCTGGAACTCTGGGCTCTTCCCCCTGCTGATTGCCCCATAGCAAGCCGCTTGCTCACTCCTGATCCACCATGTATGAGACACACGAGAGTGTGGCTCAGTCCTTCTGCCTTTAGAATCACTTTAACAAAGGACCAAACCTATGCTGATCTAGCTGCTACCAGAGATATCACTGGAGCCTCCACTGGCTTTACCAGAGTTGATAGTAGCTAGTTGTTGGAGATATTGCTTTGAATATTGGAGTAACACCTGAACCACCACTGGTCTACTGCTGTAATTACCTGCCACAGGGAAAGCCCAGGAACCTCTGAGTTATGGATGCTAATTTCCATTTGTTGTATGCAGAAGTTTGAGCTCCATGCAAAGACTGTTTCAAGAAGATGCTTGGTTTGGTATTCCTCCAAACCCTACCCCCCTTCCTTGAAATAAATTAAAGGTCTGGACTGCCCTTACTCCAAGAGGTATAGCAAATGTGAGTACAATGTACTATGCCTGGGGACAAAGTAAATCATAATTAGGGGGTCCAACTTGCACTTCGCACAACTTTATCCCTGACCTGTCTGGTGTCCCTTGGCATTTATGATGCTGTTTGTTCACTAAGGTTTTCTAACAAACCTCGGAGGGCCTCACAGAACAGCTGTAATTATGCTGAGAATAAATTACACACAGGTGGACTCTCTTTACCAATTAGGCGAGTTTTGAAGGCAATTTGCTCCACTAGATTTTAGTTAGGGGTATCAGAGTAAAGGGGGGCTGAATACAAATGCACGCCACACTTTTCACATATTTATTTGTAAAATAAATTTGAAAAACATTTATAATTTTCCCTCCACTTCACAATTATGTACCACTTTGTGTTGGTCTATCACATAAAATCCCAATAAAATACATTTCGGTTTTTGGTTGAAATCAGACAAAATGTGGAAAATTTTAAGGGGTATGAATACTTTTTCGAAGGCACTCTATATATGAACAAGTGAAGCCCCGTACACACGTAAGGTTAACCAGAGGACAACGGTCTGAAGGACCGTTGTCTTAGGTTAACCGATGAAGCTGACTGATAGTCCGTCACGCCTACACACCATAGGTTAAATAACCGATTGTGTCAGAACGCGGTGACGTAAAACACAACAACGTGCTGAAAAAAACGAAGTTCAATGCTTCCAATTTGATTCTGAGCATGCATGGGTTTTTTAACCGATGGTCGTGCCTACTAACGATCGGTTTTGACCTACCGGTTAGGAATCCATAGGTTAATTTTAAAGCAAGTTGGCTTTTTTTTAACCTATGGTTAAATAACCTATGGGGCCCACACACGATCGGTTTGGACCGATGAAAACGATCCTTCAGACCGTTGTCCTCTGGTTAACCTATCGCGTGTACGAGGCCTAAGAATACTAAAAGGACTACGGAAAACCTACAAGCAATGCCTGGTATGAACGCTAGGTGGCACCGATACTATTCTGTCGTCCTCCAGCAGTAGAAGAGCTCATCCTGCAGGGGAACACGCAACAAGACTGCTGAAACGCAAAGCCAGGAAGAGTTCACTTGCTAAACATCAACTTCCAGTTCATTCACATGCAGCTGGATAGAAAGGAGAGCTATTACTGCAGATGGAGCTGCTATAGGCCCGGTATTATTTTACTATATACACTATTTCCTTTACATACTGTATATGCATAGTATCTTTGCTGCTGATCCTTTGCACATAACCATTGCACACAAGATTTCGCAATGCCTATTTTTTAAATTTTTGTCTTTTAAAGAGCAATTCCAGAAAACCAATGAAAGCACTAACTTAGCTTCTATACAGAAAATGTACTGGGCCAAAGACATGAGGTTTACTCTTAGTCTATCTACCCTAATCTGAGATGTTTGTTGTGTTCCACAACAGCAAGAATCCTCACAGGGTCGTGAGAACTGTACTTCCTGCATGGTGGAATTTCCTCTTTCCCGTCCTGGTGTTCCATCATTCACTTTCAGGCCCCGTACACACGACCGAGTTTCTCGGCAGAATTCAGCCAAAAACCCGATGGGAGCCGTATTCTGCCGAGAAAACTGGTCGTGTGTACACTTTTGGCTGAGGAAACCGACGAGAAACTCGGGATCCTCGGCGGCTTCACAAGGAACTCGACGAGCAAAACGATGTGTTTTGCTCGTCGAGTTTCTCGGACGTGTGTACGGGGCCTCAGACTTTGAAAGCAGGTTTGAAACTTATTGGCTGCTGGGAAAATTGTCTTAGTACTGACTTAATTTTAACATTAGGCTGTGGGCATTTCACAAGTGCTCCAGGAGGTGGGCAGAACCAGGAGATTACCAGTATCTACTGAAATATCAGTACGAGGAGTATAATTGTTTAAGTGGTTAAATTCTACTTTCCATCCATGTGGTGTTCAATAGGGTTCCAAGATCCATAGATGATCCTACAGGTCGGGTCCATTCAGAGGTACCCAAAGATAAACAAGGTTTACAAGGTATAACTCAATTGAGAAGAATGCCATGGCATCAAGAATCCATAGAGCACCTCACAGGGTCACGGGGAGAGTACTTCCTGCATTGTTGAATTTTGTTACTTGTTCTGGTGTATCACAATCACATTTAGACTTTTAAAGGCATGTCCGAATCTTATTGGCTGCTGTAAAAAAACTTCTTAGTACTGGCATTTTTTTTAACATCGGGCCTTTCACAATTGCTCCATTGGGTGGGCAGACCCGGGAGCTTTCAAGTACGCAAAAGAAACTGGAAGATCCGCAGTTGAATTCTACTTTCCTTAAATGTGGTGTTCACTGAAGCTCCATGATCCATAGATGATCCTACAACGCAGGTTCTTTGCGAAGAACCCAAAGATAAACAAGGTTTACTAGGTATAACTCAATTGAGGAAAATGCCACTGCACCAAAAATCCGGAGAGCTCCTCACAGGGTCATGGGGAGTGTACTTCGCGTATAGTTGAATTTTGTTTCTTATTTTCGTAACCAATCACATTTATACCTTTTTAAGGTAGGTTTGAATCTTATTGGCTGCTGTAAAAAAAATTTAGTACTGATTTTTTTTTTAACAACGAGTTTGGGGCCTTTTATAATTGCTCCATCAGATGGGCAGACCCGGGAACTTTCAAGTACCTACAAGAAACTGGAAGATCACTTCTAGGAGGATAATCTTTTCAGCAGATGCATTTTTGTTTCCTTCCATGTGGTGTTCACTGAAGATCCAAGATCCATAAATTACCCATTGCTCCATTAGGTGGGCAGACCCGGGAACTTTCAAGTACGCACAAGAAACTGGAAGTTCCGCAGTTGAATTCTTTCCTTCATGTGGTGTTCATTGAAGCTACAAGATCCATAGATGATCCTACAGCGCAGGTTCTTTGTGAGGAACCCAAAGATAAACAAGGTTTACTAGGTATAACTCAATTGAGGAAAATGCCACTGCACCAAAAATCCGGAGAGCTCCTCACAGGGTCATGGGGAGTGTACTTCCCGTATAGTTAAAAAAAATTCTTGTCCTGTGTATTACCAATCATATTTAGACTTTTAGGGTAGGTTTGAATCTTATTGGCTGCTTGAAAAATGTTTTAGTACTGACATTTTTTTAACAACGAGTTTGGGGCCTTTTATAATTGCTCCTTCAGATGGGCAGACCCGGGAACGTTCAAGTACCTAGAAGAAACTGGAAGATCACTTCTAGGAGGATAATCTTTTCAGCAGATGCATTTTTGTTTCCTTCCATGTGGTGTTCACTGAAGATCCAAGATCCATAAATTACCCATTGCTCCATTAGGTGGGCAGACCCGGGAACTTTCAAGTACTCACAAGAAACTGGAAGATCCGCAGTTTAATTCAAATTTCCTTCCATGTGGTGTTCACTGAAGATCCAAGATCCATAGATGATCCTACAGCGCAGGTTCTTTGCGAGGAACCCAAAGATAAACAAGGTTTACTAGGTATAACTCAATTGAGGAAAATGCCACTGCACCAAAAATCCAGAGAGCTCCTCACAGGGCCATGGGGAGTGTACTTCCCGTATAGTTGAATTTTGTGTCTTGTCCTGGTGTTTTACCAATCACATTTAGACTTTTAAGGTAGGTTTGAATCTTATTGGCTGCTGGGAAAAATGTCTTAGTACTGAATTTTTTTTTTAACAACGAGTTTGGGGCCTTTTATGATTGCTCCATCAGATGGGCAGACCCGGGGAAATTTCAAGTACCTACAAGAAACTGGAAGATCACTTCTAGGAGGATAATATATATTCAACAGATGAATTTTTGTTTCCTTCCATGTGGTGTTCACTGAAGCTCCAAGATCCTTAAATGATCCTACAGCTCAGGTCCTTTGAGAGGAACCCAAATATAAACAAGGTATACTAGGTATAACTCAACTGAGTAGAATGCCACTGCACCAAGAATCCAGATTGCACTTCACAGGGTCATGGGGATTGTACTTCCCGTATACTGTAGTTGAATTTTATTTTGTGCCCTGGTGTATCGCCATTAACATTTAGACTTTTAAGGTAGGTTTTAATCTTATTGGCTGCTGGGAAAAACGTGTTAGTGCTGAATTTTTTTTTAACAATTGGTTTGGGGCCTTTAATTACTGCTCCATGAGGTCGGCAGACCATGGCACTTTTAAGTACCTACAAGAAACTAAAAGATCACTTCTAGGAGGATAATCTTTTCAGTGATTAAATTCTACTTTCCTTCCATGTGGTGTTCACTGAAGCTCCAAGATCCATAGATGATCTCAGGTCCGTTGGGAGGATGCACAAGGTATATATACTAAACATAACTCAACTGAAGAAAGTTACGTGGGAGCTCCTGACAAATCTCTAACTTTGTGTGCTCTTATGCCACGCGTACACACGGTCGGAATTTCCAACAAGAAAAGTTCGATGTGAGCTTTTGATCGGAAATTCCGACCGTGTGTAGGCTCTATCAGACTTTTTCTGTCGGAATTTCCGACAACAAAAATTTGAGAGATGGTTCTCGAATTTTTCGACAAGGAAAGTTCCGACAAGAAATTCAGATCGTCTGCATGCAATTCCGACGCATTTAAAAAACACACATGCTCAGAATCAAGCAGATAAGCCAAACTGCCTATTGAACTTCATTGAACTCGGCTCGTTGTACGTCTTGTATGTCACCACATTCTTGACGATCGGAATTTTGTGTGACCGTGTGTATGCAACACAAGTTTGAGCCAACATTCCGTCTGAAAAAAATCCACGGTTTTCTTGTCGGAATTTCCGTTCGTGTGTGCGGCATTAGGGTGCTAACCTAATTAAGAAACAGTCTTGTGGGTGGAGTTTGACAGTCCTTGGTTGAGTTTTAGTACCTCTGGAGCATGACCTCTTTAGTATGGAATCTCATCTAGCAATGCTTACAAAATTTGGACTTTGGGAACCAAGCAAATGGTGCAACCAACAGCTGAATTAAAAAAAAAATGTTCATGTATTAAACATATAGAGAAGATAATGTGATATATTTATTGTTGTAATGGAATGGCCCGTGATACCCAGAGACTTTTGAAGGATGCGGGGTACTCCTGTGCCAGCTTCACTAATGACTCTTGGGTCTAGGGTCATCCTATGTCCAATAGGGGCATAGGATGACTGAGAAATTATATCATGAATTACATGATATGGGACAGAAATGATAATTCATGTATTGCAGGATATCTTGAAATATTACAAGTTGTTAATTCTGACCACAACAGGTCAATAGGAGAGTGTCTCCTTCAATGTGGAACATAGACTGTTGAGATGTTAATTGATGTTAATCACCTCCAGCTACCTGGCTGTAGTGTGGAAAGCTTGCTGTGATTGCATTCTATTGTCTATTGTGTTATTTAAAGCGGGAGTTCACCCTAAAAAAAAATTTAACATTAGATTTATGCTCATTTTGTCAAGGGGAATCGGGTCGTTTTTTTTAAATCGAAGCAGTACTAACCGTTTTAGAGAGCGATCTTCTCCGCCGCTTCCGGGTATGGTCTTCGGGACTGGGCGTTCCTATTTGATTGACAGGCTTCAGACGGTCGCATACATCGCGTCACGAGTAGCTGAAAGAAGCCGAACGTCGGTGCGGCTCTATACGGCGCCTGCGCACCGACGTTTGGCTACTTTCGGAAAATCGTGACGCGATGTATGCGACCATCGGAAGCCTGTCAATCAAATAGGAACGCCCAGTCCCGCAGCCCATACCCCGTAAGCGGCGGAGAAGATCGCTCTCTAAAACGGTAAGTACTGCTTCGATTTAAAAAAAACTACCCGATTCCCCTTGACAAAATGAGCATCAATCTAATGTTAAAAATTAAGTTTTCGGGTGAACCTCCACTTTAAGCCTGGCTCCTAAGATATTTCATTCGTTTGGAACCAGAGAACAGAGCTTGTGTCTCGTTATTCTGGGGGGAAATCCATATGGATCGTGTCTGCTGGATTGTGGAGTGTCGGATAAGCTGTCTTGGGTTGGTGGAATGGAATATCGTAAACGGTGTTAACCCCTGACCGTTACAATTGTCATCACTACAGGATGAGAAAACACTATAAGAAATATTTTGTTATAACGCCTAAATTATTGTTTGATATTTGATTCTTCACAAAAAGTGGACTGTTGGCCTTTCTTATGATATAATTCTTCTCTTGGTTTCTAGATGGAGCTCTAAAGTAACCTTTGAGTGAAAGCAGATTATACAGGAAAAAAATCCTTTTGATATATATGAGCATGGATGATGGCAAAAATAAGATCACTGAAAGAATAATAAAGCTAACTCTGAAAATTCTCCATCTGCTATTTGAAGAGGTGAGGGGGATTCCGGGTGGGTCACATGACATTAATTTTATCCACCAATAATAAAACAAGTAGCTGACCGTAGAGGTGAGGAGGAGTCAGAGGGTCATATGACAAAACGCTTATCTCTTCTAATAATGCACCGACTTGACCGGAGAGGCTAGGAGACTTCTAGAAAGGTCACGTGACATGGCTGAAGAGATGGGGGATCTGTATTATTAATATGCATCTCTCAATTTCTAGGATTATATCATTATGAAGAAATCTGGTGATCAATTAAAAGTTAGCAGCCATTCCCATGTGTTACAAGGATGCAACAAAAGCCTCAACATGGAGTCCCCGTCTTACTTCAGTACATCTGAGAAAAACAACTACAACAAGATTCAAGAAGTCACCAACAAGATCACGGAGCTGCTGACAGGAGAGGTGAGCGGTGCCGGGAATTATGGGACATTATCCAGTAACAGACAAGGGATGTGTCTGGATGCTGATTATATCATTGTGTGTGTCAGGTTCCTATAAGGTGTCAGGATGTCACTGTTTACTTCGCCTTGGAGGAGTGGGAGTATTTAAGTAGACACAACCATCTGTATCGCCATATGATGGAGAATCAACAGCCCTTCTCATCACCAGGTAAGGGTGCTTTTAAAAACTTTGACTAAATGATAAACAGCGCCTGCCCGGAGGGCCTGGCCATTGTACTTCTTCACTCTCCTCTCCACTATCCCTTTCCCCCACTTTATTAGCCTATGTTTGTCACGTTTTTTTTGTCTTTTTTTGTTTGTGCATGTCATTTGTTCACTGTGTGATTAGTAGGGTGCCGGTCCTCGGGCCAGCCCTGAACGTCTCGGGAGTGGGTGGACATGGCCTTCTGGCTTAGTTCACCTGCTCTCATGGGTTCTCCCTTCGGGGGAGCCCCAACTAGTACTGGGAGGGTTCTGTTTCGGCAGATCCTCCAAGGAAGTTGGGTCCGTGTCAGCTTCGGCTGCTCGGACCACTGTACCTCAGTCCCTGTCTGGAGCCTAACGCCCCGGGGGATCAGGGTTTGGGTCCTTTTTCACAGGAGGACCACTTGACGTTGCACCCGTCTGCACGTTTTTGTGAACACTCTCTATGTATGCGCACATTTTTTCTGCACCAGGTGGAGTTTTTTGGGTGTGTTTCACACGCCATAGGCTTTTAAAAAAAATAAAAACAGTCCTTCTCATCACCAGGTAAGGGTGCTTTTAAAAACTTTAACTAAATGATAAACAGCGCCTGCCCGATTAAGGTTGTATGGCTTCCCCACACAGCCATGGTCTTATCTGACCTCACCCTGGACAAGCCTCCAAACACAAGTGTACCACACAAGAAACCGGATTACAGCAATGTCCTAGCTTAGTGATGCTAGGAGTTATGCTATAAAGTACATCTATAATAGGGTTTGGCAAATGTGGTCTTTTAAAGGCTTTTACAAGGCAAGACAGTGGAATCAAATTGAAACCACACATCCTAATAAACTAGAGATTAGAAGGGGGGGGGGGGTAACAAACCTCTGGATTTTTAAGGTGTTATGTATAGAGACTGAAAAGTTCACTTACACAATATAAAAAAATTGAATTTGATTGCAAAGAAAAAAAACATGAGAACAATGTTTCATCCATATCAAAAATCACTTGTTCTCTAAAGGGGAAAAAATTACAGACACTACCGCTCAACATGTTTCGCTCGATAGAGTTTCCTCAGGAGATCCGGTGTGGCGTTTTATATGCTATAGACAACAAAGAGATTGGAATGAATACTCATGTTGGTTATTGTTGAAACAAACACATATTTATCAACATATTGGCATAAATTTTATATGCAGATATGAAAGAAATAGACTGGATAGTCTTCATACATCTGGTAGAGATTATTATTTTTCTAAGCCTCAGGAAGGGGTGGGGGTTTGCTTTTATGTTGAAGTGTTTTTTATTTTGGAAAATAAAAGAAAAAGGTGAAACTTAAATCTGTTCTTTACCTGATATTTTTAACAGATCCTAGAAGTCCAGGCAGCACATGCCAGTCCCCTATGTCATCACAATATGGTATGGATGAAGATTACGATCTTGTTATAACTGCTACAAACTACACCATAGTAGATAACCAAAATGTAGACCTTGCCAAAATGACAACTCTGTATGAAGGAGGATATTTCACACACTTTGAAAAGCAGACGGACACAAATTCTATGCATGGTACATCTAGAAATATTGAGAACTCCGCCTTGGGGATGGGTAAGTTGTATACCCCCCTTGTGGACCACACGTATGCCCTTACTAATGCAAAGGCAAGGGCACTATTGCAAAAACTAGGTTATCTGCCTTCCCTTAAATCGAATAGTTCTGTAGGTGGTACGGAAGGTTCAGCAGGAGATAATAACGAAGTACCTCTTTTGCGTGAAGAAGAACACCATACACAGTCTGATATTTCCTCCCACGTAGACTCTATGGAGTATACAACAGTTCGCATTAAAGACGATCCCTACATATGCAAAGAAGAAGATAATCTTCCATACGCTGGCTCTTCCACTTCTGAAGAGTGTTACCTGCACACCTCTACCCCTATTAAACAGGAAACCAATCCATGTCAAGAGTTTCCATCATATCCTAGCACATACACAACTATAGTACCCGTACAATATAACTCTGTCCACATCAAGGAAGAACCCATGTCAGGCGAGGAAGAGGTCCCTGCTGAAATTGAACTTTATGTCGACGGGACACACTGCCCATCCGACGTCTCAAAGAAACCTAAGAAGTCGAAACAGATCCATTCGAAAGATCGGCCACTCTCGTGTAACGAGTGCGGGAAGCATTTTAAGCAAAAATCGGGTCTTGGTAGGCACAGGAAAATTCATGCCGCAGCCGAGCGCTACACATGCCGTGACTGCGGCAAATGTTTCCTCAGCCTGATGAAACTTGAGGAGCATCAGAAGATTCACACTAAGGACAAACCGTACTCTTGTGACGAATGTGGAAAACATTTTAGCAAAGCATCAAACCTCTCCAATCACCAGAAAATCCACGCGACCAAGAATCCCTTCTCCTGCACGAAATGCGGCAAGCAGTTTGCCAGCAACTCCAATCTTCGACGGCATCAGAAGAAGCATGAAGGCGACATGGAAACCACAGAGTTTGCTCATTCGGAGGGAGGGGAGGGGTTCGCCAACAAGTGTGAACAGCACCCTGCCATTGAAAAGCCATATCAGTGCTCCGAATGTGGAAGGTGCTTCATCAAGAGAATCAATCTGGTTAAGCACCAGAGACTTCATACCAGGAAGAATCTCCACTATTGCCAAGAATGTGGGAGGTACTTCATGAGTAGAGCCTATCTTTTAAGACACATGGAGGGCCACAGCAAGAGGAGGAGGCCATGTTCATGCTCACTGTGTGGTAAGTATTTTCACAATAAATTAGGCTTGACCATACACCAGCGGATTCACAAAAGCGAAAGGCCAAGTACCACCTCAGAATGGCGCAAAAGCTTCATTCGTAAATTAGGCTTCGTGATACAGGAACGCAGTAATGTGGGCGAGAAGCCATGTACGTGTTCAGAGTGCGGGGAGAGGTTCGAAAAGAAGCTGCAACTACTTCGACACCAAAAAACGCACAAGGAGGAAAAACCTTTCGTTGGCCGTATGGCTGAAGGAGCTGAACATACCGACGAAGCAGATGTTGATGTAAAGCCAAATATCTTGAATTTGTGAAATAACAGAAGCTGGAAGGCCGCGTACACACGATCGGTCAAAACCGATGAAAACGGACTGAAGGTCTGTTTTCATCGGTCCAAACCGATCGTGTGTGGGCCCCATCGGATGGACTGATCGTGTGTACGCGGCCTAAGGGGTATATGTTTTTTAAAAAGTTATTGGACTTATGCCCCAAGCACTCAACCATCCCTCACAAACCATGACCATATTTTGCTTAAAGTGGAGGTTCACCCGAAAATCTTTTTTTAACATTAGATTGAGGCTCGTTTTGTCAAGGGGAATCGGGTGTTTTTTTTACAATCTAAGCAGTACTTACTAGGGTTGTCCCGATACCACTTTTTTAGGACAGAGTACAAGTACCGATACTTTTTTTCAAGTACTCGCCAATACCGAATACCAATACTTTTTTTTAAATGTGTCCCCAAATGCAGCCATGTCCCCCCCACAAATGCAGCCATGTCTCCCCCACAGATGATGCCATGTCCCCCATATGCAGCAATGTCCCCCCCATATGCAGCCATGTCCCCCATATGCAGCAATGTCCCCCCCATATGCAGCCATGTCCCCCATATGCAGCAATGTCCCCCCATATCCAGCAATGTCCCCCCATATCCAGCAATGTCCCAATATCCAGCAATGTCCCCCCATATCCAGCAATGTCTCCCCATATGCAGCCATGTCCTGTCCCCCTTACCTGCATCGCGCCGCATCCCCGCTGCCGCCGACTGGTTAATACGGGCGGGGAACATTACAGCTTTGAATAGCTGTAATGATTGGTGCCGCGCTGCGTATAGGCCCTTCCCCCTTGCTCGGGATTGGACAGTTCACCCGAGCAAGGGGGAGTGTCTATACGCGGCGGGGCGGGAAAGACCACAGCTATTCAAATGAATGCTGTAATGTTTCCCGCCCGTATTATCGAAGCGGGGATGCGTCGGCGGGGGGGGGGGGGGGTGTATTCTATTCCGGTATCGGGGGTATTTGCGGGAGTACGAGTACTCCCGCAAATACTCGGAATCGGTCCCGATACCGATACTAGTATCGGTATCGGGACAACCCTAGTACTTACCGTTTTAGAGATAAATCTTGTCCGCCGCTTCCGGGTATGGGCGTTCCTACTTGATTGATAGGCTTCCGACGGTCGCATACATCGCCTCACGATTTTCCGAAAGTAGCCGAACGTCGGTGCGCAGGCGCCGTATAGAGCCGCACCGACGTTCGGCTTCTTTCGGCTACTCGTGACGCGATGGATGCGACCGTCGGAAGCCTGTCAATCAAATAGGAACGCCCAGTCCCGAAGACCCATACCCGGAAGCGGTGGAGAAGATCGCTCTCTAAAACGGTAAGTACTGCTTAGATTTAAAAAAAAACTACCCGATTCCCCTTCACAAAATGAGCCTCAATCTAATGTTAAAAAATTTTTTTCGGGTGAACTCTTTAATGCAGTTATTTCCTAGGATCGTCAGCTCCATCTAGTGGCCTTAATGCGTTATTGTTCCTGATTGAGATACTCCAGGGGGAAAAAAAATGCATTATGGTCATGGAGATGGAGTTGACAATCATATTAAAAATCAACATAGCAAAATAAGGTCAAGACTCGTAGGAGCTGGTCAAATGCTTGTGACATTCACCCAACACATTTGTTATAAGTAGAACCCAAAGGGTCAGTCCGGCCAGAAGTGATTTTTAGGTTATGTTCAGAACCTGGTGGGCTCAGTGAGTCCCTACAGCTGTATATGTCACTCCAACAGTAGGATCCCCCATAATTCCCAACTCTAGTCAGGTGGAATCACCCTTTAAGGATGTTTCTTTGATTAGTACCTAGACCTACATAGGAGATATTAAGTCATTCTACCCTTATCAAAATGCCATTGATGGCAACTCTTTCTTTAAGTTTAGGGGCTCGTTAGGCATTTGGGGCCCACACACTTTGGCTCTGCTTAACCACTTAACCCCCGGACCATATTGCTGGTCAAAGACCAGAGCACTTTTTGCGATTCGGCACTGCGTCGCTTTAACTGACAATTGCGCGGTCGTGCGACGTGGCTCCCAAACAAAATTGGCGTCCTTTTTTCCCCACAAATAGAGCTTTCTTTTGGTGGCATTTGATCACCTCTGCGGTTTTTATTTTTTGCGCTAGAAACAAAAATAGAGCGACAATTTTGAAAAAAATTCAATATTTTTTACTTTTTGCTATAATAAATATCCCCCCAAAAATATATAAAAAAAGTTTTTTTTCCCTCAGTTTAGGCCGATACGTATTCTTCTACCTATTTTTGGTATAAAAAAAATCGCAATAAGCGTTTATCGGTTGGTTTGCGCAAAATTTATAACGTTTACCAAATAGGGAATAGTTTTATTGCATTTTTATAATTTTTTTTTTTTTTTACTACTAATGGCGGCGATCAGCGATTTTTTTCGTGACTGCGACATTATGGCGGACACTTCGGACAATTTTGACACATTTTTGGGACCATTGTCATTTTCACAGCAAAAAATGCATTAAAATTGCATTGTTTACTGTGAAAATTACAATTGCAGTTTGGGAGTTAACCACAGGGGGCGCTGAAGGGGTTAAGTGTGACCTCATTTGTGTTTCTAACTGTAGGGGGGTGTGGCTGTAGGTGTGACGTCATCGATTGTGCTTCCCTATATCAGGGAACACACGATCGATGATGGCACCACAGTGAAGAACGGGGAAGCTGTGTTTACATACGGCTCTCCCCGTTCTTCAGCTCCGGGGACCGATCGCGGGACTCCATCGGCGATCGGGTCCGCGGGCACAGAGCTTCGGACTGGGTCGCGTGCACGTGCCATTGCCATTCTGCCGACGTATATCGGCGTGAAGGGGTCCTTAAGTGGTTAAAGGACAACTCCACCTTGAATTTTTTTTTTGGGGTCGAATACTACTAAAAACTACTGTATGTGTGCATTGAAAAATGTCTGCTGGACTAGGATTGCTTGCTCTTGGCAAAAAAAAAATACACTGATGATATTGAGAAAGACATAGTTACGCAGCGCAATTGCTGACTTGCGCCGGCGTAACGAGTCCTCCTGATTCAGAGAGCTTGTTACGCTGACTGCAGCCTAAAATCTGCGTGGCATAAGGCTCTTATGCCACGCAGATTTTAGGCTGCATTTTTGCGTTGACCGCTAGGGGGCGCTCCCATTGTGGTCAGCGTATAGTATGCAAATTGCATACTTACGCCGATTCACAATGTTGCGCGCCCCCTGCGTACGCAAGTTACGTCTGTTGCGTACGGCGGCTTTAGCGTAAGGCTGTCCATGCTAAAAGCAGGGGCAGCCAATGCTAAAGGATACCCGGGCGTTCCCGCGTCGCGACGTTCGAATTTTACGTCGTTTGCGTAAGTGAATCGTGAATGGCGCTGGACGCCATTCACGTTCACTTTGAAGCAAATGACGTCCTTGCGACGTCATTTGCCGCAATGCACGTCGGGAAAGTTTCCCGATGGAGCATGCGCTGTACGCTCGGCGCGGGAGCGCGCCTAATTTAAATGATTCCCGACCACCGGCGGGATCATTTACATTGCGCGCGCTTACGCCGGGCAATTTTGCCGGCGAGCCCTCGCAATTTACGGAGCTACTGCTCCGTGAATCGAGGGCAGCGCAAAATATTTGCGTGGGCGCAGGGCAAAATCGTTGCCCTGTGCCTCCGCAAATAAAGCGCAAGTTCTACCTGAATCTGGGCCATTCTCTTCTGCCAGCGAAACTTTTGGAAAAGGAATGGGAGGGGCCACCAAACCTCAATGATCAATAGGAAGTATAATACATAGGGAAATTTTAAATCTAGAGCATTTAGAAAGCAGATTTAAGGCTTACATCTTAAGCAGATGCTGCTTAAGTCCTTTCAAGTGTTTTTTATTTTTTTTATTTATTAAAATAAATAAAAGTTGGATTTTGATGCTGGATGTATATATTTTTATTTTATTGCAAAAACTGTAATGGTGGCCATGGGATAAATGCTCCAATGGACATGCTGTCATTCACCAGCCGTGTATATAAATGCAAAATAAAAAAATCTATGCTTCAAAGTTTATGTAAACCCCATTTTTGTGCTTCTCTTATGTCTTCCCGTTTGGTCTGGTAAATTTACCATTGGAAGAATTTTCTTATATCTGTTGGATCGTGTCAGAAATTCATCGATGTCCTGTGTCCTCAGCGCACTTTCCATGTTATCTCAGGGAGTCCTCCTAGTTCTTATTATGGACTACAGAACAATTGCTCCCTATGAGTTGAGGAGAATGAGATGCGCAGTGCAGATTTATTTGGTACCTGCTCACCTGAGTCCATTTAAGCAGTCAAAATTCTTACGCACTGATGAAGGAGTAGTGGACCCTGAAACATGTTGTTTTTTTTCTGCTATGTATCAGTTTTATCATTAACCACTTCGTTACCGGGACTATTTTGGCACTTTTCTCCTTTATGTAAAAATCAAAATTTTTTTGCTAGAAAATGAATCGGAACCCCCAAACATTATATTTTTTTTTTTAGCAGACACCCTAGGGAATAAAATGGCAGTCATTGCAACTTTTTTTTTCGCACGGTATTTGCGCAATAATTTTTCAAACGCTGTTTTTTAGGGAAAATTTTTCATGAATTAAAAAATAACAAAACAGTAAAGTTAGCCCAATTTTTTTGTATAATGTGAAAGACGATGTTACGCCGAGTAAATAGATACCCAACATGTCACGCTTTAAAATTGCGCACACTCATGGAATGGCGCCAAACTTCGGTACTTAAAAATCTCCATCGGCGACGCTTTAATTTTTTTTACAGGTTACTATTTTTGAGTTACAGAGTAGGTCCAGTGCTAGAATTGTTGCACACGCTCTAACGCACGCGGCGATACCTCACATGTGGTGTTTGAACGGTGTTTACATATGTGGGCGGGACTTGCATGCGCGTTCGCTTCTGCACGCGAGCGACTGGGACAGAGGCATTTTAAAAAAAATTTTTTATTATTATTATTTTTTTTTTTTACTTCATTTTTTTTTTTTACACTTTTTTTTACATTTTTTTTTTTATCACTTGTATTCCTATTACAAGGAATGTAAACATCCCTTGTAATAGGAATCACTGTGACAGGTCCTCTTTATGGAGAGATGTGGGGTCAATAAGACCTTCCCCTCCCCCCACATCTCTCCTACAGGCTTACAAGCATGAAATCGGTGAAAAACATTTCACCGATTACATGCCGACAGCCGCGATTGCGGCTTTGTTTACTTCCGGGTACCGGGCGTGACGTCATAATGTCGCGCCCGGCCCTCCGATGGTCACAGAGATGACTGGTGACCGTCTGGTCACCAGTCATCTCTATGCTTCACCAACGAGCGCCGGCCGATTCGCTCTCCGGGCCCCCGATGGCACGGGAGAGCCCGGAGAAGCACCGGATGGCGGCGGGAGGGGGGGGGGGACGTCCCCTCCCGCTTCCTAGAAGAACGATCGAGTGGCGGTACCGCCGCTTTGATCGTTCTTCTGTTGCACAGAATCGCCGGCTGAAGACAGAGATATCTGAATGATGCCTGCAGCTGCACCCATCATTCAGATATCACCGCTCAAAGCCGAGGACGTCCTCGAGTCTGAAGTGGTTAAAGAGAAAGTAAACCCACTAGAAATTTCTCTAGTAAGGCTTCAATCCATAACAGGTTTCTGTAGCATTACGTATAATAAATAATATATGTGGCCCTTTTCCTGATGTCAGGGGCCACCTTTAAGGGCTCTATCCTTAGTAAGTTGCCATCCGGTGGTCTAAACCCTGTATAAGCTTTGGAATAGCGTAGAATTTACACAGGGTCAATGAACTGCTTCCCTAGTTCATGTGTTTGGACCTGGAGATTGACTTCTCAGGTCTGAGCACTGCATCCTGGGAGCCAGGGGAGAATGTCACCTGCTCCTGCCATACCGAGAAGGACAGAGTACTAGAGATAAGCTTAGATGACCTCCAAACTAATCTTTAACCCAGAGCCCTGAATATAGGTATACACCTATGTCAGCATTAGCGGTCTATCTATAAACAGCTGACTCCAGATATGTGAAGGGAAAGTCCCACATGTCATTCCAGTCTTCGGGTCTCCCTTGGCCTCCAAGTTCTGGGGAAGAGGCCCTTGTGTGCATCTGCATGGGGAAAAGGTACCTTGAGCTACCTTGCCAATGTTGAGGGCATGTGGCCTGGTGTTGTTTGGAGGGTTCTGCATAATTGCTGTCCCCTTCCCCCTTTTCTGGCCATGTATGGGTATGGGTCTGGTATGGACCCCCCCCCCCATTCTTTTTTTGGGGGGGGGGTCTTCCTCAAAATTCATACCAGACCCTTATCCTGGGGGGGGCAGCGAACATGTGCCACATGGCAGAACACGAAGAAAAAAACAATAGCTTGGGTTCCTTCCCAAAATGTGTTCCAGAATCTTATTGAGGTATGCAGCCCGGTTTACCAGAGAAGGAAGGGGCATTGAGTGCGTATCATAAATTTTTTTTTTTCAAGATTTAGCTCCCATTTCCGTGGGGTTCAGGTGCTATATTTGGGGAGTACGGACATCCCACTGGGCTTGGCAAACATCCAGCAATCTCAACTTTGCTTGGTTCGGTAATTCCTGCTCTTAGCCATCATTGAACCCCATGTTTCCCTCCTTCTGCTCTGCCATTGAAGGTGAGCACAATTATTTAAATATTAAAAAAAGTATTTATTTAGAGTCAACAGTTTGCAAAATTTTACAAAATAAAGGTATACAGTACAGTTCCAATACAATTCAAGACAAGAGGGTTAGGCGGGCCCTGCCCATTAGAGCTTCCAATCTCAACAATGAGATGCACCCATTCATATGGTCATTGCGGTCTGAGGGTTCAAGAAGCCTTATACTTGCATTTTTGGCCACGCCTTTATTTGGAGGAGTGCGGGCAAAGTGTGCCAGTTTAGCTGCAGCTTCCTTGCTAAGGGTTTCATGAAAGCCAGCACCATCTTGGGCCGTATGCTCATCTGCCATGGAGTCCTCTCTATGGTTTTCCTTAGTCATCCCAACGAGATGTAACGTTGCCTGCAGGTAGGGGGAAAAGTACCTGTAGGCAGGGCTGTCTTAATGCATGGGCACTGCCCAGGGGCCCCCATGATAATCTTGCATTACATCATACTTGACAACTGTCCCAGATTTGCTGGGATAGTCACTGGCCCGGATTCAGGTAGAATGGCGCTATTTTTACGGAGGCGCAGGGCTACGTTTTTGCCCTGCGCCCCCGCAATTTTTTTGCGCTGCCCTCGATTCACGGAGCAGTAGCTCCGTAAATTGCGCGGGCGCGCCAGCAAAATGCCCGGCGCAAGTGCGCGCAATTTAAATGATCCCGTAGGGGGCGGGAATCATTTAAATTAGGCGCGTTCCCGCGCCGATCGTAGAGCGCATGCTCCGTCTGGAAACGTTCCCGACGTGCATTGCGGCAAATGACGTCGCAAGGACGTCATTTGCTTCAAAGTGAACGTGAATGGCGTCCAGCGCCATTCACGATTCACTTACGCAAACTACGTAAATTTCAAATTTCGCGACGCGGGAACGACAAGTATACGTAACATTGGCTGCCCCTGCTAATAGCAGGGGCAGCCTTACGCAAAAACCGCCGTACGGAAACAACGTAAATTGCGTACGCAGGGCTCGCGCAACGTTGTGAATCGGCGTTAGCATGCAATTTGCATACTATACGCTGAGCACAACGGGAACGCCACCTAGCGGCCATCGCAAGAATGCAGCCTAAGATATGCGGGCATAAGAGCTTTATGCCACGCATATCTTAGGCTGCAGTCGGCGTAACGAGGTTCCTGAATCAGGAGCATTCGTTACGCCGGCGCAAGTAAGCAATTGCGCTGTGTAACCTATGGTTACACAGGCGCAATTGCTTTTTGAATCCAGGCCACTCTTTTTAGTAAGTTCTCCCAGGGATAGCTGTGTCCCAGACAGCATCCCGGAAACTGTACTGTGCCCTCCTGATCCCAGTATCTTGACCTCCTGACCTAACCCCCCCCTCCGTACTTTGCCCTTCTGCCTCCCCCTGTACTGTGCCCTTTGTGTTGACTAGTCATTGATTCATGGCATGTTTTCTTATTGTTTAAAATCAATTTTATTGAAAGTACTAATAAATTGATGTTTAATTTCAACTATTTATAGTTTATTCTTGAGAGTAGGTGCGCAAATTGGGTCAGGCTGGTAGGGGCCCAAGTGCATCACTTTGCCCAGGGGCCCATGATGCTATAAAGATGGCCCTGCCTGTAGGAGCATGTAAAAATGGTACAGTCATGCCATGAAGGAGTGATTCAAGATCCACAGTGGGTGCCATTTAGCTCCATCTTGGATCGTAAGCTCATCGTTGCTCTTTAAAAAATCTTTGTTTTTATTAACAAGCCACAGTGAACAAGCGCAAATGACAACAGTTGGCGCGTTTCAGCCTATAAGGCCTTAGTCATAAAAAGATGTAGCGTCGCCGGCAGGTAGGGGAAGAAGTACCTGTAGGAAAACATAGGAAAGGTACAGTCCTGCCGTGAAGGAGTGATTCAAGATCCACAGTGGCTGCCATTCAGCGCCATCTTGGATCGTACGCTCATTGGTTGGCCATGGAGTCCTCTCTATTGTTTTTTTTAGTCATCCCAACAAGATGTAGCATCGCCGGCAGGTAGGGGGAGAAGTACCTGTAGGAGCACATAGGAAAGGTACAGTCCTGCTGTGAAGGAGTGATTCAAGATCCACAGTGGGTGCCATTCAGCGCCATCTTGGATCGTACGCTCATTGGCCATGGAGTCCTCTCTATTGTTTTTTTTTTAGTCATCCCAACAAGATGTAGCGTCGCCGGCAGGTAGGGGGAGAAGTACCTATAGGAGCACATAGGAAAGGTACAGTCCTGCTGTGAAGGAGTGATTCAAGATCCACAGTGGGTGCCGTTCAGCGCCATCTTGGATCGTACGCTCATTGGCCATGGAGTCCTCTCTATTGTTTTTTTTAGTCATCCCAACAAGATGTAGCATCGCCGGCAGGTAGGGGGAGAAGTACCTGTAGGAGCACATAGGAAAGGTACAGTCCTGCTGTGAAGGAGTGATTCAAGATCCACAGTGGGTGTCGTTCAGCGCCATCTTGGATCGTACGCTCATCGGCCATGGGGTCCTCTCTATTGTTTTTTTTAGTCATCCCAACAAGATGTAGCATCGCCGGCAGGTAGGGGGAGAAGTACCTGTAGGAGCACATAGGAAAGGTACAGTCCTGCTGTGAAGGAGTGATTCAAGATTCGCAGTGGGTGCCGTTCAGCGCCATCTTGGATGGTACGCTCATTGGCCATGGAGTCCTCTCTATTGTTTTTTTTAGTCATCCCAACAAGATAAGATGTAGCATCGCCGGCAGGTAGGGGGAGAAGTACCTGTAGGAGCACATAGGAAAGGTACAGTCCTGCTGTGAAGGAGTGATTCAAGATCCGCAGTGGGTGCCATTCAGCGCCATCTTGGATCGTACGCTCATCGGCCATGGAGTCCTCTCTATTGTTTTTTTTTAGTCATCCCAACAAGATGTAGCATCGCCGGCAGGTAGGGGGAGAAGTACCTGTAGGAGCACATAGGAAAGGTACAGTCCTGCCGTGAAGGAGTGATTCAAGATCTGCAGTGGGTGCCGTTCAGTGCCATCTTGGGCCGTATGCGCAACTGCCATGGAGTCCTCTCGATTGTTGCTCTTAGTCATCCCAACGAGATGTAACGTCCCAGCAGGTAGGTGGAGAATTACCTAAAACAGCACGTAGAAAAGGTACAGTACTGCCGTGAAGGAGTGATTCAAGATCTGCAGTGGGTGCCAATCACTATGCGACCTGCTATGTGCATGTTTGGCCATGTACCCCCATTAAAACAACAGGGGTTCTTATCCTTCTCCCCCAAATGTTTGGTTTTAGATACACTATAATCAATGAGATCGAGTAGAGGGGGCTTTTGGGTATGTCTTGAGAGTTGCAGGGGCCTACCTACATTGGTACCCTTTGATAACCGTACTACTAAGTCATTGACCCCTGAACCTTACGATGCCAACTATCCAACACAGGTATTAGCTTAGTACATTTTCCAGACCACAATTACTTCACAGCAATAAAAAGAACTGAGACTTTCCCCGTTATCCAACTGTGTAAGTTGGCTTTTTCCAAAGGTCCAGATGCCATTTTCCTTTACCCATAATCCCCTTGTTTTCACCTGCTGCCCCAATGTCTATCTCCCTGAGGGGTGATCAACCTCACAACGCAACAGCCGATGCCGATCAGCACTTTCTTTATACCTAAAGCGTTTGCCGCAGCGAGAACACAGAAAAGGCTTTTCCCCCGTGTGGACCCTCTGATGGGTGAGGAGAACCGACTTGGCCGTAAAACCTTTCCCACACTCCGAACAGGTATATGGGTAGGCGCCCGTGTGTGTGGCCTGGTGGCGAACCAGACCTGACTTCTGTGCAAATGTCTTCCCGCACTCGGAGCAGGAGTACGGGTGGAAACCCGTGTGTGTCCTTTTGTGCCTCACAAGGGTGGACTTTTGCGCAAAACTTTTCCCGCACTGGGTACACGGAAATGGCTTCTCTCCCGAGTGAGTTCTTTGATGAGCGTCGAGGTTTGACTTCTTCAGAAAACGCCTCCCGCACGCGGAGCACGAGTACGGCTTGTCTCCTGTGTGGATAGACTGATGGCTGACTAGGTTGTGTTTGTACGAAAACGTTTTCCCGCACTGAGAACACGAATACAGTTTCCACCTCCCAAAAGCCTTTTGGTGGCCAATGAGACCTGATTTTGACTCAAAGCGTTCCCAACAAGCTCGGGTCGTCTGGTGACAAAGAAGATCATCGGGCAGAGAAAAACATTGACCGCACTCTGAACATTGGAGATCTCCATCTGCTCCAGGGGGGGGACAAAGTGCGATGGTCGTGGAGTGGTTGGGAATACACCGACCATTAGTAGAGGGATCAAGCGATGGAAGTAATGGATGGACATCTGTGGTATTGGAACATTCTTGAGAAGAGTTGGAGGTGAGGTCCATGTCATCTTCTGTTTCACCTTCTGTAGAAACAACTGGAGGCTTCTCCTCGTGGTTCAAGTTGTGTTGTCCATCTGGTAGAAAAAGAAACAGAGGGAAAACAGTACCAGTAAATACGTTCTTCAAAAACCAACGATCACCTTTTCCACTACCCAACTGTGTGACAGAAGAGGGCGCCAACGAAGTACAGTGTATAAAAAAGACTTTATACGAAAAAATAACAAGTGGCAATTCACGAGAGACATAGGATAAGAGCATGTTACCTACCCAGTGTGGTTTGTATACATCTGGGTGGAATACAAGCTCTTATCATTACCAAAGCCAGGCATGTCCAAAGTCCGGCCCGCGGGCCAATTGCGGCCCCCCCTGGTGATTTAATACGCCCCCTGGGAATTTGGATATATATATTGTTTGTGTCCCCCAGGCCTTTTTACTTTCTTCTAAGATGCCGCTGACAGCAAATGTCCGATGGAGCCTACACATGGTCGGATTTTCTGACAACAAGCTCCCATCTAAAATTTGTTGTCGGAAATTCCGACCGTGTGTATGCGGCAAAAGAGTACTCAGCCCCTAAGGAGGACACAGAAGAGTCTGAAGAGAAAAGCCAGTGTCCAATAGAGGCTGATGGATCTTCACCCCTCCACTGGGCACATACTGTCCCCCCATTACTGTCTACTGACAGAGGAGGGGGGAGAAGAAGAGATTGTTGTGGTGACTGACCAAGGAGGATCTGGGACTCCTCTCTGGATTTACTGTTTATTCCTCACCTGGGCTGATCTCTGGAGGAATGTCCTCCTCTTTACATGGCTCATCACCCGACACATGTGGATCATCTTCTTCAGGTTCTACTTTAACAACAATCAGGTCTTCACCCTAAATATGATAAACACTTTCAGTATCATCAACTGCGGTGTCTGATTTAGCAAATTAAACCAACTTCATTTGTGTTTAGTAAGGCCCTCAGTTCCATCTACCTGATAATCCTGGGGAATCTCCTGACCTTCTTGTGTGGAATCCCGGGAATACAGAGGAGGAGGACATCTCTCTGGTGGGTTCCCATTATTGGATCCATCTGTAGGAAACACACACTGACTGAATACAAAGCACTGCTTATAGACCTCTTAATAAACAAGGAACAATAAATGCTTGATTGGACGTAACGCGTAAGGGCGGTCAGATTATGGAGTCAGATGATGGGGGATCTAGGTGGACCCTCCGTACTGCTCTCTCCTTTACAATAAAGCCTCCTCTTACCCGGTGATGTGAGGGGCGGCTGATTCTCCATCATGACGTCCTTGTAGAGATCTTTGTGTCCTTCTAAATACTCCCACTCCTCCATGGAGAAATAGACAGTGACATCCTGACACCTTATAGGAACCTGACACACACAATGATACCGTCACCATCCAGACACATCCCTTGTCTGTTACTGGATAATGTCCCAGAATTCCCGGCACCGCTCACCTCTCCTGTCAGCAGCTCAATGATCTTCTGGGTGACCTCCAGCATCTTCTTCTTGTTCTTTTCAGGTGTCATTAAAGGAGGTGGAAACCCCATGATAGGGCAATGGCTCTGGCTCCATCCTCCGGACACAGGGGTGCAACTACTGAGCACCACACTGTCTTTAGTCTCTTTCCTCAAAGGTCCATAATCCTAAACAAAAATATCAACGTATGAGATGTGGATCACCACTCAATAGTACTCTGTATTATCCTTTCAAGCATTAATGCCAATGTGGCCTCCCAGAATGCTCCTCACCTCTCCGGTCAGGTCTGTGTTTTATTAATAGAGATAAGAGTGATGTCACGTGACCTCCCAGAATCCTCCTCACCTCTCCGGTCAGGTCTGTATTTTATTAATAGAGATAAGAGTGATGTCATGTGACCTCCCAGAATCCTCCTCACCTCTCCGGTCAGGTCTGTATTTTATTAATAGAGATAAGAGTGATGTCATGTGACCTCCCAGAATCCTCCTCACCTCTCCGGTCAGGTCTGTGTTTTATTAATAGAGATAAGAGTGATGTCATGTGACCTCCCAGAATCCTCCTCACCTCTCCGGTCAGGTCTGTGTTTTATTAATAGAGATAAGAGTGATGTCATGTGACCTCCCAGAATCCTCCTCACCTCTCCGGTCAGGTCTGTGTTTTAATAATAGAGATAAGAGTGATGTCATGTGACCTCCCAGAATCCTCCTTACCTCTCCAGTCAGGTCTGTGTTTTATTAATAGAGAAAAGAGTGATGTCATGTGACCTCCCAGAATCCTCCTCACCTCTCCGGTCAGGTCTGTGTTTTATTATTAGAGATAAGAGTGATGTCATGTGATCTCCCAGAATCCTCCTCACCTCTCCGGTCAGCAGGTAGATGATCTCCAGGGTGAGCTGTAAAATACTCTCGGTTTTGCTCTTCTCTTCCTCCCCTCTCTGTGGATCCTTAGGTGCGGAAACTTGCTTCGACGGTGGCTCGTCGGGAGAAGATATCAGAATAACCATTTTTTACGTCGCTGAGTAATTTCAGCCTAATAACAAAACATGATAAATAAATGAGCCAAGAAATAAATAAAATAGAACATTGAGCCACATTATGATCACCCCCCTGAAACATTAATTTGCAAAACTGATTCTTCTTCCAACAAGATGTGGATATGATGGTCGGTACAAAAGAGAGGAGGCCAAGGAGAGCCCGGAGCAAGCTGGCCAGAGCAGATTTAAAACACGTTGGCTTGAGATGATGCCATAGACAGAACACACTTATGGCAGCATTGAGGTTTCCAAGAGACCTTCTCTTCTCCATATGACGTCACCAAGCCAAGGTGCAGGCGGCACACAAAGAGCACAACAACTTTCTGGGCTCCCACCACCGCAGGAAAACCTCCTGGGACCCCACAACCACAGAAAAACCTCCTGGGACCCCACAACCACAGAAAAACCTTCCGGGCTCCCACCACCACAGGAAAACCTCACGGACCCCACTACCACAGAAAAACTTCCCGGGCTCCCACCACCACAGGAAAACCTCACGGACCCCACTACCACAGAAAAACCTTCCGGGCTCCCACCACCACAGGAAAACCTCACGGACCCCACTACCACAGAAAAACCTTCCGGGCTCCCACCACCACAGGAAAACCTTCCGTGCTCCCACCACCACAGAAGAACCTTCCGTGCTCCCACCACCACAGAAGAACCTTCCGGGTTCCCACCACCACAGAAGAACCTTTCCGGGCTCCAACCACCACAGAAAAACCTTTCAGGCTCCCACCACCACAGAAAAACCTTTCAGGCTCCCACCACCACAGAAGAACCTTCCGGGCTCCCACCACCACAGAAGAACCTTCCGGGCTCCCACCACCACAGAAAAACCTTTCAGGCTCCCACCACCACAGAAGAACCTTCCGGGCTCCCACCACCACAGAAAAACCTTTCAGGCTCCCACCACCACAGAAAAACCTTTTAAGGCTCCCACCACCACAGAAAAACCTTCCGGGCTCCCACCACCACCACAGAAAAACCTTCCGGGCTCCCACCACCACAGAAAAACCTTCCGGGCTCCCACCACCACCACAGAAAAACCTTCCGAGCTCCCACCACCACAGAAAAACCTTCCGGGCTCCCACCACCACAGAAAAATGTTCCCGGCTCCCACTACATGAGCAGCTCCGATTTGAGTGCTTAGCGGCAAAACTTTGCTAAAAGAAACTTTAAAAAATTGTTGCCGGCTAAGCATACATTCTACGCATTTCATTGACTTCCTACAATTATATTATAAAAAATAAATAAAATAAAATATAAGATTATAACATTTTCAAACTACAATGCAATAGAATAAGATATAAAATATACATTACAGAGGTAGATTCTTGCAGGTGATTTTTTTTTTTCTCTCTCAGTTCAACAACAGAACCTGAACACACTCTCTACAGCAAGAAACAGCTCCTAGGCAGGGAGCAGAGCAACCTGGAATTGTTTTCATGGGAATGGACCACAACAAAATGGCCGCCAGGGTCACTACTGCTGCAAACCCCACAGACTAGCAAAAAAAAAAAAAAACACAGAAACATGTTTTATAACACATAGATTGTCACTGACTCTAGCACAAATGTGAAGACAACAGAGGAAAAAAAAGGAAAACCTAGAAAACAAGCAACTTGGTCTACAATAAAATGGCCGTCCTGGTCACTGCTGCTACAAACCCCTCCAGCCAGCAACAACAACAAAAAAATAAACATTTTGTTTCAAAACACTCAGCTCGTCACTGTCTAGCAGAAATATGAAGACAACAGGAAAATAAAAGTAACATGGACATCGACACCAGCAACCATTGGTCTACAACAAAATGGCCGCCGTTGTCAATGCTGCTACAGTTGTTTCATAACTGGTAGCTTTTCACTGTCTCTACTGGGAAAAAAATACTGTGGAACCAGCAACCCTTAGTCTACAACAAAATGGTCGCCGCTTTTCAGTCCCTTTTATTTCAAGCATTATTAAATAATAAAAAATGCAGTCAAAACGAAAAACTAAGAGATATGTCAAGTTATGTAGTATGAAATCTTAAAAATATGGAGGCAGAATAGATCGGAAAAAAGTGTATGTCCGCATTTTTTTTGGGCGCCGACAAAATGGCAGCCACTGAGCTGCTCTGGGCAGGAAATTACAATAAATGGACAGGAAACCCGGAAGTGATAATGAAGGTGGATTTTTTACTGGTGGAGAGGGAGCTGGAGGTGAGGAATTCACATTTATCTCAGTGCTTTTCATTGTTCATTTATACAGCACACATAGTCAGATAGAAAAAAAAACTTTTATTCCAGCTCTGTAATTTTTTTATATTAATTTCATTTATTTTTATTTATTTTAAATGAAATGCAGCAAGTGTCCTCCTATTAGCTTCCATTATTCGCCTCAGAACGTTGCTATGAGCCCTCTTGGGTTCTAATGCTTTGTCTAACACAGGAAGGCACTTGAGCGTAGCGTTTTCAGGCGTCTTTTTTTACGTTTTCATACAGCGTTTTTTCAGGCGTTCTTGAGCTTTGGTGTTTTTTTTTTTTTATTATTATTATTATTATTATTATTATTATTATTATTATTATCTGTTGCATCATTTGTTGCTAAGTATTTCAGCTTTTCCATTAGCTTTTATTTCTTTTTTTTATTTATTATTATTATTATTATTATTATTATTATTATTATCTGTTGCATCATTTGTTGCTAGGTATTTCAGCTTTTCCATTAGCTTTTATTTCTTTTTTTTTATTATTATTAATATTATTATTATTATTATTATTATTATTATTATTATTTTTTTTTTTACGTTTTCATTAGGTTAAGAGTTTAGGGTTATTTTATGTTTTCTTTTTTTTTTTTTTAGGTTGTTAATACTACTACTATTAATAATATTAATAAATGTTAAATACACAAATAAAAATAATAAATACATCAATTCAATAAATGAATACTAAGTAATATAAAAAATAAATAGTTAACCCCTCAAACCTTATAAAAGAATAAATATTGAGTGTGTTATGTATGATTTGACTACTATGTGGACTATTGTTTTGTCCTCTCAATGTATCTGTTATGTTAATGTGGCTGCTGTGAGAACCTGGACTCGCCTTTTGTAGTTGAAATAAAATATTTGAAAAAAAAAGAATAAATAATAATAATAAATAACTAAACACCCTAGCTCTAACACAAAATAAATACATTAATTATTATTATTATTATTATTATTATTATTATTATTATTAATAAATAATAATAATTATTATTATTTTTTTGGTTTAATAATGTATTCAACATTTTTTAAGGCTAGGGGTTTAATTATTATTTATTCATGTTTTATTACTTATCATAAATTAATAAAGTAAATTATTAATGATTTTTAGTTATTTGTGTATTTATTTTACATTTATTTATTCATATATTAATACTATTTTATGTTTTAAAATTTTTCATTTGAGCAGAAAATCGAACCAAAAAAACGCGTAAATGGCGCATTCCCGTAAAAAAAAAATGATGTTTTTTTTAAAGCCCGTGGTGTATGAACAGACTTCAAAAACTGTGGGGTGGTTGTAGAGGAAATGGGCTTTTAGGTCACCATCAGGTCAGGGAATTGGTGACCATGGTGTACTGTTTCTCTGTCCTGAGGGAAGGTGAGGTCACTGACTTGGCTGTGTTGTCTGGCAGGGGTGCAAAGCCCCCCCACCAGCAGCTCCATTGCTTTCCCTTCTTTTCCCCAATGCTTTGTATGGCATCTGAGGGCAAGAAAAACATATGGGAGTTGCATTGTGGGTACTTGAAGTACTTTTCCTGCCACAGATATTCCTGATCATTCTTATTGATGACATTGTTTCTAATTTCCTTGATTAGCTACCTGATGGAAAAGAATCAACTGACCAAGAGGATACTGAGCCTCACCCTGGAGATCATCTACCTGCTGACCGGAGAGGTGAGGAGGATTCTGGGAGGTCACATGACATCACTCTCATCTCTATTAATAAAACACAGACCTGACCGGAGAGGTGAGGAGGATTCTGGGAGGTCACATGACATCACCCTTATCTCTATTAATAAAACACAGACCTGACCGGAGAGGTGAGGAGGATTCTGGGAGGTCACATGACATCACAATACTCCACAGTGCTATATCTGTGTTGCTGTAAGAAGAGAATATTTTTTTTTTTTTTTTTCTGTTTTAGGATTATGGACCGATAAAGAAATTCAACCATCGCATGAAACCCAGCAGCCATTCCCGTGTCTCCAGAAAATGGAGAAGGAGGCAAAGCTCAATCATCGAACCCCCTACCTGCCTGACCCCAGAGAGAAACAAAGACAAGAAGATCCTGGAAGTCACCAAGAAGATCATTGAGCTGCTGACAGGAGAGGTGAGCGGTGCCGGGAATTCTGGGACATTATCCAGTAACAGACAAGGGGTGTGTCTGGATGGTGACGGTATCATTGTGTGTGTCAGGTTCCTATAAGGTGTCAGGATGTCACTGTCTATTTCTCCATGGAGGAGTGGGAGTATATAGAAGGACACAAGGATCTCTACAAGGACGTCATGGTGGAGAATCAGCCGCCCCTCACATCACCGGGTAAGAGGAGACTTTATTGTAAAGGAGAGAGCAGTACGGAGGGTCCACCTAGATCCCCCATTATCTGACTCAATGATCTGACCGCCCTTACGCGTTACGTCCAATCAAGCATTTATTGTCCCTAGGTCTATAAGCAGTGCTTTGTATTCAGTCAGTGTGTGTGTTTCCTACAGATGGATCCAGTAATGGGAACCCACCAGAGAGATGTCCCCGTCCTCTGTATTCCCGGGACTCCACACGGGAAGATCAGGAGATCCCTCAGGATTATGAGGTGGGTGGATCTGAAGGTCATCACTTCTGTAACCATTCTGTTAGCATAAATTATTACCTTGTATTCTCATACTATGGGCAATTAAAAGTTCTGATTGTTTTACGTCTAGGGTGAAGACCTCATTGTTATTAAGGTTGAGCCTATTGACGATGAGGAGATTTATATGACGGGTGATGAGCTGTGTAAGGAGGAGGAAATCCCCCAAGAGATCAGAACTGGTGAGTAACAAACACTGGATCCCAGATCTTCCTTGTTCAGTCACTGCAACAATCTCTTCTCTCCACCCACCTTCCTGCCAGTAGACGGTAATGGGTAGACTGTATGTGTTCAGTGGGGTAAAGCCAGGAGCCATGCATCCTGCTTAAGTTTTTCCCACGATCATTTTAGCTATGGTGGCTTCCCTCCTTACTTTTTGCTGTGGTTGCTATCCTGGGGGGGGGGCTATGTATTCTCTGATTTTTAGACCAAAATCACTGAAAGTGGGAGGTGTTGGATCCTGTGACCATAACATGAAAGTGGACTTACTCTGTAGTTGGCTCAAGGAAGCGTTTTAGAACACCTTAGGTTCCTCGCGGTGCCATATCCTGTCACCATGACATGAAACTGGACTTACTCTGTAGTTGGCTCCAGCAATTATTGCAGAGAACCTTAGGTCCTTCAAGGTGTTGGATCTTGTGACCATATTATTAAATTGGACATGCTCTGTAGTTGGCTCCAGGAAGCGTTGTAGAACACCTTAGGTTCCTCACAGTGCTAGATTATGTGACCATAACATGAAACTGGACATGCTCTGTAGTTGGCTCCAGGAAGTGTTGTAGAATACTTTAGGTTCCTTGCGGTGCCATATCCTGTGACTATAACTTGAAAGTGGACATGCTCTGTAGTTGGCTCCAGGAAGCGTTGTAGAACATTTTAGGTTCCTCACGGTGTCAGATCCTGTGACTATAACATGAAAGTGGACTTACTCAGTAGTTGGCTCTGAGAAGCGTTGTAGAACAGCTTAGATCCCTCAGGGTACCAAATCCTGTGACCATAACATGAAAGTGGACTTGCTCTGTAGTTGGCTCCAGGAAGTGTTGTAGAATACTTTAGGTTCCTCGCTGTGCCATATTCTATGACCATAACGTAGAGCTGCACGATTAATCGCGTAGAGAATCGTGATCTCGATTCTCCCAGCCCGCAATTTCCCCCCAGCGATTCTTTTGTGTCACCGCCAGTTCCACGTAACCAGCGTGGAACGCAAATGGCTTTGATTTTCGGAACCGACGTCGGCAGCCTGCGCCGCTGGATGGATGCCTGGGCTTCTCTCACAGTTCTTTACAACTGTAGTGTGTATCCATGTGCCACCCAGTGGTTGCCGGCGATACTGCTTCTGATGTATTCATCTTTCTCACAGTTCTATACAACTGTGTGTATCCATGCGCCACCCAATGGTTGCTGGCGGTACTGCTTCTGATGTATAAAAAAGAGACCAGTGATATGTCTATAATGTTAAAGACCATATAACTCCTATGAAAAAGCAGAATCAAACTTTGATTCTGCTTTTTTCATAGGAGTTATATGGTCTTTAACATTATAGACATATCACTGGTCTCTTTTTTTATATATTCATATTTTCAGATAAATCACAGGTTTATTTTTTATTTTTTTTGGGGGGGGGGGGGTTCTGGCATTCAGTTTTTGAGAGTCGTGAGAGAATCGTGATCTTTAGTCTAAACAAAAGAATCAGGATTCTCATTTTGACCAGAATCGTGCAGCTCTACCATAACATGAAACTGGACTTGCTCTGTAGTTGGCTCCAGCAATTATTGCAGAGAACCTTAGGTTCTTCAAGGTGTTGGATATTGTGACCATATTATTAAATTGGACTTGCTCTGTAGTTTGCTCCAAGAAGCGTTGTAGAACGCCTTGGGTCCCTCAAGGTGCCAGATCCTGTGACCATAATAGAAAACTGGACTTACTCAGCAGTAGGCTCTAAGACGTGTTGTAGAACAGCTTAGATCCCTCAGGGTAGCGAATGCGTTTTTGCATTAAAGTCACTGGGGGGTGTTTTTGCATTGAAGTCAAAGAGATTCAATTCTGCATTAAAGTCGCTAGAGGGCGATTGTTGCATTGAAGTCAATAGGACGCGATTTACAATGAAGTCAATGGGATGCGGTTTTGCATTGAAGTCACTAGGGGGCATTTTTGTATTGATGTCGGTTTTCTTGTCGGAATTTCCGATTGTGTGTACGCGGCATAAGAGCCAAGCCCCACCAACTGCCACTGCCCCTCCCTTTTTAACAAGAGTGATAGTTGACGCCATGATTTTGCCTTAAAGTCACTGGGGGGCATTTTTGCATTGAAGTTAATGGTAATGCGATTCTGAATTAAAGTCACTAGGGAGCGTTTTTGCCTGGACCGGCACATGGCTCAGCCTCTCAGCAAGCCGCTGAGAGCCTGAGCCAGCTGCTTCCACTCTTTTCCACAGCCCAGCAATCCAGTGAGGGGGGAGAGCAGAGAGCCGGTGACTAACAGTCACTGGCTCTCTGTTTGGGGAGCTGTGAGAACCAAGCGATCTGGGTAGTTTGATCGCTCGATTCTCATTTTTAGAGGTGCCGGTGGACAGATCCAACATTGGACCGATGCTGCATCCAGCTAGGTAAGTATGATTCTGGGGAAAAAAGGTAACCCCCATGTGACGAGATCCTTTCTCGCCCAGTTCTGCTCTCCCGACACTCCTCTGCTACCAGTGAGTCAGCTTGCAGATTGCAGCGTCTGATGGTCCAGTCATCCAAGGTTCCGGGATCCGAATTACAGCTATGTGCCATTCGGACCCATTAAGAACAAACACCAGGCAGGCTGTATGTAAGTTCCAACAGGACTCTTTATTTTCAAGTACACAGCACACTTTTATACAGAATTTGGAACATCCCACTCCCAACAACCGCTTTCCTATTGGTCAATTGTAAAGTATGCAGTCTTCACTCAGGTCCTCCTTGACCATGCAAATGAGGACTTGAAATAGTCAACAGGGATTGGTCCAATAGCTTGGATAGAAAGACTTGTGTATTGAGACAGAAGCCCCAGGGGGTAATCAATGTACACAATAACCCGGTCTACTTAATTACTACCTCTGAGAGGTTACATTCCTTTTAGACAATAGAATGCTAATTCAATACAGCTGACAGGCTTCTAACCTTTAGAACAATACAAAGTCCCTTAGCGTAAACACATACATCTTCAAACATACATAATAGATTCAATTAACCTTCAATCTCCAATTCTAGCCAGACGGACTGGCTCCGACACCCGCTCTTAACCTGCAGAACACAATAAAAGGTATTTCACAAGCTGGTTCCACTTAGCATTTCAAAAGCCGGTGTACTTGCATTGAATGTCCCTCTCCTGTGTAACAGATGTCAAGTAGAAAAACTTTAATATCTCAAGATCCATGACACCCCATACTTGTCTTTTAATCTTCTTTTATTCTCTACAGATGGGCGATATAGTGGTTGTACCATAGAGGAACATCTCATTATCAAACAAGTGTGTAAAACGGAGGATGAAGATGTTTCCACAACCTCAAATCTCCATTCAGGCGGGCGACCTCCCGATGACCCGCGTCCCTCCGAGTCGGAGGATGGCTTCACCCAACCCGATGAACTTATTCCTGTAGAAATAACGGACGATGGCACCAGGCTTTTCTCCTGCTCCGAATGCGGCAAACGCTTTAAGCAGAAGGCGGACGTCGTCAAGCACCGGCGGATTCACACGGGCGAGCGCCCTTACCCGTGCTCAGAGTGCGGCAAGTGCTTCATAGATGCCTCCCAGCTCTCTAAGCACCGGAGGACTCACACGGGGGAGCGACCTTACTCCTGCTCTGACTGTGGCAAGCGCTTCTCGGAGAAATCCAACGCCGTCCGGCATTGGCGGTCACACACGGACGAAAAGCCCCACCCATGCCCAGAGTGCGGCAAGTGCTTCAAGAACAAGTCCCACCTGCTGACGCACCTGCGCTTCCACACAGATGAGAAGCCTTACGCCTGCTCGCTGTGCGGGAGGAGCTTCAAGCAGAAGTCGGACGTGGTCAAGCACCAGAGGCTTCACTCAGGGGAGAGGCCGTACTCCTGTTCTGTGTGCGGAAAAAGCTTCTCCGGCAAATCCAACCTCATCCGGCATGAGATTACCCACACGGGGCAGAAGCCATTCTCTTGCTCCGATTGCGGGAAACAGTTCGCCCAGAAGTCCCATTTGGTCACCCACGAGAAGCTCCACGCCGGTTACAGGCCCTTCTCCTGCTCAACGTGCGGAAAAAGCTTCACGGATAAAGCCGTTCTAGTCCGCCATGAGAAGAGTCACTCGGAGGAGAAGCCCTATTCGTGCTCGGAGTGCGGGAAGAGCTTTAAGCAGCGGTCGGACGTGGTGAAGCACGAACGCATCCACTCCGGGGTGAAGCCGTATTCCTGCACAGACTGTGGTAAAAGCTTCGTCCAGAAGGCCCACCTCCTCAGCCATCAAAAAGTTCACATACGGGACAATCCAGAGTGAAGCGGAAAAAAAACGTCCTTTTTAAAAGTAAACTCCGATCCCATTGAGGAGCAGCTTTGAAATGAGATAAACCAAAAAGTCAAAGCACCACTCCGGACAAAGGGCTACACGAAAATGGAGGCATGGGAGACGTTTTTTCCCTCCAGACTATTTGTAGAGTAACGCAAATCATCTTGTGATCCTGCACTGCTGATGTGGGCGGGCGAACATGAAGTGTCTGTGCCACTGCCCCGCCTCCCGACGATTGTTTGGGACTGTAGCTCATCCTGAGCTCTCTCTTTCTCATAAGCCCCTCCTAAGTACGTTCCCCTCCCACCCGTTAGCCTACAGACCTACCATTGCAAGACTGATTTCGGTTTTCAGTTACTTAACCACTTAACCGCCGGACCATATTGCTGGTCAAAGACCAGAGCACTTTTTGCGATTCGGCAATGCGTCGCTTTAACTGACAATTGCGCGGTCGTGCGACGTGGCTCCCAAACAAATTTGACGTCCTTTTTTTTTAACCACAAATAGAGCTTTCTTTTGGTGGTATTTGATCACCTCTGCGGTTTTTATTTTTTGCGCTATAAACAAAAATAGAGCGACAATTTTGAAAAAAAGTGAATATTTTTTGCTATAATAAATATCCCCCAAAAATATATAAAAAAAACACTTTTTTTCCTCAGTTTAGGCCGATACGTATTCTTCTACATATTTTTCGTTAAAAAAAATCGCAATAAACGTTTATTGATTGGTTTGCGCAAAAGTTATAGCGTTTACAAAATAGGGGATAGTTTTATGGCATTTTTATAAATATTATTTTTTTTTACTAGTAATGGCGGCGATCAGCGTTTTTTCTTTTTTTTCTTTCGGTACTGCGACATTATGGCGGACACTTCAGACACATTTTTGGGACCATTGGCATTTTTATCAGTGCTATAAAAATGCATTGGATTACTATAAAAATGCCACTGGCAGTGAAGGGGTTAACACTAGGGGGCGGGAAAGGGGTTAAGTATGTTCCCTGGGTGTGTTCTAACTGTAGGGGGCGGGGGACTCACTAGGGGAAATGACTGATCGCTGTTTATACATTGTATGAACAGACGATCAGCATTTCTCCCCCTGACAGGACCGAGAGCTGTGTGGGAGAGGACGGGAAGTGTCGTGACTCCCACGGGATTCTATGCCTGGAAGTGGGTGCAAATACCTGTCTTAGACAGGTATCTGCACCCCCCTGAAAGGTGCCAAATGTGACACCAGAGGGGGGGGAGGTTTCCGAAAAGCGGAAGTTCCATTTTTGGGTGGAACTCCGCTTTAAACTAACAGTAATGGACAAAAGCAAGCATCACAAAGTCATACACACACCACCATCTTGTCCAGATTCCACTCCAGGAGCCATTGAATCTGAGCCATGTGTACCCTCTGTTCTTGACATGGCTCAGACACGCCCAGCTTGGAGTCCCACCTCTTAGCTGGCTGATGTCTTGGTTGAACCATGGGATGTGAGGTGTGGTCAGTGGCCCAGATTCACATACATTGGCGCATATTTATGCCGGCATAGAGCGTATCTTTTTTAGGCTACGCCGGCGTAGCGCAGAGCGTCAAGCAAAGTATTCACAAAGCACTCGCCCCCAAATCTACGCTGGGTTTCCTCGGCGTAAGCGGAAGTTGCCGTGAGCCATGCTAATGAGGCGTGACCCCATGTAAATGATGTACTGAGCGTCATAAAGATACGAATAACGTACGGCGCATGCGCCGTCCCGTGGACGCAACCCAGTGCGCATGCGCAGAATCACGTCGAAACTACTCCCTAAGATACATCGAATCACTGCCTACGACGTGAACGTAACCTACGCCCAGCCCTATTCACGTACTACTACGTAAACAACGTAAAATACGACGGCTGTGTTCCCTGGTCCATACCTTTGCATGAGTTGCGCCTCCTATATGGGGAATAACTTTACGCCGGACGTAAGTCTTACGCAAACCGCGTATATGATGCGCCGGGCGCAACTACGTTTGTGAATCGGCAAATCTCCCTAATTTGCATATGTGCATCGAAAATCTATGGGAGCGGCAAATGCGCCCGGCGTAACTATGCGCCCACAATACGACGGCGTAGGCAAGTTACGTCGGTCGTAGGAAGTCTATTTTCAGGCATATCTAGTTTTGTGGGCACGGCGCAGAGATACGACGGCGCATAGTTACACTTACGCGGCGTATCTCGAGATACGTCGGGGCGTAAGTGCTTTGTGAATCCGGGCCAGTGTGCCTATGTTTGAGTTGGTACCATTGCTTGGAACTTCCAGATTCCACTACCCCTCCACTTGTACATGTAATGGAAGGCTTTGACGAAGGTGGACAACCCCTTAAGCCTCCAAAAGGGGACGTGGCGTAGCTGCATGGAGACATAACTGTAAACCGCCACGCCACCCGCCAAACTTCTTTTAGTTTTGGTTGGAGGAGGGTGAGTCTAGAACACCTGTTGGGTCCATATTGTTGTCTGTGTTAGAAATGTTTGCACTTGTTTCCTATCCCAGTGACACCTCGTGTTTCAGGGTGTGTTGGGTGTCACCAGGACAGGAAGTACCGTATTTATTGGGGTATAGCGCGCTCCCGCGTATAGCGCGCACCCCTAAAGTTGCAGCGGATTCCTGTGGAAAAAAGTTTTTTGGTACTTACAGTTTTGGTGTCTTGTGCAGTGTCCATCAGCGGCCTCGTCGGGTCCGGCGTCCGTCTGCGGCTTCAGGTGTCCTCTTCGTCGGGTCCGGCGTCCTTCTGCGGCGTCTTCCCCGCTCGTTTCCCGCACCGAGTTTGAATACTGCGCCGACATATACAGAGCGCAGTACACTCGTGTATTGTCGGGCAGGCTCGGCAACTCTCGCGCTGACGTCCAGGACGTGAGCGCGGAAGGAGCCGAGACTGCCCGACTATACCCGAGTGTATTGCGCTCGGTATATGTCGGCGCAGTATTCAAACTCGGTGCGGGTATCGGCGTATACCGCGCACCCACGTTTTTCAGGGCAAAAAAGTGCGCGGTATACGCCGATAAATACGGTAAATAAAAGTATCCACCTCCAAACTTGCACCGTTTGTATACAACCAGCCTTCCTTCAGTGGCCACCATTGAATCTCTGAAGGGGCGAGATCGCCAATCTCCAGTGGGCGAGGAGCTTAAAGGGTCAGTCCACCCAGATAGAGTATTGAAGGCCTGAGTCACTCACTAGTTTCCTAAAGCCAATCTCCACTTTACAACCTGAGCGTTAACCGATCCCACGTCCAAATATCAGTTCTGGGTGGAGTGGCCCATAACTCAGACGAGGAGCAATGTTTCGGGGCAAGCTGTCCTCTAATCATCCTGAGAAAAATGTCAATAAAACATTTCAACCCCTCTGTGTCCAGTTGTCTTTTTCCCATTGTGTTGGTGCCATCCGAATCTCAAGTTATACTGTGTCCCGTTTTGTTTAATACAGTTGTCTATGAACTGTGGCCTGAGGGCCAGATGCGGCCCTTTGCTTGCTTTATCCGGCCCTTGGGGCACTATTCCTCCTACTGACACCAATGATGGAGCACTATATCTGCCACTGATATGAACAAGGGGGCACTATTCCCTGCAATGACATCTATGATAGAGCATTATTCTCCCCACCAACACCAATGATGGGGCACTATTCCCCCCACTGATACCAACAATGGGACACTTTCCACACTCAGCACAAGAGTAGGGCTTCTCTTCATTGGGGTAGATTCAGGTACCGCTGCGCACTCCTTACGGAGGCGCAGCGTCCCGTTTTTGCCCTGCGCCCCCCGCAAATTAACTGCGCTACGCTTCATTCACGAAGCAGTAGCCACGTAATTTGCGTGGGCGCTCCTCAAAAATGCCCGGCGTAAGGGCGCCTAATGCAAATGATCCCGTAGGGGGCGGGAATCATTTAAATTAGACGCGTTCCCGCGCCGAGCGTAGTGCGCATGCTCCGTCTGGAAACTTTCCCGACGTGCATTGCGGTAAATGACGTTGCAAGGATGTCATTTGCTTCAACGTGAACGTAAATGGCGTCCAGCGCCATTCACGATTCACTTACGCAAACGACGTAAAATTTAAACTTTGCGACGCGGGAACGACGGGTATACGTAGCATTGGCTGCCCCTGCTATTAGCAGGAGCAGCCTTACGCGAAACCCGACGGACGGAAACGACGTAAACTGCGTACGCAGGGCTCGCGTAACATTGTGAATCGGCGTTAGTATGCAATTTGCATACTATACGCTGACCACTACGGGAACGCCCCCTAGCGGCCATCGTAAGAATGCAGCCTACGATACGATGGCATAAGAAGCCTTATGCCATTCATATCTTAGGCTGCAGTCGGCGTATCGAGGTTCCTGAATCAGGAGCATTCGATACGCCGGGGGCAAGTAAGCAATTGCGCTGCGTAACTATGGTTACGCAGGCGCAATTGCTCTTTGAATCTACCCCAGTGTTGATTGTGGCATGACGGACGATGTAAGCCTTCTGCATGAAGCGTTTCCCACATTCTGAGAAGGAGTAGACCTTCTCACCTGTGTGATCGTGCTGGTGCTCCACCAGCACCGCTTTCCACTTGAAACTTTCCCCTCACTCAGTGCCCATGTACGGCTTTTTCGGTCCTGTGAGTGACCTCATGCTTCATGAGATGAGACTTTTGGGGTGAAGAGGCGCACACAAGCTGGGCAAGTGAAGGGCTTCTCACCCATGTGGCTGCTCTGATGCTTGGCCAGATGTGACTGCTGGCCAAATCAGTCGGTGCAGGCGTAAGTTTTCTCCTCCGTATGGACAGGTTGGTGCGCTACCAGGTATGACCTCTGTATGAAGCCATTTTTGCACTCCAAGCAAGAGTAGGACTTCTTGTTGGTGTGGACCCTCCAGTGTGTCACCAGCAATGACTTTCTGGTTTAGTGCTTGCCACATTCCAGGCAGCAGAAAGCCCTCTCACGTGCTGGTGGTGAGCCAGGTGGGAGTTCTGCTTGAAACTCTTCCCACATGGGAAGCATGCATATGGATCATGCATCCTTGTGGACTCTGTGTTGGGAGATGAACCTGGCCCGGCTCACAAAGGATTACTCTGCTGCCTCGACTTCTGTTTGGTCACCAACTACTCTGCTGCCTGCCTTGACCTCTGTCAGGAGACTGACTACTCTATTAACTGCCTTGATCTCCATCTGTACTATTCCTCTCACTGATATGAGGCACTATTCCCACTGACGCCAACAAGGGGGCACAATTTCTTTCACTGATACCAATGATGGGATATAATTACTCCTACTAATAGAGGCACTACTCCTTATCCTACTGACTGCAAACTCTGAGGCCATATTTACTCTTACCAATGCTGGGCCCGGGACATTTTTTACCCCCGCTTGCCACAATCCGGCCCTCCTAGAGTCTGAAGGACAAAAAACTGGCCCTTTGTTTGAAAAGTTCGGAGACCCCTGCTCTACAGCATAGCAACCCTATTCCTGAGACCCCTTGGTCAGGTGATCCCCAGGGCTGCAACCTGGTGTCATCTTGCTGTAGACCAGGGGCCAATGGGGTCAGCGATTCTTCACTCCTTGCTGGGTGCTCTGGTCAAGATCAAGTTGTCACTTATGCCTCGTTTCCACTGAGCGGATCGGTTCGGTACGGTACGCTATTTTGGGTGTTTCCATTATGAAAGCGTGCCAAAAAAAAACGAACCGTACCGGACCATTCTGGGTCCTGCTTCAGATGTGGGGCCATAGAAAATGGAACGGTTCCATTAGGGCAGAGATGCAATACATTCCACTGATTGGTGGACGCGCTAAGCATTTTGTCTAAATCATGGCTTTAGCCAATTATGGCTCTCCGTTTTTTGCGAGCTGTGATTGGCCAAGCATGCAGGTCATAGTGCATGCTTGGCCAATCATCAGCCATCGATGCCGCAGTGAATTATGGTCTGTGAAACGTAACTCGAATTTGGCGCGAACGACCTGTTTTGTTCGTATTTCGACGAACAATCGAACGTACGATGTTCGACTCTAATACGAAGCTCATCCCTAGTGGGAACCCCTTATAATGGGCACAGCAGGTGTACAGACCTGGAAACTCAGGTTGGGTATAGTGGTAATCCCTTATAATGGGTACAGCATGTGTACAGACCTGGGAACCCAGGACGGGGATAGTGGGAACCCCTCATAATGGGGACAGCAGGTGTGCAGACCCTGGTAATTAGTGCAAGGATGATGGAAACCCCTCATAATGAACACAGCAGATGTGCAGAACTGGGATCTCAGTGCAGGGATAATGGGAATTCCTCATAATGGTCACAGCAAGTGCGCAGACCCAGGTACTCAGCAGAAGGATGGTGGGAACCCCTCATAATGGTCACAGCAAGTGCGCAGACCCAGGTACTCAGCAGAAGGATGGTGGGAACCCCTCATAATGGTCACAGCAAGTGCACAGACCCAGGTACTCAGCAGAAGGATGGTAGGAACCCCTCATAATGGTCACAGCAAGTGCGCAGACCCAGGTACTCATCAGGATAGTGGGAACCCCTCATAATGGTCACAGCAGGTGCGCAGACCCAGGTACTTAGCAGAAGGATGGTGGGAACCCCTATAACGGGCACAGATCTCACCAATACAGGTAGTGCAGAATTATTAGGCAAGTTGTATTTTTGAGGATTAATTTTATTATTGAACAACAACCATGTTCTCAATGAACCCAAAAAACTCATTAATATCAAAGCTGAATATTTTTGGAAGTAGTTTTTAGTTTGTTTTTAGTGTTAGCTATTTTAGGGGGATATCTGTGTGTGCAGGTGACTATTACTGTGCATAATTATTAGGCAACTTAACAAAAAAAAAATATATACCCATTTCAATTATTTATTTTTAACAGTGAAACCAATATAACATCTCAACATTCACAAATATACATTTCTGACATTCAAAAACAAAACAAAAACAAATCAGTGACCAATATAGCCACCTTTCTTTGCAAGGACACTCAAAAGCCTGCCATCCATGGATTCTGTCAGTGTTTTGATCTGTTCACCATCAACATTGCGTGCAGCAGCAACCGCAGCCTCACAGACACTGTTCAGAGAGGTGTACTGTTTTCCCTCCTTGTAAATCTCACATTTGATGATGGACCACAGGTTCTCAATGGGGTTCAGATCAGGTGAACAAGGAGGCCAAGTCATTAGTTTTTCTTCTTTTATACCCTTTCTTGCCAGCCACGCTGTGGAGTACTTGGACGCGTGTGATGGAGCATTGTCCTGCATGAAAATCATGTTTTTCTTGAAGGATGCAGACTTCTTCCTGTACCACTGCTTGAAGAAGGTGTCTTCCAGAAACTGGCAGTAGGACTGGGAGTTGAGCTTCACTCCATCCTCAACCCGAAAAGGCCCCACAAGCTCATCTTTGATGATACCAGCCCAAACCAGTACTCCACCTCCACCTTGCTGGCGTCTGAGTCGGACTGGAGCTCTCTGCCCTTTACCAATCCAGCCACGGGCCCATCCATCTGGCCCATCAAGACTCACTCTCATTTCAGCAGTCCATAAAACCTTAGAAAAATCAGTCTTGAGATATTTCTTGGCCCAGTCTTGATGTTTCAGCTTGTGTGTCTTGTTCAGTGGTGGTCGTCTTTCAGCCCTTCTTACCTTGGCCATGTCTCTGAGTATTGCACACCTTGTGCTTTTGGGCACTCCAGTGATGTTGCAGCTCTGAAATATGGCCAAACTGGTGGCAAGTGGCATCTTGGCAGCTGCACGCTTGACTTTTCTCAGTTCATGGGCAGTTATTTTGCGCCTTGGTTTTTCCACACGCTTCTTGCGACCCTGTTGACTATTTTGAATGAAACGCTTGATTGTTCGATGATCACGCTTCAGAAGCTTTGCAATTTTAAGAGTGCTGCATCCCTCTGCAAGATATCTCACTATTTTTGACTTTTCTGAGCCTGTCAAGTCCTTCTTTTGACCCATTTTGCCAAAGGAAAGGAAGTTGGCTAATAATTATGCACACCTGATATAGGGTGTTGATGTCATTAGACCACACCCCCTTCTCATTACAGAGATGCACATCACCTAATATGCTTAATTGGTAGTAGGCTTTCGAGCCTATACAGCTTGGAGTAAGACAACATGCATAAAGAGGATGATGTGGTCAAAATACTCATTTGCCTAATAATTCTGCACTCCCTGTAGAGTCCCCAAAAGGAAGAAGACTGTCCGGTGGTTTACCCCTTCAACATCCACCAGACACTGAAATATCGCTTTTGTTTGGGCTGACCTATTCAATAATAAACACCACACAGATGCATTATATAAAACACTGTTTTATTGTTCATAGAAACACAGATTTTTATAATTTCCAAGTTTTGCGTGATGTACCATATTCCCCTCTCAAAATACTCCATATTATGCAACTTTTTTTTTTAAATGATTTTTGAAACTAACAACCACTGGCTTAGGAACACCTCAATTTCAAGGGGGCCATTACGTAATTCCAAAACGTGTCCCGGGCATTTGGTCACGTGTGCCTCATTAGGAGTATCTGAAAAGGTCTAAAGCAGCTTACTTGCGCAGCTTTGCTCTGGAAGGCATCACTGGAAGCTCTCCACATCTTCATAATCTAAGATAAAAGTGCTGAGGAAGGTGGCAGAGGTGGGACAAAACATTCACGGTGGCCCAACCATCAGCAGCTATGCCACCCCAGGCAACAAAATGTTGAATAAAAAAACTTAAGCCACAGTCTGTAAATGTTCTAGATAAAAAAAGATGAAAACACGAATGATTAAAAAGCCTGGTCCAGTTTTCTCTCCCAGATAAACTATACATCCATCCAGTATTCAATGGAAAATGCATTTTGTTATAAATATTAGAATTTCAAAGAAATTTCACCAAAAAATCTATAGTGGCCCTTAACATCATGTTGGCTCTTCCTCAAATCATCGTAAGTTAGTGACAGTTCTTCTTCTCCGGAGCCCACCCCAACCGTTGAAAGGAAAGTCCACCAAAAATCTATTTCATGGACTTCTTTAGTAGCCCTTAACATCATGTCGGCTCTTCCATCCACCACGTTGGTTCTTCAAAAACCATCATATGTTACTGTCAGTTCTTCATCTCCAGCACCCACTTCGACCTTTAAAAGATAAGTCCACCAAAAATTGTGCTGGCACTTCCATCATATGTTACTGACAGTTCTTCATCTCCCGAACCCACCCCAACCTTTGAAAGGTAAGTCCACCAAAAATCTATTTCATGGACTTCTTTAGTAGCCCTCAACATCATGTCGGCTCTTCCATCCACCACGTTGGTTCTTCAATAACCATCATATGTTACTGTCAGTTCTTCATCTCCGGCACCCACTTCGACCTTTAAAAGATGAGTCCACCAAAAATCTATTTCATGGACTTCTTTGGTGGCCCTTAACATCACGTTGGCTTTTCCTCAAACCATCATATATCACTGATATTTCTTCATCTCCAGAACACACCTCAAGCTTTAAAAGTCTACAAAAAAATAAATTTCCTGGACTTCTCAAGTGGCCTTTAACAATGTGTTGGCTCTTCCATCTATCAGGTTGGCTCTGCCATAACCATCATATGTTAATAACAGTTATTTAATCCCCAGAACACACCCCAAACTTAAAAAAATAGGTCCACCAAAAAATCTATTTCCTGGACTTCTCAAGTGGTTCTTAACATCATGTTGGCTCTTCCATAATCATCATATGTTACTGACAGTTCTACATCTCCAGAATCAAACCCAACCTTAGAAAGGAAGGTCCACCAAAAATCTATTTCATGAACTTCTCAAGTGGCCCTTAACATCGTGTTGGCTCTTTCATAATCATCATATGTTACTGACAGTTCTACATCTCCAGAATCAACCCAACCTTAGAAAGGAAGGTCCACCAAAAATCTATTTCCTGGACTTCTCAAGTGGCCCTTAAGATCGTGTTGGCTCTTCCATCCATCATGTTGGCTCTACCATAACCATTATATGTTATTAACAGTTCTTTTATCTCCAGAACACACCCCAAACTTTAAAAAAAAATAGGTCCACCAAAAATCTATTTCCTGGACTTCTCAAGTGGCTCTTATCATTGTGTTGGCTCTCTTTGATGGGGACACCGGATGTAAGGGGCATTTTTGATGGGGACACCCGATGTAAGGGGCACTCTTAATGGGGACGCCCAATGTAAGGCGGCACTCCTGATGGGGATGCACTAAGGGGGCACTATGATGAGTAGTCATGATGTAAAGGGGGACTGTGATAGGAACATCCGATATGAGGGGGCACAGGTTCTGTTTAAGTGTTTCCCAGGTTGTGACACTGTGTGATAGACTATCAATGACTCATACACTATTGACATTATGACCCCTGACTTTTTTACTGCACCCCCAGATCAGATAGGCTAGATCTGGCCCTGTTTGCAATGGAATCTGAAGTAAGATCCAAGCCTCATCCAGTGTCAAAGGCCCAAGAATCTTTGCATTGTCTGTAATGTCATAGGTTATGCTATAATATAGTCCAGTGACTAAAAGAGATGCAGGAGAATGTTGCCTGCAAGCAGAGACAGACTGCCATCTAAAGCATCTGTACCCCCCTGCTGCTTCATGTTAATCCTAGTGGTTTGACAGGCCAAGCCCATAAGGCTGATTGTCTGCTTCAGTGTGCACTATATGAGTTATTTGGTGTGTCAGAAGGTTGGACTTGTTTTTGAAGCACTTGCCACACTCAGAACACGAATAAGGTTTCTCCCCAGAGTGGGCCTTAAGGTGGGTCACCAGGATCCCCCTCTGGCGAAAACACCTGCCACACTGCGAACAGGCATAGGGTTTCTCACCCGTGTGAATTCGCTGATGCCTTACCAGCTCGGTCTTGCGCGAGAAGGACCTCCCACACTCTGTACACAAGTAAGGCCGGGCACCCGTGTGGACCTTCAAGTGCTCTCGGAGGATGGACTGATGAGCAAAATACTTTCCGCACTCTTTGCATGGGAAAGGCCTTTCACCCGTGTGAGTCCTGCGGTGCTTATCCAGCTGTGAGTTGCGCGGGAAGCACTTGCCACAGTCGGGGCACAAAAATGGCTTACTGCCCGTGTGGACCTTCCGGTGTTCCAACAGGAGGGAGTTGTAAGCGAAGCTCTTCCCACAATCTGCACAGGAAAACGGCTTCTCACCAGAATGAATACGGCGGTGTTTGACCAGGGAGGTCTTCAGTGGAAAGCTCTTGCCACAATCCTCACAGGTAAAAGGCTTTTCACCTGTGTGAAATCTCTGGTGGTTTTCCAGTTGTGACTTGCGCTTAAATGACTTGCCACACTCTGAACAGACGTGAGGCATGTTACCAACGTGTTTCCTCCGATGTTTTATGAGGACAGCCTCCTGGGTGAAGCATTTGCCACATTCGGGGCAAGGAAACATGTTATTGAACACAGGCTTGGTAACAGGTTGGGACAAGCTCCAGTCATGCCCAGATTGTTCAACCAGTGGAAGTCCCGGATGAAGATATTTCGTAGTAAGGTATGGACGGATATGAAGTGTATTAGGGTCTGGACAAAGACCTCTCCTTGTGGGATCTGGATGAAAGTTTTGAGTAATGTAATCCAAATGGGCATGGGGGGTAATGGGGTCAGGGCATACATTTTTGGTGGTGAGATCTGGAAGGAGATGTGGGGTAATGGGGTCTAGACCTAGACTTCTGGTAGTGAGATCTGGATGGAGATGTGGTGTTATGGAGTCTAGATGTAGGCTTCTGTTAGTAGGATCTGGGTGGAGATGGGATGTAATGGGATCTGGCCACTGACTTCTGGTAGGGGGATCTGGATGGAGATGTGGTGTATTGGGATCTGGACGTTGACTTGTAGTGGGATCTGGATGGAAATGCGTTGTTCTATGGTCTGGATCTAGACTTCTGGTCTCGGGATCTGGATAAAAATGTGGTTTATTGGGGTGTGGACGTTGACCACTAGTAGTGGGATCTGGATGGAGATGTGTTCTTCTATGGTCTAGACCTGGACTTCTAGTAGGGTGATCTGGATGAAAATGTGGTGTATTAGGATCTGGACGTTGACTTGTAGTGCGATCTGGATTGAGATTCATTGTTCTATGGTCTGGACCTAGACTTCCGGTAGGGGGATCTGGATAAAAATGTGGTTTATTGGGATGTAGACGTTGAGTTTTTGTAGTGGGATCTGGATGGAGATGTGTTCTTCTATGGTCTAGACCTAGACTTCTAGTGGGGGGATCTGGATGAAGATGTGGTGTATTGGGGCCTGGACGTTGACTTTTAGTAGTGGGGTCTGGATGGAGATGTGTTCTTCTATGGTCTGGACCTGGACTTCTAGTAGGGTGATCTGGATGAAAATGTGGTGTATTGGGATCTGGACGTTGACTTGTAGTGCGATCGGGATTGAGATTCGTTGTTCTATGGTCTGGACCTAGACTTCCGGTAGGGGGATCTGGATAAAAATGTGGTTTATTGGGATGTAGACGTTGACTTCTAGTAGTGGGATCTGGATGGAGATGTGGTGTAAAGGGGTCTGGACACTGACTTCTGGTAGTGGGATCTGGATGGAGATGTGGTGTAAAGGGGTCTGGACACTGACTTCTGGCAGTGGGATCTGGAGGAAGACTTGAGGCAATGATGTTTAAATCCGGAGAATGTCCCATTGGGTTATCTTCGGTTTTGAACTCCACCAAAAGAGGTCCACATGAGGTCATTCTGCAGCTCTTTCCACCTGTCAAAGATAAAAAGAAAGGGACTCTCACTTTTTATTTAACCATTGCCTTTTACTTATTATTAGCTTTACGGATATAGGAAGAAAGCAGTGTAGGCCCTTTTTTTCATTGTTATTACAGTGAAATAAACAGGTGCTACTGGCTGGTGCTACACACCACTCTTCCATAAAGGGAAGATTTGTGGAGAGCACGACTAATAGTTGTCCTGTGGACAGATTCTCTCACCTGAGCTGTGGATCTCTGCAGCTCCTCCAGAGTTACCATGGGCCACGTGGCTGCTTCTCTGATGAATGCTCTCCTTGCCCGGCCCGGTCAGTTTAGGTGGACGACCATGTCTTGGTAGGTTTGCAGTTGTGCCATAGACTTTCCATTTTCGGTTGATGGATTGAACAGAGTTCCGTGAGATGCTCAAAGCTTGGGAGATTTTTTTTTTTTTATAACCTAACCCTGCTTTATACTTCTCCACATCTTTATCCCTGACCTGTCTGGTCTTTTCCTTGACCTTCACGATGCTGTTTGTTCACTAAGGTTCTCTAACAAACCTCCGAGGGCTTCACAGAACAGCTGTATTTATACTGAGATTAATATACACACAGATGGACTCTATTTACTAATTAGGTGATTGGGTGAAGGCAATTGGTTCCACTAGATTTTAGTTAGGGGTATCAGAGTAAAGGGGGCTGAATAGAAAAGTACGCCACATATTTATTTGTAAACAAGTTTGAAAACCATTTAATATTTCCGTTTCACTTCACAATTATGTGCCACTTTGTGTTGGTCTAACACATAAGATCCCAATAAAATACATTTTCGTTTTTGGCTGTAACATGAAAAAATTTGGAAAATTTCAAGGGGTATGAATACTTTTTCAAGGCACTGTTAGCAACTCACAGAAATATAGGGGCAGATCCACGTACAGCGGCGCATATTTCCGCCAGGCGTAGCGTATCTAAGATACACTACGCCGCCGTAACTTACTTTTTTTTTCGAATCCTCAAAGAATCGGCGGCGTAGTGTATCTTTGGCGGCGTAAGGGCGCGCAATTCAAATCGTTGTGATGGGGGCGTGTTTTATGTAAATACGTCGTGACCCGACGTAAATGACGTTTTTTTTTTAACTGCGCATGCGCCGTCCATGGGGGTGTCCCAGTGCGCATGCTCGAAATTAAACTGGAACAAGCCAATGCTTACGACGGTGACGTCATTCTACGCAAATCCCTATTCACGAACGACTTACGCAAAAGACGTAAAAAATTCAAAATTGGACGCGGGAACGACGGCCATACTTAACATTGAGTACGCCTCATTATAGCAGGGGTAACTATACGCTGGAAAAAGCCGAACGCAAACGACGTAAAAAAAAAAAACGCCGGCCGGACGTAGGAAGCTGTCACTGCACACCGCCAATCATAGACAGTGAGGCATTCCCTGACCAGCAGCTGCACATACACACGCTGCCTATGATTGGCGGTGTGCAGTACCAGCTTCCTGGCGGGTTCGATCCAAACACGCCCGAGCCCATCCCTAAACCTTATACTTCTGTGAGTTGCTATTTATTTACATAGCTTGCTTTTCGTTCACCCTTTTGCTACGCTTAGTCTGCTGCCCCCAGTGGTGTCTCCTTTGCAGTACAGTCATTGGTGCTGCAATCCCACCCAGTGGCATCACTAGGGTTGGTGTCATCCGGTGCGGAACAAATTGGTGTCACCACCCCCTCCACTACCTATAGTCCCCCCTCAGTACAGACCTGCCTCTCTCAGTACAGACCCTCCCTCCACTAACTACAAGCCCCCCTCCTGCAGTATAGATCCCCCTCCCTCAGTACAGACTTCCCTCACCAATTACAGACCCCCCTCTATCAGTGCTAAACCCCCTTAGTGCAGACCCCCCCCTCCATCAGTGCTGACCCCCTCAGTGCAGACCCCCCCTCCATCAGTGCTGACCCCCCTTTGTGCAGCCCCCCCCCCCTCCATCAGTGCAGACCACCCTTAGGCTGCATTCACACCTGAGCGTTTTGTCGCCTGAAGCGCGACGCTCAAAGACGCCAGAGGGAAAAAAAATACATTATTCTCTATGGCGATGGTTCACATCTCCACTACAAAATGCCTGACGCCGAACGCCTGAAGCCCAAACAAGTTCCGGACCCTTTTTTGTCGCTCAAATTGAGCGCATTTGGGCGTTTTACATTGGTGACCCTAGACCTGTACAAAATTGCGGTAAAAAATGCTGCAAAACGCTACGCTCAGGTGTGAATGCAGCCTTAATCAGTGCAGACCCCCCTGTGCCGCAACACACAGGTGTCACCCCTCTGGTGGGTGTCACCTGGTGCGGCTCGCACCCCCCGCCCCCCCAGCGACGCCACTGATCCCACCCAAGGAAGCTCATCTTGTTCTACAGAGATCCATCACTGGAAGTTGACCCTAAATGACGTTTCTACATGTATATGCCCGATATCACTACATAGTTTCGTAAGTTGCCAATTGTGTTAATAAATGATTTTTTTTATACTGCTACACTCAGATGCGCCCCCTGCTGTCCTTATCTATTACAGTGGAGGACCTTCAATTTCTTAAGCGGTGCTGCACTACAGTGTCTTGGAATCACTTCACCACCTCAACCGGAACCCCCCCCAGGCAATCTCCCCCCCCCCCCCCAGGTGTGTTGGTCACATACACTTCTGCACCATATCTCTGAAAATAGATGGCAATTGGCAGTTGAGGCTAAAGAGTAAGGATGAGCTCTGGCGTGTTCGCATGCTACATGTGCAGAGCCCGCCAGGAAGTGTGCACGGCGCTGCGCTTATCACAGCCAGGGAGACATTTCACGATCCCTGCAGCCGAGCATCGGGACAATGTCTCCCTGACTGTGATTAGCGCAGCGCTGTGCACACGTCCTGGCGGGCTCCGCACGTGTACTATGCGAACACGCCAGAGCTCATCCTTACTAAAGAGGCAGCACATTACTGAAGATAAATCATAGTTAATGAAACCAAAGCAAGGGTAACGTTTTCCCTGCATAGTTCAGGGGAAGGCAGCCTCGGCACACCAGCTGCGGTGAAACTACAAATCCCATCATGCCTCTAGGAGTCGTGCCAATGTCTGCCAAAGCCTTCCAATGCCTCATGGGACTTGTAATTCCACAACAGCTGGAGTGCCGAAATTACCTACCCCCAGTGCAGTTATAACATGTACAAAAAAAATGTCTCCACTTCGTTATCATTTCAGAGATTGTTGTAGTGACTGAACAAGAAGAAGGTGGGACTTTTACTACTCACCAGTCCTGAGGTCTGGAGGACTTTCTTCCTCCTTACATGGATGATCAGCTTCATTACAAGTCGTGTTTTGCAAATAAGCACCATGAATATTGATTAGGTCCTCAGCCTAGAGAAAACAGAATTTTACTCAATTGATATGTATTATAAAACATTCTTACATGCTAGATTTGCTTTAAGAATCTCTACCTGATCATCCCGAGGGATCTCCTGATCTTCCTGTGTGGAGTCCCCGGAATACAGAGGACGGGGACATCTCTCTGGTGGGTTCCCATTACTGGATCCATCTGTAGGAAACACACACTGACTGAATACAAAGCACTGCTTAGAGACCTCTTAATAAACAAGGAACAATAAATGCTTGATTGGACGTAACGCGTAAAGGGCGGTCAGATCATTGGGGATCTAGGTGGACCCTCCGTACTGCTCTCTCCTTTACAATAAAGTCTCCTCTTACCCGGTGATGTGAGGGGCGGCTGATTCTCCATCATGACGTCCTTGTAGAGATCCTTGTGTCCTTCTATATACTCCCACTCCTCCATGGAGAAATAGACAGTGACATCCTGACACCTTATAGGAACCTGACACACACAATGATACCGTCACCATCCAGACACATCCCTTGTCTGTTACTGGATAATGTCCCAGAATTCCCGGCACCGCTCACCTCTCCTGTCAGCAGCTCCATCATCTTCTGGGTGACTTCTACCATCTTCTTTACCTTGTTTTTCTTTGGTGTCAGTGGAGGCTCTGGAATGGGGCTCTGGGCACGACTAAATTTCCTGGACAGACGTGGATGAGTGCTGGTGGTCACATGATCAGTGGACATCTTCAAAGGTCCATAATCCTATAATGAGCAATTTAATTTATATGCAATTGACCTCCCAGAATCCTCCTCACCTCTCCGGTCAGGTCTGTGTTTTATTAATAGAGATAAGAGTGATGTCATGTGACCTCCCAGAATCCTCCTCACCTCTCCAGTCAGGTCTGTGTTTTATTAATAGAGATAAGAGTGATGTCATGTGACCTCCCAGAATCCTCCTCACCTCTCTGGTCAGCTCTGTGTTTTATTAATAGAGATAAGTGTGATGTCATGTGACCTCCCAGAATCCTCCTCACCTCTCCGGTCAGGTCTGTGTTTTATTAATAGAGATAAGTGTGATGTCATGTGACCTCCCAGAATCCTCCTCACCTCTCCGGTCAGGTCTGTGTTTTATTAATAGAGATAAGAGTGATGTCATGTGACCTCCCAGAATCCTCCTCACCTCTCCAGTCAGGTCTGTGTTTTATTAATAGAGATAAGAGTGATGTCATGTGACCTCCCAGAATCCTCCTCACCTCTCTGGTCAGCTCTGTGTTTTATTAATAGAGATAAGTGTGATGTCATGTGACCTCCCAGAATCCTCCTCACCTCTCCGGTCAGGTCTGTGTTTTATTAATAGAGATAAGTGTGATGTCATGTGACCTCCCAGAATCCTCCTCACCTCTCCGGTCAGGTCTGTGTTTTATTAACCACTTGCAGACCGCCGCACGACGATATACTTCGTCACAATGGCACAGGCAGGCAAATGGTCGTACCTGTACGTCCCTTTAAATTTGCCGTCGCGTGCCTCGTGAGTGCGCCCGCGGGTCCCGGGAACTCGATGTTCCCGGGCGGCCCGCGATTGCGGTCGGCAAAGGTAGAACAGGGGGATGCCTTTGTAAACAAGGCATTTCCCTGTTCTGCCTAGTGACACGTCAGTGATCTACTGTTCCCTGTGATTGGGAACAGTGATCGCTGACGTGTCACTGGTAGCTCCTCCGTTACAGTTAGAATCACTCCCTAGGACACACTTAACCCCTTCAAGCCCACTAGTGGTTAACCCCTTCACTGCCAGTGTCATTTTTGCAGTAATCAGTGCATTTTTATAGCACCGATTGCTGTATAAATGACAATGGTCCCAAAAAAAATTCAAAAACTGTCCGATGCGTCTGTCATAAAGTGGCAGTCACAATAATAATAATAATAAAAAAAAAAAAAACGCAGATCGCCGCCATTACTACTAAAAAAAATAATAATAAAAATGCCATAAAACGACCCCCTATTTTGTAGACGCAATAACTTTTGCGCAAGCCAATCAATAAACGCGTATGGCGTTTTTTTTTTTACCTAAAATATGTAGAAGAATACGTATCGGCCTAAACTGAGGAATTTTTATATATATATATATATATATATATATATATATTTTTTTTTTTGGGGGGTATTTATTATAGCAAAAAGTTAAAAATATTGCTTTTTTTCAAAATTGGCGCTCTTTTTTTGTTTATAGCGCAAAAAAATAAAAACGAACGGAGAGGTGGTCAAAGGAAGCTCTATTTGTGGGGAAAAAAAAGGACGTCAATGTTGTTTGGGAGCCACGTCGCACGGCCGCGCAATTGTCAGTTAAAACAATGCAGTGCCGAATCGCAAAAAGTGGCCTGGTCATTTGGCAGCCAGAGGTAAGAGCAATGTCATGTGACCTCCCAGAATCCTCCTCTCCTCTCCGGTCAGCTCTATGTTTTATTAATAGAGATAAGAGTGATGTCATGTGACCTCCCAGAATCCTCCTCACCTCTCCGGTCAGGTCTGTGTTTTATTAATAGAGATAAGAGTGATGTCATGTGACCTCCCAGAATCCTCCTCACCTCTCCGGTCAGGTCTGTGTTTTATTAATAGAGATGAGAGTGATGTCATGTGACCTCCCAGAATCCTCCTCACCTCTCCGGTCAGGCCTGTGTTTTATTAATAGAGATGAGAGTGATGTCATGTGACCTCCCAGAATCCTCCTCACCTCTCCGGTCAGCAGGTAGATGATCTCCAGGGTGAGGCGCAGTATCCTCTCTGTCATCCTCTTCTTGCCGGTATCCATCGTCGATTTAAAGTAAAGCTCCTGAGACCACGCCATCTTTTTTTGGCACTAAAAATCATCTAGTAGTAGTAATAAAATAAAGTGTTCGTAAGACGGGATGAACGTGAAATATCCCGCGGCGTATTTTATTCGCAATAAATTGCGCATTTTCGCTATTTTACTCCTTGGTGGGGTGATCTGCAGAGCCGCACTCTTATGGTGGGCACAGAAATTGAAATATTGAATTTCTGCTGACTGCCCACCAACATGCAGGAGGGACCAACACCTTGGAAAGGAAATCTACCTAAAAGATTGTCTCTTGAACATGATTGGCTCCGATGACTTGATCCTATCGACTTGATCTAACGTCCCTTGCTTTATTGATGGGCAGAAAAAGTGGCGGTCGGGCTTTCTCTTTGGCGTACTTGTTTTATCTCACCAGCTGTTCAGCAGAGATCCTGATTGCACTGTCATTACCCTTTATAACCCAAGAATAAAATAAAGTTTTGGGGCCACGTTTGGATTAGGAAGATAATGTGGTCAGCTACTCCCTCTATAGAGGTCTGGATCCTTGAAGCTCATGAATTCAGTCTAAACGCAAGCATGATGGCGCCCCCTCTGGTCCTACCTGGTACTTCTAGCTCTAGTGTTTAGCGCTGTGTGCTCTCTGGGACGGCTTGTATACCCGGCTGTCTGATCCATGTGCCTTCCTCACTCACTCAGCTGAAGCAGAGAATCAAATCTGGGAAGAGCAGAGTGGAAGTTTTGTCTGTGACTCCCATGGTTTATATAAAAACCCCTTTGCGCTACAACAAAATGGCCGCCACAGCGACGACACCTGTGTTTACCCTTGTCAGCCGACCCCCTTGTCACCCTTATCTCTAGGCAACGTGGCCATGGGTAGGACACGTCACGTAGGAGACACGCACGTCATGACGTTCTAAATCTGTTCATCCTAGCCGCAAGCGCTTCAGGGGCGTGGTTTGAGAACCCGCCTTCTTGGGCGTATCCACAAATAGCAACGACTTCCGTCCAGTGAAACGCACAACACACGTGCTTTGGAACGCATACACAGGAAGTGTGGCAAAACGACTATTACATTTATCTGGGAATAATTATACATTATATGTATGATGATATTATTATTATTAATAATAATAATAGTCTATCACCTTTGTAGTGTCAGTCTCACCTCTACTTCCTGGCTATGCGTTCCAAAGACTTCCTAGTTTTGCGTTTCATACTTGGGGTGTGCCCCTTTCTAATCCTTCCCCCCCTTCATCCCGGATGCAGAGTTCCGCCTTCTATGCAATCCTTCTGACAGATACAATCACAGGATAGGAAGCTTCAATCCATGGACTGCAAGTCCCTGCACTCCAACTCCCAGAATGCATTGCTCGTGTATAAGAGGGTGTTATAATAATAATAATAATAAGACTTAGAATAATGCTCTTATTTCTTTTTAGAGCACTGGCTGTGCTGTAACACAATAGAGAACATGTAGAGCACACTAGGTAGGAAGGTAATCAGGCATGCACAGGAAGTAAGGGAGGAGCCATTGCTGCAACTGGCAGCAGGTAATGTCTTCTGTTACTTTTTGTGGCTTTTAGAGAGTAAACATTGTACAGACAGGTATGTGATGTACAATATAGAACCTATAGAGATGGGGGATGGGAATTATGAGCTGTGTGGGGGTGGTGGTGATATACAATGCTTGTAACTAAAAATAATATAAAGGAGCCATTGTGTGTACAAAGAGTATAGGATATTATTATTATATGTATGTAAATAGGGGTTGTGCGTTTTTCATGTGGAATATAGTCAGGCTTTGAGATTAAATGTATGCGTCAGGAATAATATGAGGAGTTAAGGAAGGGGGCAATTACTTTTTCACGGGTTGCTGAGTGCCATCAGTCCGGGCAGCCTCCAGATTAATGACGGTGGAGCCAGGACTGGCTCCATTGTTGTCCTCCATGCATAACAGGCTGCGGGCATGATGAGGGATCTTGTTGGCTTGCGTTGCTGAGGTTCGGAGCAGGTTGGGGGACGTCCACCACCAAAATGTAGAGGTTGTCTACTCGCCTGACGTGTTCTTTGTTCCAAGATCAGGCCAAACCATGGTGGCAAAGGTGATGATGGCAGAGCAAGACCTCCGCTGAGCATGTGACCGTGTCCCCGAGGATGGACGAGGACAGAAGAAACCGAGTGGAGAGGGTATTACACCTCACCCTGGAGATCATCTACTTGCTGACCGGAGAGGTGAGGAGGATTCTGGGAGGTCACATGACATCACTCTTATCTCTATTAATAAAACACAGAGCTGACTGGAGAGGTGAGGAGGATTCTGGGAGGTCACATGACATCACTCTTATCTCTATTAATAAAACACAGACCTGACCGCAGAGGTGAGGAGGATTCTGGGAGTCACATGACATCACTCTTATCTCTATTAATACAACGCAGAGCTGACCGGAGAGGTGAGGTGGATTCTGGGAGGTCACATGACATCTCTCTTATCTCTATTAATAAAACACAGAGCTGACCGGAGAGGTGAGGAGGATTCTGGGAGGTCACATGACATCACTCTTATCTCTATTAATAAAACACAGTCCTGACCGGAGAGGTGAGGAGGATTCTGGGAGGTCACATGACATCACTCTTATCTATAAATAAAACACAGACCTGACCGGAGAGGTGAGGAGGATTCTGGGAGGTCACATGACATCACTCTTATCTATAAATAAAACACAGACCTGATCGGAGAGGTGAGGAGGGTTCTGGGAGGTCACATGACATCACTCGTATCTCTATTAATAAAACACAGAGCTGACCGGAGAGGTGAGGAGGATTCTGGGAATGTTTTCCTGTAAATGGATATATATGACTGTCCCTCTTATTTCACAGGACTATGTAGTGGTAAAGAAGACTTTCATCAAAGAATTGAGCAGAAAGCAGAGCCCCACCATGGAGCCTCCATCTCCCTCATTGTCACCAGAGAGTAACATTGACAAGAAGATCCTAGAAGTCACCCAGAAGATCATTGCTCTGCTGACAGGAGAGGTGAGCGGTGCCGGGAATTCTGGGACATTATCCAGTAACAGACAAGGGGTGTGTCTGGATGGTGACGGTATCATTGTGTGTGTCAGGTTCCTATAAGGTGTCAGGATGTCACTGTTTTCTCTTGCAGGATCGAGATTCTCTTGGTCAGAGGGATCTGAGGAGGGAGGTCTCCATGAAGAACCTTCATTCCATCACACTCCTGGGTAAGATAAGTGATTAGATAAGCAAGGTGGTCTTCTCGGCCTTTCATGCCTCCATTTACACCCTTATTTTTAAATGATGTCTTATTTCAGTGGTGACATTAACCCTCGAATTAGAGTGCCCCTCCAATGGTTTCTTCTCTTCACTTTGTTGGTAGGCCATGCTGAGAGCTTCTTTAGAAACAATCTTAATTTCCTTCTCTGATACAGTGGAACCTCGGATTACGAGCATAATCCGTTCCAGAAGAATGCTTGTAATCCAAAGTACTCGCATATCAAAACGAGTTTCCCCATTGAAGTCAATGGAAACGAAAATAATTTGTTCCGCATTGACTTCAATGGCATGCAATACCGCATTCGGCCAGAGGTGGGGGTGGGGCGCCAGAGAGCCTCGGAAAGGCCAGAGGACACCATGGGCAAACCTCGGAAAGACTCCATTCCCGAGGTCAGCCGAGCTGTCCTTGGACCTTTCTGTGCATTTCTGAACGGCGCCGTTCGGCTTTGCTCGGCTCTGGCGCCTCCCCCCCACCTCAGGCCAAACGCGGTACTGCACGCCGCTTTGGCCTGAATCCTGCTCGTATTTTCGAGACAACACTCGCAAACCGAATTAGGATTTTTTTAAATACAGTGCTCATATTGCGAAACGCACGTTAACCGCGTTACTCGCAATCCGAGGTTCCACTGTACATTCATTTTTAACTGTGTACTTACATTCCCTCAGCATCATTTTTTTTTTTTTCCCCAACAGATTTGTTAACTGGTGGATACACCTCTCCCATCTCTCCCTCACCGGGTCATATGAAGGACAATCGTGGTATCACTGTCAGCTCCCAGACCACCAGATCCACCTTATCAGAGGAACAATGCATGTCCCTTTATCCAGAGAAGGCCAGTGAGAGGTCAAAGTTACGTGAAGAATATCAACCACGTGCTAACTTCTCCAAACCAATCGGTGCTACTCGTCCTATGCATTTGCCTTTTAAAAAAGCGTCGGCCTCATCTACAGAACCACATCGATCTTCTTCTGATGTTTCCACCTTTGTAGATCCTAAACAACATATATTGGTCAAAATTAAAGAGGAAGAAGGCGATCTCCTAGGCACTGATAATCCAGAACCAACACAAGAGACACTTGACGTGAAAGACGAAACGCGGTCAACCGACGGACATCTCCAACCATGTGACCTTTCCACCAGCTCGGATTACATAGCCACAATTAAGGAGGAATCATGGGAAAGTAGTGATCATGCAGATACACCAACAGAGATGGTGGCAGGTCACCTGTCGCACGTGGATTTTGTGGTGTCCGCTATCGGAGAGCAGAGTCGAATGGCGGAGAAGCCGTATCCTTGCCTAGAGTGCGGGAAGCATTACAGCAGCACCAAAAGCCTCAATAAACACATTCGCCTCCACACCGGGGTCAAAGTGAACTCTTGCACCGAGTGCGGCAAAAGTTTCTTTAACAAGTCTGGCTTGCTCAAGCACCAGCGCATTCACTCGGGAGAGAAGCCCTTCTCCTGCTCCGAGTGCGGGAAGTGCTTCATCAGCAAGTTTGAGATCGATATGCACCAGCGGAGCCACACTGGCGAGAGGCCTTATTCCTGCTCCGAGTGCGGCAGGTCCTTCAGCACCAAGTCCAACTTGGTCAAGCACAACCGGGTCCACACGGGAGAGAAACCCTACACCTGCTCCCAGTGTGAGAAGAGCTTTTCTATTAACTCCGACCTGGTGCGCCACATGAGGACTCACACGGGAGAACGACCGTATTCCTGTTCCGACTGTGGCCGCAGGTTCATCAGTAAATCCAACCTGATTCGGCACCAGACAGTCCACTCTGGAACGAGGGAGAAGCCCTTCACCTGCTCCGAATGCGACAAACGTTTTGTCAGCAACTCGGACCTGGTGCGCCACCAGAGAGTCCACTCGGGGGAGAAGCCCTATGCCTGCAGCAAGTGTGGAAAATGCTTTTCCAGTCAAATGTCCTTAAAGGCTCACGTGAAACGAGCTACGCGGGGGAGCGATGTGGAGGAGCCACCATGCGTTCCCTAGAAAGGACTCTACAGCTTGAAGGCACACTCGCACTCTGCAGTTTACGGTGGAAGCACTTGTTCGTAAAATTCCATGCTGGCTTCTAGATGAGATAGACAATTCAGGGCCCTACAGACATGGGGCTAGATTCAGGTACAAGATACGACGGCGTATCTCCAGATACGCCGTCGTATCTCTGAGTTGCGGCGTCGTATCTATGCCACTGATTCATAGAATCAGTTACGCATAGATTTCCCTAAGATCCGACTGGCGTAAGTGTCTTACACCGTCGTATCTTAGGCTGCATATTTACGCTGGCCGCTAGGTGGCGCTTCCGTAAATTTCCGCAAGGAATATGCAAATTAGGTAGTTACGCCGATTCAGAAACGTACGACCGCCCGGCGCAATTTTTTACGTTGTTTATGTTAGGCTTTTTCCGGCGTAAAGTTACCCCTGCTATATGAGGCGTATCCTATGTTAAGTATGGACGTCGTTCCGGCGTCGAATTTTGAAAATTTTACGCTGTTTGCGTAAGTAGTTCGCGAATAGGGCTGGACGTAATTTATGTTCACGTCGAAAGCAATGACGATTTGCGGCGTAATTTCGAGCATGCGCACTGGGATTCTTTCACGAAATGCGCGGGGTCACCATTCATTTAAATAAAACACGCCCACATCATCCCTATTTGAATTAGGCGGGCTAACGCCGGCCCACATACGTTACGCCGCCGTAACTTAGGGCGCAAGTTCTTTCTGAATACGGAACTTGCGCCCTAATTTACGGCGGGGTAACGTATCTGAGATACGTTACGCCCGCAGAAAGATACGCTTATCTTTCTGAAACTAGCCCATGATATTCTACAGCTGGGCTCAAGGTGTCACTTTTCTGACATTTTTCACTGCTGAGCATGACTCCATGTTCTTCAAGTTCCCCCATATAAGTTGACTATATTGGATGTAAACTTCCACTTCACCCCCGGACCATTTGGCTGCCAAATGACCAGGCCGCTTTTTGCGATTCGGCACTGCGTCGCTTTAACTGACAATTGCGCGTTCGTGCGACGTGGCTCCCAAACAAAATTGATGTCCTTTTTTCCCCACAAATAGAGCTTTCTTTTGGTGGTATTTGATCCCCCTGTGGTTTTTATTTTTTGCGCTATAAACAAAAGTAGAGCGTAAATTTTGAAAAAAATGCAATATTTTTTACTATAATAAATATCCCCCAAAAAAATATATATAAAAAAAAAAATGTTTCCTCGATTTAGGCCGATACGTATTCTTCTACCTATTTTTGGTAAAAAAATAAGCGTTTATCGATTGGTTTGCACAAAATTTATAGCGTTTACAAAATAGGGGATAGTTTTATTGCATTTTTATTAATTATTATTTTTTTACTACTAATGGCGGCGATCAGCGATTTTTTTCGTGACTGTGACATTATGGCGGACACTTCGGACAATTTTGACACATTTTTGGGACCATTGTCATTTTCACAGCAAAAAATGCATTGTTTACTGTGAAAATGACAATTGCAGTTTGGGAGTTAAGTGTGACCTCATTTGTGTTTCTAACTGTAGGGGGGTGTGGCTGTAGGTGTGACGTCATTGATTGTGTATCCCTATAAAAGGGAACACACGATCACTGACAGCGCCACAGTGAAGAACGGGGAAGCTGTGTTTACACACGGCTCTCCTAGTTCTTTAGCTCCGGGGATCGATCGCGGGACTCCAGCGGCGATCAGGTCCGCGGGTCCCGCGGTCACGGAGCTGCCCGCGCCCCACGTCTGGGCACTTAAAGAGGACGTACCTGTACGTGCTTGTGCCATTCTGCCGACGTATATGTGCAGGAGGCGGTCCTTAGGTGGATAAAGTGTGAATTTGGGCCAGCTTTACGGTCCGCCTGATCTCCTAGATCAGTGATGGCGAACCTCGGCACACCAGATGTTTTGGAACTACATTTCCCATGATGCTCATGTACTCTGCAGTGTAGTTAAGCATCATGGGAAACGTAGTTCCAAAACATCTGGTGTGCCAAGGTTCTCCATCACTGACCTAGATTGTAAGCTCCAACGAGCAGGGCCCTCTGATTCCTCCTGTATTGTATTGTAACTGTACTGTCTGCCCTCATATTGTAAAGCTTTTGCGCAAATTGTTGGCGCTATATAAATCCTGTATAATAATAATTTCACCTGGTGTGTAGGGGATCAGGAAGATTTATTATGAAAAAGACTTGGAGCACAATTTACATACAAAACATAGCAGAGGGCTTCACCTATCCTGCCTACGGTGGGTAATCCAGCAACATGTGGGGCCCATCCACAGATGAAGAACTCAGAAATGGGCTGTTCTCTTAAGGGGATCCACCAAGATGTCCACAATAACCGCCACACACACACACTCGGATCACTTCGCCTAAGTTACAGTGGGATCAAACGTCATAAGAACATAGAACAGCCTCCATAGTGCAGTAACTTTAAAATACAGCGATTAAACTCGCATGTCTACAGAGAAAAGCACATTGAAAGTCTCCGGCATGATGACGACACTGGTCCTGCCCTACATGTTTCGTCACCGACTGACGTCATCAGGTGCATGATTACTAGTAGTCCAAAAAAGCAGGTAAGAGGCAGGGCAGTGACACAGAGTCTGCAAAACAGACAGGACTGGTAATTGGTTTCAACCTCTTTATGCCGTTGTCTAGCACAGTATGGGAGGAGCGGACTGGGAGGTTGTTACACTTCCTGTATTTGCTCCATCTGTGTATTTGGTTGATTGAGAGGTGTTATCCCTGAAGTATACAGCTTCACTACAAATGTGGAGACCAAAACCATTCTGTGAAATATAATTTTATTTTACACCCCTTGTCTGTCTGTTTTTGTCATCTATGAGCTGTGGCTGTCATCTCAGAATAAACAGGAGGCATGCAATGTGAATGTGGGCTATGTTGTATCAAATGTCTGCCTACGTATCTGAAAGACAAGCAAACTCTCACTCCTAGGTGGGATTTTGGGCGTTCCCAGGTCTGCACACCTGCTGTGCCACTTTCCCTCTGAAGAATGCAGCAGCTGCAACTTTCCTATGATCGTCAGCTCCATCTAGTGGCTGTAATATCGCATTTTCCAAATTGAGGTGTTTCAGAAAAAAAAAGTATTATGGCCACTAGATGGAGCTGACGGTCATTAGAAATACATATATTAAGCAAAATGCTAGATTACTCATGACAGCTGAGGGAATGCTTGAGACATCACAGGGCATTTTTTTTTATAAACAGACCCCTATATATACAGAGCCCTGGTGGCTGTTGGGGCCAGGCCTCTGTAAGGCATCTGAGTCATGTCATTTTTATCAGGAATATTTTATTTTTTCAATCTAGAAAGCTAAAACAATTTTTGTGATGTGAATTAAATCTGATAAGCTACATATAAAAGATGTAGAGAAAGCAAGAAGAAAGTGCCGCACATCAGAGAAAAAAGCCTAAAGCCCCGTACACACGTACAGGATTCCTGGCGGTAAAAAGCCAGCCGGGAAAACCGAGAACCTGCTCGGTAATTTTTCCCTCTACACACGACCGGGCTTCCCGACAGGAAAACTGCCATGAGGGCTTTGGTCGGGAATTCCGGCCGTGTGTATGCTCCATCGTAGTTTCCCCAAAAAAAAAATGCCGGGAAGACCGGCAGGAAAAAAGAGAGCTGGTTCTATTTTTCCTGCAGTTTTCCTGTCGGGAAAACTGCGATGGAGCATACACACGGCCGGTTTTCCCAGCCAAAAGCTTTAATGGCAGTTTTCCAAATGGGAAAACCGGTTGTGTGTACGAGGCTTAAGTGTATAAAGGAATCAAAATGGCTTTCGCCAGGCTCCTAACAGGCCATGGACTGACGCGTTTCGTCATGACGAAGCACTGTGGGTGGGTTGAAACACGTTGGTCTACGTGACCTGGGAGGAGCCTGTCTGAAGCTGTTTTGATCTCTTTATACACACTGGCTGTTTCTCTGGTGTACAGCACTTCCTTCTTGCTTTCTCTACATGTGTACACTGAGCCGGGACTGGCTCTTCTCAGTCCAGGGACTCGCCTTTAATGTGAGTCAACGGAGCCATGTTGGGATGATGGCTTTGAGTGGCATCCATAAGCTTTCCCACAAGCCTTAGATGATCCTCAGCTTTGTATAGACCTCACCAGTTAATTGTCCAGGGTCTGGTGAGGCCTACACAAAGCTGGTAGTCATCCAAGGCTTGCAAAACCAGGCTCATCGAAGTAAGCAGGCATCTGCCATCATTTGTGCTAAGCCCCGCCCACAAAAGGGCCCCCACACTTTTCGAATGCGTGTGAAATTCCCTTTTAAGCGTTTTTTTTAAACCGCTAAAATTAAAAACACGTTGAACATGAAAGGCACATCATCTTTTTTATCAGAAATATTTTTTTCCAATCTAGAAGGCTAAAACAAAAAATATGATGTTAAATTAAAGTCCAACTGGCTTCGGCCTAGGTAGACCATGGTGTACCATGTCACTGTCAGGAGTCTTGAACAGAGACAAAGGGTGCAGTTCATCAGGGTGCCTGCCCTGATGTCGGGGGGAGGTTCTGTGGCCTTCGTGTCTTTTGCCTCTCCCCATCTGGAGGGGTGTCTCTTTGGGAGAGCCCCTCACCAAGTCCTTGGTTGACTGGCTTCAGCTGGTTTCTAATAAGTGGAGTCCACCTGGCTTCAGCCTAGGTAGACCATGGTGTACCTTGCCGCTGTCAGGAGTTTTGTCCTTCGTGAGGAGGACCGTTTGACGTAGCACCCGTTGCACGTTTTTGTGTTTCACTCTTTCTGTGTGCGCACATTTTTTCTGCACCGGGTGGAATTTTTGGGTTGTTTTTTGCACGCCGCAGGCTTTTCAATAGAAAAAGGAGTTTTGTACAGAGAAGGAGGGTGGTTCTATGGCCCTTGGATCCTTTGCCTCGCCCCCATCTGCAGGGCTCTCCTTCCGGGAAAGCCCCAATAGCAAGTCCTTGGTGGACCAGGTTTAGCTGGTCCCCAACAAGTGGAGTCCAACTGGCTTCGGCCTAGGTAGACCATGGTGACTAGACACTGTCAGGAGTCTTGAACAGAGACTGAGGGTGCAGATCATTGGGGGGCCTGCCCTGATATCGAAGGGGGGGGGGCTCTGTAGCCTTCTGGTATTTTGCCTCTCCCCATCCGGAGGGGTCTCTCTTCAGGACTAAATCCTTGGTGGACTGGCTTTGGCTGGTCCCTAAGGAGTGAGGTCCACCTGGCTTCGGCCTAGGTAGACCATTGTGTACCTTGCTGCTGCCAGGAGTCTTGAACAGAGACAAAGGGTGCAGATCATCTGGGGAGGTTCTATGGCCTTCGAGTCTTTTGCCTCTCCCTATCTAGAGGGCTCTCTCTTCGGTAGAGCCCCTTACCAAGTATTTGGTGGACTGGCTTTGGCTGGTCCCTAAGGAGTGAGGTCCACCTGGCTTCGGCCTAGGTAGACCATTGTGTACCTTGCTGCTGTCAGAAGTCTTGAACAGAGACGGAGGGTGCAGATCATCTGGGGAGGTTCTATGGCCTTCGAGTCTTTTGCCTCTCCCCATCTAGAGGGCTCTCTCTTCGGTAGAGCCCCTTACCAAGTATTTGGTGGACTGGCTTTGGCTGATCCCTAACGAGTGGGGTCCACTTGTCTTCGACCCAGGTAGACCATATGATGTACCTCGCCTCCGTCAGGAGTCTCATGCTCTGGGAGATTCAGGGTTGAAGGCCCTTTCTCTTTGAAGGATTGGTCATTTTGTACCCTCCATGCACTTTTTCGTGTGCTGTAATTTCAGTTCACTTGTTTTGTTGGGGTTTTGGATAAAACACCACACCCAGGAGCTTCAAATGAAAAAAAATATGCCACAAGTTCTCTCTATAGCAATAGTACCTGACCCTGCAACCCAACCTTGAGGTTCCAGGGTCAAAAGCCTAAGGTAGTCACGAGTCAGTTCCTACCACCGCAGAATGGAATATACCCACTCGACACGTCTTTTCATCTGTGACCCTTGAAGGGGATGACCACTGGATAGACTGTGTGGGGTCATTGTACGACGAGGCCCCGACCACTGCTGACACCACTGGTTCTCTTTTTTAAAATTTCACAATACAACACACCAAGAAGTGTTCAGAGAGGAGAACTTATTAAGATATATTAAAAAATATCAGTAGCATTTATTAAATTCAAAACAATCAAGCCTGTAAAAGTTAGACAGGATCTCTGGTGCCTAATGACAATCCTCGATTTGGGGTTCAGTGACACCTAAAGGGGAAGTGACGTCTTCTAGACATGGAAGCCCCATAAAAAGGAGAGCTAAAGAGCAATTAAATGGAATGTCTCAATAACAAATACAGAGGTGTCTTTTTAACCACTTCCCGACCGCCGCATGTATATGTACGTCCACAGAATGGCACGTACAGGCAAATGGGCGTACAGGTACGTCCTTGCCTTCTAGCGGGTGGGGGGTCCGATCGGGACCCCCCCACGCTACAAGCGGCGGTCGGATTCCCGCGGGGAGCGATCCGGGATGACGGCGTGGCTATTCGTTTCTAGCCGCTCCGTCTAGATCGCTCCCCGGAGCTGAAGAACGGGGAGAGCCGTATGTAAACACGGCTTCCCCGTGCTTCACTGTGGCGGCGCATCGATCGAGTGATCCCTTTTATAGGGAGACCCGATCGATGACGTCAGACCTACAGCCACACCCCCCTACAGTTGTAAACACACACTAGGTGAACCCTAACTCCTACAGCGCCCCCTGTGGTTAACTCCCAAACTGCAACTGTCATTTTCACAATAAACAATGCAATTTAAATGCATTTTTTGCTGTGAAAATGACAATGGTCCCAAAAATGTGTCAAAATTGTCCGAAGTGTCCGCCATAATGTCACAGTCACGAAAAAATTGCTGATCGCCGCCAATAGTAGTAAAAAAAAAATAATTAATAAAAATGCAATAAAACTATCCCCTATTTTGTAAATGCTATAAATTTTGCGCAAACCAACCGATAAACGCTTATTGCGATTTTTTTTACCAAAAATAGGTAGAAGAATACGTATCGGCCCAAACTGAGGAAAAAAACATTTTTTATATATGTTTTTGGGGGATATTTATTATAGCAAAAAGTAAAAGATATAGCATTTTTTTCAAAATTATCGCTCTATTTTTGTTTATAGCGCAAAAAATAAAAACCGCAGAGGTGATCAAATACCACCAAAAGAAAGCTCTATTTGTGGGGAAAAAAGAAGGACGCCAATTTTGTTTGGGAGCCACGTCGCACGAGCGCGCAATTGTCTGTTAAAGCGACGCAGTGCCGAATTGTAAAAACGCCTTTGGGCATTTAGCAGCATATTGGTCCGGGGCTTAAGTGGTTAAAGAGTGTGTCCTATTACTTTGACTACGGAAAGTGGTATTAAACCCAATAATGTAATATAGTGCTGCTTACCAATCATTAGATGTGGAGGTTGCATTCGTTTTCCTTCTCTAGGCTCTTTCCTCTCTGTTTTCACCTGGTGATCTGGCCAGTAACACACCTCCTGTAATAGAGTGCCCCCGCTCTGGATGACGGAGCACAGGGGGCACCTTTGGACATCAGTCTGAAGGGAGGGGAGTGTTAGAAGTACAGTGGAACCTCGGATTACGAGCATAATCTGTTTCCAGGAGAATGCTCGTAATCCAAAATACTCGCATATCAAAGCGAGTTTCGCCATTGAAGTCAATGAAAATAATTTGTTCCGCAATGACGCATGCGGCCAGAGGCTGGGGTGGCGCCGCACAGCCTCCCGCAACAGCTGGAAAAGCCTGAGGTCAGAGCGGCTTACCTCTGCAAACCTTGGAAAGGCTCGGGGATGTAGTATTTCCGAACAGCGCCGGAGCCCCCCCCACTTTAGGCCAAACACGGTACTGCACACCACTTTGGCCTGAATCCTGCTCGTCTTGCGAGACAACACTCGCAAACCGAGTAATTTTTTCAAAATACAGTGCCCGTACTGCGTGCGTTTTTTTACAATTTTGAACTGAGCGGTGAAGATTGAAAGCTAACCATGGACTTGGTAAGTGAGAGATCAGCACATTGGGATGGCTTGGTCAGAAAAGACATTAGAAATGGCAAATTTTGCCTAAAAAGGTGAACTTACCTTTTAATACTGGTTGCTTTATTGGGTATGCCTAAACAATGAGTAAAATGGTGTTGGACGTAAAGGGAATTTTGACCAGCGGAGAAACATATTGGTCCAAGGAGACTACCACATGCAACTGGACACAATACAGGGGGTGCCCCCCATTATTCATTTACCCCTCCATAAACACAGGTAGAGAAGAGACAAGAAAAGCTGCTCCGGGTGAGTGAGTCTCTGGTTATTCCCCACACACACACTATTCAGGTGCTAGCCCAGCTCGCATGCTGTGTAACGTGAAGAAAGAATTCCGGATGGCTGCACTTCCAAAAATCCTTTTATTGAAGCTTCATATGACGAGTGGTTGACAGATGGAGCAGGGGACAAAGAGGTAGACGGGTTTTGCGCAAATGTCAGCGCAGTGGCGTCACTAGGGTTGGTGTCACCCGGTGCGGTAAAACATGGTGTCACCCCTCCTCTGTCTAGGCTGCCCAGCACCAAGCAGGCAGCGCACGGGCACGGGGCGCACCCCAAACCAGCCCCTGTAAATGATAGTACAGGGCAGTATAGTGGCAGGTTAGGGTAGTATATAGTGGCAGGTTGGTGTAGTGGGGTGGTATAGGACAGGTTAAGGTGGTATAGGGCATGTTGGGGTGATATAGGGTAGTTTGGGGTGGTATAGGGCAAGTTAGGGTTGCATAGGGCAGGTTGGGGTGGTATAGGGCAAGTTAGGATGGTACAGGGCAGGTTGGGGTGGTATAGTGCAAGTTAGGGTGGCATAGGGCAAGTTGGGATGGCATTGGAAAGGTTGGGGTGGTACAGGGCAAGTTAGGGTGGCATTGGGCAGGTTGGGGTGGTATAGGGCAAGTTATGGTGGCATAGGGCAGATTGGGGTGGTACAGGGCAAGTTAGGGTGGCACAGGGCAAGTTGGGGTGGCATGGGAAAGTTTGGGGTGGTACAGGGCAGGCTGTGGTGGCACAGGGCAGGCTGGGGTGGTACAGAGCAGGCTAGGGTGGTACAGGGCAGGCTGGGATTGCACAGGGCAGGCTGGGCATGTTAGCTAAAAAAAAACGGGATGGTGTCACCCAGTGCGGACCGCACCCCCCTAGCAACGCCTCTGTGTCAGCGCTTAGTCATTACAGATGAAGCAGGGGACAAGGAGATAGACGCGTTTCGCGCAAATGTCAGCGCTTAGTCATTGACTAAGCGCTGACATTTGCGCCTAACGCATCTACCTCTTTGTCCCCTGCCCCATCTGTCAACCACTCGTCATATGAAGCTTCAATAAAAGGATTTTTGGAAGTGAAGCCGTCCGGAATTATTTCCACAGGTAGAGAAGAGGTTAAGGTTCTTCTATATGTCTCGGCTGTAGGGTGAGACTACTATCTGCTGCACAGTACCAGATGGTTTACATATCTTGTATTAAAGTGGACGATCCTATTAAGAAAGGAAATCTGCCTGGCCTGGAGGATTTCACGTCTACTGAAAACCTATATTCTGTTAAGACGATGTCCATAGTAAAAGCAGGTGCCTACTTAAAGTCCGGGTCCACTTAAAGGAGATTGTGACTTGGCTATGGCCAAAAATGTCCCATGCTGTCCCCTCAACCCCCTACTGTAGCCTAGCCCATCATCTGGTTGCTCACCAGATATTGGTAAGATGCATCATCTAGGGCAGTCGTCTCCAAACTGTGGCCCTTTGTTTGCTTTTATATGGCCCTTGGGGGACTGTTCTTCCCACTGGCACCAATAATAAGGCCCCATTCCTGCCATTGACACCACCAGTGGAGCATAATTTCTTTCACTGACACCAATGATGGGGTACTATTCCTCCCACTGCCACCTGCAATAGAACACTATTCCTTCCTCTAATACCAATGATGGGGCACTATTTCTCCCACTGATACCAATGATGAGGTACTATTCCTCCCACTCACATCAGCAATGTAACACTATTCCTTCCCGACGACGTGGTAACACGAAACGTACGTCGAGGCGCCTGGTCACGCAAGTTTAACGTACTTCCGGTCCCGCTGGCTCTCTGGATCCGAGAGGTGGAACGCACGCCACTCTGCGGGCTTCCTCAGCGTGGAAACCGTCTCTCCACTAAATATGCAACGCCGACTACCCTCAGTGCCGGGGAAAGGCACCAACAAAAGTAAGGGGCCACTTGTCGCTGTCTGATTTTATATATTTTATTTAAAAACGTTATTACCCTATGGCGGTTTTCTCTTTCTTCTGGCTTACTTTATGTGTATGGAGTCTGGTGGAACCAAGTGATTAAGAGCCGCGCATGGAAACCATGGCTTATGCCATATGCCGTTATTGACCTCTTTTTAATTAAATAGGTCAACATCTTGTGGTAAGGTGCCATCCTTGAGCACATTTGTTCCATTTTTGGTGGAGGTGGAAACTTCTATTAGTGGATTGGAATTTTTCTTCGAGCACAAGTTTATCAACAGCACTTTTTGAATAGACTTTTTTTGCACAATATTTATTTTATTTAAATTTTGAAACCTCCTAAGTGGGGGTCATTCACTGTTTGCTTATGTTGGACACTATCATTATTATTAATTTGTATTTTATGATTGTCTAATTATCCACTATTTGTAGCGCCCCCTGTCTTTCACTGTTCATTCAACTGACATCAACGATGGGGCACTATTCCACTGGCACCAATGGAGGTGCACTATTTCTCCCACTGAAACCAATGAAGGAGAATTATTCTTCTCCCTGATACCAATGATGGGGCACTATTCCTCCCACTGACACCAATGATAGGGTATTATTCCTCTTTCTATTTGCCGTAGGCACTATGGGCCAGATTCTTAAAGATCTGAGGCGGCGGGACGTATGTCCTTTACGTTACGCCGCCGCAAGTTTAAGTGGCAAGTGCCTGATTCCCAAACCACTTACCTGTAAACTTGCGGCGGCGTCGCGTAAAGTCCACCCGCGCAAGCCCTCCTAATTCAAATGATCCTGGTAGGGGGCGTGGATCATTTAAATTAGGCGCGCTCCCGCGCCGATCGTAATGCGCATGCTCCGTCGGGTAAATTACCCGACGTGCATTGCGCTAAATGACGTCTCACGGACGTCATTTGTTTTGACTGTAACGTAAATGGCGTCCAGCGCCATTCACGGACGACTTACGCAAACAACGTTAAATTTTAAAATTTCGACGCGGGATCGACGGCCATACTTAACATTGAGTATGCCACCTAGGGGGCATCTTTATCTTTACGCCGCGTATCGCTTACGGAAACGACGTTAAAACACTACGGCGGGCAATCGTACGTTAGAGAATCGGCGTGACTAGACATTTGCATATTCTACGCTGACCGCCACATAGCGGTCAGCGTAAATATTGCAGCCTAAGATACAACGGCGCAGGCCGTCGTATCTTAGGCATGTTTAAGTGTATCTCAGTTTGAAAATACACTTAAACATAGGATCGGACTTACGTTGGCGTATCTGCTGATACGCCAGCGTAAATTATTTGAGAATATGGCCCTATATAATTTATTTTACTCCTACTGACCAGCAAGCCTGAGGGATTTTTACCCCCCCCCCCCCCCTGATGCTGGGGCATTTTCTACTCCCACTGTCCACAGTCCGGCCCCCTAAAGTCTGAAGGACAGTAAACTGGCCCTATGTTTAGAAAGTTTGGAGACCCCTGATCTAGGGTGTTGGTAAGTAAGCTAGACTTTAGGATATCTAGCTGACACCTCTATAAGCCAAGACTCCTCCCCGTCCCATTCTGTACATAAGAGGAACCACTCTCTTACAGGGATCTAGCACTAGGACAGTCCTTTATATTGGCAAAATCTGTAGCCTCAGAGGATGAACGGTGAACAAAACACAGTCAAAGGGTCCCATTTACGTTATGGTCTTCCGGTGGGTCTGTACATGCTTGAACAGGGCATCTTTCCTTAGGAAGCACTTCCCGCACTCTGAGCAGGTGTAGGCCTTCTCCCCCCCATGTATCTGTTCATGCTTGATAAGGTTGGAGGCCCCACTGAAACATTTCCCACAGACCGAGCAGGAGTAGGGTTTCTCGCCTGTGTGGATGCGCCGGTGGATAACCATGTGCGAGTTGGTGATGAAGCCTTTGCCACAGTCGGGGCAGGTGTATGGCTTTTCACCTGCGTGAATACGACGGTGTATGTCCAGGTGGGATTTACTGGGGAAGCACTTGCCGCACTCTGGGCAGCCATAAGGCTTATCGCCCGTGTGAGTTCTCTGGTGGCGGTCAAGGTGGGACTGACTGACAAAGTCCTTCCCGCAGTCTTGGCAAGTGTAGGTCTTTTCCCCAGTGTGGCTTCTCAGGTGGACGAGAAGCTGGGGCCCGCTAATGAATGATTCCCCACACTCCGGGCAGGTGTTGGGCTTCTCCCCTGTGTGGATCCTCTGGTGGTAGATTAGGTTGGCCTGGCTCTTCAGCTCCTTGCCACACACTAAACACGTGAATGGTGTGTCCTTGGTGTGGACGCTCTGGTGGGCACGGAGGCTGGAGCTGGTAGGAAAGCCCCTGCCGCACTCCGGGCAAGAGAATGGGCGCTCCCCGGTATGGCTCCGTTCGTGGACCGTGAGGTGGGACTTCTTGACGAAACACTTCCCGCACTGGTCGCAGGCGAACGGCTTGTCACCCGTGTGGCGCTTCTTGTGCTCTCGCAGGCTGGGCTTGCTGGAAAAGTACTTCCCACACTCCAAACACGGGTGCGGCTTTTCCCTCGTGTGGACCCGCTGGTGCTTAATTAGGGTGGAGTTGCTGGCAAATGCCTTCCCGCACTCCTTGCAAGCAAAGCGCTTCTCTGCCGTGTGAGCCCTCTGGTGCTTCACAAACTTCCGGCTGTTGCTGAAGCTCTTTCCACAGATGGGGCAGATGACGGTCATCTCCTCTGCAGCGTAACCCCCCAACCTCTTCAGCCTGCCCGCAGCGTGGTTCGGTGGCCGCGGAATACGCTCAATGGGTCCGCTTCTGGTAACATTTGCTCCCTCGTTTAAAAGGGACTCATCCTTAATCTGAACTATTAAAATTTGTGATTGATCTATGGCATTGTCAGACAATTGTCCCTCATCTGTTGAATGGGGCTTCTCTGCAATGTTCACGGACGTCGCTTTTGTGCGGTGCCTTGAAGTGGCACTGTCCGAGGGTGAGGAGTCTTCCTCGCTGGAGGAAGGGTCTTCCTTTATGATGATTGACAGGCTTTCTGTATCATCCATGGACAAGGAATGTTCACTGTCGCTCGAAAGAGGTTCCCGTTTGATGAAAGTCGATATATCGTGCTCACCATCCATGGTAAAAGAAGAGTCACTTTGTGGGAAATACTCTTCTTCGCTTGAGTTTGATTCTTCCTTCGCAATATCTGGTGCCTTTTTCTTCTCACCAGTAGAGGCCAAAAGATCACTTGGTGAGGGATGACCACGTGGGAGGGGTTCTTTCTTTGCGGGTCTATTTTGGCTTTTGTCCATGCGTGGAGACCTCTCAGGCCGGGGGAGCCGCTTACCACCCACATGTGTAAATGGAGGTTGCTTATGACCTGTTGACGTAGACATACCGGGGTGCCTACTCTCTCATAGAGGTGGAAGCGCCGGACTTCGGGATCTCCGTCTTCCCGCAAGAGTTCCCTTGATAAATCTGTGGAGGAGAAGCAATTTAAAGTTTAGTTATACAACTGTCAGGATCAGTCACTCTTCCCCACCATGCTTTCCAAATCTCTTGTATTATTGGACCAGACTGATGCCGCGTACACACGATGCCGCGTACGGACCGATGGACAGTTGTCATAGGTTAACCGATGAAGCTGACTGATGGTCCGTCGCGCCTACACACCATCGGTTAAAAAAAACGATCGTGTCAGAACGCGGTGACGTTAAACACAATGGCCCGGATTCAGAGAGCAATTGCGCCTGCGTAACCATAGTTACGCAGCGCAATTGCTTGCTTGCGCCGGCGTTACGAATGCTCCTGATTCAGTAACGCCGACTGCAGCCTAAAATCTGCGTGGCATAAGGCTCTTATGCCATGCAGATTTTAGGCTGCATTCTTGCGATGACCGCTAGGGGACGCTCCCATTGTGCTCAGTGTATAGTATGCAAATTGCATACTAACACCGATTCACAATGTTGCGCGAGCCCTGCGTACGCAATTTACGTTGTTTCCGTACGGCGTGTTTAGTGTAAGGCTGCCCGACGTTCCCGCGTTGCGACGTTCGATTTTTACGTAATTTGAGTAAGTGATTCGTGAATGGCGCTGGACGCCATTCACGTTCACTTTGAAGCAAATGACGTCCTTGCGACGTCATTTGCCGCAATGCACGTCGGGGAATTTTTCCGACGGAGCATGCGCTCGGCGCGGGAGCGCGCCTAATTTAAATGATTCCCGCCCCCTAGGGGATCATTTACATTAGGCGCCCTTACGCAGGGCAAATTTACACAGCGCACACGCAATTTACGTTGCCCTGCGCCTCCGCAAGAAAGGGGCAAATCTACCTGAATCCGGGCCAATGACTTGCTGAAAAAAAATGAAGTTCAATGCTTCAAAGCATGCGTCGACTTGATTCTGAGCATGCGTGGATTTTTAAACCGATGGTCGTGCCTACTAACGATCGGTTTTGTCCTATCGGTTAGGAATCCATCGGTTAATTTTAAAACGAGTTGCCTTTTTTTTAACCGATGGATAAAGCGGAGGTTCACCCTAAAACAATTATATACCATTACATCCAGCATACTTCCGACATCTACAGTATGCTGTTTTTTTTTTGCCGTACATACCGTTTTATCGTTATTTTCCCCCCGGCTTCCGGGTTCTGGCTCCCGCGGGAGTGGGCGTTCCTATTGAGAAGGTTAGATCAGGGCTCGACAAATCCCGGGCGTCAGGTCGCCATGGCGACTAGAAATAGTGTCCTGGCGACTTGGCTTGGAAGGTGAGCTGGCGCCATCTGGTGGTGAGCCGTTGGTATTACAAGTTATTACCACCAGATGTGTGAGCTGGCGCCATCTGGTGGTGGCCGTTGGTATTACAAGTTAAGCATTACAAGTTAAACAGCAATTCTAATGTCATTTTTCACTATTTTCACTGCCATCTTCTTCCCTCTAATTAGAACCCCCAAACATTATATATATTTTTTATCCTAACACCCTAGAGAATAAAATGGCGATCGTTGCAATACTTTCTGTCACGCCGTATTTGCGCAGCGGTCTTACAAGCGCACTTTTTTGGGAAAAAATTACACTTTTTTTAATTAAAAAATAAGACAACAGTAAAGTTATCCCCATTTTTTTTAATATTATGAAAGATAATGTTACGCCGAGTAAATTCATACCCAACATGTCACGCTTCAAAATTGCGTCCGCTCGTGGAATGCCGACAAACTTTTTTACCCTTTAAAATCTTCATAGGTGACGTTTAAAAAATTCTACAGGTTGCATGTTTTGAGTTACAGAGGAGGTCTAGGGCTAGAATTATTGCTCTCGCTCTACCAATCGCGGCGATACCTCACATGTGTGGTTTGAACACCGTTTACATATGCGGGCGCTGCTCACGTATGTGTACGCTTCTGCGCGCGAGCTCGTCGGGACGGGGCGCGTTTTCTAGCTCCTAACTTTTTTAGCTGGCTCCTAGATTCCAAGCAAATTTGTCAAACCCTGGGTTAGATGATTGACTTCTGGTGAAAAACTTCCATTGGCGCATAAGGCGTGTCACCAGTTTTCCGTAATTAGCCGACCTGCTAGTCGGCTCTATACGGCGCCTGCGCAGTCAGCTCTACACGGCGGGCGCCGTATAGAGCCGACTCGCAGGTCGGCTATTTTACGGAAAACTGGTGACGCGTCTTATGCGCCAAGGGAAGTTTTTCACCAGACGTCAATCATCTAACCTCTCAATAGGAACGCCCACTCCCGCGGGAGCCAGAACCCGGAAACGGGGGGAAAATAACGATAAAACGGTATGTACGGCAAAAAAAAAAAAAAAAAAGTAGATGTCGGAAGAATGCTGGATGTAATGGTATATAGATGTTTTTTAGGGTGAACCTCCGCACCTCTCCGGTCAGCTCTGTGTTTTATGAATAGAGATAAGAGTGATGTCATGTGACCTCCCAGAATCCTCCTCACCTCTCCGGTCAGGTCTGTGTTTTATTATTAGAGATAAGAGTGATGTCATGTGACCTCCCAGAATCCTCCTCACCTCTCCGGTCAGGTCTGTGTTTTATTATTAGAGATAAGAGTGATGTCATGTGACCTCCCAGAATCCTCCTCACCTCTCCGGTCAGGTCTGTGTTTTATTAATAGAGATAAGAGTGATGTCATGTGACCTCCCAGAATCCTCCTCACCTCTCCGGTCAGGTCTGTGACCCATCACGGTTTGAGGTGGCCGTCGTCCAGACGGTGTGCGTTTGCGGTGGAAATTTACAACCGTGCCAATAAAAGCGCACACCACTGCTCACTGCGTTCCTCTGTCTCTGGAAGATCTGGGGTTGTCGCGGAGAACAACAATCTGGCGAAACGTCACGGAGCCTCTCGATAGCGAAATCTTACAAACACCAGAACGTAGACGGTCGCATTTCGATTTTTAAACTTGGGTACGTCTCCGCTTCAGCGTCCCTCTGTCAGCACAGGCTACAGTCGCATTCCTAAGTTTTATATACCGCCTTCCTGTCATAGCAAAGTTAGTCACACAACCCCATTGACAGCCTGCGGAAACCCTTTTGCCCATTAATGGACCCTCACCCCTCATCATATAGGTCAGAAAACTCACCTGCCAGCTCTCCTGCCTGTGTACCTTTTATTTTCCCACCCCCGGGGGCGGCTACCAGCACACACGCTGCCAGAGCGCCGATTTTCTGCCGCTTCCGGATTTTTGCCCTTGACCAACATGGCCGACGCGGGAGCGGAAGTGAAGCAGAGCGGCTTCCGGCGTGTGGAACGCAGGCTGGCCGGAAGTTGGGCGGCTGGAAAGGATTCAGCACTGCTCGGGTCAGCCGAGGTGAGAACAAACGGGGCGAGCACGTGACAGGCAGCTCATTAATATTCATGAGGCTCCATGTTTCCGGAAGGGTCTGCTAATGAATAATACCTGCTTTATAATTCAGGAGGTGGGAGGAGTAAAACAAGGGAACAAGGGGGTGGGATTTGGCTGGATTAAGGTCATTAATATTTATTCTGGGACTGGCAGAATCTTATTATAAATAATAATAATATTTATAAAGGGGGCGGTATTTGGGGGGAGGGGCCAAGTAATAAATAATGACCAGGGATTATAAGGTCATTAATATTCAGGAGTGGGGAGGGGACTGAGAGCTCATGAATATTAATGACTCTCAGATCACGTTATTAGTATTGTGGGAGGGGCCAGTGTTGAATATTCATTATTATATCATTACTATCATTTGTATAATGAATATATATTTATTAAATATGTAATTCATATAATTAATAATCTCATTAATATCTGAACAGTGGGATGGAATTGTGTCCCACGTGTCCCGGATTGCCCGGGATTGTCACGCAATTCGCATTTGTGTCCCGTGTCCCGGGCACCTTCATTCCGGGACAATACAGTGTCCCGGAATGAAATGAGGCACACGTGGCCAACCTAACAGACAATTGCCAAACTGGTTGCTAGGGCCGCCCCGCCTGGCGTCTAGCAACCAGTGCCATCACATTCACAGAGTCTCAGAGTGAGGCCGAGAGGAGCAAGGCCTTTACCCAGTGCTGCCCTGCGCTCCGAGTCCACCCACCTTCTCTCCTCCTGACTCCTCCAGGCTTCAGTGACCTCCCGGCGGGCGGCGGCATTCTGCAGTGCTGGCTCGGCTGCCCGTCCCGCCTCCCACAGCGCATTGCCCAACTTCTCCTCCTCCTGCCCGAGGCCCGACTGCCTGAGCCCTGCCCCCCCCCTCCCCCAGCCTGGACCAGGGAACAAAGACTGGCACTCAACCGCCCACCACACCAGACCAGACCAGACCAGATTAGAAGGTGAGCAAGTGGAATCTGATTGGAGGAGGTCAGGTGACAAGTCGGGGCACTGGGGCTGGGGACAGTACAGTCATAAATGAGGCTGACAAAGTGGGGGGCAATAAAAAATGAGGCTGAGAAGTGGGGGGCAATAAAAAATAAAGCTAGCAAGTGGGGGGAAATAAAAAATGAGGCTGACAAGTGGGGGCAAAAAAAAATGATGCTGGCAAGTGGGGGGCAATAAAAATGAAGCTGGCAAGTGGGGGCAATAAAAATGAGGCTGACAAGTGGGGGGCAATAAAAAATGAAGCTGGCAAGTGGGGGCAATAAAAAATGAGGCTGACAAGTTGGGGGCAATAAAAAATAAAGGCTGACAAGTGGGGGGCAATACAAAATAAAACTGGCAAGTGGGAGGCAATAAAAAATGAGGCTGACAAGTGGGGGGCAATAAAAAATGAGTCTGACAAGTGGGGGCAATAGAAAATGAAGCTGGCAAGTGGGGGCAATAAAAAATGAAGCTGACAAGTGGGGGCAATAGAAAATGAGGCTGAAAAGTGGGGGGCAATAAAAAATGAGGCTGGCAAGTGGGGGGGCAATAACAAATGAAGCTGGCAAGTGGGGACAATAAAAAATTAGGCTGGTAAGTGGGGGGCAATAAAAAATTAGGCTGACAAGTGGGGAGTTCTGAGTAATTTTGGGGGGAAAATCAAAAATTATGATTTTTACATGTAGAATAGAATAGAAATGGCAGATGGCATGGGCTGGAAGTGGTTAAAGTCAATGTACAGCTCTACGATATATGTTGGTGCTTTATAAATAAAGGCAGAACATTTGTTCTTTTATATTACTGTATTGAAGATAGTAACGACTGTCAGTTCCGGTGGTGACCACAAGAAAAAAAGCGTGTGGAACGCAAACGAGTAAGAGCAAGTGGAACGCAGAGGCCGGAAGTGAGGCGTGACGCCGGGACAGGAAGTTCCGGGTGAGACAGGAAGTAGAGCAGAAGACATATTTGTTACTGGCGGCAGGTAATGTTATTTAATATAGCTTCTCATTTCACATCTGTAGCCGCTTATTTCACAGGTGGAGCAGACGCTGGTGCTCTGGGACCGAGAGACCCAATGCAGGAGGAGGTGGAGACCATGGGGGTCAGATGGCAGGTCACATGACACAGCCAGGGGCAGAATTTAGGCTGCTGAAACCTTTTACTCTGGGTGTCAGGGTATCACAGAGTTGGACAGCTTTCCTCATTTCCAGCGATGGCTACTAAGCACGTTCCTGTAAGCATTTTGTTGCGTCAATCGTTCTTAATTGTCAGGACTGGTCGAACGCCCGACGCAACGCCTTCTTTTCTGAATGCTGACGCTTAGAACAAAAGAAAGCTACGATGCATGTCCGACGAGTGATCATTTTTTAGATATTACCGTAGAAGTAACTAAGCTAAAATAAGACGACCTTTATTAAGTTCCCTTTAAATGGTTGCTCCACCCAAAAATCTAAATTCAGTCGTGGGAGGAGCATGGTGGTACAGATGATGCGCGGTTAGCTGAGCCACCCCCGTAGCGTGAAATTCCATATCTTCTCCAACAGCAATAATCCCCAACCTTGTTCTTCTCCGCCTGGGAGTTTTGAATGTTGCTCCTCCTCCTCTTACATACTAATAGGTAGATTCAGGTAGGGGCGCGCTAATTTGCGGCGGCGTAGCCTAGCGTGTTTACACTACGCCGCCTTAAGTAAGAGAGGCAAGTACTGTATTCTCAAAGCCCTTACCTCCTTACTTAGGGCGGCGTAGTGTAAATGCGGCGGGCGTAAGGGCGCCTAATTCAAATGGGTTGGAGGGGGGGCGTGTTTAATGGCAATGAGGCTTGACCTCACGTTTTTGACGTCTTTCGGCTACTGCGCATGCGCCGGGCGCCTAAATTTCCCAGTGCGCATTGCGGCTAAGTACGCCGTACGGGCCTATTGATTTCGACGCGGACGTAAACGACGTAACTCCCGACTCGCGGACGACTTACGCAAACAACGTAAATAAATTGGAACCTCGCGGCGGGAACGGCGGCCATACTTTAACATTGTTATTCCACCTCATAGGTGGAATAACTTTAGGCCTGTAAAGGCCTTACGGAAACGGCGTAAATCGACTGCGGCGGCCGGGCGTACGTTCGTGAATCGGCGTACAAACTCATTTACATATTCTACGCCGGCCGCAATGGAAGCGCCACCTAGCGGCCATCTGAAAAATTGCAATCTAAGATAGGACGGCGCAAGCCGTCGTATCTTAGATATGTTTAAGCGTATCTCTGTTTGAGCATACGCTTAAACATACGGCGGCGTCGATTCTGAGTTAGGCCGGCTTATCTACTGATAAGCCGGCCTAACTCTACCTGAATCTACCTATAAATAATAAGGGAGAACGAGTGAAAAATCCAGAGGGAATGGTGGAAGTCCCTTATAATGGGGGCAGCCCGTGTTTGGATCCCGTAAGAAACGCAGAGATCTCACCATTGCAGTCCCAGAGAGATAGAAGGAACTGTCGGGAGGTTTAACTTCCCAGCATTCACCAGAACCTCCGAACCCCCTAAGTAGAGCTGCATGATTAATCGGGATCTCGATTCACCCCCCGCGCGCGATCTCCAGCCTGGATTACCTCGTTTTTTTAATTTTTCGGGTCTCCCCCAGGATGTACGTCAGCAGCCAGAACTGACGTCATTCAGCAGAGCGCGTGTCTCCCTCAGGCAGCCCAATGCCTCCCGTGCAGTAAGCGAGTGACCTCAATCCCTGGGCGTGTCCTCCCTAGGATGACCACGTGTCCCCGGATTGCCACTTTGCAGGTCTGTCCCGGGCACCCTCATTCCAGGACAACTCAACTCATTTACATATTCTACGCCGACCGCAATGGAAGCGCCACCTAGCGGCCATCTGAAATATTGCAATCTAAGATTGGACGGTGCAAGCCGTCGTATCTTAGATATGTTTAAGCGTATCTCTGTTTGAGCATACGCTTAAACATAAGTCGGCGTAGATTCTGAGTTAGGTCGGCTTATCTACTGATAAGTCGGCCTAACTCTTTGTGAATCTACCTATTAGAAGGGAAATCTAAGGAAAAGGTAAGTGAACCAACAATGCACTAGCTTAAAGGAACCATATTAGAAAATAAAAAATGAACCTTTACAACCCCTTTAAAGCGGTTGTAAACCGCATAAACTTTTTTTTTTTTCCCCCAAACCTGCAATGCAAAAGGCATAATAGGCTAGTATGCACCGCATACTAGCCTATTATGAAATACTTACCTCGGAACGAGGTGTGTACCACTTACCTGGTCCACGCCGAGCAGGATGTCATCTTGCTCCGGCGTGTCTTCCGGGTATCGCCGCTCCAGCGCTGTGATTGGCTGGAGCGGCGATGACGTCACTCCCGCGCGTGCGCGCGGGAGATTTAAAAGCGGCAGGGTCCGGCGGATGCGGGTCCTTCAGCCGTGGATTCCCCCCTGCGCATGCGCCGCCCGCATTGCGGGGGGAATATCTCCTAAACCGTACATGTTTAGGAGATATTCTCCTTACCTACAGGTAAGCCTTATTATAGGCTTACCTGTAGGTAAAAGTCCAAATAGTGGGTTTACAACCACTTTAAGCAAGGTTTCTCCATAGGGTTTCTTGGATTGATAAGGTGAGGAATCCAGTCTGAGAACATCTCTAAATACATCTGCCACCCCCATGGATCAAAGTGCCACTCGAGGCCATTTAGGCATCTTATATAGATGTCTCCTTTATCTGAAATAGGCAAACTGATTTCATTTTGAAGGGTTTATTTCTCCCAGCTGGTCTGGGAACACCTCGGAATTCTCCATAAAAAGCTGAAGTCCTCAGTTGGAAAAGAGAAGCCTACCCCACCCAACTACTAAAACATTAACAAAGTTCTGCCGTTGACCATGAACAAATAGTAAAGCATTCTTGTGTTTAGGTTGAAAGCTGCTCACTTCAAGAAATCCTGAGCTCGCGAAGATTGGTCTCCCAACCCTTAAGTATTGCCATGAGCTTGGAGTAATGGCTTAGGAACTAAGCGAGGTTCCTCCGCAGGGTTTCTGGGCATGCTTCCTTGGATAAGGTAAGGAATCTAGTCTGAGAACATCTCTAAATACATCTGCCACCCCCATGGATCAAAGTGCCACTTAAGGCCATTTAGGCATCTAATATAGATGTCTCCTTTAGCTGAAACGGCAAAACTGATATCATTTCGAAGGGTTTATTTCTTCCAGCTGGTCTGGGAACGGCTTGGAATTCTCACGGAAGAGCTGAAGTCCAAGGGAAGCCTCCCCTACCCAACTATTGAAACATTTACAAAGTTCTGCCATCGACCATGAAAAACTAGTAAAATCAATATTTCTGTGTTTTAATACATAGCATATATCAGTGGTCTCCAAACGGCGGCCCAGGGGCCAGATGTGGCCCTTTCCTTGCCTCTATCTGGCCCTTGGGACATTATTGTTCCAACTGACACCAATGATGAGGCACCATTTCTCCCACTGACACAATTGATGAGACACTGTTTCTCCTGCTAAGACCCAATGATGGGACACTATTCCTCGCACTGAAATTGTTGATGGGGCACTATTTCTCCTATTGATACCAACCATTGAGCACTATTCGTGCCAGTGATGCCAACCATTGGGCAATATTCTTCCCATTGATACAAACCATAGGGCACTCCGCCTGCCATTCACACCAACCACGGGGCAATATTCCTCCCATTGATGCCAGCCATGGTGTACTATGCCTGCCATTGATAACTATTGGGTACTATGCCTCCCATTGATAACAACTATGGGGCACTATGCCTGCCATTGATACCAACCACAGGGCAATATTCTTCCTATTGACACCAACCATGGGGCACTATTCCTCCTATTGATACCAACCATGGGGCACTATTCTTTCTGCTAAAGCCTAAAGTGTTTACTTAGACTAATGCTGGGATTTTTTTTTACCCACAATAGTCACAGTCCGGCCCCCCTAAAGCCTGGAACACAGTAAACTGGCCCTTTGTTTAAAAAGTTTGGAGACCCCTGGCATATATCAGTGGTCTCCAAACTGCGGCCCGGGGGCCGGATGTGGCCCTTTGCTTGCCTTTATCTGGCCCTTGGGGCAATATTCCACCAACTGTCACCAGTGACGGGGCACCATTGCCCCTACTGCTACTGACACCATCAATGGAGTACTATTCTCCTAATTGATATCAACAATAGGTCACTATTTCCCTCATTAAAACCAATGATGGGGCACTGATCCCGGGGCATTTTCTACTCTCACTGGGCACAGTTCGGCCCCCCTAAAGCCTGAAGGACAGTAAACTGGCCCTTTACTTAGAAAGTTTGGAGACCCCTGGCATATATGATATATGTATCCCATAGTAAATAGAACATTTCAATTTTTGGACCAGAATTACGACACATTAACACAAGGATCCTTGAGAAAAGAAAACACTTTGGATAGAAAATATGGGTTAGGAGGTTTACAAATGAAATGCGTCCTAATCAAATTTATTTCTATTGATTTTTTTTTTTCTTAGATCTCTATGGATTACTTGACCGAAACAATGGACAAAGACTTGAGTCACATGACTCAGAAAATTTTAAACCTAACCCTAGAAATCATCTACCTGCTGACTGGAGAGGTGAGGAGGATTCTGGGAGGTCACATGACATCACTCTTATCTCTATTAATAAAACACAGACCTGACCGGAGAGGTGACGAGGATTCTGGGAGGTCACATGACATCACTCTTATCTCTATTAATAAAACACAGACCTGACCGGAGAGGTGAGGAGGATTCTGGGAGGTCACATGACATTCCTCTTATCTCTATTAATAAAACACAGAGCTGACCGGAGAGGTGAGGAGGATTCTGGGAGGTCACATGACATCACTCTTATCTCTATTAATAATACACAGAGCTGACCGGAGAGGTGAGGAGGATTCTGGGAGGTCACATGACATCACTCTTATCTCTAATAATAAAACACAGACCTGACCGGAGAGGTGAGGAGGATTCTGGGAGGTCACATGACATCACTCTTATCTCTATTAATAATACACAGACCTGACCGGAGAGGTGAGGAGGATTCTGGGAGGTCACATGACTTCACTATTATCTCTATTAATAAAACACAGACCTGACCGGAGAGGTGAGGAGGATTCTGGGAGGTCACATGACATCACTCTTCTCTCTATTAATAAAACACAGACCTGACCGGAGAGGTGAGGAGGATTCTGGGAGGTCACATGACATCACTCTTCTCTCTATTAATAAAACACAGAGCTGACCGGAGAGGTGAGGAGGATTCTGGGAGGTCACATGACATCACTCTTATCTCTATTAATAATACACAGAGCTGACCGGAGAGGTGAGGAGGATTCTGGGAGGTCACATGACATCACTCTTATCTCTAATAATAAAACACAGACCTGACCGGAGAGGTGAGGAGGATTCTGGGAGGTCACATGACATCACTCTTATCTCTATTAATAATACACAGACCTGACCGGAGAGGTGAGGAGGATTCTGGGAGGTCACATGACATCACTCGTATCTCTATTAATAAAACACAGACCTGACCGGAGAGGTGAGGAGGATTCTGGGAGGTCACATGACATCACTCTTCTCTCTATTAATAAAACACAGACCTGAACGGAGAGGTGAGGAGTATTTCTGCTCACAGTTTATGTATTATGCAATTTTTTCCATCAGGATTATGAGGTAGTGAAGAAGACGACTCGGAAACATGTAACACACAGAGAAGGTCAGCGCTGGTCTAAAGGATTTACCAAAAGCCGCACCCCAACCATATCTCTGCCTTCATCGGTGATACCTGAAAAACTCAACAACAAGAAGATCCTGGAAGTCACCAAGAAGATCATTGAGCTGCTGACAGGAGAGGTGAGCGGTGCCGGGAATTCTGGGACATTATCCAGTAACAAGGGGTGTGTCTGGATGGTGACTGTATCATTGTGTGTGTCAGGTTCCTATAAGGTGTCAGGATGTCACTGTCTATTTCTCCATGGAGGAGTGGGAGTATTTAGAAGGACACAAGGATCTCTACAAGGACGTCATGATGGAGAATCAGCCGCCAATCACATCACCGGGTAAGAGGAGACTTTATTGTAAAGGAGACCCCTATATACCCCTAGATACAACGTATTGAGTCAGTGTGTGTGTTTCCTACACAGAGAAGAACACAGACAAAAAACTTCAGAGAGTCCCCAGCAATTTGGCGAGCCAGCCGCCCCTCACATCACCGGGTAAGAGGAGACTTTATTATAAAGGACTGACGAAGGGGTCCTGCGCGGCTCCGAAACGTTGCACTTTCCTTTGTGATGTGATCTCTTTCATTAAAACTTTTGGACGGAAGTTGTCGATCCATGGTGGTCTGGCGAGTATGTACGTTTATTTGAAAGGAGATCACCCTAAAAACAATGTATTCAGTCAGTGTGTGTGTTTCCTACACAGAGAAGAACACTAACAAAAAGCTTCAAAGAGCCCCCAGCAATTTGGTGAGCCAGCCGCCCCTCACATCACCAGGTAAGAGGAGACTTTATCAGAAAGGAGAGAGCGGTACGGAGGGTCCACCTAGATCCCCCATCATCTGATAAACATATATAAACAATGTATTCAGTCAGTGTGTGTGTGTCTCCCACACAGAGAAGAACATCAACAAAAAACTTCAAATAGCCCCCAGTAATTTGACGAGCCAGCCGGCCTTCACATCACGGGGTAAGAGAGGAGACTTTATCATAAAGGAGAGAGCAGTAGGGCGGGTCCACTTAGATCCTCCATCCATCTGATAAACATTCATAAACAGTGTATTTAGTCAGTGTGTGTGTTTCCTTCACAGAGAAGAACACAGACAGAAAACTTCAAAGAGCCCTCAGCAATTTGGCGAGCCAGCCGCCCCTCACATCACCGGGTAAGGGAGTAGACATTATCATAAAGAATAGAGAAGTACGGAGGGTCCACTTAGATCCTCCCTCCATTCATCTGATAAACATTCATAAACAATGTATTCAGTCAATGTGTGTGTGTTTCCTTCACAGAGAAGAACACAGACAAAAAACTTCAACGAGCCCTCAGCAATTTGGCGAGCCAGACAGCCTTCACATCACCTGGTAAGAGAGGAGACTTTATCATAAAGGAGAGAGCAGTACGGAGGGTCCACTTAGATCCTCCCTCCATCCATCTGATAAACATTCATAAACAATGAATTCAGTCAGTGTGTGTGTTTCCTACAGGTGGATCCAGTAACAGAAACCCACCGCAGAGATGTTCCCGTCCTCTGTATTTCCAGGACTCCTCAAAGGACAACCTCAGTCCCAGTCCGATATATTCCCAGGATTCCATACAGGAAGATCGTAGCTCCAGTCCTCTGTGCTCACAGGATTCCACACAGGAAAACCACAACACCCCCAACCATTTTTCGGTAGGTGGAGCCGAGGGCTTCATTAAATACCAAAGTAAATTTACACATTGTAGAGTAGTTTACGGATGTTTATAGTAATCTATTCTCCTGCTGTGCCCAGAAAGACATTAACTGTTACCTGTTGTGTGTCACCTAGCTTGAAAACCTGGCAAATATAAAAGTTGAAGAGATAGATGAAGAAGAAGAGATGCTTATAAGAAATTATTGGCGACGTAAAGCAGAGCAAGGTCCTGCAGAGATTGGAGCAGGTGGGTAATGGAAAGCTTGGTTACCGTGTTTCCCCAAAAATAAGCCCGGGTCTTATATTAATTTTGGCAACAAAAACACAGTAGGGCTTATTTTTGGGGTAGGCCTTACCATATAATGTGATGTCTTCTCTCACCCCCTCTCTCCCTGCCTGACAGGAATCCCCAGTGTGAACTGAGTTGAAATGCTTGTAAAATCCTATAATCCACTGTATTACAGTATTATATAATGTACAATGTGTGTGTTTCTGTAATATAATTGTGCCAAATACCTTCGTTATAGCGCCGCTCTGCGCTTCTGTGACCCGCCGGAGCTCTCTTCCCCGCAATTATATTACAGAAACACACACATTGTACATTATCTACCACTGTAATAGAGTGGATTATAGTATTTTACAAGCATTTTAAACGGGCTTATTTTCGGGGTAGGGCTTATATTGCAGCCCTCCTGGAAAATAACGCTAGGTCTTATTTTCGGGGTAGGTCTTACTTTCGGGGAAACACGGTAGCCATGTAGCACAATTATGTTTTGTTGTGGTTGTCCCATCCTTGTCTAGATCAATTTTTTTTTTGGGGGGGGGGGGAGTGGGGGCTTCGTTACGAGTGGGACTTCCTGTCCCACTTCCTCCTTCCGCCCAGGGACTGCCTCACGCCTTAGGCGGCCCCTCCCTCTAGGCGATCTCCTGGGACCCGTGACAGGTCCCAGGAGATCGCCTGTCCACTCCGGGAGCGCAGCGCGACTCCTGCGTGCCCGGCCGTGAAGCCGTAAGCCGTCACGGCCGGGTGCCCAGAGTAGCACTGGAGAGGAGGGGGAGAGGATCGATGCTCCGTTCGGCCGCACAGAGTGTCCCCTACCCTGTCTTCTGGGGTCCCTCGGCGGCTGTCTCGGCTCCTCCTCGCAAAAGCTTTCCACCTTCATGTGAGCGAGCTCGCATGGTGGAAAGCTTTTGCGAGCGCGCTCCCGTGATACAGCGGCGGGCATGGCCGCCGACTGTATCACTCGGCCCCGGCGCACTGCGTCATCTGCTGTGATTGACAGCAGCGCCAGCCAATGGCTGCGCTGCTATCAATCCGTCCAACCTAGCCAATCAACGGCCAGGCTGGGAACCGAAGAGGATCACGTGGACGCGCGCGGGACTTTCGAGGGGTCAGGTAAGTAAAACGGGGGTTCGGGGGGGGGGGCGCGGTACCGTCGGATGTTTTTTCACCTTAATGCATAGGATGCATTAAGGTGAAAAAACATTTACCTTTACAACCCCTTTAAACCAGTGAGTCTCTTTAAAAAAAAAAAAAGCAGATCTTCTGAATATACCTTTTTTTTTTTTGCCCTGGCAGACGGTCACATGAGGAAAATGTCAGAGGAACATTTACTATTATCCGCAGACTGTCATGTAAAAGATGAAGAGTTTTCACAAGATTCTCTAGAAGAACTCCCCGATACCCCAAATACCTTTGGAGGACTTCACAATAGATCCCCAGATCTCTCTCACCCCGGGGATGCCTCCCCCGCTAATTTAGATAATGCGGATATGGGTCAGAGAAGCAGCAAAATGTTTCCCTGTACCGTGTGCAGCAAATGGTTTACCACGTATGGAGGTCTTCTCATGCACCAGAGACTTCACACCGGGATAAAGCCCTTCGCCTGTTCCTTCTGTGGGAAAAGCTTCACGCAGAAAGGCATTCTGGTCAACCACGAGAAGATCCACCGAGGGATAAAGCCGTTTCCTTGCTCGGTGTGCGGGAAGTGTTTCGCCAAGAAGTCCGACGTGGTGAGGCACCTGAGAGTCCACACTGGAGAGAAACCCTACCCATGTGCCCGTTGCGGGAGGTGTTTCTCCCAAAAGTCCTCTCTCCTCAATCATCTTCGGCTGTACATCTGTGAGAAGCCATATCCGTGCTTTATATGCGGGAAACGGTTCTCTCAGAGATCGGACCTTGGTAGACATCAGGAGATTCACCGAAGGAAGAAGACATCGCCGTGGTCGGAATGATAGGCGCTCTGGTGTCCACCATAGTTCCTGCATTTTACTTTCTGAAAAAGGACGAGGGATTGGTTGTCTAATGCAAGACGTTGGCCATTGTAGCAAGGACCTAGACTATTTTTATTTCCCCCGAAAGCAGGAGATGTTTTTCGGACAACTCAACATTTTGTAAAACGGTTAGGGAACTCTCTATTATCGATATAGGAAGCATAGGTCACATTTAAATGTAACAATGATTCACACGATGAAGAAAATGATCAATAATCTGGCAGTTTCAACATCAACCGTCATGAAACGGCAGAACGTTTTTTTTGCTTTAGAGTGAGAAAGGATCAGAAACGCTCAGGGTTTTTATTGTTGCTGGTGTCCTCATTAGTAAGATTGTCTGTTGTGGTGAGTGCATGGGAGTTGAAGGCCAAAAAAAACCCCAGACAAAGGTATCATGCCTTCCCTAGTCCATTAAAAGAACAAAACTGGTTTGAGTTGGGATTTCTGGGAAACCTGTGGGGGAAATCTTTCTTTCTTCCAAAAGCCTAACCCCACTACGCCAGTGAGACGAACCCTTCCATGCTTCAACAAGATCATCTCTTGTGGTGAGTGCATTGGAAGTGAAGGTAAAAAAAAGCCACAATAGACATACTATGCCTTCCTTGGTCCATCAAAAAAACAAAAATATCTTGGTTTGAGTTGGGATTTCTGGGAAACCCGTGGGGGGAATCTTCCTTTCTTCCAAGAGCCCAACCCCACTACGCCAGTGTTTTTCGACCATAGTGAGACGAACCCTTCCATGCTTCAACAAGATCATCTCTTGTGGTGAGTGCATTGGAAGTGAAGGGCAAAAAAGGCCCCGATAGACATACTATGCCTTCCCTGGTCCATCAAAAAAACTAAAATATCTTGGTTTGAGTTGGGATTTCTGGGAAACCTGTGGGGGAGTCTTCCTTTCTTCGAAGAGCCCAACCCCACTATGCCAGTTTCTCTATCTTAGTGAGATGAACCCTTCCATGCTTCAACAAGATCATCTCTTCTGGTAAGTGTATTGAAAGTGAAGAGCAAAAAATACACAATAGACATACTATGCCTTCCCTGGTCCATCAAAAAAACAAAAATATCTTGGTTTGAGTTTTCTGGGAAACCTGTGGGGGAAATCTTCCTTTCTTCCAAAAGCCTAACCCCACTAGTGTTTCTCGATCTTAGTGAGATGAACCCTTCCATGCTTCAACAAGATCATCTCTTGTGGGAAGTGCATTGGAAGTGAAGGGCAAAAAATCCACGATAGACATACCATGCCTTCCCTAATAGCTGGATTCAGGTAGCCGTGCCTAACGTTAGGCAGGCGTAGCGTATCTCATATACGCTACGCCGCCGTAAGTTAGAGAGGCAAGTACAGTATTCACAAAGCACTTGCGTCCTAAGTTACAGCGGCGTAGGGTAAATGTGCCGGCGTAAGCGCGCCTAATTCAAATTGTGAAGAGGTGGGCGTGTTTTATGTATATAAAGCATGACCCCACGTAAATGACGTTTTGAACGAACGGCGCATGCGCCGTCCGTGGACGTATCCCAGTGCACATGCTCCAAATTACGCCGCAAAGACTCATTGGTTTCGACGTGAACGTAAATTACGCCCAGCCCCATTCACGGACGACTTACGCAAACGACGTAAAAATTTGACGCGGGTCCGACGTCCATACTTAACATTGGAATAGTTGCTTCCTGGGAACAATTGCCCCTCAAATCATTGGTGTCAGTGGAATAGTGGCCACCAGGGAAGAATAGCTCCCCAAGTCTTTGGGTACAGTGGGACAGTGAACCCCAAAAAAAAAATCCTTCAAATCATTGGTTTCAGTGACCTAGTTACCCCCTGGGGATAATAGCTCCTCCAAGCATTGGTGTCATTGGAAAAATGGCCACCAGGGAAGAATAGGTTCCTAAATCATTGATGTTTATGAGATAGCTGCCCCCTGGGAAGAGGAGCTCCTTAAATCATTGGGGTCAATGGGATAGAGAACCCCAGAAAAACATAATTCAAATCATTGGTTTCAGTGGCATAGTTGCCTCCAAAGGAGAATAGCCCCTCAAATCATTGGTGTTAATGGAAGAGTGGGCCCCAGGGACTGGTCCTCAAATCATTGGTGTCAATGGAAGAGTGGGGCCCCAGGGACTGGTCCTCAAATCGTTGGTGTCAATGGAAGAGTGGGGCCCCAGGGACTGGTCCTCAAATCGTTGGTGTCAATGGAAGAGTGGGCCCCAGGGACTGGTCCTCAAATCATTGGTGTCAATGGAAGAGTGGGGCCCCAGGGACTGGTCCTCAAATCGTTGGTGTCAATGGAAAAGTGGGCCCCAGGGACTGGTCCTCAAATCGTTGGTGTCAGTGGAATAGTGGCCACCAGGGAAGAATAGCTCCCTAAGTCTTTGGGTACAGTGGGACAGTGAACCCCAGAAAAAAAAATCCTTCAAATCATTGGTTTCAGTGACCTAGTTACCCCCTGGGGATAATGGCTCCTCCAAGCATTGGTGTTATTGGAAAAATGGCCACCAGGGAAGAATAGTTTCCTAAATCATTGATGTTTATGAGATAGCTGCCCCCTGGGAAGAGGAGCTCCTTAAATCATTGGGGTCAATGGGATAGAGAACCCCAGAAAAACATAATTCAAATCATTGGTTTCAGTGGCATAGTTTCCTCCTAAGGAGAATAGTCCTTCAAATCATTGGTGTTAATGGAAGAGTGGGCCCCAGGGACTGGTCCTCAAATCGTTGGTGTCAATGGAAGAGTGGGCCCCAGGGACTGGTCCTCAAATCATTGGTGTCAATGGAAGAGTGGGGCCCCAGGGTCTGGTCCTCAAATCATTGGTGTCAATGGAAGAGTGGGCCCCAGGGTCTGGTCCTCAAATCATTGGTGTCAATGGAAAAGTGGGGCCCCAGGGTCTGGTCCTCAAATCATTGGTGTCAATGGAAGAGTGGGCCCCAGGGTCTGGTCCTCAAATCATTGGTGTCAATGGAAGAGTGGGGCCCCAGGGTCTGGTCCTCAAATCATTGGTGTCAATGGAAGAGTGGGCCCCAGGGTCTGGTCCTCAAATCATTGGTGTCAATGGAAGAGTGGGCCCCAGGGACTGGTCCTCAAATCATTGGTGTCAATGGAAGAGTGGGGCCCCAGGGACTGGTCCTCAAATCGTTGGTGTCAATGGAAGAGGGGGGCCCAGGGACTGGTCCTCAAATCGTTGGCGTCAATGGAAAAGTGGGGCCCCAGGAACTGGTCCTCAAATCATTGGTGTCAACGGAAGAGTGGGCCCCAGGGACTGGTCCTCAAATCGTTGGTGTCAGTGGTGGTACCTTTGGTTATGATCCCGTTCACTGTCCACCAGTGCCTCTTCTAGTGACTTCTTTATGTGTGCCAGCACAGTAGTGCCGAAACTCTTTCATGTCTGTTGGGTACAAATCAATCCACCCATGGAGAAATGTCAGCCAGGGTTTACAAAAAGTAGTAGTACCTTGCTCTTTTCGGTGACACAATGGGGGAGACCCACCTGAGAATACCCTGGCAGGCCAGTCTGAGCCTGGCACGATAGCGGTAGCTGCCAGAGCATTCAGGAAGCTGTGGCCTGGCAGTTGAAAACCATGGTTATGGACCATGCCTTTTCTTGTACCAAGCAGTTAGGTTACCTGATTAACCCCAAACCTCTACTGGGTAGTCTAGAGAACCCTAAGAGAAGCTGGCATTGCCAGCGGGACACTAATGCTTAACGTAAAGCTGAGGGACATTACAGCAGCATGTGGTCAAAGCCAGATAGAATCTTGGTATGGAAATGTAGTGGTACGATAGATATTTTTCTAACTGGAGAGTAACCTGCATTATCTGTCTTGGGTAGTTATGGCTAAAAAAGATTTGATGATAAGGTATAGATGACCTGCTGAGAGGCTTCTTCAAGCAGTTGGATCTACAATGGTCAGGGACCGCTGCCCTTATATATGGGAAGAGAATTCATACACTGGAAAAGCTGTAATGTGTTCTGTATGTCAGAGACTGTCAATAAAATATAATCTGATTGTTTGCTTTATTGTATGCTATTGTTGTTACTTGTGTGCTTTTTAGTGCAATCTCTTGCCAGTACTCCCCAAGACTTGTGTACTCCCCCCTTCTTGTGATTTCAGCACCCCGCTGATCTCAAAGACTTTTGTACATTTTTCCTTCTTGTAATTCTAGTACCTCAATGCTCCCCGAGGCTTTATATTTCTTTCTTTTGTAATCCCAGCACCCCAGTGCTCCCAGAAGACTTTATACCACTGCCTCTATATGATCCCAGCACCCCAGTGTTCCCAGAAGACTTTATACCACTGCCTTTATATGATCCCAGCACCCCAGTGCTCCCAGAAGACTTTATACCACTGCCTTTATATGACCCCAGCACCCGAGTGTTCCCAGAAGACTTTATACCACTGCCTTTATATGATCCCAGCACCCCAGTGTTCCCAGAAGACTTTATACCACTGCCTTTATATGATCCCAGCACCCCAGTGTTCCCAGACATTCTTTTACTCCTTCCTTGCTGTGATCCCAGCAACCCAGTGCTCCCGGAAATGCTTTCACCCCTGTCTTCCAATGATCCGAGCACCCCAGTTTTCTCAGAAGATCTTGTACCACTGCCTTCCTGTGATCCCAGTACTCCCAGAAAATCTTGTACCCCTGTCTTCCTGTGACCCCAGCACCCAAGTGTTCCCAGAAACACTTGCACCCCTCTTTTTCTGTAATCTGAGCACCCCAATGTTCCCAGAAGATCTTGTACCACTGCCTTCCTGTGATTCCAGTACCCCAGTGCTCCCAGAAACTCTTGTACTCCTGTCTTCCTGTGATCCCAGCACCCCAATGTTCCCAGAAGATCTTGTACCACTGCCTTCCTATGAACAGCACCACTACTCCCTTTCTGAGATCTCAGAACCCCAGTGTTCCCAGAAGATCTGGTACCCTTGCCTTTATATAATCCCAGTGCTCTCAGAGTCTCTTACACCCCTGTCTTCCTGTGATATGAGCACCCCAGTATTCCCAGAAGATCTTGTACCACTGGCGTTATATGATCCCAAGACCCCAGTGTTCCTAGAAACTCTTGCACGCCTGTTCTCCTGTGATCTGAGCACCCCAATGTTCCCAGAAGATCTTGTACCACTGCCTTCCTGTGATCCCAGTGCTCCCAGAAACTCTTGTACTCCTGTCTTCCTGTGATCCCAGCACCCCAGTGTTCCCAGAAGATCTTGTACCACTGCCTTCCTATGATACCAGCACCCAAGTTCTCCCAGAAAATCTTGTACCCATGCCTTCCTGTGATCCCAGTTCTCCCAGAAACACTTGCACCCTTGTTTTTCTGTGATCTGAGCACCCCAATGTTCCCAGAAGATCTTGTACCACCCCCTTCCTATTATCCCAGCACCACTACTCCCTTCCTGGGATCTCAGCAACCCAGTGTTCCCATAAGATCTGGTACCCTTGCGTTTATATAATCCCAGCACCCCAGTGCTCTCAGAGTCTCTTACACCGCTGTCTTCCTGTGATCTGAGCACCCCAATGTTCCCAGAAGATCTTGTACCACTGCCTTTATATGATCCCAGCACCCCAGTGTTCCCAGAAGATCTTGTACCACTGCCTTTATATGATCCCAGCACCCCTGTGTTCCCAGAAGATCTTGTACCCCTGCCTTTCTGTGATCCCAGAACCCCAGTGCTCCCAGAAACTCTTGTACTCCTGTCTTTCTGTGATCCCAGCACCCCAGTGTTCCCAGAAGATCTTGTACCACTGCCTTTATATGATCCCAGCACCCCAGTGTTCCCAGAAGATCTTGTACCACTGCCTTTATATGATCCCAGCACCCCTGTGTTCCCAGAAGATCTTGTACCCCTGCCTTTCTGTGATCCCAGAACCCCAGTGCTCCCAGAAACTCTTGTACTCCTGTCTTTCTGTGATCCCAGCACCCCAGTGTTCCCAGAAGATCTTGTACCACTGCCTTCCTATGATCCCAGCACTTCAGTGCTCCCAAAAACTCTTGTACTCCTGCCTTCGTGTTATCCCAGAAGATCTTGTACCACTACCTTTATATGATGCCAGCACCCCAGTGTTCCCAGGAAACTCTTGCATCCCTGTCTTCCTGTGATCTGAGCGGTGTGCTGGAATCACAGGAAGACAGACGCCATTGTTCTGGGTCTTCTTCGTCCAGTGTGGCACCCACCTTTAGGGTGGCCACATCACTGGGCCCCTGCTCTATGGCCTTCCTGGCCGGGGCGTGCGTGCTACGCGGTGTTCCTGGTTCCGGGACCAAGTTGGCCCGGAGCATCTGAACCAGGATGGGGATCCAGTGAGCTGCTGGGTTCCCCCTTTTTGAAGATCCCAAGCTGTGTACTGTTCGGTGGGGAGTCGGTCTGAGGAGCGCCATTGAGAGGCTTGCGGTCCAATAGGGCTTGGACGAAACCACCGGGGATCACAGGTAGCCGGACACTGCGGGACTGACCACATGAAGTATGATTTTAGTTAGTGGCTGGCCCAGGCGGGAAGGGAAATCGTTAATGTGTGTACTGCTGTTTTCTGGCTTTACGGATCCAGCCTACCCATCAGTGATATGAATAAAGCTAGGTTTGGGGGAAGTCTCAGATCACATTGGGCAGGACAGAAGACTGCTGCACCTTGCAGTCTGTAGTGCAGGAGGCACCAAGGATCCATAGGCTAGCCAGCACTTAGAGGACACCAATATGGACTACTACCTTGCAGAGGTATGCCTGGGCAGCCAACCAGTCGTGGTTAGGGTCAGGATATGGACATTGTTCCTGCTGAACTGTATTGCTAGAAACTCTTTTAGTAAAGTTTGCATGAACTGTTCTAAGCCTGGTCTGAAGTTAATAAAATGGGAGCCTGTGGGTTCTGGTATATTCAAAAGAACTTGGGTCAGTAAGGCACATAGGAGGTATAAAGCAAAGCCACTGTAAGAAGTCTACTTGGCAAGTCAAGCAGGAGGAGCAGTTGCTATGGGTAACCAAGGACTAGAAAGAGTGACACCCTGCTACACCGATCTCGGTAAAGAGCCTCTGACGGAGACTCTTTACCACACGATCAGCCATGTCCAATCACTGCTGATCACAATGTAAACAGGAAGAGCTATTTATTGGCTTTTCCTCACTCGTATCTGACAGACGTGAGTAGAGGAGAGCTGATCAGCAGCTCTCCTGGCAGGGGGGGTCTGCGCTGATTGTTTACCAGCACAGCCCCCCCCCCCAGCGAATGCCAACACTGGACCACCAGGGATGCTGCCAGGACCACCAGGGATGGCAATAAAGGATGCCCACCAGGTATGCCACCCTAGACCACCACCCTATGCCAGTCAGGGCCCAGGGATATGCCAATCAGTGCCCATTAACAATGTGTGCCAGTGCCATCAGACATGCCTATCAATGCAATCTACCCATTAGTGCATCCTTTCAGTGCTCATCATTGTCGCCTATCAGACCACCTATGAGTGCCCATCAGTGCCGCCTATCAATGCCCATTAGTGCGACCTATCAGTACCACCTCATTGGTGCCGCCTCATCAGTGCAGCTTATCAGTGCCCATCAGTGAAGGAGAAAACGTACTTATTTACAAAATTTTCTAACAGAAACAAAGAAAATTTTTTTTTTTTTTTTCAACATTTTCTGTCGTTTTTTTATTCGTTTAGCAAAAAAAAAAAAAACGCAGAGGTGATTAAATACCACCAAAAGAAAGCCCTATTTGTGGGAACAAAATGATAAAAACGTTGTTTGGGTACAGCGTCGCATTAACACGCAATTGTCATTTAAAAAGTGGTAGCGCTGAAAGCTGAAAATTGGCCTGGGCAGGAAGGGGGCAAAGTGCCCGATATTGAAGTGGTTAAACATGCCAGAAAGGTGCAAAGCCGTTCTTACTTCCAAAGGCTATCCACCCCAGACATTGAGGCCCAGATTCACGTACAGCGGCGTATCTTTGTGCGGGCGTAACGTATCCTATTTACGTTACGCCTCCGCAACTTTTACATGCAAGTGCCGTATTCTCAAACGAAAGTTGCGGCGGCGTAGCGTAAATAGGCCGGCGTAAGCCCGCCTAATTCAAATGTGGTAGATGTGAACGTGTGTTATGTTAATTTTTTTGTGACCCCACGTAAATGACGCTTTTTACGAACGGCGCATGCGCCGTCCGTGAAAGTATCCCAGTGCGCATGCTCCGAATTAACCCGCAAGAAGCCAATGCTTTCAACGTGAACGTAAATGACGCCCAGCCCTATTCGCGAACGACTTATGCAAACAACGTAAAATTTTCTAAACTCGACGCGGGAACGACGTCCATACTTAACATTGGTACGCCGCATGTACGCCTCATATAGCAGGGGTAACGTTAGGCCGGGAAAAGCCTAACGTAAACGGCGTATCTGTACTGCGTCGGCTGGGCGTACGTTCGTGAATTCGCGTATCTAGCTGATCTACATATTTCTAGGCGTAAATCAGCGTACACGCCCCTAGCGGCCAGCGTAAATATGCAGTTAAGATCCGACGGTGTAAGAGACTTACGCCGGTCGGATCTAATACTAATCTATGCGTAACTGATTCTAAGAATCAGGCGCATAGATACGACGGCTCAGACTCAGAGGTACGACGGCGTATCTGGAGATACGCCGTCGTATCTCCTTTGAGAATCTGGGCCTGACATTTTTGTACATAAGAGCATGTATCACTCCTGTATGAATGGATCCGTATATATTATTTATTTTTAGTTTTGCTGCCATGGAGTTATAGTAGGAATCAAACATCCAATCATTTTATCGGATTTAGTATTTATTTTGATGTGGGTCAGCAAATGTTTGCGCTCCTTCCTTCTCATGCTGTGCTATTGTAACACTGGCTGCCAGTAACATCAATGGCTCCATTTTACTTCCTGCCTCTTCACCTTTCACCCTGAAACTTCCTGCCTCTGTTTGCGACCAGACATTTGTGTTCCAGCTGACTTCCTGTCCTCAAAAGCGGAAGCAGCCATTTTGTTGTGGTCCACCTCACTCAAAAGAAAGAGGCTTGATGCTAAAAATTGGACACTCTGAACTTCATTTTATAGCCTTAGACCCTTTTGTTCTATCACAATACTAAGACGGAGAGACAACATGTGCCAGAACTGCAGGAGTGGCTAAGAGGCCACTTTGAACACTAGAGGTTCAAGTTTCTGGGAGCAGCAAGGAACTGGCGGCCATATTTTTGTGGTCAAAAATAAGAACTACTCCCAGAATCCCTTGCTTTAGCCACTCTACTTCCCATTTTGTGACAAATCTGCAGGAGCTGAGCTTCTGGACTGAGATTCTCCGGAAAAGGTAATAATGATTGTTACTATAATTTATATTTCTGGTAGCGCTGATAATATTGCTGTGTTGTAAAGGTTACATTTAATTGCAATTTAAGAATACAACAATAAACAGTCCGTAGAGCCGAGCAAGTCGTCTGTTGAATGGCTAAGCCTAAGGTCACTTTTTTATGCTTAAAAGTCGTACAAATGCATAAAATTCCAGCGTGTACGTACATACGAGGTGTATCTAAAAGGTTAGGTGACTGGTATCAGGAAAACAAACAAAACAGAAGATACAAATTCCCTTTATCGGTCTTCAAAATAAGCGCCATCCTTCACAACACACTGTTGGCAACCTTCATAAAGCTTCTGGAAACAGTCAGCAAAGGTCTCTTTCAGTGGCATCACTCTCTCATGGTGCTGTGCAGGGGGGCTCTCTCTCGTGGTGCTGTGCAGGGGGGCTCTCTCTCGTGGTGCTGTGCAGGGGGGCTCTCTCTCATGGTGCTGTGCAGGGGGGCTCTCTCTCTCTCTCTCTCTGGTGGTGCTGTGCAGGGGGGCTCTCTCTCTCTCTCTCTCTCTCTCGTGGTGCTGTGCAGGGGGGCTCTCTCTCTCTCTCGTGGTGCTGTGCAGGGGGGCTCTCTCTCTCTCGTGGTGCTGTGCAGGGGGGCTCTCTCTCTCTCGTGGTGCTGTGCAGGGGGGCTCTCTCTCTGGTGGTGCTGTGCAGGGGGACTCTCTCTCTGGTGGTGCTGTGCAGGGGGTCTCTCTCTCTCGTGGTGCTGTGCAGGGGGGCTCTCTCTCTCGTGGTGCTGTGCAGGGGAGCTCTCTGCCGTGGTGCTGTGCAGGGGGGCTCTTTCTCATGGTGCTGTGCAGGGGGGCTCTCTCTCTGGTGGTGCTGTGCAGGGGGGCTCTCTCTCTCTCTCTCTCGTGGTGCTGTGCAGGGGGGCTCTCTCTCTCGTGGTGCTGTGCAGGGGGGCTCTCTCTCTCTCTCGTGGTGCTGTGCAGGGGGGCTCTCTCTCTCTCGTAGTGCTGTGCAGGGGGGCTCTCTCTCTCTCGTGGTGCTGTGCAGGGGGGCTCTCTCTCTCGTGGTGCTGTGCAGGGGAGCTCTCTGCCGTGGTGTTGTGCAGGGGGGCTCTCTCTCGTGGTGTTGTGCAGGGGGGCTCTCTCTCATGGTTGTTGTGCAGGGGGGCTCTCTCTCGTGGTGCTGTGCAGGGGGCTCTCTCCCGTGGTGCTGTGCAGGGGGGCTCTCTCTCGTGGTTGTTGTGCAGGGGGGCTCTCTCCCGTGGTGCTGTGCAGGGGGGCTCTCTCTCGTGGTTGTTGTGCAGGGGGGCTCTCTCTCGTGGTTGTTGTGCAGGGGGGCTCTCTCCCGTGGTGCTGTGCAGGGGGGCTCTCTCTCGTGGTTGTTGTGCAGGGGGGCTCTCTCCCGTGGTGCTGTGCAGGGGGGCTCTCTCTCGTGGTTGTTGTGCAGGGGGGCTCTCTCCCGTGGTGCTGTGCAGGGGGGCTCTCTCTCGTTGTTGTGCAGGGGGGCTCTCTCTCGTGGTGCTGTGCAGGGGGGCTCTCTCTCGTGGTGCTGTGCAGGGGGGCTCTCTCTCATGGTGCTGTGCAGGGGGGCTCTCTCTCTGGTGGTGCTGTGCAGGGGGGCTCTCTCTCTCTCTCTCTCGTGGTGCTGTGCAGGGGGGCTCTCTCTCTCTCTCTCTCTCGTGGTGCTGTGCAGGGGGGCTCTCTCTCTGGTGGTGCTGTGCAGGGGGTCTCTCTCTCTCGTGGTGCTGTGCAGGGGGTCTCTCTCTCTCATGGTGCTGTGCAGGGGGGCTCTCTCTCTGGTGGTGCTGTGCAGGGGGTCTCTCTCTCTCGTGGTGCTGTGCAGGGGGTCTCTCTCTCTCGTGGTGCTGTGCAGGGGGTCTCTCTCTCTCGTGGTGCTGTGCAGGGGGGCTCTCTCTCTCGTGGTGCTGTGCAGGGGGGCTCTCTCTCTCTCGTGGTGCTGTGCAGGAGTGCTCTCTCTCTCTCTCGTGGTGCTGTGCAGGGGGGCTCTCTCTCTCTCTCTCTCTCTCTCGTGGTGCTGTGCAGGGGGGCTCTCTCTCTCTCGTGGTGCTGTGCAGGGGGGCTCTCTGCCGTGGTGCTGTGCAGGGGGGCTCTCTGCCGTGGTGCTGTGCAGGGGGGCTCTCTGCCGTGGTGCTGTGCACGGGGGCTCTGTCTCGTGGTGTTGTGCAGGGGGGCTCTCTCTCGTGGTTGTTGTGCAGGGGGGCTCTCTCCCGTGGTGCTGTGCAGGGGGGCTCTCTCTCGTGGTGCTGTGCAGGGGGGCTCTCTCTCGTGGTGCTGTGCAGGGGGGCTCTCTCTCGTGGTGCTGTGCAGGGGGGCTCTCTCTCGTGGTTGTTGTGCAGGGGGGCTCTCTCTCGTGGTGCTGTGCAGGGGGGCTCTCTCTCGTGGTGCTGTGCAGGGGGGCTCTCTCTTGTGGTTGTTGTGCAGGGGGGCTCTCTCTCTCGTGGTTGCTGTGCAGGGGGGCTCTCTCTCGTGGTGCTGTGCAGGGGGGCTCTCTCTCGTGGTGCTGTGCAGGGGGGCTCTCTCTCGTGGTGCTGTGCAGAGGCTCTCTCTCTCTCGTGGTGCTGTGCAGGGGGGCTCTCTCGTGGTGCTGTGCAGGGGGGCTCTCTCTCTCTGGTGGTGCTGGGCAGGGGGGCTCTCTTTCTTTCTTTCTTTCTTTCTTTCTCTCTCTCTCTCTCTCTCTCTCTCTCTCTCTCTCTCTCTCTCTCTCTCTCTCTCTCTCTCTCTCTCTCGTGGTGCTGGACTGGGGGGGCTCTCTTTCTCACTGGTGGTGCTGGGCTGGGGGGGGCGCTCTCTCTCTCCGTTGGTGCTGGGGGTCTCTCTCTTTCTCTCTGGTGGTGCTGGGGGTCTCTCTCTTTCTGGTGGTGCTGGGCTGGGGGGCGCTCTCTCTCTCCGTTGGTGCTGGGGGGCTCTCTCTTTCTCTCTGGTGGTGCTGGGGGTCTCTCTCTTTCTGGTGGTGCTGTGCAGGGGGGCTCTCTCTCTCGTGGTGCTGTGCAGGGGGGCTCTCTCTCTCTGGTGGTGCTGGGCAGGGGGGCTCTCTTTATTTCTTTCTTTCTTTCTTTCTTTCTTTCTTTCTTTCTTTCTCTCTCTCTCTCTCTCTCTCTCTCTCTCTCTCTCTCTCTCTCTCTCTCTCTCTCTCTCTCGTGGTGCTGGGCTGGGGGGGCTCTCTTTCTCACTGGTGGTGCTGGGCTGGGGGGGGCGCTCTCTCTCTCCGTTGGTGCTGGGGGTCTCTCTCTTTCTCTCTGGTGGTGCTGGGGGTCTCTCTCTTTCTCTCTGGTGGTGCTGGGGGTCTCTCTCTTTCTGGTGGTGCTGGGCTGGGAGGCGCTCTCTCTCGTGCTGGGCGCTCTCCCTCTCTCTGTTGCTGGGCTGAGGGGCTCTCTCAGTGTAGCACTCGCCCCTAAACCTTGTGGACGGCCTTCCCAGAAGAGTTGAAGCTGTTATAGCTGCAAAGGGCGGGCCAACTCAATATTGAACAGCTTTAACTCTTCTGGGAAGGCTGTCCACAAGGTTTAGGAGTGTGTCTTTGGGAATGTTTGACCATTCTTCCAGAACAGCATTTGTGAGGCCAGGCACTGATGTTGGACGAGAAGGCCTGGCTCACAGTCTGCGCTCTAATTTATCCCAAAGGTGTTGAGGTCAGGACTCTGTGCAGGCCAGTCAAGTTCCTCCACCCCAAACTCGCTCATCCATGTCTTTATGGACCTTGCTTTGTGCACTGGTGTGCAGTCATGTTGGAACAGGAAGGGGGCCGTCCCCAAACTCTTCCCACAAAGTTGGGAGCATGAAATTGTCCAAAATGTCTTGGTATCCTGACTCCTTAAGAGATCCCTTCACTGAAACCAAATCTTTGTCCAAGCATGCATAAAAACGTGCTTTTTCGTTTTCACTGTGAAAGGCCGTTGGCCCAGTTTGGTATGTAATAGATGGGAGTATGAAGTAGAGAACAACCCTATAGAGGGCCCTGTGATTTCAAGGTGCCTATTGGTGGGCACTTAGATATACAGATATTCTAATTTCTAAATTGTGACGGCATTGCAGAAATATGTAAAAGAAGGAGCCGGGGAGACCGTACTTCTCCTGTAATCTCATAGGTGAGTGCATGACATCTTCATAGAACACATCTGATAAGGTAACAATGCCACCAGGATTGGTATATGATTGCTCCACGAAGACTACTCTTGGGATCCCGAAGACATACAAGATGGTGGCTCAGCAATACAATCATTTAATATATTTTAGATGGTGCTTATCTTTTAAACATGTTTTTATTATTCAGAGACTCCATGATGGAGAAGGATGGAAGCCACATGACCGAGAGGATATTAAACCTCACCCTGGAGATCATCTACCTGCTGACTGGAGAGGTGAGGAGGATTCTGAGAGGTCACATGACATCACTCTTATCTCTATTAATAAAACACAGACCTAACCAGAGAGGTGAGGAGGATTCTGGGAGGTCACATGACATCACTCTTATCTCTATTAATAAAACACAGCCCCGGAAGAATTATCCCCCTTCCTGAACAGAACACTTTTTGCGATAGGGCACTGCGTCGCTTTAACTGACAATTATGCGGTCGTGCGATGCTGTACCCAAACAAAATTGATGTCCCCACAAATAGAGCTTTCTCTTGGTGGTATTTGATCACCTCTGTGTTTTTTTGTTTTTTTTTATCGTGACTACGACATTATGGCGGACACTTTTGGCGCTATTTTGGGACCATTGTAATTTACACAGCGATCAGTGCTATAAAAATGCACCGATTACTGTGTAAATTACACCGGCAGGGAAGGGGTTAACCACTAGGGGGCGAGCAAGGGCTTAGGCGTGTCCTAGGGAGTGATTCTAACTGTGTGGGGGCTGAGCAACAAGTGACACGACAGTAAACGCTGCTCTCGATGACAGGGAGCGGTAGATCAGTGTCCTGTCACTAGGCAGAACAGGGAAATGCCTTGTTTACATAGGCATCTCCCTGTTCAGCAGCTCCATGACACGATCGCAGGACACCGGCGGACATCGAAGTCCGCGGATCCCGCGGGCAGGCATGCGCACGGCAGCAATTTCAAAGCAACGTACAAGTACGTTACTTTGCGCAGCCGTGCCATTCTGCCAACGTATATAGTCGTGCAGCAGTCTGCAAGCGGTTAATAAAACACAGACCTGACCGGAGAGGTGAGGAGGATTCTGGGAGGTCACATGACATCACTCTGATCTCTATTAATAAAACACAGACCTGACCGGAGAGGTGAGGAGGATTCTGGGAGGTCACATGACATCACTCTGATCTCTATTAATAAAACACAGACCTGACCGGAGAGGTGAGGAGGATTCTGGGAGGTCACATGACATCACTCTTATCTCTATTAATAAAACACAGACCTGACTGGAGAGGTGAGGAGGATTCTGGGAGGTCACAGTCTATATGTATTGATATTGGTGTCTCAATGTACAGGACTACACTGTAGTGAAGAAGTCATCTGGAGAACATTTCACTCTGAACCATCATTCCCGTGGCATAAGCAGGAAGTTAAGGATGAACAACAAAAAGATCATAGAAGTCACCAGCAACATCATTGAACTGCTGATGAAAGAGGTGAGCGGTGTTGGGAAGGATGGGACATTTTTCTTGGCGCTCCCTTCCTAGCTATTAGACATTTGGCCATGGAGTTGCTGAGTCTAGGGCATTATCTCTGTACACCGCACCAGAGTTGCAACCAGCGGAGGTTCAAAGAGGGGATCTTTTTTTCTGATGTTATAATGTAATAACGGCACAGCGAGGCATGTAATAACGGCACAGCGAGGCATGTAATAACGGCACAGCGAGGCGTGTAATAACGGCACAGTGAGGGGTTGTCTTATACGGTGAGTATATCCCAAAACCAACATTTTAGCTGGAAAATTAGGGGGGTCGTCTTATACACCGGCAAATACGGTATTCTAATGAGTTCAGAGCTATTCCTGACCATTCTGTGCAGCTGAGGCTACAGAGATAGACCCCTGATATCTCACTAAAGCCCTCCAACAGGGGGTACTAAAAAAAATATATTAATAAAATGAAGTGGTAAAAAATAATAAAAACTCCTGACACCAGCGGTGGAACTACTAGGGTCGCACTTGCAACTAGGCCCTGGCATTCCGCCACCGTGAGGGGGTCCGCTGAGGGATTGTAATAAAATGCTCTGCGATTGGAGTAAAGGGCCCCAGGATTAGTGGGAAGGGCCTCATTGGGGGTCAAGTGGGCCCTTCGTTGTTTCTTGATCCAGAGCCCCGAAGGTTCTAGATATGCCTCTGCCTTGTGACTTTGGCCACCAGTAAAAATGAAGAAGGTAGACTTCCCTACTGGCGGCCCTGGAGTTCCGCCACCGTGAGGGGGCACGCTGTGGAACATGTGAATGGGTTCCACTGAAGGATTGTAATAAAGGGCTCTGCAATGGGAGTAAAGGGCCCCAGGATCAGTGGGAAGGGCCTCGTCGGGGGTTAAGTGGGCCCTTCGTTGTTTCTTGATCCAGAGCCCTGAAGGTTCTAGATATGCCTCTGCCTTGTGACTTTGGCCACCAGTAAAAATGAAGAAGGTAGACTTCCCTACTGGCGGCCCTGGAGTTCCGCCACCGTGAGGGGGCACGCTGTGGAACATGTGAATGGGTTCCACTGAAGGATTGTAATAAAGGGCTCTGCAATGGGAGTAAAGGGCCCCAGGATCAGTGGGAAGGGCCTCGTCGGGGGTTAAGTGGGCCCTTCGTTGTTTCTTGCTCCAGAGCCCTGAAGGTTCTAGATATACCTCTGCCTTGTGACTTTGGTCACCAGTAAGAAGGTAGACTTCCCTACTGCCAAAATCCTGATACTTGTTCTCTGTGTAGGACTGGAATCATGTAGAGGGGCACAAGGATTTGTACAAGGACATCAAGAAGGAGAATCATCCGACCTTCACATCAACGGGTAAGATGAGACATTATCCAAAGGAACTAGAAGACTTCCCACCCATCAGCCATACATATTAAGTCAGTGTGTGTGTTTCTTACAGATGGTTCCAGTGACAGTAACCCACCAGAGAGATGTCCCCGTCCTCTGTATTCCTGGGATTCCACACAGGAACATCACGCCGTCCCTCGCCAAGATCAGGTAGATACTGAGGGTCTCCCCAAAGACCATGGTTCCTCAACTCGTGGTTGTTGCACACGGCTTCTTCTTGATCCATTAAACGTTGCTTTATTTGTAGGGTGAAAACCTGGTTGGTATCAAGGTGGAAATTATAGAGGGTGAAGATTTGTATTTGAGGGGCGAACAGCCATGTTTGGAGGAGGACATGCCAACATTTATTACCCCAGGTGAGCAATACCTGCATTCCTCTTCACCGATTCTCATTTTCCTGTTCAACCATAACCCAACATACATAGGGCCAGATTCTCAAAAGAGATACGACGGCGTATCTCCAGATACGCCGTCGTATCTCTGAGTCTGGGCGGTCGTATCTATGCGCCTGATTCTTAGAATCAGTTACGCATAGATTTCTATTAGATCCGACCGGCGTAAGTCTGTTACGCCGTCGGATCTTAACTGCATATTTACGCTGACTGCTAGCGGCGCGTTCGCTGATTTACGGCTAGAAATATGTAAATCGGCTAGATACGCGAATTCACGAAATTTTGGGACCATTGTCATTTTTGCAGCGAACAGTGCTATAAAAATGCACTGATTTCTGTGAAAATGGCAGTGAAATGGGTTTACCCACTAGGTGGCGCTGAAGGGGTTAAGTGTGTCCTAGGGAGGGATTCTAACTGTTAGGGGGCGTGGCTACGAGTGACACGTCACTGATCGCTGCTCCCGAGCAGACGATCAGTGACAGTGTGACTAGGCAGAACGGGGAGATGCTTGTTTACACTGACCTCTCCCCGTTCTGCAGCCCTGTGACCCGATCGCGGGAAATGGAGTCCGCGGGCACGGTCACGGAGCTCGCAGCAGGGGAAGTTCAAAGTGACGTAAATATACGTTGCTTTGCCCAGTTGTGCCATTCTGCCAACGTAAATGTACAGGAGCCATTCGTTAACCGGTTAATAGTAAAGAGGCTGCTAGTCTGCCAAGCACCAGTCCATACACTCCATCTCCATTGAATTAGTCTGGGCCAGGGGTCTCCAAACTTCTAAATAAAGGGCCAGTTTGCTGTGCTTAAGACTTTTTTGGGGGGCCAGACTGTGGCCACTGAAATGAGAAAAGGTGATGTCAGTGGAAAAAAATAATGGCCCATCTTTGGTGTCAGTGGAAGTAATTGTGTGCTATCGTTGGTGTCATTGAGTGCCAGTCTATCTTCAGACCGGATCCCTAGTGGTGAGGTTCTGCAATCAGATCTAGCAAAGTCCATCCAGGCCCTCAGCCCTGACGCCACTAAGGCATCTAGAAAAGCTTTACAGTCCATGGCCTGCCTAAGGATCTGGAACCCTCTTTGGGGGGGAAAAGGAACTTAGCTCTCCAGTGCTTCAGGCTATTTATCACCATTCCAACCCCTTTCTGGACACTCCTCTCCAGGGATTGGCTGGAACCTGATAAATATTCAGGCTGGTTTTTGAATTCCTCGCCCTTAACTCTGGAAGGTTCTCCCAGAGAGGCAGACTCCTAAGCCTGTGAAACTCTAAACCAGGTGTCTTCAAACTACGGCCCTCCAGGTGTTCAGGAACTACAATTCCCATCATGCCTAGTCATGTCTGTGAATGTCAGAGTTTTACAATGCCTCATGGGACGTGTAGTTCCGCAACAGCTGGAGGGCCGTAGTTTGAGGATCCCTGCTAAACAGACCAGGTCAAATGATCACTGTACCCTTGATTACAGACAGGGCTGGTGCAAGGATTTTTGACACCCTAGGCCATGGGTGCTCAACCTGTGGCTCTCCAGCTGTTGCAAAACTACAATTCCCATAATGCCTCAGCCTTTGGGAGACATGCTTGTACCTGTCAGCGGCTTGCAATGCCTCATGGGAATTGTAGTTCCGCAACAGCTGGAGAGCCACAGGTTGAGCACCCATGCCCTAGGCGAAACCTCATTTTGCCCCCCCCCCCCCCCCGGCTACATCCCTGACTCCACCCCCATTTTCCCTGCCCATGTAAACCCCACCTTTTTAATGAAGCGCCCATCAAATGTGGCCACGCCAGGGCCCGTCAAATGTGGCCGCGCCAGGGCCCGTCAGATGCGGCCGCGCCAGGGCCCGTCAGATGCGGCCGCGCCAGGGCCCGTCAGATGCGGCCACGCCAGGACCCGTCAGATGCGGCCGCGCCAGGGCCCTCTACCTACCCTCATAAAGCGCACCAAACCCAGGAGTCAGAGACTTAAATAGACTCTGCCACACCCAAAATGGCCACCTGAGTCACATAGTTGACCAGCAACCACTGCCCAAGTGATTTAGAAAGCCATAGAAGAACCCTTTTTACCATGACTTCCTCTCCCTCTGCATTGCCGCCACGGTTGAGCGCCACCTGCAGTGGAGACGGCAGACTGCACCTGTCTACAAGCAGAGCCCTCAAAAAAATCCTCTTGTCCTGAATTGTTTTGTAACTGTACTGTTTCTTTTTATATTGTTTTATATTTTTTTTATGCCCCTCCCCCACAGATGGGCAATACAGCCAGATGGCCCCAGAAGATGTGGACACGGTGCAACCTACTCAAGGAGACAACTCTGGCATTCCAAGTTTGTTTCATATCGTTTCAGGCACAGGAGCAAGGCCAAGCGAGAAAATCTACCCGTGCTCCGAATGTGGCAAATGCTTCACCCACATGTCCAACCGAATCCGACACATGAAGATCCACAAGGGGCTGAAGCCTTTCCCCTGCTCCGAGTGCGGGAAGTGTTTCACCCGCAAGACGCACCTCATCGGGCACCAGAAAGTTCACACGGCGAAGAAAGCCTTCTGTCCACAGGGCGTGGACACCGTGCAACCTTCTCAAGGAGACAAACCTGCGATCCCGAGTTCAAAACGCGTCGCCGCGCGCACGCGGGCGAGGCCGAACAACGACAAAATCTACCCGTGCTCCGAATGCGGCAAAGGCTTCACCCACATGTCCAACCGGATCCGGCACATGAAGATCCACAAGGGGCTGAAGCCTTTCGGCTGCTCCGAGTGCGGGAAGTGCTTCACCCGCAAGTCGCACCTCGCCGGCCACCAGAGAATTCACACGGGGGAGAAGCCCTTCTCCTGCTCGCTGTGCGGGAAGCTCTTCAAGCACAAGTCGCACCTGGTCATACACCACCGAACCCACACGGGGGAGAAACCTTTCGCCTGCCCGGACTGCGGCAAGTGTTTCGGGCAGCAAGCCAACCTTATCGGGCATCAGAAAATTCACACCGGCGGGAAGACCTGATCGATTTCTGAGGGAGCTTAAAGGATCGAGTCCACGTTAGGGGCGTGTCTACTCTGCCCATAGGGAACTCAAGGACTCATTAAATGATAATGGTGCCAATTCCTGCAGGGGGCAGGTGTTCATGCCATCACTCACTGTAACAAACGCCTCCTTCCAGTTTTCCTTTTCCCTTATGGAATCCGCCTTCATTCCTAAGCATTCCTCAATATTTAACTGATCGTCATTAACCACTTAAGCCCCGGACCATTTTGTTGCTAAATGCCCAGGCCAGGTTTTGCGATTCTGCACTGCGTCGCTTTAACAGACAATTGCGCGGTCGTGCGACGTGGCTCCCAAACAAAATTGGCGTCCTTTTTTCCCCACAAATAGAGCTTTCTTTTGGTGGTATTCGATCACCTCTGCGGTTTTTATTTTTTGCGCTATAAACAAAAATAGAGCGACAGTTTTGAAAAAAATTCAATATTTTTTACTTTTTGCTGTAATAAATATCCCCCAAAAACATATAAAAAACATTTTTTTTCCTCAGTTTAGGCCGATACGTATTCTTCTACCTATTTTTGGTAAAAAAAAATCGCAATAAGCGTTTATCGATTGGTTTGCGCAAAATTTATAGCGTTTACAAAATAAGGGATAGTTTTATTGCATTTTTATAAAAAATTTTTTTTTTACTACTAATGGCGGCGATCAGCGATTTTTTTTTCGTGACTGCGACATTATGGCGGACACTTCGGACAATTTTGACACATTTTTGGGACCATTGTCATTTTCACAGCAAAAAATGCATTTAAATTGCATTCTTTATTGTGAAAATGACAGTTGCAGTTTGGGAGTTAACCACAGGGGGCGCTGTAGGAGTTAGGGTTCACCTAGTGTGTGTTTACAACTGTAGGGGGGTGTGGCTGTTGGAGTGACGTCATCGATTGTGTCTCCCCTATAAAGGGAATGACGCGATCGATGCGCCGACACAGTGAAGCACGGGGAAGCTGTGTTTACATACGGCTCTCCCCGTTCTTCAGCTCTGGGGAGCGATCGCGAGGGGGCGGCTAGAAACGAATAGCCGCGCCGTCGTCCCGGATCGCTCCCCGAGGGGATCCGACCGCCGCATGTAGCGGGGGGGGGGGAGTCCTGATCGGACCCCCGACCCGTGGAAAGGCGGGGACGTACATGTACGCCCATCTGCCTGTACGTGCCATTCTGCCGACGTACATATACATGCGGCGGTCGGCAACCGGTTAAACCTTTAAAGTGTGATGTCACAATGTAGAGAATACAATTTCCCATCATCTGTGCCCAGTCTTGCCACACAGAGTTAATCCAGCTCTGAGCAATCCTCTTTTTTATTGTTCAGTGAAATAAAACAGACTTCCGGATAAAGACCAAAGTCCTTGCTTGAGTGACAGGTTATTTACATATCTCGTGCACTAGCTTGCAGACATGCACAGCTTCTGTAAAGTGCACAATTCACATCCCCCGCTCCTCCTCTCCTCTCCCGCCCAGCTCTCCCAGGATTGGCTGTCTTTCCTGTGTTTTGATTAAATGTTTTCAAAATATGGGGGTGATCCACAGTTCAGTGTAAACAGCCATCAGAATATACATGTAGCTAGATTCAGGTAGCCCCGCGTAACTTTAAGGCGGCGTAGCGTATCGTATTTACGCTACGCCGCCTTAAGTCAGAGAGGCAAGTGCTGTATTCTCAAAGTACTTGCCTCCTAACTTACGGCGGCGTAGCGTAAAGGCGGCGGGCGCAAGCGCGCCTAATTCAAAATAGGCTGAGGGGGGCGTGTTTTATGATCATATGCTTTGACCTGACGTGATTGGCGTTTTTTTGGAACGGCGCATGCGCCGTCTGCCTACATTTCCCAGTGTGCATTGCGGCTAAGTACGCCGCACGGTCCTATGTATTTCGACGTGGACATAAATTACGTAAATCCCTATTCACGGACGACTTACGCAAACGACGTAAAATTTTCGAATTTCAAAGCGGGAACGGCAGCGGGATTTCGAAGCGGGAACGGCGGCCATACTTTAACATTACTATTCCAACTATTTGATGGAATATCTTTAGGCCTTGATAATGCCTTACGTAAACGGCGTATCTGTACTGCGTCGCCCGGGCGTACGTTCGTGAATAGGCGTATGTAGTGATTTACATATTCTACGCCGACCGCAATGGAAGCGCCACCTAGCGGCCAGCCTAAATATTGCACCCTAAGATAGGACGGCGCAAGCCCTCGTATCTTAGATAGGTTTAAGTGTATCTCTGTTTGAGAATACACTTAAACTTAGGTCGGCGCAGATTCCAAGTTAGGTCGGCACCGATTCCGAGTTAGGTCGGCGCCGATTCCGAGTTAGGTCGGCGCCGATTCCGAGTTAGGTCGGCGCCGATTCCGAGTTAGGTCGGCGCCGATTCCGAGTTAGGTCGGCGCCGATTCCGAGTTAGGTCGGCGCCGATTCGGAGTTGGGTCGGCGCCGATTCCGAGTTGGGTCGGGGCCGATTCCGAGTTGGGTCGGGGCCGATTCCGAGTTGGGTCGGGGCCGATTCCGAGTTGGGTCGGCGCAGATTCCGAGTTGGGTCGGCGCAGATTCCGAGTTGGGTCGGGGCCGATTCCGAGTTGGGTCGGGGCCGATTCCGAGTTGGGTCGGGGCCGATTCCGAGTTGGGTCGGGGCCGATTCCGAGTTAGTTATCAGTAGATACGCCGACCTAACTCTATGTGAATCTAGCTGATAGACAAGAAGCTGTGCATGTCTGCAAGCTAGTGCACGAGATATGTAAATAACCTGTCACTCAAGCAAGGACTTTGGTCTTTATCTGGAAGTCTGTTTTTATTTCGCTGAACAATAAAAAGAGGATTGCTCAGAGCTGGATTAACTCTGTGTGGCAAGACTGGGCACAGATGATAGGAAATCGTATTCTCTACATTGTGACATCAGAAAAAATTTTTTTGGGGGTTTACATCCACTTTAAGCCAACAACAAATCTACGGATCATGAGAGACTTTTAGTGTTGTGTTAACCACTTAAGCCCCGGACCATTCGGCTGGCCAAAGACCAGAGCGCTTTTTGCGATTCGGCACTGCGTCGCTTTAACTGACAATTGCGCGGTCGTGCGACGTGGCTCCCAAACAAAATTGACGTCCTTTTTTCCCCACAAATAGAGCTTTCTTTTGGTGGTATTTGATCACCTCTGCGGTTTTTATTTTTTGCGCTATAAACAAAAATAGTGCGACAATTTTGGGGGGAAAAAAAGCTTTTTTTTTACTTTTTGCTGTAATAAATATCCCCCAAAAATATATATATAAAAAAAAAATAAGTTTTCCTCCAGTTTAAGTTTTAATACGTATTCTTCTACGTATTTTTGGTAAAAAAAAATGCAATAGGCGTTTGGTTTGCGCAAAAGTTATACCGTCTACAAAATAGGGGGTAGTTTTTTCTTTTTACTAGTAATGGCGGCGATCAGCGATCTTTATCGTGACTGCGACATTATGGCGGACACTTTTGACGCCATTTTGGGACCATTGTCATTGGTAAAGCGATCAGTGCTATAAAAATGCACTGATTACTTAAAAATGACACTGGTAGTGAGGGGGTAAACCACTAGAGGGCTTGGAAGGGGTTAAGTGTGTCCTAGGGAGTGATTCTAACTGTTAGGGGGCGTGGCTACGAGTGACACGTCACTGATGAGAGGGAGCATTCGATCAGTGACATGTCACTAGGAAGAACGGGGAAATGTTGTGGGGTAGATTCACATAGAAGCTACGACGGCGTATCTCCAGATACGCCGTCGTATCTCTGAGTGTGCGGCGTCGTATCTATGCGCCTGATTCAGAGAATTAGTTACGCATAGATTTCCCTAAGATCCGACCGGCTTAAGTCTCTTACACCGTCGTATCTTATGCTGCATATTTACGCTGGCCGCTAGGTGGCGCCTCCGTATATTTACGCGAGGAATATGCAAATGAGCTGGATACGCAGATTCAGAAACGTACGTCCAGCCGGCGCTTTTTTTTTTTACGTCGTTTACGTTAGCCTTTTTTCGACGTATAGTTACCCCTGCTATATGAGGCGTATCCTATGTTAAGTATGGCCGTCGTTCCCGCGTCGAGTTTTGAAAATTTTACGTCGTTTGCGTAAGTCGTTTTGCGAATAGGGCTGGACGTCATTTACGTTCACGTCGAAAGCAATGACGATTTGCGGCAGGAATTTCGAGCATGCGCCGTTCGTAAACAACGTCAAATACGCGGGGTCACAGTTAATATACATAAAACACGCCCACATCATCCACATTTGAATTAGGCGGGCTTGCGCCGACACAGATACGTGTAACTAAGGGCGCAAGTTGTTTCTGAATACAGAACTTGCGCCCTAAATTACGGCGGCATACCGTATCTGAGATATCTTACGCCGGGGCGGATAGATAGACCATTCTATCTGAATCTAGCCCTGTGTTTACATCTCCCCGTTCTTCAGCTACGTGACACGGAGTCCACGGAGCTCGCGGCAGGGTCACGCGCGTGCATCCGGCGGAAAATTTAAAGGGACGTACTTGTACGGCCGTTTGCCTGTCCGTGCCATTCTGTCGACGTATATGTGTGCGCGCTGGTCCTTAAGTGGTTAAAGGATGGAGGTGGACGGCTTTAATGTTTCAGAAATGAATACTTTTTTTTTTTTAAGGTCATTTTTATTGTACATACAAATAAATTGTACATAACGGTTTCAAGTAAATAAAAAAAATTGTCACAAAAAAAATGTATAAATTGATTTGCATTTTAACGAGTGAAATAAAGTATTTGACGCCTTCGCAAAACATGACTTAGTAGTTGGTGGCAAAACCCTTGTTGGCAATCCGCAGAGGTCAGACGTTTCTCAATGTGCTTTTTCTTGAGCCACGTCTTTGTTGCCTTGTTTTTGGGTCATTGTCATGCTGTGGAATAGTCCATTCGTTGCCCCGGCTCAGGGAAGGAGGTTCTCACTCAAGATTTGATACATTATGGCATTAGTGTCATGGGTGGGACTGTCTGCAGCACATTACGGCATTGGCGATTGGGTGGCACTGTCTCTGCAGGCAGCACATGCAATATGGGCAGAGCCACCCATGCCACAATGGCTGTGGGTTGGATTGGTGTTGGACAATGTTAAGGGACCCTGACACTATTCATTTTTTTTTCTTTACACTTAACTACTTATCTGTTCAGATTGCTGGGGCCCCCCCTGCTGACCAGGCCTGGTACAACTGGGCCAGTTGTACTGGTCTATCAGCGGACCTGGGGGTTGGCACCAGCCCCCACTGCACAGCATCTAGCACAGTCCACAAAGGGTATCCTATTTATCCGATCATGGAGACTTGGGCTATAATCTGCCCTATATAAGAATTTGGTCTGAATGACTGCCCCTAGAGGAGATAACCGTAGGTCCTCCGCAGGGCTTTTTTTCCTCAGAGAATAGGTGCAGGAACTCCATACTTCCGAGTCACCCGTCGTGTCCACCCCCTACCCACCTCTGAGCACCATTCCTTGGTTCCACCCCCTACCCACCTCTGAGCACCATTCCTTGGTTCCACCCCCTACCCACCTCTGAGCACCATTCCTTGGTTCCACCCCCTACCCACCTCTGAGCACCATTCCTTGGTTCCACCCCCTACCCACCTCTGAGCACCATTCCTTGGTTCCACCCCCTACCAACCTCTGAGCACTATTCATTAGTTTCACCCCCTACCCACCTCTGAGCACCATTCCTTGGTTCCAACCCCTACCCACCTCTGAGCACCATTCCTTGGTTCCACCCCCTACCCACCTCCGAGCACCATTCCTTGGTTCCACCCCCTACCCACCTCTGAGCACCATTCCTTGGTTCCACCACTTATCCACCTCTGAGCACCATTCCTTGGTTCCACCCCCTACCCACCTCTGAGCACCATTCCTTGGTTCCACCCCCTACCCACCTCCGAGCACCATTCCTTGGTTCCACCCCCTACCCACCTCTGAGCACCATTCCTTGGTTCCACCACTTATCCACCTCTGAGCACCATTCCTTGGTTCCACCCCCTACCCACCTCTGAGCACCATTCCTTGGTTCCACCCCCTACCCACCTCTGAGCACCATTCCTTGGTTCCACCACTTATCCACCTCTGAGCACCATTTCTTGGTTCCACCCCCTACCCACCTCTGAGCACCATTCCTTGGTTCCACCCCCTACCCACCTCCGAGCACCATTCCTTGGTTCCACCCCCTACCCACCTCTGAGCACCATTCCTTGGTTCCACCACTTATCCACCTCTGAGCACCATTCCTTGGTTCCACCCCCTACCCACCTCTGAGCACCATTCCTTGGTTCCACCCCCTACCCACCTCTGAGCACCATTCCTTGGTTCCACCCTCTACCCACCTCTGAGCAACATTCCTTGGTTCCACCCCCTACCCACCTCTGAGCAACATTCCTTGGTTCCACCCCCTACCCACCTCCGAGCACCATTCCTTGGTTCCACCCCCTACCCACCTCCGAGCACCATTCCTTGGTTCCACCCCCTACCCACCTCTGAGCACCATTCCTTGGTTCCACCCCCTACCCACCTCTGAGCACCATTCCTTGGTTCCACCCCCTACCCACCTCTGAGCACCATTCCTTGGTTCCACCCCCTACCCACCTCCGAGCACCATTCCTTGGTTCCACCTCTGAGCACCATTCCTTGGTTCCACCCCCTACCCACCTCTGAGCACCATTCCTTGGTTCCACCCTCTACCCACCTCCGAGCACCATTCCTTGGTTCCACCCCCTACCCACCTCCGAGCACCATTCCTTGGTTCCACCACCTACCCACCTCCGAGCACCATTCCTTGGTTCCACCCCCTACCCACCTCTGAGCACCATTTCTTGGTTCCACCCCCTACCCACCTCTCAGTAATGGATACAGAACCAAGTATCAATTTGTGGTGCTAAGTAATTTGTATACGATAGGAAGTAAAATAGATCCCCTGTAGCCAGCAACAATGGAACTCCCATAGCAACAATAGACTGTTAACAGCTAGCAACAATAGACCACTCCCTTAACAGTTGATGTCTCCCAGCAACGATTGTCTCCCAGTAGCATTAAGAGCCCCCTTCCAGCAACATCAGATCCCCTATCAGCGACAACTGACCTCCCCAGCAACAATAGACCCTCCCCCTGTAAAAATAGATCCCCTCCAGCAACAATAGATCCTCCAGCATCAATAGATCCTCCAGTACACCCCAGCACCCCTTGCCATTACATACATTCAGAGCTGGAGGTGCTGGAACCTGCTGATATTGTTGCTCTACATAAAGATTGCCTAACTAAGAAGATTGCCAAGACCCTGAAACCGAGCTGCAGCACAGTGGCCAAGACCATACAGCGGGATAACAGGACGGGTTCCACTCAGACTAGGCCTTGCCATGGTCGACCAAAGAAGTTGAGTGCACGTGCCCAGCGTCATATCCAGAGGTTGTCTTTGGGAAATAGACGTATGAGTGCTGCCAGCATTGCTGCAGAGGTTGAAGGGGTGGGGGGGTCAGCCTGTCAGTGCTCAGACCATACGCCGCACGCTGCATCAAATTGGTCTTCATGACTGTCATCCCAGAAGGAAGCCTCTTCTAAAGATGATGCACATGAAAGAAGACAGTTTGCTGAGGACATGGATTAACTTATTTGGTTATGACGGTGACAAGCGTGTGTGGCGGCAACCAGGTGAGGAGGACAAAGACAAGTGTGTCTTGCCTACAGTGAAGCATGGTGGTGGGAGTGTCATGGTCTGGGGCTACATGAGTGCTGCCGGCACTGGGGAGCTACAGATCATTGAGGGAACCATGAATGCCAACATGTACTGTGACATACTGAAGCAGAGCATGATCCCCTCCCTTCAGAGACTGGGCCGCAGGGCAGTATTCCAACATGATAACAACCCCAAACTCACCTCCAAGATGACCACTGCCTTGCTAAAGAAGCTGACGGTAAAGGTGATGGACTGGCCAAGCCATGTCTCCAGACCTAAACCCTATTGAGCATCTGTGGGGCTCCTCAAACGGAAGGTGGAGGAGCACAAGGTCTCCAACATCCACCAGCTCCGTGATGTCGTCATGGGGGAGGGGAAGAGGACTCCAGTGGCCACCTGTGAAGCTCTGCTGAACTCCATGCCCAAGAGGGTTATGGCAGTGCTGGAAAATAATGGTGGCCCCACAAAATATTGACACTTTGGGTCCAATTTGGACATTTTCACTTAGGGGTGCACTCACTTTTGTTGCCAGCGGTTTAGACATTAATGGCTGTGTGTTGAGATATTTTGAGGGGACGGCAAATTTACACAAGCTATACAAGCTGTACACTCATTACACAACATTGTAGCAAAGTGTCATTTCTTCAGTGTTGTCACATGAAAAGATATATTTACAAAAATGTGAGGGGTGTACTCAGTTTTGTGAGATACTGTACATAGGTGACCCTAATTACTACGTGTGGTGCCGATTCCTTCTCTTGTAAAAAGAAAAGGTATCTTAAGCGCTGGCCAATAGTGAAAATAAATGAAGTGGAATAAAATAAAATAAAAGTGCAATAAACAAACTGCTGCTCAAATCTATATCTGCTAACAACAAGTGTAAGTATATCAAACAGAGAGGGGGTTTATTGAAAACTAAAATCTGCTTACAAGCATAAATATCAAAAACGCTGAATACAAACACTTCCAGGCGGACGGGGTTCCGCGTCACTTCCGGTCACGTCTAGCTATCGTTCCTTACGCGTTACGTCGGGGCACGTCTCTGCTGAAGTCTGGCCCCAGGGCTGCAGTTTGGAGACCCCTGGCCTACACCTATAGCAAGTGTAGCACACCCCCTAAGGAGCCGCAAGTAGATTGGGATCCCACTCCGTGCACAGCCAGGCACACCAAATTTTCATAGCCACTCAGAGTCAGAGAACAGTCTGTGCCTTTTAGTTTTTTTATTGAGGGTAATGAACTTGGATGGGGATAAGGGGTATTATGGGATGCCCACTTGACTTCAGCAAAACATCTTCAGGGACAATCCTCCTATATACCGCTCCCTATTGTTCCCCCAGTTACAATTTTTAGCAGGAAAGGCCCATTACAGGCAGGAACTTACAGCCCCTATACTTGAGGAAAGGGTGACACAGCTCACACTTTTCCAGCACTACTTCTTGTGGTCACTGGTTCCAGCACCACCTCTTTAGGCACTGCCAGCCCGCCTGGCTGCAGCTGCCCCCCTACCCAGCTCAGCCGGCTGACTTCACAGGAGATCTCCCGGACGTGCTGACTCCCTCCTGCTGTCCTTTCACTTGCTCCTGTGCCTCCAGGAAGGGGTTCCTCCATGTATTGTAGGGGATCCTTCCAGCACCCGAGCACCAGGCCTCAGGTTACCCTCCCCAGACTGGGGGGTGCCCTGCAAGGGCCTAAGACATCCTCTTCAGCACTCAATCTCCAACCTCCACCCAACTGCCCCTGCTGGCGTGACTCATGCCTATTTATGAGGGGCATATCCCCTGCCAGCCCATTTGCTGGGGATTTGCTACGGACCTTAAAAATATGCTAAGCAGCTCCTCCTAGTCTCTACCCACTACTTCTGGAAGCTTCTCCAAGGATCCAAGAAGCAGGTGGAGGCACCAGAGGTGCTGCTTGATGAGTCATCCAGTCTCCCTGTGTCACTTAGCCCTGACCCAGATTCAACCCAGGCCTGGCTCCCAGCCAAACCAAATTTTCCTATACTAACAAATAACTATGAACATGTAATTTAGCACACTAGAGGGTGCTATACAAGGGTATTATCCTACTTTTTTTGTTTTTATCTACACCATATCTGAATGGTCTAATTTTTGCCCAGAGAGTGAGACTTGACAGGCTGTGAGGCGGGCGGTGACAGGCAGAGAGTCGCTGATTGCCGCCATTACTAGTAAAAAAAAAATGTAAAATATGTCCCCGGATTTCATTTTAAAAATCTGGTCACCTTAATATACAGTATATGTATTTATTGATTAAGTCCGTGGCAGCAAAATTAATAATACATAAAGTAGGAATTTAACATACAATAATTTCTTCAGATTTACTATGTATTTTGATGTGGGTCAGCAAATGCTTAGGACTCCTTTGTGCTTATACTGAGCTTTATATGCAACACTGGCTGCCAGTAACATCAATGGCTCCATTTTATTTCCTGCCTCTTCACCTTTCACCCTGGGACATCCTAACATTTGCCTGTGCCTGTGCAACCAAACATCTCTTTTCCAGTTGACTTCCTGTCCTCATGCTTGGTAGCAGCCATTTTATTGTGGTCAAATTCAATCTAAAGTGAGAGGCTTGATGCTAAATTGTGGCTCCTCTGGACTCCATTTATACAGTAGTTCAGTCCCTTTTGTTTGAGCAGATCGTTAAGGAGGAGAGACAACATGTGCCAAAGCTAAAGGGGTGGCTAAATGGCCACTTTGAACACTAGAGGTTCAAGTGTCTGGGCAGCAGAAAAGGACTGGTGGCCATATTTTTGTAGTCAAAGTTACCCAGGACTATAACTCCCAGAATCCTTTGCTGGAGACACTCTGCTTCCCGTTTTGTGACGAATTTGCAGGAGCTGAGTTTCTGCACTGAGAGTCTCCAGGAAAAGGTAACAACGATTATTACTATAATTAATATTATTTGCAGCGGTATTAATATTGTTGTGCTATGAAGGTTACACCTAATTGCAAATTAAATATACGACATGTACATTATAAGACGTATAAGCGTTGAGCAGCACAAGTCAGCTTCTGAATGGCTGAAGTCACTTTCAAAGTTTTATTGCTCTCGAACACTCGTACAAAAATGACAAATGCATAAAAGTCCAGTGTGGCCGAAGGGCCTGCCATGGTATTGCACTTCACACTTCTCCACTTCCCTTTCCCCACTTTTGTACGTGCGTTTTTGTCACTTGCGCTATGCAATTTCTCACTCTGATTAGTAGGGTGTTGGTCCTCAGGCCTTCCATGAAAGTGTTGGGGAGGTATGTGGCGAAAAGACGTCCCTGTACATACATATAAGAGCATGGCCGTTTGAAGGTATTTGGTGGCCCCAAGCAAAATGGACATGGAGGCACCCCAACCCCTTCCCGCACGCATGCACACAAACCCCCCCCATGTTCTTTTTACTCCACCCGTGCCCCCCCCCTTCCCCCTTTCTACCAGGGTCCGTACCGCGCAGCAGGAGATACAGTTTCCTATTCCCGGCCGGAATGACAGGAAGTGAGCACTCAGTGTGCACTTCCTGTCAGTCCGGCCGGGAACAGGAAACGGAATCCAGACTGACAAGAGGAAGGAAGAGGAGCTCGGCCAAGCTACAGAGAAGGGGAAGGGACGACTTGAGGCAGCAGTGCTGCAGGCTCTCTATAGAGCGCTCAGGCGGCTGCAGCATATAGGAAGCGCAGCAAGGGCCCTGCTTGGGGCCCCAAGCAATTGCTTGGTTTGCCTGCCTTGTAGCGACAGGCCTGTATAAGAGGAACACTTCATCCCAATCTTCGTTTGCCAACGTATGCATAATGACTTGCCCACGCCTTCACTGTGAAAGGGCGTAGGCCCATTTTGATATGTAATAGATGGGAGTATGAAGTAGAGACCTACCCTATAGGGCCCTGTAATTTCAAAGGTATTTAGGGTGGGTATTTAGATATAGTGATATATATTCTATTTTCTAAATTGTGACTCTAAACCAGCCATACTCAACCTTTTCGACACGGAGAAACCCTTGAAATTACTTTTTAAATCTCATGATATATTAGTGTTATGGTCACTGGAAGGCATTGCTTCTTACACTTGTGAACATTGGGGAGAATTACCTCCTTGCAGGTAGATAAAAGGATCAATGGTGTCAGTGGGAGCTTATCTGAGAGGCAGAAATTGCTCCTTGCTCAAGGAACCCCGAGCAACCTCTGGAGGAACTCTAGGGCTCCATGGAACCCTGGTTGAGAAACCCTGCTCTTAACCATTACAGAGTTACAGAAATATGTAAAAGAAGGAGCCAGGTAGATTATACTTCTCATGTAATTGTATAAATTAGTGCATGACACCTTCATGGTACGCATCTGAAAAGGTAAGAAGGCCATAAGATCTCAGGATTAGTTCATACTTCACCAAGCACTGGATTGTTGCACAAAGTCTACTGAGGTCCATATAAGATGGTGGCTTAGATGTCTTGCATGCCAACAACCAAATATATTTTAGATGGTGCTTATCTTTTAATGTGCCTTCCAGGGACTCCATGATGGAGAAGGATCGAAGCCACATGACTGAGAGATTATTAAACCTCACCCTGGATATCATCTACCTGCTGACCGGAGAGGTGAGGAGGATTCTGGGAGGTCACATGACATCACTCTTATCTATAATAGTAAAACACAGACCTGACCGGAGAGGTGAGGAGGATTCTGGGAGGTCACATGACATCACTCTTATCTCTATTAATAAAACAAAGAGCTGACCGGAGAGGTGAGGAGGATTCTGGTAGGTCACATGACATCACTCTTATCTCTATTAATAAAACACAGACCGGACCGGAGAGGGGAGGAGGATTCTGGGAGGTCAGACGACATCACTCTTCTCTCTATTAATGAAACATGGACCCGGCCTGAGAGTTGAGGAGGATTTTGGGAGGGTCACATAGCATTACTCTTATTAATAAAGCACAGACATGACCAAAACTCCCCCGGTGCAAAAAAAAGTGCACACCAAAAAGTGAGACACAAAAAGTGCACAGGGTTTACATATAGTCCTCCTCCAAAGAGAAGGGACCTTTGCCCTGATCCCCCGAGGCATTGGGCTCCAGATGGGGACTAGAGTACTTCACACGGTCCATCTGGACCGAAACAGACCACCCTAAGTACTAGGTGGTCTCCGAAGGGAGATCCCATGAGAGAGGATGAACCAAGCCAGAAGGCCATGTCCACCCCCTCCTAAGAAGTTCAGGGCAAGTCCGAGGACCTACACCCTACTAATCAAACGTGAAACACATACAAACCCAACAACCAAGAAAAAAAAAAAGACATAAAGTGACAAACACCATAAAAGTGGGGAAAAGGGAAGTGGAAAGTGCCATGCAACAGCCAGCCTTCTGGCCAGAAATACAAATTCCTCTGGTCCTAGCCAAAATGCCTGACCCAAGAGGCAGGTGTGAAAAAAGTGTGATGTTGCAGTAACCTAGGTGCCATAACTCAAAGTGACCCTCACTCACAGTGAGATTACGGCATACCCTGGACTTCCACTCCAGATGGGGACTAAAGTACTTTACTCGGTCCATCTGGCTGAAACCCGATGGACCCCTTCTCTGGGAGGTCTGCCGAAACAGACCACCCCAAGTACTAGGTGGGGCTTCCCTGAAGGGAGACCCCATGAGAGAGGGCAAACTAAGCCAGAAGGTCATGTCCACCCCTTCCCAAGACTTTCAGGGCAAGCCCAAGGAACTACTCATCAAATGTGAAACAAGGTGTACATACCCAACAACCAAAAAAATTATAAGACAAACAACATAAAGGTGGGGGAAAGGGAAGTGGGGAAAGTGCAGTTTGTGCCATTGTGTAGCACAATGACCAGCCTTTCTGCCAGCAATAAAAATTCCTCTGGTCTCAGCCAAAAAGCCCGGCCCAAGAAGCAGATGTGAAAAGTGTGTGCAGTGACCTAGGTGCCATAACTCAAGGTGCCCCTCCCTCACAGTGAGATTACGGGACACCCCAGGACTGCCACTCCAGGGGCACATGCACCACGGGATTTCTTCGGGACCCAGCCTTCCACCAGACCCAGTGCCTCTCCATCCTCACCAGGGGTACCCTTCCGGCTTTCTCGGGGAAGCCTACCGACAGCCTACAAGTTCGTTAGGACGCTCCGGACTTGGCTCGCCCCAATACTACCTTCTAGGTACCATTACACCAGAGTATTTGCAAAGCCGCCACCCCAACCTCCCTCATAGCCCGGGCAGTAAAACAGCGCCTCCTCTTGGCAGCTGATAAGAACAGATCCTACACTTGATTTTAGCCGAAATCCCGGAGAGATTCTGGGAGGGTCACAGTTTAAACATATATAGAGTATATATATATATATATATATATATATATATATATATATATATATATATATATATTTGATATCTTCTCAATGTACAGGATTACACAGTAGTGAAGAAGACATCTGGAGAGCATTTCACTCTGAACCATTCATGTATCATGAGCAGGAAGGAAAAAACGAACATCAAAAAGATTCTGGAGGTCACCAGCGAGATCATTGAGTTGCTGACGAGAGAGGTGAGCGGTGTTGGGAATTATGGGACATTTTTCAGTAACATGACATAATTTGGTTACGGAGACACAGCTCAATAGGGCTAACAGAACGGTGGCGGTGGGGACTATGTTAACTCCTTCCTTGTCTGCTCTTTTTAATGGGAAACCCACATATCAATACTCAAGAGGCAATTTGTTGATGTAACATAATGTTTAAGTTCCTTTTGGTGTTCACTTCCTAGCTGATGGATATTTGGCCATGAAGTGGCTAAGCCTAGGGCATTATATCTGTATACCACACCAGAGTTGCAACCAGCAGTGAAGACTTCTCGAAAATATGATGGTGGACCTCTGGTTGTTGATGTTAAGTCTTGTAAAATAATTTTTCCTCTTCTTTTAAGGTTCAACGCATCTTTTTCTGATGTTGCCTTGTGTGGGAGTATGTTTCCAATGGAGCTGTAACCATAATCAGCCTTAAAAAAAAAGTGTTTTATGGAGAGTGCAACTATAGGCCTTCATTAAGCCTCATACACACGATCGGACTACCATCTGACTTTTCCGTGGATTTTGGTCCGAAAGGCGCTGGCCGTGAACATGTTCTGCATACATACAGGCAATAATTTTCAGCCAACATTCACCAAGCCACGTGGTTTTCAGCTCTTTACCGCCACCCTTTGGGCAACTTCTGCTATTGTTGTCTGATGTTTAGCATTGGTTCCCAGCATGCGTGTTTGTACTTTGGATTTTAGTCCGATGGACTTGTGTACACGCAATCGGATGATCCGACGTAACACATTTGTTGTCGGAAGGTTTGAGAGCATGCACATTGAACATTTGTCAGTGGAAATTCCAACAACAATTGTCCGATGGAGCATACAGACGATCGGATTGTCCGATCAAACACGTCCGTCGGAGCGTTGTTGTCGTAAAGTCTGATCGTGTGAATGGGCCTTTAGGGTAGTTCTAGAAAGGAACCACAACTAGTGGGGATAGGTTAGTACTCATCGTTGTCATCATCCTGGAGGTTTCCCTTTGGTTCCTGCCCCAGAGACATGACTAGAAAGGAGTTGAAATCTCCCCTAAGTGTGAGAAAACCCCAACATTGAAAGGTGTCACCAGAAAATGGTGCTCCTCCCGTTGGACAATATCTCTTCTACTTATGTTTCGGTGAAAACCATAACATTTTGGATTTCCCCTCAACAACCATCCTTGTGACTTTGGTCACCAGGAACAATTAAGAAGATAGACTTCCCCACTGCCAAAATCAGAGGTGTTATCCCATACCCAATTTATCCAAAACTAGAAAAACATTTGTGTCACAGTTTGACTTTTCGGTCAAGTACTTGTTCTTTGTGTAGGACTGGAATCATGTAGAGGGACACAAGGATCCGTACCAGGACATCAAAAAGGAGAATTATCAGACCTTCACATCAACGGGTAAGACAAGTCTTCATCCAAAGCAACTATAGACGTCCCCCACACATCAGCAACACATATACAATACATGTTCAGTCAGTGTGTTTGTGTGTTTCCTATAGATGGATCCAGTAATGGGAACCCACCAGAGAGATGTCCCGATCCTCTGTATTCTCAGGAAGGTCACACCATCCCTCCCCATCATCAGGTATATACTGAGGGTCTCACCAAAGACCATGGTGACTCATAGAAACTTCTAAAGCCTCGTACACACGATAGGTTAACCAGAGGACAACGGTCTGATGGACCGTTTTTATCAGTTAAAACGATCGTGTGTGGGCCCCATAGGTCATTTATCCATAGGTTAAAAAAAAGTCAACTTGCTTTAAATTTAACCTATGGATTCCTAACCGATAGGTCAAAACCGATCGTTAGTAGGCACAACCATCGGTTAAAAATCCAGAATCAAGTCGACGCATGCTTGGAAGCATTGAACTTCGTTTTTTTCAGCACGTCGTTGTGTTTTACGTCACTGTGTTCTGACACGATTGTTTTTTTAACCGATGGTGTGTAGGCACGACGGACCATCAGTCAGCTTCATCAGTTAACCTATGACAACGGTCCTTCAGACCGTTCTCATCGGATGGACTGATCGTGTGTACGAGGCTTAGGAGTGACAGCAGAAAAAAGACCCAAGTGGTCGATCGAGTCTGTGATGGACTCAACTTGTAAGAGAAACAGGGTGGTTGTTATACGTTTCTTCTTTTGAATCCAATAAACTTTGGTTCTTTTTGTAGGTGGAGGACCTGGTTGGTATCAAAGTAGAAATTGTAGAGGCTGAAGATTTGTATTCGAAGGGTGCACGACCATGTTTGGAGGAGGACAGCCCAACATTTATCGCCCCAGGTAAACAGTATCTGCATACTTGCCAAAAAAATCTTCCCAGATTCTCATTTTGTTGTCTGATCGTGGTCAACTGTATCCCAATATACATAAACCTATCGCTCATCCCAAAGAGGAGCCATTCATCTGTAATTATGGCCCAAGCTACATCACCAACTAGAGATATGTATGTCAAAACATTTGTTTTGTTTTCGAATTAGTTTCTTAATAATCTCGTTTCGTAATATTCGTTATGTTAGAATGATTAGTTTTTAGAATTTGTTTTGTATATTCGGATTTGTTTCTTAGATTCGTTATTTTCAAATTGATTATATTCCTTCTATTTTATTATTTTCTATTCTATTTTATTATATTATTTTCTATTCTGTTTCATTATATTCTTTCCTTTTCTATTCTGTTCTATTTTATTATATTCTATAAAGTAGCCTAAGTAGGAAACTTCATCTTATTTCACTTTTATACCTTATTGTATTTATCGCAATATGTTTCCATTTCAAATTCATTTTCGAATTCCGATAAATAGTTTTGTTATAATTTATTTTGGATTCGTTGAAATTCGTTACTATTTTGATTTTGAAATTCGGATACATCCGAAACTCAGAATACCAAAAACGTTGTCCGAATTTCTATTTGCAACGGAACGAATCACGCTTTAAACATATTCAATTTGTTTCAGTCCGAATCTAAATTTGGACAAATTTCGGGTTATTCATAGATTCGGATGTATCTGCCTCCCGAACCATAGGGCCCCCCTCCTGAACCAATTCAGGCCACATACCCTCAACATGGGGGGGGGGCTGCTTTGAACCTTGTCCCAAAAAACATTGTCCCCATGTCAATGAGGACAAAGGCCTCTTCCGCATAACCCTGGCCAGTGGTTGTGGGGGTCTGCGGGCGGGGCGCTTATCGGAATCTGGAAGCCCCCTTTAACAAGGGGGTCCTCCCCATGTGAATGAGTATGAGGTACATTCTACCCCTACTCCTTTCCCAAAAAAGTGTCAACAATAAATAAAAACACAGACAGTTTTTGACAATTGCTTTATTAAACAAAACAATGTCCCCAGAAGTAAATCCAACATCAATCACGGTGAACGCCACCACCGACCTAAGAAAAAAAAAGAGGTCCACTCCCAATAAAGGCTCCCACTGCCTGATAGCTTCACTGTCTGGCAGTTCTTAAATAACTAAGGGGTGGGGCCATATAACATCGCCGGGTGACTCTGCCCCCTTGTGACATCATCGACCAGGCCATACTCATTCACATAGAGGGGTGGGATCTTTGGGCCCCCTTGTTGAAGGGGGTGTCCAGATTCCGATAAGTCCCCTGCAGAGCCCCACAACCACCGACCAGGGTTGTGAGAAGAGACCCTTGTCCTCATCAACATCGGGACAAGGTGCTTTGAAGGGCCAAATCACCCCCCATGTTGAGGGCATGTGACTTGGTATGGTTCAGGAGGGGGAGCACGCGCTCATCCCGTCGCCAGCTTCCCAGCCCACTTCTTTACAACCTGCTATTCTTCACACAGAATTTGGATTGATCAATAAATGTTCGACCTATCCAAACTCGAATCATTCCAAACATTTGGAATTCAATATAAAATGAATGAAACAAAATCAAATGAAATGAAACGGAACTAAACGAATTCCGAAACCAATCCACAAAATAAAATTAGCAACATAACAAATTTATCCGAAACGAAACAAGTTTTTCCATTCTGCACAAGTCTAGTACCATCCAAAGTGACCTCTTCCCTTCTCTCAAGACCTCCTGCTCTCTTGCCCCATCACCTCTTCCTCCCATACTAAAGTCCAGGTATTTCCCAGAGCCTCTCCCAACTTCTGGAACTCTTTACCCCAATCTTTCCAACTATCTCTTACTCTGTCTGCCTTTGGGCAATTTGAAAAAAACTCACACTTTTTCCATCAACTCGTTACCCCACAGGTATTACCTTTTTGTATCAATTACCCCCTTTTTAGATTGTAAGCTCTAACAAGCAGGGCCCTCCTAACCCTCTAGTCTTGAATTGTATTGTAACTACTGTCTCATTTTATATTTTAAAGTGCTGCACAAACTAATAATCTAAACACAAAAAAGTCATGTTTTGAGGTTAAAAATATTTTTCTACCCCCCCACAGATGGACACTACAGCCAGATGGCCACAGCTGTTCCACCAATGGCGTTGTCCTATTTGAAGGCAGACACTGTGCAATCTTCCCAAGGAGACAACTCCGTTATCCCAAGTCTACATCCAGGACTTCGAGGGGCCAGTATCTCACCTTACCCTTCTGACCCAGAATGGCTTCCAGATAAAATCATTACACGCACACGGGCAAGGCCAAACAACAAAATCTACCCCTGCTCCGAATGTGGCAAATGTTTCACCCACATTTCCAACCGAATCCGACACATGAAGATCCACAAGGGACTGAAGCCTTTCCCCTGCTCTGAGTGCGGGAAGTGTTTTGCCCGCAAGTCACACCTCTCCGAGCACCAGCGAATTCACACGGGCGAGAAACCCTTCTTCTGTCCGTTGTGCGGGAAGTTCTTCAAGCACAAGTCGCATCTGGTCATACACAACCGAACCCACACAGGGGAAAAACCTTTTATGTGCCGGGACTGCGGCAAATGTTTTGCACAGAAAGCCAACCTTATCTATCATCAGAGAGTTCACACTGGCGGGGAAACCTGACTCTTTTCTGGGGGAGCTTAAAGGATCAGTCCACTTAAAGAGCTTGTCTACCATGCCCATAGAGAACTTGCACTCTCCCTTGCTCTTTATGGTGCCAATTCCTGCAAGGTGCGGGTGTTCATGTCTTCATTTACTGAAAGAATCACACCTTTCCTGCATGTTGGCAAGCAGAGAAATCTGCCTATCGCCTACATTGCCAAGCATTTAGCAGCAAAAATATTTATGATCACCATGAAACTTTCACGCCATCAACAAATCTGTGCTTCTTGTCAAGAGAGACTTTTCATGCTGTGTTAAAGGATGGAAGTGGAAAGCCTTCACGTAGACTTCGATGGTGAGGTCTCAAGACTGGCATTTTGAAGCTCTCATCACCGATGTTCCCCACAGCCTTCAAAAAGCAACCAGCAATTCAGGCCAACAACATTAATGTTACAGAAAATAATAATCAACCTTTCTCATGGACTCCAATGGTGAGGTCTCAACACCTTCATTTAGAAGATTTCACCACTGATGTTCCTCAAAGCTTTGAGAAGGCAACCAGCAATTCAGGCCAACCACATTAATGTTATAGAAAATAATAAATGACCTTTCTCATGGACTCCGATGGTGAGGTCTCAGCACCTCAATTTAGAAGATTTCACAACTGATGCTCCTCAAAGCTTTGAGAAGGCAACCGTCAATTCAGGCCAACCACATTAATGTTATGGAAAATAATAAACAACCTTTCTCATGGACTCCAATGGAGAGGTCTCAACACCTTCCATTTAGAAGATCTCACCACTGATGTTCCTTAAATCTTTGAGAAGGCAACCAGCAATTCAGGCCAACCACATTAATGTTACAGAAAATAATAAACAACCTTTCTCATGGACTCCAATGGTGAGGTCTCAACACCTTCATTTAGAATATTTCACCACTGATGTTCCTCAAAGCTTTGAGAAGGCAACCAGCAATTCAGGCCAACCACATTAATGTTATAGAAAATAATAAATGACCTTTCTCATGGACTCCGATTGTGAGGTCTCAACACCTTCATTTAGAAGATTTCACCCCTGATGTTTCCCAGAGCTTTGAGAAGGCAACCGGCAATTCAGGCCAACCACATTAATGTTACAGAAAATAATAAACAACCTTTCTCATGGACTCCAATGGTGAGGTCTCAGCACCTTCATTTCAGAAGATCTCACCACTGATGTTCCTCAAAGCCTTGAGAAGGCAACCAGCAATTCAGGCCAACCACATTAATGTTATAGAAAATAATAAATGACCTTTCTCATGGACTCCAATGGTGAGGTCTCAACACCTTCATTTAGAAGATCTCACCACTGATGTTCCTCAAAGCTTTGAGAAGGCAACCATCAATTCAGGCCAACCACATTAATGTTATAGAAAATAATAAATTAACTTTTCTCTTGGACTCCGATGGTGAGGTCTCAGCACCTTCATTTAGAAGATCTCACCACCGATGTTCCTCAAAGCTTTGAGAAGGCAACCAGCAATTCAGGCCAACCACATTAATGTTATAGAAAATAATAAATGACCTTCCTCATGGACTCCGATGGTGAGGTCTCAATACCTTCATTTAGAAGATCTCACCACTGATGTTTCTCAAAGCTTTGAGAAGGCAACCAGCAATTCAGGCCAACCACATTAATGCTACAGAAAATAATATATGGCCTTTCTCATGGGCTTCGATGGTGAGGTCTCAGCACCTTCATTTAGAACAGTAGTTCTCAACCACTCTAGTGCCGTGACCGCTTGATAACATTTCCCAAGTTGTGGGGACCCCCCAACAGTAAAATTATTTTAGTAGCGTGGGTTGTCGGCACCCAAGGCAAGACAAGTAATTTGCGCCCCTAACCCACGGACATTTAGCGCTCCCTGAGTTCCTTTCACTCGTACAGTATTGAACCCCCTTATGGTACATTTTAGGATGTCCTAATTTTTTCCCCCCATCTCTCTCTCTCTGGCCATCTTTCTTGTTCTTTCTCGTATTCTTTCTCTTCCTTTCTTTGTTCCTCCGCCTATTTCCTCTCCCTTCCATGTAGTCTCTATTTTTACTCCTTGGTGGGGGGGATGGGATTAGTGGCAGTGCTGTCGGGGAGTTGGGATCAGTGGCAGTGCTGTCGGGGAGTTGGGATAAGTGGCAGTGCTGTCGGGGAGTTGGGATCAGTGGCAGTGCTGGCGGGGATTTGGGATCAGTGGCAGTGCTGGCGGGGAGTTGGGATCAGGGGCAATGTTGGCGGGGAGTTGGGATCAGGGGCAATGTTGGCGGGGAGTTGGGATCAGGGGCAATGTTGGCGGGAGTTGGGATCAGGGGCAATGTTAGCGGGGAGTTGGGATCAGTGGCAATGTTGGCAGGAGTTGGGATCAGTGGCAGTGCTGGTGGGGAGTTGGGATCAGTGGCAGTGCTGTCGGGGAGTTGGGATCAGTGGAAGTGCTGTCGGGGAGTTGGGATCAGTGCTGTCGGGGAGATGGGATCAGTGGCAGTGCTGTCGGGGAGTTGGGATCAGTGGCAGTGCTGGCAGGGAGTTGGGAACAGTGGCAGTGCTGGCAGGGAGTTGGGATCAGGGGCAATGTTGGCGGGGAGTTGGGATCAGGGGCAATGTTAGCGGGGAGTTGGGATCAGTGGCAATGTTGGCGGGAGTTGGGATCAGTGGCAGTGCTGGTGGGGAGTTGGGATCAGTGGCAGTGCAGGTGGGGAGTTGGGATCAGTGGCAGTGCTGGCGGGGAGTTGGGATCAGTGGCAGTGCTGGGCCACTGCTGGCAGGGAGTTGGGATCGGGGGCAATGTTGACAGGGAGCTGGGATCAGGGGCAATGCTGGGGGGAGTTCTGATCAGCCAACTTGGGTGCTTTTGATCAAGGTCATCTGCTGATTTGAGAACTGTAGTGGGGACTTTTAATGGCAACTATAATCACAGGTAGTGTTACCTTCTGTGTCTCCGACTTTGTGGTGTCTCGTAGCAGTGACACCTATGCCGAAATCAGGAGATAGGGTCTCCTCTAGCCCCTCCCACTTCACATTCCCCACCAGTCAGCTGAGCTCTAGTCTCTGCCCCCCCAGCCATGCCGTGAATTTAATGGCAAGCTGCGAAGTGGCTGGGAGAGCGGTGCGGGCTTCAGGAACAGCCCAGGATTTGGTGACCCCTGGCAAATCATCATTCGACCCCCGAGGGGGTCCCGACCCCACAGGTTGAGAACCACTGATTTAGAAGATCTCACCACTCATGTTCCTCAAAACATTGAGACAGCAACCAGCAATTCAGGCCAACCACAAATAATAAATGACCTTCCTCATGGACTCCAATGGTGAGGTCTCAACACCTTCATTTAGAAGATCTCACCACTGATGTTCCTCAAAGCTTTGAGAAGGCAACCAGCAATTCAGGCCAACGTCGTTCATCTCACTTTTCAGGTGGACTTCTCTTTTGCAGTTTTGCACATCATTTCAAAATGAGTCTATGATTGACTTATTTAGACTGTTTTACCTATTAGGAACTGAGATGCAGTTACAGAGAGGACAATGACAAACTGGCGTAGTGATCAGGACCTACGAAGGATTTTGGTTTGTAGTAAAAAAGACAAAATATAACCACTGCTTATACATAAATCTCCTTTATGGATTCGATTTGTTCCTTTGTGGTACATAAAGATCAATAAATATTTTTATTTTATCTCATAAATCATATTCTAGTATTTTTCAGTAACTGGCCTGCAGACTTAAGTGTTCCCTAGGAAGTGATTCTTACATTTTTTGGACCTGTGAGGTTTTTATCGCTCTGTAATGAACAAATTGGGGTTTGTTCTTGGTACTTAGTTTGGAGAGCTAAAAGTGCGAGGAGAAAAAAAAAGCTGGTTACCAGCTTGTGTACAAGGGACATCGATCCCGAAGAGGAAGAGGCAATCCTGCCTCATCTGTTCCCACAAATACCGCCTGCCAGTGCCCACAGTGCCACCTATCAATGCCCAATATTTTTTTATTTTTTACATTTTGTATTTCTACGTATGCATCGGATTCACGCCCGATGCATGCGCAGTTCGGCCCTGGAAAATCCGACCTCTAGTACGCATGCGTCGGATTCCCGCCAGACGCATGCGCAGTGCGGCCCTGAAAAATCCTGCCCCTAGTACGCATGTGTCGGATTCCCGTCTGATGCATGCGCAGTTTGGACCTGAAAGATCCGGTCCCTAGTACGCATGCGTCGGATTCCCACCTGACTCATTCGCAGTGCGGCCCGGAAAAACCTGACCCCTAGTACACATGCGTCGGATTTCTGCCCGACGCATGCGCAGTGCGGCCCCGAATTTTTTATTTTTTTGTGGGATTTACATTTTTTGTGCTTGGACCTTAGAAAAAGGTAATATACACATTTATGAAATTAATATCAGGGAGCGTAGGTGTGTGCACAGGGTGTGCCTGGGCACACCCTAATCCCCCTGCGCAGTACCGATTCCCCCTGCTGCCTGCCCCCCCCCCCCCAGGTGTCAACCTTCTCTGGCAGTGCTGCCTGTGTATATATATATATATATATATATACATACACACACACATATATATATATATATATTAATATATACATACATACATACGTTCGACGCTGGCCCGACGTCCATACTTAACATAGGATACGCCTCATATAGCAGGGGTAACTTTACGCCGGAAAAAGCCTTACGTAAACGGCGTAAAAAAATGCGCCGGGCGGATGTACGTTTCTGAATCGGCGTATCTACCTAATTTGCATATTTGACGTGGAAGTCTTGGGAAGCGCCCCTAGCGGTCAGCGTAAATATTGCACCCTAAGATTACGCCGGTCGTATCTAGGCAACATTGAGGCGTATCTGATTCCATGAATCAGACGCCGAGATGCGACGGCCCGCATTCAGAGTTACGACGGCGTATCTGGAGATATGCCGACGTAACTCCTTTCTGAATCCGGGCCACTGTGGGGTTTTTTTTTAATTGACGCTCTTCTTTTGTTTATAGCGCAAAAAATAAAAACCGCTGAGGTGATCAAATACCACCAAACGAAAGCTCTATTTGTAGGGAGAAAAAACATAAAGATTTAATTTGGGTACAGCGTTGCATGACCGCGTAATTGTCATTCAAAGTGCAACAGCGCTGAAAACTAAAAATTGGTCTGGGCAGGAAGGGGGTGAAAATGCCCTGCATGGAAGGGGTTAAAATGGGACATGGGATATCCACAATATCTCCCAGGATATATGTAAAGACTATTCTTGGTTTGTTTGATTCTAAACTCAACATGTTATTTGCGAGAGCTGATCACATTGGTCTCTGTACAATGTAGGAGACGGGCCGACTCCTACTGGAGCTCCTGCTATTGTGTAAAGGTGTCCTGTGTTTATACTTATGATAATGTATAATCTACTCTGTGAAGCTCGGTGACAACAAGTCTGACCTGTAGTGAAATCCTGATTAACCACTTGACCACCAGGCACGTAAACCCACTTAATAACCAGACCAATTTTCAGCTTTCGGTGCTGTCACAATTTGGAACAAGTCTGGACAGGCCATATCGAGATAACATTGGCCTTATGTATTTGCTTCAAGCTTTAAGACTATGGGGCGGTTTAACTTGACTTGGAGAGGTCCTTGTGAGAACCCATGGTCCTTACAATCACATGAAGACTCTAATGCCACGTACACACGATCATTTTAAAAAAATGTAATTTAAAATGATTGTGTGTGGGCTTCACATCATTTTTCGGGTTCTGAAAAACGACAAAAAAAAAATTTGAACATGCTGCATTTTTTAACGACGTTTTAAACGATGTAGTTTTTCGGGTTGTAAAAAATGATTGTGTGTGGGCTTAAACTACGTGAAAAACCCGCGCATGCTCAGAAGCAAGTTATGAGACGGGAGCGCACCTTCTGGTAAAACTACCGTTCGTAATGGAGTAAGCACATTCATCACGCTGTAACAGACAGAAAAGCGCGAATCGTCTTTTACTAAACACGGAATCGGCTAAAAGCAGCCCCAAGGGTGGCGTCATCCGCATGGAACTTCCCCTTTATAGTGCTGTCGTACGTGTTGTACGTCACCGCGCTTTGCTAGAGCGTTTTTTTTTAATGAACGCGTGTGGACAACGTCGTTTTAATGACGAAGTTGGAAAAACCGTTGTTTTTTATAGAGGCTGAAAAACGTTGTTTTTTACAAGCCGAAAAATGATCGTGTGTACGTGGCATCATAAGCACATAGGACTAGGCCTTTTTAATGTCAATAATTCAACACACATGGGTAGTGTAACGGAACTATGTATTCTGCCTGGACATCTATAATCATCATGCAGTGAGGCATACAAAGGGTTAATTGTAGAGTGACTCTTTCACTGCTAAATTCTAATGTCCCCCTTCTTCAGCTAATTGACTCTCTTTTTTGTATTGTACTACAAGTTAGCAGTCTCCTGTCAGGTGTATGCTGATGGAATTATCTGTGAGTGTGTATTGTTCTAAAGGTTAATTGAATTCTATTGATAAAGGAATGTGTCTGGTCATGTTAAATGTGGTTCGGGGCCGAAATGTCTAGATACTGATTAAGTGATTAGCTCAAGGGGATGTCATTATTTTAAAGTATCTGTATTGAAGCCCCCCCACTGTGTGAGGAGGGGGGGGCGGAGAGTTTCATTGTTCCTGTAACAGCTTGTAACCAGATATAAACCAGGTGAATGTACCATTAAAACAGTCTACTTGACCCTTCAAAACGTAGCCCCGTCTCGTTCTTGAAAGGGCATTCTATGGGACTATTATTCTTCTATTTCTACAGCTGAACCTGACTCTCTCTCTGGATCTCGTGGATGGGATTATACCGGCTGTACTTGCATATCACAACTTGCCAGGGAAAAGGACGTCTCCAACGGCTGATACCCTCTCACTACTTGGGTAGCCGTTACAGGTAGCTAATGCCGCGTACACACGATCGGAAATTCCGACAAGAAAAGTCCGAGGTGAGCTTTTGGTCGGAAATTCCGACCGTGTGCAGGCTCCATCGTAATTTTTCTGTCTGAATTTCTGCCAGGAAAAATTTGAGAGCTGGTTCTTAAATTTTCCGACAAGAAAAGTTCTTGGAGGAAATTCTGATCGTCTGACGTATCAAAAACCACGCATGATCGGAATCAAGTCGACGCATGCTCTGAAGCATTGAACTTAATTTTTCTCGGCTCGTCGTAGTGTTGTACGTCACCGCGTCGGAATTTGGTGTGACCGTGTGTATGCAACACAAGTTTGAGCCAAGATCCCGTCTGAAAAAAAAATCCACGGTTTTCTTGTCGGATTTTCCGATCGTGTCAAGAAAAATGGTCACCTTTTCTATCAACAAGTGACAGGTTCTCTTCACGAAACCCTTTGCATTCCATATGTAAATGTTCACTCTTCATGGAAACCCACACTACTACATGACCTGTTTCCCACACATGAACATATTCGCCAGCACACCACGGATCGTATATAACGTCCAAAAAAGTTTTAATGCACAGAAAACATCACAAGAGGTGCAACGTTTCGAGGCCGCATAGGACCTCTTCGTCAGCCAGCTCCAGTACCCAGCTGGTGATCGCTTCAGCATCCATTTTTGTACATTTGAACCATTTGCCCAGGAAGGTGTGCGATTGGAAGATTTACTAGACTATTTCCCACACACACACGTTGAGGTAGAGTCATCTACTGTTTGTGAGTTCTCTGATGTCGAACGAGATCAGACTTCTGAGTAAAACTTCTGCTGCAGTCAAGGCAGGGAAAGGGTTTCTCCCCCCTGTGAAGTCTCTGATGATATATCAGACTGGCCTTCTGCATGAAGCTCTTCCCGCACTCCATACAGAAGAACGGCCGCTCCCCAGTGTGGACCCTCTGGTGGTTGATAAGCATCGTTCTGTGCGCAAAACGCTTGCTGCAGTCCGTGCAGGCGAAAGGCTTCTCGCCGGTGTGAATTCTCTGGTGGGTGACCAGATCGGACTTCCCGATGAAGGATTTCCCACATTCATCGCAGGAAAACGGCTTGTCACCGACGTGAATTCTGAGGTGGTAGACCAGATCAGACCTCTGCACAAAACATTTGCCGCACTCGGGGCAAGGAAAAGGGTTCTCGTCGGTGTGTATCCTCCTGTGCCTGATCAGCACTGACTTCCGTGTGAATTTTTTCCCGCAGTCCGAGCAAGGGAAGGGCTTTTCCCCCGCGTGCACGTTTTTGTGCAGAGCCAGGTCGGACTTCTGGGTGAAACATCTGTCGCAGTGCGGACACGCGAAAGGCTTCTCTCCCGTGTGGATCCTCTGATGCCTCGCTAGGTCCGATTTCTGGGTAAAGGCTCTTCCGCAATCCGGACAGCAAAATGGCTTCTCCCCTGTGTGAATGCGCCGGTGCGCTATAAGGTTGGCCTTATGGCTAAGGTTTTTGCCACAGTCAGGACAGGGGAAGACTTTTTTTCGTCTACAGTTAGTGGGAGGAGCGATGGGGCTGGGGAGTTTGATGGAGTTAGTGGGGTTAGGCAAAATGCTTGCAGAGCAAAGGACGATCTGGATATTCTGGGCGACACTGTTTTCTTCGGGAGGTACCAGTGCAATGTCATTATGTTCTGTTTTACAGTCGCCTGGAGATGGAGCAAGGCACACTTCCAAGATGTCCTCATTTTTGGGTGCATCTGTGGGAAAACAAAGCAAACTCTAAAGTATAAGGTTAAAACACGCAACTGCATTGCGCCGTTAGTGTCAGCAAGTTTTGAAACCCGATTTTGGCCAAATCTACCAGATACTAGACACCCTTAACCACTTCCATACCGGGCTTTTATACACACCTCCATACCGGGCCTATTCTGGCACTTCTCTCCTACATGTACAAATCATAATTTTTTTGCTAGAAAATTACGCAGTACCCCCAAACATTATATATGTTTTTTTTAGCAGACACCCTAGGGAATAAAACGACGGTCATTGCAACGTTTTATCTTGTACGGTATTTGCGCAATCATTTTTCAAATGCCTTTTTTGGGGAAAAAATTGTTTCATGAATTAAAAAAATAACAAAACAGTAAAGTTAGCCCAATTTTTTGGTAAAATATGAAAGATTAGGTTACACCGAGTAAATAGATACCTAACATGTCACGCTTTAAAATTGCGCACACTCATGGAATGGCGCCAAACTTCGGTACTTAAAAATCTCCATAGGCAACGCTTTGAAATTTTTTACAGGTTACCAGTTTCGATTTACAGAGGAGATCTAGTGCTAGAATTGTTGCTGCCACGCTAACGCACGCGGCGATACCTCACATATGTGGTTTAAACGGCGTTTACATATGTCGGCGGGACTTGCATGTGCGTTCGCTTCTGCGCGCAAGCTACCGTGGACAGGGGCGTTTAATTTTTTTTTATTATTATTATTTATTTATTTATTTTACATATTTATTTATTTTTTTACACTTTTTTTATTAATTTTTTTAGTACTTTTATTCCTATTAAAAGGAATGTAAACATCCCTTGTAATAGGAATATATTGTGACAGGTCCTCTTTATGGAGAGATGCGGGGTCAATAAGACCTCACATCTCTCCGTCAGGCTGGAAACCATGAGATCGGTGAAAAAAATTCACGGATCTCATGAATAATGTGGCTTACAGCCGCAATCGTGGCTTTGTTTACTTACGGGACCCGGGCGTGACGTCATCACATCGCGCCCGGGTCCTCCGACGATCATAGAGATGACTGGTGACCATCTGGTCACCAGTCATCTCTAAACTTCCTGCCAGCGCCGGACGATTCTTTCTACGGGCCCCCGATGGCACGGGAGAGCCCGGAGAAGCACCGGATGGCGGCGGGAGGGGGGGTGTCCCCTCCCGCCGCCTGTAAGAACGATCTAGCTGTGGAACCGCCGCTATGATCATTCTTATGTTGTGCAAAATCGCCGGCACAAGAGATAGATATCTGGATGATGCCTCTCGCTGCAGGCATCATTCAGATATCCCCCCCACAAAGTCCAGGACGTCATATGACGTCCACTCTGGATGGTAGAGACACTTTGTGGATCTCATATGATGGTGGCTGGTATTGAAGTGGTTAATTATATTCTACAAATCGCTTAAGATGACCCTCTATCTCGACAAATGTATCTTATTTTAATCCAACCAGGTTACCAAGCAGTCTTCTTACCAATCCCTATATCAACTGGAGCCACCTCTTCCTTAACAGTCACTGGTATCGCAATCTCCTCTTCTTTAACAATTATATTAAGTTCGTGGAAGTCCACGGCAGCGTTATACGAATCAGGACTTGGACTTCTCTCTGGTGGGTTCCTGTCAATGGATCCACCTGTAGGAAAGAAACACACAAACTGATAACATAATTTCTTTGTGTTTATAAGATGATCGGGGATCTAGGTTGACCCTCCGTACTGCTCCATACTTTACAAATAAATATCTTACCCAGCTGATTCTCCATCTTGGAGTCCTTGTAGAGATCCTTGTGTCCTTCTAGATCCTTCCACTCCCCCAAGGAGAAATAGGCAGTGACCTCCTGACACCTAATTAGAACCTGAAACACACAACAATACAGTCACTATCCAGACACATCCCTTGTCTGTCTATCAACAACAGTTAGAGCACTTCATGCAAGCAGCTAAATACCATTGCTAATTCTATTCAGACAGTCTTGCGATCCAGAACCCCACCACCACCCATTAAATTGCGCATAAAGCCCCCTGGACCTTCACTGCTGCAGGTTACTAGATTTAGGGGTAGATTCAGAGAGGGCGTCCTAACTTTGCAGCGGCGTAGCGTATCGTGTTTACCCCTAACGCCTTAAGTTAGCGAGGCAAGTACATGATTCACAAAGTACTTGCCTGCTAAGTTACGGCGGCGTAGCGTAAATCGGGCGGGCGTAATGGCGCCTAATTCAAATTTAGCTGAGGGGGCGTGTTTTATGTTAATGGTGCTTGACCTGACGTGATTGACGTATTTTACGAACAGCGCATGCACCGTCCGCCTACATTTCCCAGTGTGCATTGCGGCAAAGTACGCCGCACGGTCCTATTGATTTCGACGTGGACGTAAATGACGTAAAACCCTATTCACGGACGACTTACGCAAACGATGTAAAATTTTCAAATTTCGACGCGGGAACGACGGCCATACTTAACATTACTATTCCAGCTACTTGATGGAATAACTTTAGGCCTGATAATGCGTTACGTAAACGGCGTATCTGTACTGCGTCGGCCGGGCGTACGTTCGTGAATAGGCGTATCTAGTGATTTACATAATCTACGCCGACCGCAATGGAAGCGCCACCTAGCGGTCAGCCTAAAAATTACACCCTAAGATAGGACGGCGCAAGCCGTCGTATCTTAGATAGGTTTAAGTGTATCTCTGTTTGAGAATACACTTAAACATAAGTCGGCGCAGATTCCGAGTAAGGACAGCGTATCTACTGATACGCCGGCCTAACTCTTACTGAATCTAGCCCTTACTCTCTTGTTCAGAGGGCTGGAGGAAGAAGAGAGATCGACTACAGCATACTTCTGTTTGGGACCTCCCTCTAGGAACCAAAGGCCAAGAGGCTGAGAATTCATTGAAAGGAACATCCCAATGAATTCTTAGCCTCCTATGTACTGCTTCTTAGAAGAGATCCTAAAGTAAGCTGTCCAGTTCTGTTCCCTCTACTCCCATCTTTTGATCTCCACAGAGCTCCTCCACCAGTACAGATGGGCCAAATTTGCTGGAGTTATAACCAGGTTACTAGATTTACTCTATTGGTGAGAGTGCTGGAAGAAGAAGAGGGATCCAGAGAGATCTGGGTTTGTAGCCCAATCCATCTGTGTTGGTGGAGGCACTCTGTGCAGACCAAGAGCTGGGAGGAGAAAGAGCACTGTACGGCTAAATTCTGCTAGGGTTTCCTCAAAGAACCAGTCGACCGGGAGCCTTCCGCTTGGGATCCCTCAAAGAACCAGTTGGTTGGGAGTCTTACGCTTTTGATCCCTCAAATAAATCAGTTGGTTGGGAGGCTTCCACTTGAAATCTCTCAAAGACCCAGTTGGTCGGGAGGCTTCCGCTTGAGATCCCTCAAAGAAACCAGTTGATTGGGGGGCTTCTGCATTGGATCTCTCAAAGAACAAGTTGGTTGCGAGGCTTCCACTTGGGATCCCTCAAAAAATCAAGTGGCTTCCGCTTGGGATTTCTCAAAGAGCCAGTTAGTCAGAAGACTTGTGCTTGGGATCCCTCAAAGAACCAGTTGGTCAGGAGGCTTCTGCTTGGGATCCCCCAAAGAACCAGTTGGTTGGGAGGCTTCTGCTTGGAATCCCTCAAAGGAACAGTTGGTTGGGAGGCTTCTGCTTGGGATCCCTCAAAGGAACAGTTGGTTGGGAGGCTTCTGCTTGGGATCCCTCAAAGAACAAGTTAGTTGGGAGGCTTCCACTTGGGATCCCTCAAAAAATCAAGTGGTTTCCGCTTGGTATTTCTCAAAGAGCCAGTTGGTCAGAAGGCTTCTGCTTGGGATCCCTCAAAGAATTAGCTGGTTGGAGGCTTCCACTTGGGATACCTCAAAGAACCAGTTGGTTGGGAGGCTTCCATGTGAGATCCCTCAAAGAATTAGTTGGTTAGAGGCCTCCACTTGGGATACCTAAAAAAAACAGTTGGTTGGGAGGCTTCCGCTTGAGATCCCTCAAAGAACCAGTGGGTTGGGAGGCTTCCGCTTAGGATGCCTCAAAGGAACAGTTGGTTGGGAGGCTTCTGCTTGGAATCCCTCAAATAACCAGTTGGTCATGAGGCTTCCGTTTGAGATCCCTTAAGAAATGAGTTGGTCCAGAGGTTTCCTCATGGGATCCCTCAAAGAACCAGTTGGTCAGGAGGCTTCTGCTTGGGATCCCTCAAAGAACCAGTTGGCCTCAAAGAACCAGTTGGTCGGGAGGCTTCTGCTTGGGATCCCTCAAAGAAGCAGTTAGTTGGGAAGTTGGCAAAAACTTGTAATGCAACAAACACTACGACAAGCTGAGAGGCATGCAATTTCCCAATTACAGTGATCACGTGACTGGGAAGTCTCACCCCCCCCCCCGCCAAGTTAAAGGGGGGACGAGGTTAATAAAGGGTATGTAAGCTCAAACAATGGACTCCTATAATTTTACCCCCCCTCCCCCCGTTTGGTGCTGACGACCACATCGAATCTCAGCTCCATCGAGTGGCCATCACGCGGCATTGTCCTGATTCTTGCTATTCCGTATGAATGAAGAACAGTCGACCTGGAGAAAAGAAAAGCCCAATAACATTTGATTTTGTTTTGGCTTTGAAGAGGCCCTGTCACCAACTTTGACATGCTTACACTTCCTTCCATAAATGATATCTGATGGCAAATGGCCATGCTAGAAGGTTGGATCCGACCAGGAACAGTCAATCGCCTAGCAGAGCCCCCACCCCCCTCCGCTTTTGGGAGGTTATGATTACTGTCTGTGCTGGCCCAGCTCCTCCGCTCCGCCCTACATCTTATATGGAGCTGCCGAGGGAGGAGCAAAGGGGAAGGCTACTTGGGTGACAGCTGTGAGGCTGCTGATATCACATCTAGTCACTGTCTGTGCTGGCCCAGCTCCTCCAACTTATATGGAGGGGCAGGCTACTAAAGCGACAGCTGTGAGGCTGCTGAAATCACGTCTTGTAACTGTCTGTGCTGGCCCAGCTCCTTCACCCTGACCTACATAACCATACGGGGTGGTCGTTGAAATTAATGACCCAATGAGAGTCTTTTTGAGGCGTTTGTTCCCATAGTGAGCAGCGCCCGACGCCATTTGCAGCCCCCGTGGCGGCACAGCACGGGTCTCCTGGCAACCAACAAGCATGGCAGCTGTTGCTGACCTGCATATCACACAATAAGGGACACCATGTCCTGCAGCAGGTATACAGCCCATCACCCACTGTAAGGAAGGTCTGCACAATACACAACCCCCTCCACCACCTCCATTATAAATTATTATCCGCATACAAAGCCCCAGAACCCCCCCTCTGTACACACAGCACAGCTCTCACCTGAACACTCCCACCAGAAATCCCCTCCCCCCCCAGCGCTGATTGGAAGAAGGAACACAAACGCAGCATCCAGAAATGTCTCCGGTACAAGGAGGCGGCCATGTTGTTGTAGCCCGGAAGTCACGTTCTGACTGCAACTCCCACAATCCCTCGGGGCTGCAGACTGGAGCTCCACGCAAGACAGGAAACATGTGGGCCTCCACGTTTTTTTTTTTTCAATCAACTTTAATGCAAAAAAACAACCCTATCTTTCCTGGCACGTCTGCATTTCCGGTCATATGTTTCCTGGGCAGAGTGGAGCTCCATTAGCTGCAGACAGAACCTGTTGATATTTTGGTTTTGTTCTTATTTACTGAGTGGGGGGTTTGCAGACGCACCGTATTGTCGTTTGGCGTGGGGCGCGCAGAGCGGCGACCAAACCATTTTTGGTAAGTTTTGTCATTTCGGTTAAAGTCTTGTCCTTATGTCACCTTTCTAAAGCTGGATTTGTTGTCATTTAACCGCTTCAGCGCCGGAAAATTCACCCCCCCCCCTTGATGACCAGGTCGCTTTTTGGCGATTCAGCACTGCATCACTTTAACTGACAATTGCGCGGTCGTGCGACGCTGTTCACAAAAATAAATAAAAACAATAGACGTCCTTTTTTCCCCCACAAATAGAGCTTTCTTTTGGTGGTATTTGATCACCTCTGCGGTTTTTTTATTTATTTTTTTGCGCTAAAAAACAAAAAAAAAAGAAAATTTTTGAAAAAAAATATATTTTTTTACTGCCATAAAACATCCAATAAAAATTGTATAAAAAAATCTTGGTTTGATTGGTTTGCGCAAAAGTTATGGCGTCTACAAACTACGGGATAGATTTATGCATTTTTAGTTATTTTTTTACTGGTAATGACGGCGATCAGCGACTGTGATATTGCGGCGGCACAGATGGGCACTTATAGGCGGCACAGATGGGTACTTATGAGTGGCACTGATTGGCAGCACTGATGGGCACTCATAGGTGGCACAGATGGGTACTTAGGAGTGGCACTTATAGGCGGCACTGATGGGCACTCATAGGCAGCAAAAATGGGCACTTATGAATGGCACTCATAGGCGGCACTGATGGGCACTCATAGGCGGCACTGATGGGCACTCATAGGCGGCACTGATGGGCACTCATAGGCGGCACTGATGGGTACTTATGAGTGGCACTCATAGGCGGCACTGATATGTGACACTGATAGACGGCACTGATAGGTACTTATGAGTGGCACTGATAGGCAGCACTGATGAGCACCGATAGGTGGCACTGATGGGCACTCATAGGCAGCAAAGATGGGCACTGATAGACGGCACTGATGGGTACTTATGAGTGGCACTCATAGGCGGCACTGATGGGCACTCATAGGCGGCACTCATGGTCACTCATAGGTGGCACTGATGGGTACTTATGAGTGGCACCGATAGGCAGCACTGATGAGCACCGATAGGTGGCACTGATGGGCACTCATAGGCGGCACTGATGGGTACTTATGAGTAGCACTGATGGGCATCACTGCTATGGAGGCACTGGCCGGTATTGCTGATGGGCACTGATTGGCATTCCTGGTAGACATGGGTGGTCATCAGTGGTGGCCATCCATGGTGGTCCTGGGTGGGCATCCTTGGATGGGCTGCGCTGATAATCAAATCAGACCCCCCCCCCCCGTCAGAGGAACAACTGATTGGCTCTCCTCTACTCGTGTCTGACAGACGTGAGTGAGAAAAAGCCGATAAACGGCTCTTCCTGTTTACATCGTGATCAGCCGTGATTGGACACAGCTGATCACGTGATAAGGAGCCTCCGCCAAAGACTCTTGTGGTGTGTCAGACTAGCACATCGCTCCTCCCCCGCGGGCGCACGGCGGCTTGTTATCCGGATCCATCTCATTGTCCTTTTTTCCATCTCACAGGGCGGAGACCGAGGCGCGCACATGGATCCCAACGCAAGGAAAGTGTATTGGTACAAAGGTATGTCGTCATTAGACTTTCATCATTTTGAAAATCATATACAGTATTTATTTTCTTGTGTAAATATAATAATACCCGACACTTAAAGTCGGAGGAAACTCTTTAAGGAAAAAAAACAAAAAAAAGTTTTCCCCAGGAAGGCAAAGGCATAATGTGCTAGTATGCGGCGACTTTTGAAAAATGGACGCCCGCGACCTGACAGGTACACTGACTGTCACGGAACGGGACCAGGAGGAAGCCGCGACTTTTGAAAAATGAATGCCCGCAGCCTGTCAAGAATACAGGTACACTGAGGCTGCAATGGGCACAGTAGGGCTAGAATGGGCACTGTAAGGCTACAATGGGCGCAGTGAGAATGGGCACTGTAAGGCTACAATGGGCACGGTGAGAATGGGCACAGTAAGGCTACAATGGGCACAGTCAGAATGGGCACAGTGAGGCTGCAAATGGACACAGTGAGGTTGCAAATGGGCACAGTGAGGTTGCAAATGGGCATTGTTGACCCTCTTTTCCGCTTACAGTAGCCGTTATAGGCGGTAGCGGAACACAGTGTCAAACGCCTATCACGGACCAGGAGGAAGCGGTGACTTTTGCAAAATGGACGCCCGCGACCTGACAGGTACACTGACTGTCACAGAACGAAACGGGACCAGGAGGAAGCCGCGACTTTTGAAAAATGAATGCCCGCAGCCTGTCAAGAATACAGGTACACTGAGGCTGCAATGGGCACAGTAGGGCTACAATGGGCACGGGGAGAATGGGCACTGTAAGGCTGCAATGGGCATGGTGAGAATGGGCACAATAAGGCTACAATGGGCACAGTGAGAATGGGCACAGTAAGGCTGCAATGGGCACAGTAAGGCTGCAATGGGCACAGTCAGAATGGGCACAGTAAGGCTGTAATGGGCACAGTCAGAATGGACACAGTGAGGCTGCAAATGGGCATTGTTGACCCTCTTTTCCGCTTACAGTAGCTGCTGCATTCTCACCCTAGGCTTATACTCGAGTCAATGCGTTTTCCCATTTTTTTTAGGTAAAATGAGGGCCTCGGCTTATACTCGAGTATATACGGTACCCAATAAAAAATTTATGTATAAAAAATTAAATTTCTTCATCAATTTAGTAAAATATGTATTCTGCTACATATTTTTTTTATATAAAAAAAAAATAAAAAATACAAACAAGCGTCTATGGATTGGCTTGTGAAAAAGTTATAGCGTCTACAACATATGGGATAGGTACAAAAAATGTCATTTATTTTCATTTATACTAGTAATGGCGGCAATCATCGACTTATAGCGGGACTGCGATATTACCGCGGGCAATCTGACACTTTGCGGGAACCAGTGACGCTAATACAGTGATTGGTGCTAAAACTATGCACTGTCACTGTACTAATGACACTGGCGGGGAAGGGGTTAAATATCTAGGGTGAGCAAATGGTTAAATGTGTGCCTAGCCAGTGTTTATGTGTATTGTGTCTGGTGCTTTCATTAAGGGAAGTGATCGATTTTATTCCCTACTTTGCAGGGGAAAGAACATCAATCCCTTCCCCCTGTGAGAATGAAAATCTGCCTTGTTTACACAGGCAGAGCTCCATTCTGTGTGTGTTTTCCCCCGATGATCGGCGGGTGCCAGCGGACGTCCATTCGCAGGCACCCGCTGATCGGCTTGTGGTGTAAGAAATCGTAGCAGAAGCGGCGCGCGCCCCTTACCTGAAAGTGGCAAATACATTTTTTGGCAGTTTCATAGACCTCTGCGCATGAAGTCGCACTGATGTCAGCCGAGTCGCACCTGACGTCGAAATCGTGAAATTTCAAAGTCGGATTCGGTGTGGACCAGGGCTAAAAAAATAAAAAATGTGCACACTGAGAAAGTTGTATAATTTGGTTGTATTTGAAGTGCAGTTTATTTAGTATTTTATTTCTCTTACAGACAAAACCATACGCCGGTGCAGGCAACCGTGCCGGCCGGCGGGACATTATCACTGCCGCTTCTGTAAAAGAACAATTATACGCAGGATGGATATAGATAGGCATATGTTGTTGTGTAAAATTTCTGCAATGCTGAAACCCCCTGCGAGCGCACCACCCGCAGCATCCTCTCCAGCGCCGAGCGCACCACCCGCAGCATCCTCTCCAGCCCCGAGCGCACCACCCGCAGCATCCTCTCCAGCCCCGAGCGCACCACCCGCAGCATCCTCCCCAGCGCCGAGCGCACCACCCGCAGCATCCTCTGCAGCACCAATCGCATCCTCTGCAGCACCAATCGCACCACCCGCAGCATCCTCTCCAGAGCTGATCGCACCACCCGCAGCATCCTCTCCAGTGTCAAAGCCAAAAAAGTCCTCCAAATCTGCGGTAGAACACACATATGCACTGCCACCCGCGCCTGCTACAGCCAATGAATTGCCCGAATTCGTGAATTGCACTCAGTGCAGCCATCGCCTTCTCAGTAAAAACTTGAAAGCACACATGTTGAGGAAGCATTCAGACGTGCACAAAACCATACGCCGGTGCATGCAACCGTGCCGGTCGGTGGGACATTATCACTGCCACCTCTGTAAAAGAACAATTATACGCAGGATGGATATGGAAAGGCATTTATTTTTGTGTGAAGTTTCTGCAGTGCCGAAACCACCACCCGCTGCATCCTCTCCAGTGCCGATACCGCCCCCCGCTGCATCCTCTCCAGTGCCGACACCACCACCCGATGCATCCTCTCCAGTGCCGATGCCACCCCCCGCTGCATCCTCTTCAGTGCCGACACCACCACACGATGCATCCTCTCCAGTGCCGATGCCACCACCCGATGCATCCTCTCCAGTGTCAAGCCCACAATCCTCCAAATCAGCTAGAGTAAATGTGACATGCCCTCACTGTAACCTTTGTCTTCTCAAAAAGAATTTGAATGTACACATGTTGAGAAAGCATGCAGACGTGCTACAACAAATGACCCGGGTTTGTAAGCTACGTGGTGTAAATGTTGATGCGACAAATGGCATATTTTCTGCGCAGAGAACCAAGCATGGATTATCCAAGACAGTACAGCATAGGACAGTACAGTATAGGACAGTACATCTTAGGACAGTACATCAGAGGAAAAACCAGGGGAAAGATCCTGAAAGAACATCTGCAATATCAGCTGTTGGCTAATCTCAAAAGTATTTGACCTTTTTATAGTCTCTCTTACTTTGTATATTTGAATGACTCGTGATGTATATTCCTTTTGTGCTTTTGCCTTTTGATAATAATTGAAAAAAAAAATGATTCCCGTATATACTCGAGTATAAGCCGAGTATATTTTTAGTGCTGAAAATCCCATTCGCGGCTTATACACAGCTGATCTCACTGCTCCCCCTTCCCTCTACTGTGTGCTACTCACACCAGCAATCGTTGACGTTATATTTCCCTGTCCGTCCGGGATAAGAGAAGACACACAGCTGATCTCACTGCTCACCCTTTCACTCTACTGTGTGCTACTCACACCGGCAATCATTGATGTTCTATTTCCCTGTCCGTCCGGGATGAGAGAAGACACACAGCTGATCTCACTGCTCCCCCTTCACTATACTGTGTGCTGCTCACATTGGCAATCATTGACCTTCTATTTCCCTGTCCGTCCGGAATGAGAGAAGACACACAGCTGATCTCACTGCTCCCCCTTCCCTCTACTGTGTGCTGCTCACATTGGCAATCATTGACGTTCTATTTTCCTGTCCGTCCGGGATGAGAGAAGACACACAGCAGATCTCACTGCTCCCTCTTCTCCCCTTGCCCTCTACTGTATGCTACTTACAACGACATGTATTGACATTCTATTTCCCGTCCGTCCGGGATGAGAGAAGACACACAGCTGATCTCACTGCTCCCCCTCCCCTGTGTGCTCTACGGTCAGTTAAGTGTGAAGCTAAGGAGCTCACAGGAGAGAGAAGGGGGAGCAGTGAGATCAGCTGTGTGTCCTCTCTCATCCCGGACGGACGGGAAATAGAATGTCAATGATTGCAGTGAGATCAGTGGTCACTGATAGGAGGCACTGATGGACACTGATAGGAGGCACAGTGAGATGGACACAGTGAGGCTGAGGCATGCAAATGGGCACAGTGAAGCTGCAAATGGGCATTGTTGACCCTCTTTTCCACTTACAGTAGCTGCTGCATTCCCACCCTAGGCTTATACTCAAGTCAATAAATGTTCCCATTTTTTTGTGGTAAAATTAGGTTATATTCGGGTTGGCTTATACTCGAGTATATACGGTAATAATAATAAATAAAAAAAAATAAGATAATTAACCCAATTTCTGAGTCAGTGCTCCACTAACATAACATTTATACCACAAGTATGACGTTAAAATTAAATTATAGAGTATACAGTGCTTGAAAAAGTATTCACACCCCTTGACATTTTCCAAATGTTGTCATGTTGCAACCAAAAATGTATTTTATTGGGATTTTATGTGATGGACCAACACAAAGTGGCACAATTGTGAAGTGGAAGGAAAATGATAAATGGTTTTCAAATTTTGTTACAAATAAATATCTGAAAAGTGTGGCTTGTATTTGTATATATTGGAGCCAATTGCCTTCAGAAGTCACCTAATTAGAAAAAAGAGTCCGCCTGTGTGTAATTTAATCTCAGTATAAATACAGCTGTTCTATGAAGCTCTCGGAAGTTTGTTAGAGAACCTAAGTGAACAAACAGCATCATGAAGGCCAAGGAACACACCAGACAGGTCAGGGATAAAGTTGAAGAAAAGTTTAAAGCAGAGTTAGGTTATAAAAAAATCTCCCAAGCTTTGAACATCTCATGGAGCTCTGATCAATCCATCACCCGAAAATGGAAAGAGTATGGCACAACGGCAAACCTACCAAGACATGGCTGTCCACCTAAACTGACAGGCCGGGCAAGGAGACCATTAACCACTTAAGGACTGAACCTCTTCGCACAATCTATGGCCTGCCTTAACCCAACACATGGAAAAACTTTACATGCACTAAAATCTTCAGACATAACTTTTTTGAAAATGTATTTTTTATTGAGTTTAAGAATTTTAACGTTATGTTGTATTTTTTTTAGTAAAAAGAAAAAAACAGAGAAGTTGGTAAGAATTTTTATTATGACCTTACAAGAAAGAACCCCTAAGCTTAGTTCCATGGGGCTAAGTAGACTATTGATGAGACAGTTTCAACCTGGGGTGGTAGCCAAGGACCCTTTTTGTTCAATGACTAGCTGGTGAGACAAGATGTATGGCGAACGTGTGTCTCACCAAGTGTAAATACAATGGGCCAGATTCACGTAGGAGAGCGTATCTTTGTGCGGGCGTAGCGTATCCTATTTACGCTACGCCTCCGCAACTTAGACAGGCAAGTGCAGTATTCACAAAGCACTTGCTCCGTAAGTTGCGGCGGCGTAGCGTAAATCGGCCGGCGTAAAGCCCGCCTAATTCAAATGTGGAAGAGGTGGGCGTGTTTTATTAAAATGAGCCGTGACCCCATGCAAATGAAGCGCCGATCGTATGGCGCATGCGCGCGCATGCTCAGTATCACAACGAATTTACTCCCTAAGATACGCCGGCTCAATGCCTGTGATGTGAACGTAACCTACGCACATCCCCATTCACGTACGACTTATGTAAACGACGTAAAAAGATACGCTTGTTCCGACGTCCATACTTTGCATTGGCTGTGCCTCATATAGCAGGGGTAACTTTACGCCTAACGTAATACGCCTTACGTCAGTCGGCTTAAGCCAGATTTCAGGCGTATCTACGTTCAAGAATACCGCGCATAGATACGACGGCGCATCTTGTAACTTACGCGGCGTATCAATAGATATGCCGGCGTAAGCTGTACGTGAATCTGGCCCAATTTGTTTAACCTCAAATGAGTTCCTATACTTCTGCTATCCAGGGAACATGACCACTTGCTGCCCGGTCATCAGACAACAGGATCTTTGAAGACCAGCTCAGCACCCTTGTTTGTTACTTCTCCGGAACTGACTCATTGCAATGCTATAAATGTAATGATGTATAGAAACTTTTAACATTATGGTAGCTCATTTAACCATAGTGGGCCTTCACAATCATCCAGGAAGAATGACCACTTGTTGCCCAGTCATCAGGTAAGGGGACCTTTGAAGAGCAGCTCACCTCCCTTGTTAGTTACTTCTGCAGAACTCTCAACTTACTCATTGCAGTTTACTATAACTGTAATGATGTATAGAACCTTTCAACATTATGGAAGCTCATTTAACTAGAGTGGGCCTTCACAGTTCATCCAGGAAGAATGACCACTTGTTGTCCAGTCATTAGGCAAGGGGATCTTTGCAGAGCAGCTCACCTCCCTCGTTAGTTACTTCTGCAGAACTCTCAACTTACTCATTGCAATGCTATAAATGTAATGAATTAGTGTAGAAATGTTTTACAATGTGGAAGCCCATTTATCGAGAGTGGGTCTTCATGGTCATCCAGGGAATATGATCACTTATTGCCAACTCATCAGGCAACGGGATCTTTTAACCAGAGTGGGCCTTCACGGACATCTTGGAAACATGACCACTTGCTGGCAAGTCATCAGGCAACAGGATCTTTTAACCAGAGTGGGCCTTCACGGACATCTTGGAAACACGAGCACTTGATGCCCAGTCAACAGGCAAGGGGATGCTTGAAGACCAGCTCAGCGACCTTGTTAGTTACTTCTGTTGTTTCTGCAGAACCCACATCTTATTCATAGTAATGCTATACATGTAATGAATTAGTGTAGAACCTTTTCACATTACAGAAGCTCACTTAACCAGTGTGTCTTCATGGTCATCCAAAGGCCATGACCACTTGCTGCCCACTCATCGGGCAACGGTATCTTTGAAGACCATCTCAGCTCCATTGTTAGGTACTTCTGCAGAACCTTCATCTTAAGCCCTGTACACTCGGCCGGTATAAAGTCAGCCGGAAATCCAGACGGGAAAACTGCGGGGGAGAGCTTTGGCTGGGAATCCTGGCCGTGTGTACAGAGCTTATGCTCCCTCGGCACTGCCTCACAGTATTTGCCAGTTGCAAGTGTAGTAAATCCGGCAGAAAAAAAAAAACGCCAGGAATCCGTACGGGAAAATAGAGAGCAGGTTCTCTATTTTTCCCGCCGGGATTCCCGGCGAGGGAGCATACACACGCCCGTTTTTTATGGAAAAAAGCTCTCCCAGCAGTGTTCTTACTGGGAAAACCGGTCGTGTGTACAAGGCTTTACTCATAGTAATGCTATAAATGTAATGATTCAGTGTAGAACCTTTTCACATTACGGAAGCTCACTTAACCAAAGTGGGTCTTCATGGTCATCCAGAGGACATAACCACTTGCTGCCCAGTCATCGGGCAAGGGTATCTTTGAGGACCAGCTCAGCTCCCTTGTTAGGTACTCCTGCAGAACCCTCATCTTACTCATAGTAATGCTATAAATGTAATGATTCAGTGTAGAACATTTTGACATTACCGAAGCTCACTTAACCAAAGTGGGCCTTCATGGTCATCCAGAGGACATGACCACTTGCTGTCCAGTCATCAGGATCTTTGAAGACCAGCTCAGCGACCTTGTTAGTTACTTCTGCAGAACCCTCATATTACTCATTGCAATGCTATAAATGTAATGCATTGGCGTGAAGAACCTTTTATCATTGGAAGCCCATTTAACCAGAGTGGACCTTCACAGTCATCCATGGAACATGACCACTTGCTGCCCAGTCATCAGGCAACAGGATCTTGAGGAACAGCTCAGTTTCCTTGTTAGCTACTTGTTATTTCTGCAGAACCCTCATCTTATTCATAGCAATGCTATAAACGCAATAAATTGGTGTAGAACCTTTTCACATTAGGGGAGCTCATTTAACTAGTAGGACCCTTCACGGTTCTCCTTAGAAACTTAGAGAAATCAAACAAGGAGCTGCTTTTCTATACTAGATTGTTCTGAGGTCCACTGAAGTCCCCTATATTTATCACCGTAAAACTATTATTATGCTCAAAACACGGTGACGGCTTTTTACATAGGTGGACCTTCTGATGCCGAACAACGTCTGACTTTTCCGAAAAACACTTTCCACATTCGGAACACGCGAATCGCTTCACTCCTGCGTGGATTCTCTGATGTCGGGTGAGGTGGGAACTCTGGGTAAAACTTTTCTTGCACTCGGGGCAAGAAAACGGACGCTCTCCTGTGTGACTTCTTAGGTGTCTAACGAGATCGGTTTTCTTGGGGAAACATTTTCCGCATTCGGGGCAGCAAAAGGCTTTGTGAGCCTTGTAAATGTGGCCAATGGATACAAGTTCCATTTGAGACAATCTCTGAGAGTTCAAGGTTTTCTTTGATCTAAGTTTTGGATTTGGGGTAAGAGCGTGCGATTTGGCTCTCGAAGATTTCTTGGGTTTTGGTGCCGCGCTGTGATGTACTGGATGGAGATTTTGGTTATCTGTATGGAACTTATTAGAAGAAGATTCCTTGAGATTTGGGCAAGCAAGAGACCCTTCGGCATCATGAAGTCCTAAATGAATATTTGGAGACATCGAATTTTCTTCTGGACAGTCACTGTGAATGTAATTATCAACTGTGTCACAATGTGGAGACGAAAAAGAACATCCCTCTAATGTTTTCCTGATATTAACGCCATCTGTAAAACGAAACAAAAACATGTCCTTATTAGATGACGGGGGATATAGGTGGACTCTCCATGTTGTTCATTCATTTACAGGAAGTGAAAATCTTTTTACCTGTTGAAGTGATGTTCTGGCGAGTCTCCATCATGACGTCCTTGTAGAGATCCTTGTGTCCTTCTATATACTCCCACTCCTCCATGGAGAAATAGACAGTGACATCCTGACACCTTATAGGAACCTGACACACACAATGATACCGTCACCATCCAGACACACCCCTTGTCTGTTACTGGATAATGTCCCAGAATTCCCGGCACCGCTCACCTCTCCTGCCAGCAGCTCAATGATCTTCTGGGTGACTTCCAGGATCTTCTTGTCGTTCTTATCACGTATCAGGGAGAGAGGTAGAGACTCCATGTTGGGGCTCTTGCTCCCATTTAATCCTTCTGATACATGGTGAGGGCTTTCGTTGGTTACACGATCACCAGATGTTTTCACCACTATGTAATCCTGTGTATAAAGGCCATTAAAAACTCGAAATCAGAATTTCACTATAGCATTCTTCCTCACTTCTCAGGTCATGTCTGTGTTACATTAATAATAGAGAGAAGAGTGATGTCATGTGACCTCCCAGAATCCTCCTCACCTCTCAGGTCAGGTTTGTGTTTTATTAATAGAGATAAGAGTGATGTCATGTTACCTCCCAGAATCCTCCTCACCTCTCTGGTCAGGTTTGTGTTTTATTAATAATAGAGATAACAGTGATGTCATGTGACCTCCCAGAATCCTCCTCACCTCTCCGGTCAGGTTTGTGTTTTATTAATAGAGATAAGAGTGATGTCATGTGACCTCCCAGAATCCTCCTCACCTCTCCGGTCAGCAGATACATGATTTCTAGGGTAAGGTTTAATATCTGCTCAGTCATGTCACTCTCCTCTTCGATCATCATGGGAAACCTGAAAAAGAGAGCCTGATCTTAAGTGAATTAATTCCCTTCAAAATGGTCTCTGCAGGTGGAGATAAAAATTGAATTAATTATACAGACAATGTTCCAGTCCTGATACATATACTGTACATATTATTCTGCACCCACCAGATAGAAAGAAGATGCTCGACAGATGAAACCCACCGGAAGGGCTATCATGGACTTAACACCATGGAGGATTTTTTTAGCCTGTGGTGTTTGAAAACACTCAAACTCCACTCTTTCTCCGAAGAGAAAGGACCCTTGCCCTAATCCCCTGTGGTGTTAGGCTCCAGACAGGAACTGGGGTCGAAACCAGATGTTCCCCGTTCTCTGGAAGGTCTGCCAAAACAGACCCTCCCAAGTACTAGGTGGGGCTTCCCCAAAGGGAGACCCCATGAGAGAGAGAGGACCAAACCAGAAGGCAATGTCCACCCCCTCCCAAGACTTTCAGGGCAGGCCCGAGGACCTACACCCTACTAGTCAAACGTTAAAACAAAACATGTACACCAACAACCGAATAAAAAACACAAAGCAACCAACACGACAAAAAAACATAAAGGTGGGCAAAAGGTAATAAAAATTCCTCTGGTCCTGGCCAAAAGGCCCAGCCCAAGAGGCAGGTGTAAAAAAAAAAGTGTGATGGTGCAGTGACCTAGGTGCCAGGAAAACTCAAAGTACCCCTACTTACAGTGAGTGTTACAGAACCCCTGGACTGCCACAGACTTCTTTCGGGGCCCGGCCTTTGGCCAGACCAGTGCCTCTCCATCCCTAGCTGGCATTCTCTAGAGGAGACCAATTAAAGGCCCTTAATTTGTCGAGCAGTCCGGTTTTCGGCTCTCCCCGATACTAACCTTCCATGTTACGATTACACCAGTGGATTTGCATAGCCACCGCCATCCCTAACCCACCGCCATCCCTAACCCACCATACGATTCAAATCAAGGTTTCATGCTGGGACTTGTAGTCCTTCACTTGGGGGAGGGGGTCACATCCTTAGATATCAGGGGTTCGTGCTGGGACTTGTAGTCCTTCACTTTGGAGGAACGTGACATCCTTAGATCTTAAGGTTTCATGCTGGGACTTGTAGTCCTTCACTTTGGGGGGGGGGGTCACATCCTTAGATATCAGGGGTTCATGCTGGGACATGTAGTCCTTCACTTTTGAAGGGGAGTCACATCCTTAGATCTCAGGGGTTCATGCTTCTAGTCATTTAATTTGGGGGGGCGGGGTCACAAATCCTTAGATATCAGGGTTCATTCTGGGACTTGTAGTCCATCACTTTTTTCGGGGGGGGGGGGGGTGTGTAATGTGACCCTCCCAAAAGTGAAGGACTGCAAGTCCCAGCAAGCATGAACCTCTCAGAGCTGAGGACGTGATCCCCCAACGAGTGAACTGTCAAACAAAAAGGTATAAATCTTTTTTCGGGAAGGGGGGGTCCCTGAATGGCAGTTTGGAAATGTGGTCACCCTAGATGGAGGGTGATGGGTAACCACCACCCATGTGGGTGCCAGTAGTCAACATTGACTTGTTGGCATTTAATAATAATACTAATAGTAGACACACCAATAATTTTTGTTTTTTTTACCTCTTACAGGAAGCAGTCCTGGGAATTTTAGTACCGCAGGGAATTCTGGGTATTGTAGTCCTGCTGGTAATACAGGGGGTTCCAGAAGTCCTGGGTCATAAAGGGTCTCCTTCTTTAGTCAATTCTGCAATACCTATGGATCAAGATGAGAGCTCGAGGAAGCCAGGCTTGTTTTCATCCTTTAAAAAAAAAAAATGTGGACCACAACAAAATGGCTGCACTGAGGACATGTGTGTCATTACCCCCTAACCCCTACTTTATCTTTTGTTGTCTGGGTGGAAGACATCAGATCCTCCATTTAGGTTTAGCAAGCTTGAAGGAACGTGGTCACCAGGGGTGAGAAGGATACATATAGATTTTTATGATAGGAGACGTGAAAAGGACAGGCAGGAAGTCATCTGGAATGCATGGAAAGGAAGTTCCGGGTTAGAGGTTATGGGAAAGAAGCCAAGGTGGCCATTACTGGTACTGGCAGCAGACAATTCTTTTTATCCATCTCCTCCCTTCATTGATTTGTCAATAGCTTTGGAACAAGATAAGAGCTCGAGGAAGCCAAGCTTGTTTTCATCCTTTAAAAGAAGAAGAAAAAAGATGTGGACCACAATAAAATGGCTGCACAAAGGACATGTGTGTCATTACCTTCTAACCACTACTTTATCTTTTGGTGTTGCCTGGAAGACATTAGACCCTCCATATGGACTTGTAGTCCTTCACTTTTGAAGGGGAGTCACATCCTTAGATCTCAGGGGTTCATGCTTGTAGGCATTTAATTTGGGGGGGGGGCAGGGTCACAAATCCTTAGATCTCAGGGGTTCATTCTGGGACTTGTAGTCCATCACTTTTGGGGGGGGGGTGTAATGTGACCCTCCCAAAAGAGAAGGACTGCAAGTCCCAGGAAGCATGAACCTCTCAGAGCTGAGGACGTGATCCCCCAACTAGTTTGGAAATGTGGTCACCCTAGATGGAGGGTGATGGGTAACCACCATCTATGTGGGTGCCGGTAGTCAACATTGACTTGATGGCATTTAATAACAATACTAACTAGGATCAGCAAGCGTGAAGGAACGTGGGCATCAGTGGTGAGAAGGATAAGTGTGGATTTTTATACTAGGGGCTGAAAAGGACAGGTGTTCCATCAGATTAGGCGACCCGTCAGAATTGGTAACGGACGTGACGTTCAGTCGCCGCCATCTTGCTACACCCTGCACTCCTCCACAGTAATGATACACTGAGAAGGGGGCAAGCGGACATCTTGTTACACCCACCGGAGTTTTAGATTTCACAGTTATTTTCAACACAAAACGGAGCTTATATGCTTGGATACAGTGGGCTAGATTCATGTAGGGGCGCGCATTGTTACGGCGGCGCAGCAGCGTATCATATTTACGCTACGCCGCCGCAACTTACAGGAGCAAGTGCGGTATTCACAAAGCACTTGCTCCGTAAGTTGCGGCGGCGTAGCGTAAATGGGGCCCGCGTAATTCAAATGTGGAAGGGGGGGGGGCGTGTTTTATGTTAATGTGTGATGACCTGACGTGATGCGCCGTCCGTGTACATATCCCAGTGTGCATTGCTCCCAAGTACGCCGCAACGACGTATTGGTTTCAACGTGAACGTAAATTACGTTCAGCCCTATTCGCGAACGACTTACGCAAACAACGTAAAAAATTCAAAAATCGAAGCGGGAACGACGTCCATACTTAACATTGCGTGCGCCTCATAGAAGCAGGAGCAACGTTACGCCGAAAAAGCCTTACGCAAACGACGTAAAAAAACTACCGCCGGGCGCACATACGTTTGTGAATCGGCGTAACTAGGTAATTTGCATACTCTACGCCGAAAACGACGGAAGCGCCACCTAGCGGCCAGCGTGAGAATGCACCCTAAGATACGACGGCGTAAGAGACTTACGCCAGTCGGATCTTAGGCTAATGTCGGCATATCTTGCTTTCTGAATACAGGAAGAAGATACGCCGGCGCAGCTTTGAATTTACGTGGCGTATCTATGGATACGCCGGAGTAAATCATTGCTAAATCTAGCCCAGTGTTTGTAAATCCGACGGACTGTTTACATGTTAACCACTTGCTGACGGCCGTACGACTTTGTACGGCCGCAGCGCAGCTCCCAATCTCTGACAGGCCGTCTTTTTACGGCCGCCCCTTTGCACGTTCCCCCGCGCGCTCCCGAGCGCGCAGCGGGGAACTGCTGTGCTGGCCGTGTCCCTTGGACACAGCCAGTCACAGATCGCCGTGAACGGCCAATCGGAGCGGCCGTTTCCTAGGCGATCTGTGCGGCCAATGAGAGATGATCTCATATGTTTACATATGAGATCATCTCTCATTCCCGGCTCTCGCAGACAGCGGTGCTGTCAGGGAGAGAGGAGACGGATCTGTGTCCCTTGTACATAGAGACACAGATCGGTCACCCCCCCAGTCACTCCCCTTCCCCCACAGTTAGAACACTAATTAGGCTACACATGTAACCCCTTCCTCACCCCCTAGTGTTAACCCCTTCCCTGCCAGTCACATTTATACAGTAATTAGTGCATATTTATAGCACTGATCGCAGTATAAATGTGAATGGCGCCAAAAATGTGTCAAAAGTGTCCGATGTGTCCGCCATAACGTCGCAGTCCCAATAAAAATCGCAGATCGCCGCCATTTCTAGTAAAAAAAAAAAAAATAATAATTCTGTCCCTTATTTTGTAGGCGCTATAACTTTTGCGCAAACCAGTCGCTTATTGCGATTTTTTTTTTTTTTTTTTACTAAAAATATGTAGAATACGTATCGGCCTAGACTGAGGATAAAAAAAAAACGTAAAAAAAAAATTGAGCTATTTATTATAGCAACAAGTAAAAAAATGTTTTTTTTTTTTCAAAATTGTCGCTCTATTTTTGTTTATAGCGCAAAAAATAAAAACCGCAGAGGTGATCAAATACCACCAAAAGAAAGCTCTATTTGTGGGGAAAAAAGGACGTTAATTTTGTTTGGGAGCCACGTCGCACGACCGCGCAATTGTCAGTTAAAGCGACGCAGTGCCGAATCGCAAAAAGTCCTCTGGTCAGGAAGGGGTTTAAGTGCCCAGTAAGGAAGTGGTTAAATCAGAGGTGTTCTGCCGCATTAGCAACCATGTAAGGTCAGCAGGTTTGCTGCTGCTTTTAAAATGTAACATCTAAACAGTCCGTCGGATTTCCAAACACTGTATTTAAGCACATAAGCCCCGTTTTTTGTTGAAAATAAATGTGAAATCTAAAACTCTGGGTGGGTGTAACAAGATGTCTGCTTTCCCCCTTCTCGGTGTATCGTTACTATGAGAGTGCGGGGTGTAGCAAGATGGCGGCGCCGGAACGGCACTTCCGTTACCATTTCTGACGGGTCGCCTAATCTGACGGAACACAGACAGGAAGTGCCTGCAAAGGAAGTTCCGGGTAAGAGGTCACGGTAAAGGAGCCAAGCCAGCCACTGATGTAAGCAACAGACAGTTCCTTCTATCTAATCCTCTGTTTCATTTTCTTCTTTCCAGTTCTGTTTATAGGTACAGCCAGGCATCCTTGACCCGACTCTGCATCCGGCGTAACATGGAGTATCGAGAAGTCTGATGAGAAGGAAGCGCGGCTAATTGGACCAGGAGACGCTACATGCAAATACCATTGTAATTGTATAGGTGGGTTTATCATCCAGACTAAGGATGAGCTCCGGCGTGTTCGCACAGTACACGTGCAGAGCCCGCCAGGAAGTTGGCACCGCGCTGCGCTAATCATAGCCAGGGAGACATTTCCCGATCTCTGCAGCCGAGGACATAATCGCCCTGGCTGTGATTAGCGCAGCGCCGCGCACACTTCCTGGCAGGCTCTGCGCGTGTTTTATGTGAACACGCCGGAGCTCATCCTTACTCCAGACATGTCTAGTTCCTCACGGGGGGGGGGGGGGGGGGGACTAATGCGGGATCAGGGCATGCAGTGTTTGGGGTGGCCTTGGATGGACGGTCCATGATCTTCACAGCTAAATCGTGTAAATTCCTACACTGTTGGCTTCAATCCGACCCACCGATCATCTTTTTTTATGATCACTTACAGCTTGATTTATGATTTCAGAGGGTGTGCATTAGTCAATGGCGATTTAATATCACAATTGTTTGTTTTTTGTGTACAATAATTCCGTGTGTGTAATATTTTTCCTATTTTCTGACCTCAGGATCTTCCCCCGTGTGATAACCGACCCCCAGGATGCACGAGGACCAGAGTCACGTGCCAGAAAGCATATTACAGCTCACCCTGGAGATCATTTACCTGCTGACCGGAGAGGTGAGGAGGATTCTGGGAGGTCACATGACATCACTCTTATCTCTATTAATAAAAACACAGACCTGACCGGAGAGGTGAGGAGGATTCTGGGAGGTCACATGACATCACCTTTATCTCTATGAATAAAACACAGAGCTGACCGGAGAGGTGAGGAGGATTCTGGGAGGTCACATGACATCACTCTTATCTCTATTAATAAAACACAGACCTGACCGGAGAGGTGAGGAGGATTCTGGGAGGTCACATGACATCACTCTTATCTCTATTAATAAAACACAGACCTGACCGGAGAGGTGAGGAGGATTCTGGGAGGTCACATGACATCACTCTTATCTCTATTAATAAAACACAGACCTGACCGGAGAGGTGAGGAGGATTCTGGGAGGTCACATGACATCACTCTTATCTCTATTAATAATACACAGACCTGACCGGAGAGGTGAGGAGGATTCTGGGAGGTCACATGACATCACTCTTATCTCTATTAATAAAACACAGACCTGACCGGAGAGGTGAGGAGGATTCTGGGAGGTCACATGACATCACTCTTATCTCTATTAATAAAGCTGACCGGAGAGATGAGGAGGATTCTGGGAGGTGAGAGCCAGTAACCGGCTTGTGTAAATGGGGTTCTCTGCATCTAAAAATGCAGTGCATTTGTGGGTGCGGGACCTGCAGGGAAATTGCATTGTGCAAAAAGCAACGTGCGGCGTCAGTGGAGCTCCTGGCGCCGCCCGCTCCCTGCTAGCTGGGCAATAATACAGCGCAGCGCTGCCTGTCTCCCACCGTATACCCAGTCACTTTGCAGGTTGGAAGAGCAGTGATGTGGGGCAGGCGGAGAGAGATGTTATCTGTGCTCGCCCCGCTTCTCTCATCCGCATGCCCACCTCCCGCATGCAGCCCACCCGCCACACTTGTGGCCCTGTGGTTAGGCAGGGACCCCTGCAGTAAGAGACTCGGGGGTATGGGCCCCAGATTCAGGGCTATAGCCCCAATAGCCACCCCCTAGCAACACCACTGATGACATCACTCTTATCTCTAATAATAAAACACAGACCTGACCAGAGAGTTGAGGAGGATTCTGGTGCAGGAGTGCACTGCGCACACGTTGCGGTTTAAGGCGTGCCTTACAAACAGAGTGCAGATCTCAGGAGTGCATTACGCACAGTTTGCAGTTTTAGGAGTGCTCTATGCACAGAGTGCAGGAGTGTGCTACACATAGATTTCAGGTTCAGAATGTGCAATAAGCGCAGGGTTCAGGAGTTTGCTACACACACATTGCGGGTTTAGGATTGCTCTACACACATGGTGCAGGGTTCAGGAGTGCTCTGAGCGCAGATTGTGAGTGCAGAGTTCAGGAGTGCATTACGCACAGAGTGCAGGCATGGGCGTCCGCTGAATTTTTTTCAGAGGGGGGGCGCTTTGGCAGCGGCGATACACAGTTGCATTTTACCCTTTCTTCGACCGCTAGCGGGGGTTAAAAGCGCCCCCCCCCCCATGTTAAAATGGAAAAACACCCCACTGTGCCCCCTGCATCTTTCAATATCTCTTTGTCACTAATGTGTACCCCCTCTCCACAACTGCACCTCTGGACCCCTTTACATTACACAGCACCCCACAGCTCTGGACCCTTTCACATTACACAGCACCCTGCATCACTGGGCCCCTTTACATTACACAGCACCCTGCATCACTGGCCCCCTTTACATTACACAGCACCACTGGACCCCTTTACATTACACAGAACCCTGCATCACTGGACCCCTTTACATTACACAGCACCCTGCACCACTGGACCCCTTTACATTACACAGCACCCCTTTCCTTTGACTGAAACACTACACTATATTGACGGTATATTTATTTCAGGTCTAAAAGAGGAATCTTTTGGAATGAGGGACAAATGGATTTGATTCCAGAAGAGGGACAGACACTCTAAATAAGGGACAACTAGAGGGGAGGGAAGCGCTGCAGTCACTGCTTAAATCGGCCCCAGGGCCAGTTCGGCCCTGCTCCTGGCTCTCCCTGGCGATTCCAGGGGGGGGGGGGCAAACAACCCCCCTTGCTCTATGGAGCGGATGCCCATGAGTGCAGGTTTCAGCCCTCTTTCACGGCTTTACCTCTGCATGCATTTTGCACCCTTCCTTAGCTCTGACCTCTGCACCACCACCACCCCCCTCCCCCAATCCCTCAGCATTGCACACGACCCCCTCTGCTGCCCCCATCTTCATCCTGCTCCTCCCCCCTGAGTTTCACCATCCTCCACATGCTTACATTTCACCTCTCTGCAGCCGGCCTGGCTCTAGTACCTCCTGTGACTGAGGCTTGTTTCTCCACACAATGCACACTCTATGTGGAGCTGCCGGGAGAAGTGCATTGTCACAAGTAAATGAGGTGACGGAACACAGTTCTGCTATGTTCTGGCCAAAAAAAGCCCTAGATATAATTACCATTGTATTTTCCTTGTCATTTTGTAGCATTATGGACCTTTGAAGGAGACGCTTAATTATGTGACACTCGCCAGCAGTCCCTGTGTGTCAAGATTGAGAAGGAACCAGGAACCCATCATGGAGCCTCCACCTTCTTCCCTGACCCAACAAAGAAACAACAAAATTCTGGAAGTCACCAAGAAGATTATTGAGGTGCTGACAGGAGAGGTGAGCGGTGCCGGGAATTCTGGGACATTATCCAGTAACAGACAAGGGGTGTGTCTGGATGGTGACGGTATCATTGTGTGTGTCAGGTTCCTATAAGGTGTCAGGATGTCACTGTCTATTTCTCCATGGAGGAGTGGGAGTATATAGAAGGACACAAGGATCTCTACAAGGACGTCATGATGGAGAATCAGCCGCCCCTCACATCACCGGGTAAGAGGAGACTTTATTGTAAAGGGGAGAGCAGTACGGAGGGTCCATCTAGATCCCCCATCTGACTCAATGATCTGACCGCCCTTACGCGTTACGTCCAATCAAGCATTTATCGAACCTTGTTTATTAAGAGGTCTATAAGCAGTGCTTTGTATTCAGTCAGTGTGTGTTTCCTACAGATGGATCCAGTAATGGGAACCCACCAGAGAGATGTCCCCGTCCTCTGTATTCCCGGGATTCCACACAGGAAGGTCACACCATCCCTTACCAGGTTCAGGTCGGTGGAACTGAGGATTTTGCCAAATACCAATACCAAGCCGTTGATGAAGTTGAGACGGATGACGATGATCCATCTTGGGAGGAAGAAAGTCCCTTAGAGATGAGTTCAGGTGAGTGATAAACATTACAGAAAAGTTTATTTGGTTGCCCTTTATTAATCTCTTGCCTATACATTGCCAAACCCAAATTTAGTTTTTTGCCTATAGAAGAGAAATCCTTACACCACTATCATATTGTGAGGTCCTCAAAGTAGACGTGGTTTGACTTTTAGTGTTCTCCTCTGCAACAGGGTGAGATGGTCACCAATGGACTGTAGTCAAGAGTTATGCCGCGTACACACGATCGGACATTCCGACGACAAAACCGTGGATTTTTTTTTACCCGACAGAATGTTGGCTCAAACTTGTGTTGCATACACACGGTCACACAATTTCCGAACGTCAAGAACGCGGTGACATACGACGAGCCGAGAAAAATTAAGTTCAATAGGCAGTGCGGCTCTTCTGCTTGATTCCGAGCATGCATGGATTTTGTGCGTCGTAATTGGATACACACGATCGGAATTTTCGACAAGTACTTTTGTTGTCGGAAAAATTGAGAACCAGCTCTCAAACAATTGTTGTCGGAAATTCCGACAACAAATTCCGTACACCAAATTCCGTACACCCAGTTGGAATATCCGATCAAAAGCTCAAATTCTGTTCGTGTGTATTAGGCTTTATGCTCGCTGGACGTTTTTACAGCTGCTGTTTTTAGCTGCAGGCGTTTGTTTTTTTCTGCAGCCAGTAAACTCCCCAGCATGTTGTCCTATGTGTCCATGCACCCATAGGCTGTTATCAGCGTTTTCTGGCTGGAAAAAACCCAGAACTAGTGGGTTTTGAGAGGAGTTTTTCATCTGTAAAAATGCTCTAACTCTGATAAAGGCTTAAAAACGCAAGAAAACGCAGCTATTGGGTGTTTATCAGCGTTTTTGAGCCATAAGCTTTTGTGAGTATAGTAAAAAATTGTGTTTTTATAACGTCCAAGGTGCATGAGGCTATAAGATGGCCATGAATGGTTCGAATTCCGTTCAGTACAGCAGTGACCTCAAAGTAGGGTTGGTAAGACTTTTGGTGTTGCCCTCTGCAACAGTAGGGTGAGATGGCCAACAATGAACTGTAGTCAAGAGTTAGGCCGGCCATAGGCGATTCGAATTTCGGCCGGTCCCTGCTAAACCATCTATGGGCAGGCTGATTGTACCGTCGATCCCTCAATCGACTTGTGTACAACCAGCACGTCAGATTTTTACATGCGATTATTGCCAGCAGCAATGATCACTGTGTTCTCCCAGCAGGGATGGTACCCCGTGCTGGGAGAACACGATGACTCCACTGGAGGGATTCCCCCATCAACACTGACTGCGTTGATGGGGGTAATCAAGTGATTTTCTTTCCTGTAACTCATGGTTGCCAGAAAGGAAAATCGTACATCTGTGGCCTGCCTAACAGTAGAACAGGTCATTAGACAGAATGAGGTTATTGTGCAAAATCTGCTGCAGCTGTGCATGGTAGCCAATCGGCTTCTAACTTCAGCTTGTTCAGTGAAGCTTTAGCAATAAAACCTGGAAGCTGATTGGTTTCTATGCAGAGCTGCACCAGGTTTTGTGCTCTCCAGGTTTAGTAAATCAACCACTTTGTTACTGGTTGTAATTAGCTGAATTACCGGTGAAGCAATAAAATGGAGGACATGATCTGGCTGGTACTGCTTAGGAAACAGTAACAATAAAACGTAGGATATGATCTCACTCCGTGGCAGAACTACCAGGGTCACAAAGGTTGCACTCGCGACCATCCCTGGTGCTCCGCACTCTCGGAGGCCCCAGCAGGGTTGCTGGCCGCAGTGCTCTGAGCTGAGTGCATCTCTCTCGTACAGCCCAGAGCCTGCACTGGTAGTGAATGGGAGAGGAGAGCCGATCTGCTTCTTCTCCTTCCACCTCTCTCCTCCTGTGTGTGCACCGTGGGAAGTGTGAAGCTAAGCAGCTGACATTCAGCTGGGGGCCCCTTCATGTTTTTTTGCACCGGGGCCCTGAGGGTTCTAGTTATGCCTCTGATCTGACTGGTACTTCTTAGGAAACGTTAAGGTGAAGCAATAAAACGAAGGACATGATCTGACTGGTACTGCTTAGAAAAAATGGGAAAACAAAGCAAAAAAATGGAGGACGTTATCTGATTTGTACTGCTTAGGAAATGGTAAGCTGAAGCAATAAAACTGAGGCCATGATCTGACTGGTACTGCTTAGGAAACGGTAACAATAAAATGTAGGATATGCTCTGACTCCGTAGCGGAACTACCAGGGTCACAAAGGTTGCACTTGCGACCATCCCTGGTGCTCCGCACTCTCGGTGGCCCCAGCAGGGTTGCTGGCCGCAGTGCTCTGAGATGAGTGCATCTCTCTCATACAGCCCAGAGCCTGCACTGGTAGTGAATGGGAGAGGAGAGAGCCGATCAGCTTCTTCTCCTTCCGCCTCTCTCCTCCCGTGTGTGCACCGTGGGAAGTGTGAAGCTAAGCGGCTGACATTCAGCTGGGGGCCCCTTCATGTTTTTTTGCACCGGGGCCCTGAGGGTTCTAGTTATACCTCTGATCTGACTGGTACTGCTTAGGAAACGTTAAGGTGAAGCAATAAAACAAAGTACATGATCTGACTGGTACTGCTTAGGAAACGGGAAGACAAAGCAAAAAAATGGAGGACGTGATCTGATTTGTACTGCTTAGGAAACGGTAACCTTTGAACTTAATTTTTTTTTTTTGTTTGTTTAGCCTTACTGACTGGGTTCCTTCTTCTTTTTTTTTTTCCTGGAAGATGGACATCTCCTTTTGTCTTCAGACTTTGATGTGGAAGATGAGGACATCACAGGTGGTTCTCCAGAAGGAAACCTCAGTACTGCAAATACCCGTCAAGGACGTATTGGGTTGAATAAATCCCTAGATGTCTCTAGCGTTGAGAAACCTCTTACTGATACTCTTGAAAAGTGTTTACCTCAGAAGGCAGAAATTGACCACCTCCGAAAGCTTCATTCCACTAAGAAGCCATTTCAGTGCACTAAGTGCGGGAAATGTTTCGGCTTCAGGTCGCTACTGGTTAGCCATTGGAGGAGCCATACGGGAGAACGCCCCTTTCCCTGTCTGATTTGCGATAAACGTTTTGCGCAGAAAATTACTCTTGAAAACCACAAGCGAATTCACACGGGTGAAAAGCCCTATGAATGCCCTGAGTGCGAAAAATGTTTTAGAAGCCACCCGGGTTTGATCGCGCACCAGAAAAAACATAAACATAAAAAAACAGAAAGCAGAAAACCCTTCACTCCCAAAACGGGTCTCGCAAACCACCAAAGGGAGGAGCCATATTTGTGCTCCAGACGCGGGAAACGTTTGACAGATACGTCATCTTTGACAGAACATCAGAAAGCCCTTGAGGTGGAAAAGCTGCTGTCGTGCACTGTATGCGGCAAGCGGTTCAGTCATAGGTCCGCACTCATCATGCATCTCCGGGTTCATAAGAGAGAGAAGCCGTTCACCTGCTCCGACTGCGGGAAACAATTTGCGCAGAAGGTGGATCTTATCATGCACCAGAAAACCCACACAGACGATTGTCCCTATACCTGTACAGAGTGCGGGAAACGTTTCGCACAGGAGGTCCGGCTGGTCAAACACCAGAAAGCACACCAAGGCCAGAAGCCTTTTTGGTGTGGTCAGTGTGGAAAAAGATTCCAAAATTCAGAAGATCTGAACAGCCATCAAATGACGCATTCTGGCGAAAAGGTTTCTTGGTGCTTGGATTGTCTAAAGTGTTTCAGGGACCCGTCGGCTCTGGTCAAGCATCAGGAGAGTCATGAAAAAGGGAAGCTCTTCGAGTGCGCAGAGTGCGGTAAGGTTTTCAGCGTCAGGTCAATGCTGGTCAGCCATGAAAAGAGCCACAGTGGTGAGCGGCCCTTTTCCTGCACCGATTGCGGGAAGAAATTTATGCAAAGGTCGGCATTGCTTATCCACCTACGGATTCACACGGGAGAAAAACCATATCGCTGTTCAGAGTGTGGCAAGCAGTTTACACAGAAAGGAAATTTACTTCAACACCAGAAGACTCATAAAGAGAGGTTGGATAGTTTCCAGAAAAACAGTCCCAGGTAATAGTAAAAAAACACATAATCTCGGGTAGGAAGTCTTTCCGAAGTCAGCAAAAGTGTCCTAGGGCCGTTTCCGAGGCCCTACGAAAAAATGAACAGAAAAAAATAAAATTATTTTTTTTTCAAAATTTTCAGTCTTTTTTTAGTTGTCGCGCAAAAAATAAAAATCGCAGAGGTGATCAAATACCACCAAAAGAAAGCTCTATTTGTGGGAACAAAATTATAAAAAAATTGTTTGGGTACAGTGTAGCATGACCGCGCAATTGTCATTCAAAGTGCGACGGCGCTGAAAGCTGAAAATTGGCTTGGGCAGGAAGCTGCGTAAGTGCCTGGTATGGAAGTGGTTAACCATTTATCTGCTCTGCATAAATTTAAAAAACGGCATCTTCCTAGCAAAATCCATGCAGCAAAGTAAAGCCAGCAATCAGGTGGATCCAAATCTTTCTTGTCTACATGGTAAGTTGCAGCATATAGTAAACAGGCTAACGTGTTTCGACTACAGAGCCTTACTCATAGCTCTGTAGCGAAACCTGTATAGACAATAACAAGTTGCATTCAGGGATAAAACCTGGTTGCCGGTGTTCTATCAGAATGCCGCTACCCATCAAAAAATGCTACGGAAGTAGCATTTGGCTGCGGCCATCTTGCTACACCCCGCACTCGTCTGCAGTAAGGCTACATTTAGAAGGCGGACATCTTTTTACACCCACCCAAGTCTTGCATTTCACACTTATTTTTACCAGTAAACTGCGCTCATACTGTATAGTGAAATACACTATTTAGAAATCTGTGAAACTGTTTTGATGTTGAATTTCAAAAGCAGGTGCAAAGCTTGCTGATCTCACAGGTTTGCTAATCTTACAGAACACTGCTGCTTTTAACATTCATCATCAAAACAGTCTGACGGATTTCAAAATAATGTATTTCACTTTATAAGCTTGGTTTACTGGTAAAAATAAGTGTGAAATGCAGGACTTTGGTGGCTGTAAAAAGATGTCCGCTTGCCGCCTCCTGGCTGTAGCCTTACTGCGGACGAGTGCGGGGTGTACCAAGATGGACGCGACGGAACGCCACTTCCTTTGCACTTTCTGATGGGTAGCGGTATTCTGATAGAACACCAGCTTTACATGGCTGCATGGATTACCGTCAGAGGGTGGAGACACTTCGGCCAGAGCATGTTATTCCAACTCAGAGAGGTCCGGATGGTTGAGCAGCTACTTTCTTTCTAGCAAATGTCACGATTCTTCTGGTCACCACAGCAATGACTTACCAATTGCTGGGGCTCTGTGTCTCCTTGGGGGGGTTACAGGTTAGGGCTTGGGTAGTCCGACGAATACCTGAGACCATGTAACATGGGGGCCCAGGATACTTCCTGTGTGATACATAGAGGGGGCCAGCTTCTCACCAAAATGGGGACGTCGTCCCCTATCCAGCACCTTCCCCAAACCTAACCATGTGTATATTTCCTCAGGATCCTGTATCCCACAGTGTGTTTACTCCATGAGACGAACCTGTCAAGCACTATAGCCTAACCGCGTGCTGTCTCAACTCGTGCCCTCTGAAAATTCCCACCCACACAACCCCTTTACAGCCACAGGATTGGCTGCATGCCGGGGGTTATGGGCGTGCACTGGGGAAGGAGGTGGAGCAGACCTAGCCTACCTTCTTTCCCAAAGCGCCCCAACAGGTCATGTTTTCAGGTGATTTGATCAGTTTCACTGCCTTAGTAATTACCACAGCTGTTTCATCTGAGGGAAACCCTGAAAACATGACCTGTTGGGGCACCTTGAGGACTGGAATTGAGAAACACTAATAATGTATGCACAGCAGATAAATGGTTAAGAAGGATATCTGAAAACTGCAGCAACGGATACATTCAGTACTTAAATAAAAATGTAAAAAAAAAAGGTTAATGAAGATCTATTATAATTTTCTTACAGTTCTGTACATGTAGTTCTTTGTCCCATGTTTCTAAGTGCTTTCTAACCCTAACTATGAGGTCCAACCTATTTCCTTCCACTCCTGCCATCTCTGATCCAACAACATCTAGAAAGGAGACGGCTGATTCATAGCTGCAGCTTGTCTAGAAACTCTGGTTTCTCTTCAGAACAAAGGAAATCTTTTTCGGCCCTTTGGCTAAGATCAAGTGTAGTTACTGGGCCGGATTCAGAAAGAGATACGACGGCGTATCTCCTGATACGCCGTCGTATCTCTGAGTCCGGCCGGTCGTATCTATGCGACTGATTCAGAGAATCAGTTACGCATAGATATCCCTAAGATCCGCCAGGTGTAAGTGTCTTGCACCGTCGGATCTTAGGCTGCAATTTCAGGCTGGCCGCTAGGTGGAGCTTCCGTATGTTTTACGCGAGGAATATGCAAATTAGGATTTACGCCGATTCAGAAACGAACGACCGCCCGGCGCTTTTTTTTTACGTCGTTTGTGTTCGGCTTTTTCCGGCGTATAGTTACCCCTGCTATATGAGGCGTAGCTAATGTTAAGTATGGCCGTCGTTCCCGCGCCGAGTTTTGAAATTTTACGTTGTTTGCGTAAGTCGTTCGCGAATATGGCTGGACGTAACTTACGTTCACGTCGAAAACAATGACGTCCTTGCGACGTCATTTAGAGCAATGCACACTGGGATATTTTACGGACGGCGCATGCGCCGTTCAAACAAAACATCAAATACGCGGGGTCAAGCTAAATTTATATAAAACTCGCCCCCTACATACCCATTTGAATTACGCGGCCTTACGCCGCAACACATACGTTACGCCGCCGTAACTAAGGGCGCAAGTTCTTTCTGAATAAAGAACTCGCGCCCAAAGTTAGAGCGGCGTAACGTATTAGAGATACGTTACGCCGGCCGGACAGATACGCTTAGGTATCTGAATCCGGACCACTGTTCTTATCAGTTGCCAGTAGGTGGTGCTATGCTGACCATACCCAGTACACTGCGAGGTGGAAAGGGATAGCGGTTGGCGGACACTAAACCTGCTGGCGTGGAGGTGAAAGCCTTCTGATCGGGACAGAGAGGCATGAGGTCGAAGCTGGAGGGCTGGGACCCTGGATTTGGTGGTGCCTGCCCCAGTCAGTTGTTCGGGAGAGAACCCTTGCTCCTCTTTTCGTTTGGAGGAGCGGTTAGTATTTCCAAAATGTGATTAGGTGGGAGGGATGGGGGTTGTGGGAGGAGCCTGCTGAGGTGGGCTCTCCCCGATCTCTCCTCCTACCTTCCTGGCTTGGAAGGGTGCTGCTGGTCCGGACCGGGGGTCAGGGTCCGTTGAAAAGCCTGTGGAGATAGTGCCCCTGGAGTGGCAGTCCAGGGGTGCCATACATTGCACGAGTGTGTGAGGGGCACTCATCGTTTGGCACCATGGTCACGATATCCACAAACACACTTTTTAACACCTGGCACTAGGGCCAGGCCTTTTGGCTGGGACCAGGGTAATTTTTGTTCCTGGCAGGAGCGCCGGCCATCGTATTGCACGGTGGCCACTTTCCACTCACCTCTCCCCCCCACTTTCTTTTTTATTTTTCCCCGTTTGTCACGTTACGTCTTCTTTTTGTTGGTGCATTTGCACTTTATGTGCGATTAGTAGGGTGCGGGTCCTCGGGCCAGTCCTGAACGTCTTGGGAGTAGGTGGACTTGGCCTTCTGGCTTAGTTCGCCTGCTCTCATGGGGTCTCCCTTCGGGGGAGCCTCACCGAGGAGGGTTCTGTTTCGGCAGACCCTCCGAGGAAGTTGGGTCCGTGTTGGCCTCGGCTGCATGGACCACAGATTACTCTCTGCCAGGAGCCTAACGCCCCGGGGAATCAGGGTTGGGTCCTTTTCGGAGGACCATTTGACGCAGCACCCGTCACAGTTTTTTTGTGTTTCACTCTTTATGTGTGTGCACATTTTTTCCTGCATCGGGTGAAGTTTTTGGGTTGCGTTATGCACGCCACAGGCTTTTCGATAGAGCTGCAGCTTGTCTAGGCTGCTTCCAAGACAAGCAACAAGAGGAATGCAGAGGCTGACCACTGCACTCCTCTTGCCGTTGTTTGTCTCAGGAAAGTGCTGAGCAGCTATGAATCAGCCGTCTCCTTGATAGCTGTTGTCGGATCAGCCGTGGCAGGAGTGGAGGGGGGCAGGTTGGACCTCATAACTAGGGTTAGAAAGCACTTAAAAACATGGGGCAAAGGACTACATGTTCTTTGTCCCATAGGGGACAGAACTATAAAACATGATTATGAACCGACTCCAAGATCTGTAGCCTCAGAGCTTTGATGTAATGCCTGCAACAAAGAAACCGCACAAGTCTTCCTCACTCAACAAGCACTCCCCATTAAATTGGTATTGGCCCAGATTCAGGTACATTTGCGCTTTATTTGCGGAGGCACAGGGCAACGATTTTGCCCTGCGCCCCCGCAAATATTTTGCGCTGCCCTCGATTCACGGAGCAGTAGCTCCGTAAATTGCGAGGGCGCGCCGGCAAAATTGCCCGGCGTAAGTGCGCGCAATGTAAATGATCCCGCTGGGTGCGGGAATCATTTAAATTAGGCGCGCGCCCGTGCCGAGCGTAGAGCGCATGCTCCGTCGGGAAACCTTCCCGACGTGCTTTGCGGCAAATAACGTCGCAAGGACGTCATTTGCTTCAAAGTGAACGTGAATGGCGTCCAGCGCCATTCACGATTCACTTACGCAAATGACGTAGATTTTAAATATCGCGACGCGGGAACGTGGGTATCCTATAGCATTGGCTGCGCCTGCTATTAGGATGTGTAACCTTACGCGAAACCCGACGTACGCAAACTACGTAATTTGCGTACGCAGGGCTCGCGCAACGTTGTGAATCGGTGTTAGTATGCAATTTGCATACTATACACAGATCACAATGGGAGCGCCCCCTAGCGGCCAACGCAAGAATGCAGCCTAAAATCTGCGTGGCATAAGAGCCTTATGCCACGCAGATTTTAGGCTGCAGTCGGCATAGCGACGTTCCTGAATCAGGAGCATTCGCTACGCCGGAGCAAGTAAGCAATTGCGCTGTGTAACCTATGGTTACACGGGCGCAATTGCTTCTTGAATCTGGCCCATTATGTTTTTTGAGAGGTCAACAGCTCTCTGTGATTATGTCCATCTCCATGTTGGACGAATAAGGCCATCAAGCCTTACTAATAGAGACAGCAGTGAGGAAGATTGAAGAAGGAACGTGGCCATGTTTTATCTATGGTAGTCACTCTGACACCCCCGGTGCCTTTAAGACACTGAGACATAATTTCTCAAACAGGCCTCTTTCACACACCAGTGCCTCCAAACTGCAGCCCAAGGACGAGATGCGGCCCTTTGCTTGGTTTTATTCGGCCCTTGGGGCACTATCTCATCCACTGACACCAACAATGGGGCACAATTCCTCCCAGTGACACCACTGAGGGGGCACAATTCCTCCCAGTGACACCACTGATGGGGGCACAATTCCTCCCAGTGACACCACTGATGGGGCACAATTCCTCCCAGTGACACCACTGACGGGGCACAATTCCTCCCAATGACACCAACAATGGGGCACAATTCCTCCCAGTGACACCACTGATGGGGGCACAATTCCTCCCAGTGACACCACTGAAGGGGCACAATTCCTCCCAGTGACACCACTGATGGGGCACAGTTCCTCCCAGTGACACCACTGATGGGGCACAATTCCTCCCAGTGACACCACTGACGGGGCACAATTCCTCCCAGTGACACCACTGACGGGGCACAATTCCTCCCAGTGACACCACTGACGGGGCACAATTCCTCCCAGTGACACCACTGACGGGGCACAATTCCTCCCAGTGACACCACTGACGGGGCACAATTCCTCCCAGTGACACCACTGACGGGGCACAATTCCTCCCAGTGACACCACTGATGGGGCACAATTCCTCCCAATGACACACCAACAATGGGGCTCAATTCCATCCAATGACATCACTGATGGGGGCACAATTCCTCCCAGTGACACCACTAACGGGGCACAATTCCTCCCAGTGACACCACTGACGGGGCACAATTCCTCCCAGTGACACCACTGATGGGGCACAATTCCGCCCAGTGACACCACTGATGGGCACAATTCCTCCCAGTGACACCACTTCTTGGGCACAATTCCTCCCAATGACACCACTGATGGGGCACAATTTCACCCAATGACACCACTGATGGGGCACAATTCCTCCCAGTGACACCACTTCTTGGGCACAATTCCTCCCAGTGACACCACTGATGTACAGTTCCTCCCAATGACACCACTGATGGGGCACAATTTCACCCAATGACACCACTGATGGGGCACAATTCCTCCCAGTGACCAAACTGATGGGGGCTCAATTCCACCCAATGACACCACTGATGGGGCACAATTCCTCCCAGTGACACCACTGATGGGGCACAATTCCTCCCAGTGACACCACTGATGGGGGCACAATTCCTCCCAGTGACACCACTGATGGGTCACAATTCCACCCAGTGACACCACTGATGGGGGCACAATTCCTCCCAGTGACACCACTGATGGGTCACAATTCCACCCAGTGACACCACTGATGGGGCACAATTCTTCCCAGTGACACCACTGATGGGGCACAATTCCTCCCAGTGACACCACTGACGGGGCACAATTCCTCCCAGTGACACCACTGATGGGGCACAATTCCTCCCAGTGACACCACTGATGGGGCACAATTCCTCCCAGTGACACCACTGATGGGGCACAATTCCTCCCAGTGACACCACCGATAGGGCACAATTCCTCCAAATGGCACAAATGATGGGGCACAGTTCTCTCGCTGACATCAAGATAGGGCACCGTTTACTCCCACTGATGCCGAGGCATTTTCTACTTCCGATGACCATGAACCAGCCCCTCCTAAGGTTTGAAGAACAGTAAATGGGCCCTTTGTTTAGAAAATTTGGAGACCCTTGACATACTGTACACCGATCATTCATAACTTTTTGACAGGTGAAGTGAATAACACCGATCACCTTGTTACAATGGCATTTGAAAGCCAGTGGGACGTGTTAGGCAGCAAGTGAACACGTGGTCCCTGAGGTTGATGTGTTGAAAGCATAAAAATGGCCATCGCAGTTTGTTGTGTATGGGGCTGTGTAGTCGTAGACTGGTTAGGGTCTCCATGTTGACTCATGTCCAGAGGCAAAAGCGCCTACAATGGGCACATGAGCATCAGAACTGGACCACGGAGCATTGGAAGAACGTGACCTGGTCTGATGGATTCAAGAATTGTTTGAGGAACACAACAACTTTAACCACTTAACGCCCGCTGCACAACTATTTACGTCCGCAAAATGGCACGGACAGGCAGAAGGGCGTATCTATATACGATTGGGGACCCCCCCCCCCCCGCTGCGGGTGGATTCCCTCGGGGAGCGATCCGGGACGACGGCGCGGCTATTCGTTTATAGCCGCTCCGTCGCGATCGCTCCCCGGAGCTGAAGAACGGGGAGATGCGTATGTAAACACGGCTTCCCCGTGCTTCACTGTGGCGGCTGCATCGATCGCGTCATTCCCTTTTATAGGGGAGACACGATCGATGACGTCAGTCCTACAGCCACACCCCCCTACAGTTGTAAACACACACTAGGTGAAGCCTAACACGTTCAGCGCCCCCTGTGGTTAACTCCCAAACTGCAACTGTCATTTTCACAATAAACAATGCAATTTAAATGCATTTTTTGCTGTGAAAATGACAATGGTCCCAAAAATGTGTCAAAATTGTCCGAAGTGTCCGCCATAATGTCGCAGTCACGAAAAAAATCGCTGATCGCCGCCATTAGTAGTAAAAATAAAATAAAAAATGCAATAAAAATATCCCCTATTTTGTAAACGCTATAAATTTTGCGCAAACCAATCGATAAACGCTTATTGCGTTTTTTTTTACCAAAAATAGGTAGAAGAATACGTATCGCCCTAAACTGAGGGAAAAAAAGTTTATATATATGTTTTTGGGGGATATTTATTATAGCAAAAAGTAAAAAATATTGCATTTTTTTCAAAATTGTCGCTCTATTTTTGTTTATAGCGCAAAAAATAAAAACCGCAGAGGTGATCAAATACCACCAAAAGAAAGCTCTATTTGTGGGGAAAAAAGGACGCCAATTTTGTTTGGGAGCCACGTCGCACGACCGCGCAATTGTCTGTTAAAGCGACGCAGTGCCGAATCGCAAAACCTGGCCTGGGCATTTAGCTGCCTAAAGGTCCGGGGGCTTAAGTGGTTAAAGTATGAAAAGTGGGTAATGGGACTTTATATGAAACACAACACACGAAGGTAGAGTGAATCAATCAATGAAAGTAAACATGATATTTATTAGTAACATAATTAGATGATATTCATATTAAATCAATGAGTATGATACAGAGTAGATAAAACATGATAAATAAATCACACAATAGTAAAATTGATTGGATAATATACATAGAAGCACATGATTAATAATGACATCAGCAGTGTACCCAGAATATCTACAAACATGATAGATATAGTAGTTGATTAATTGATGACTCAAACAAATAAAACCCATAGTAAACGCATGATTACTGTGACATGGCATGAAATATGAAATCTCAACGCGTTTCGTGGATTGTCTCCACTCGTCAGGAGCAGCTATGCACTGGGAATACCTATAATATATAAATTCATAATCTATGGTAATTAATTAGAACAGGAAGAGAGGGAACAACAAACTATGGTCCTAACACTCTTACCTATGTGTATATTGTAAAAGAACGTAGATTATGGTTTGGCCTCCAAACTTTCCATATCTTAGTTCAATTGAACATCTGTGAGATGTGCTGGAAAAACAAATCCGATCCATGGAGACTGCACCTCCCAACTTTCAGGACTTAAAGCAGTGGTTCTCAACCATTCTAGTGCTATGACCCCTTGATAAAATTTCCCAAGTTGTGGGGACCCCTTAGACCTCGTACACACGATAGGTTAACCAGAGGACAGCGGTCTGAAGGACCGTTTTCATCGGTCAAAACCGATCGTGTGTGGACCCCATAGGTTATTTAACCATAGGTTAAAAAAAAAGCCAACTTGCTTTAAATTTAACCGATGGATTCCTAACCGATAGGTCAAAACCGATCGTTAGTAGGCACGACCATCGGTTAAAAATCCACGCATGCTCAGAATCAAGTCGACGCATGCTTGGAAGCATTGAACTTCGTTTTTGTTAGCACGTCGTCGTGTTTTACGTCACCGCGTTCTGACACAATCGTTTTTTTTTAAGTGTATTTTGTGCGTGTACTCGAGAGAGGAGCCGGACTGCAGGAGTTGGGAGTAGGCAGGCCTCCCCCAGAGGCAATCTGCCACCTTTCTCCATGCCCCGGGTGGCAATGGCGGGTGTGTGAGGGGGTCCTCCCACACCGCCCGCCCTACCTGCTCCGCTTTGAAGCCCAACGGGGCAGAGGGACTCCCTATAAGGGAGTGAGAGGATCTAGCCCGCTCAACCAGCCCCGTTAGTCCTTCGCCTCTCTTTTTAGAGACCGCGTGGTCAAAGTGCGTGCATGTTAACCCAATTTTGAGTGTGTGTATAAGTGTGGTGGTTTTTGTGGGAGGGGGGTGGGCGTACTAAGCGCAGGCTTACCTCGCATAGCACACCCACCAGGAGCCGGGCTGAGACCACCAAACTCAATTCACATGTAGCCGAGACCGGGATCCGAACCCCTAGCTGCAGAGGTGAATGGCTTGTCAGCGCAGTGCCAATCGCGTTGAGCTCCCTACGATCGTTTTTTTTAACCGATGGTGTGTAGGCGCGACGGACCTTCAGTCAGCTTCATCGGTTAACCTAAGACAACAGTCCTTCAGACCGTTCTCATCGGATGGACTGATCGCGTGTACGAGGCTTAACAGTAATGTTATTTTTGTAGCGTGAGTTGTTAGCACCCAAGGCAAGACAAGTAATTTGCGCCCCTAACCCACGGACATTTAGTGCTCCCTGAATTCCTTCCACTCGTACAGTATTAAAACCCCTTATGGTACATTTTACGATGTGTCACTCTCTTTGTTCTCCTTTCTTTTCATTTTATCTCTATCTCAACTTTTTTGTTTTCCCCATCCCTCTCTCTAGCCGTCTTTCTTGTTCTCTCTCTTATCCATTCTCTCCCTTTTTCTTTGTTCCTCCCCCTCTTTTCCTCTCCCTTCCAAGTAATGTGTATTTTTATTGCTACTATTACTCGGTGTGCAGAATCACAGGTAGTGTTACTCACTGTGTCTCCGACTTTGTGGTGTCTCGCAGCAGTAACACTTATGCCAAAATCAGGAGAAATCAGCCCCTCCCACTTCACATTCCTCACCAGTCACCTGACCTCTAGTCTCTGTCCCCCAGCCATCCCGTGAACTGAATGGGCGGCTGCAAAGAGGCTGAGTGGGCAGCTGCGGGCTCCAGAAACAGCCCAACCGGAGCAGCTGAGAAAAGCCTCGGAGAGCGATGTGGGCTTCAGGAACAGCCCAGGATTTGGTGACCCCTGGCAAATCATTATTCGACCCCCCAAGGGGGTCCCGATGCCCAGGTTGAAGACCACCGACTTAAAGGATCTGCTAGGCCTCATACACACGACCGAACATGTCTGCTGAAACTGGTCCGTGGACCAGTTTCCGCGGACATGTTTGGTCGTCTGTACGGCCGACCGGACCGGATTCTCGGCCGAGCGGACAGGTTTCCAGCGGACAAATGTTTCTTAGCATGCTAAGAAACATGTTCGCTGGAAGCCTGTCCGTCGGACATGTTCGGTCGTCTGTACGATTTACCGGACATGTCCACACGGCCGAAAGCCGTCGCATGCGTCGAAGTGATTTGACGCATGCGCGAAAGCATTGACCTTCCAGGGTCGCGCACGTCGCCGCGTCATCGTCGCGGCCACGTCACCACGTATCCTGTCCGCGGGGATTTCGATTTGATGGTGTGTACAACCATCAGACCGAAATCTCCGAGCGGACATGTCCGATGAAAACGGTCCGCGGACCGTTTTCATCGGACATGTCCCGTCGTGTGTACGAGGCCTTACTGATGGCTTGGTGCCAGATATCACAGCATACCTTCACAGGTCTAGTGGCATCCACGCCTTAATGGGTCAGAGCTGTTTGGGCGGCAAAAGGGGGGACCTACCCAAATTAAAGTGGGTGGTCATAAAGTTAGGGCTGATTAGTGTATATCAGTTTGCCTTATCACCTTCATCCATTTTTACAGAGCCATCATTCCCAAGTATTGCAGTTTGGAGCGCAAACAGAATTTGACAAGAACGAATGCCCACTTTTTCCACTAAAAAAAAATTTCCTCAATATAATGGGCTTTAATCCCAAGGCTTTTTCAACGTACATTGGCAAAAACCCCAGGGGTGCCCTTCTCACCCACTTGTCAGCCCATGTAAAATCAACCTAAAACAGAACTATGGGTGAAGGTCGGACTGCTTTAAAAAGTTTGAGCACTTCCAATTGGCGAAAGTATATAAAGCACACAGACTGGATTCATTTATGTGTTTTTATTAACCAGAAATAAGTATAAAAATACATAAAAATCATTAAAAATTTGAATAAAATTTGCCATTATCTACCAAGAGCCAAACAAAGGTTGCAAAGGACAAGTAAACGCTTACAATCAATGGAAACGATGGATGCAAGGTAAGCAGAAAGACTGCCATTTTGGTTCTTTCTCATGGCTGGAGACTGGTGGAGAGATCTGTAGATCTGCCACTCTTGGGTCATGTTGCCCAACTATAAAAACAGTTAGTGTACCAGCTGATGCTAAAAACAGATCCACATTTTTCATTTCGGCTTTTTAGCTAATGAGTCGAGGCTTGGAGGACACCTGACAGATGCCGCCCCTGTCCATTGCCTGACCGCCCACATGGTTTCACATGTTTTTCATGGGTTCATAATGTGCAAGGTCAGTTAATTGGACAGCAGTCACCCTCAAGCCCTGTACACACGACCGGGAATCCCTTCAGGAAAAAAAAAAAAAAACGTTGGTTTTCCTGACGGGATTCTTGGCAAGCTTGCCTTGTATACAGACGGCCTTTTGAATGGCAAGAACACGGTGACGTCATCGACTACGACGAGCGGACGTTTCGTCACATTTGATTCCGTCGCCGCCATCTTGCTACACCCCACACTAACTTTGTATGCTACCGGGCATGCGTCGAAGTGTTATCGAGCATGCACGGTTTTTCGACACTCAGTTAAGCATACATACGACCGGTTTTCTCAGCAGGAAACACTCCTGGGAATCCCGACGAGAAAAGAGAGAGCAGGGTTTTCTATTTTTCCGTCGGGATTCCTGGCTGTTTTCCTGAAAATCAGGGCAAAATCGTGGGTGCGCGGTATACGCCGATACCCGCGCCGAGTTTGAATACTGCTCCGACATATACCGAGCGCAGTACACTCGGGTATAGTCGGCCAGTCTCGGCTCCTTCCGCGCTCACATCCTGGACGTACAGGACGTCAGCGCGAGAGTTGCCGAGCCTGCCCGACAATACACGAGTGTACTGCGCTCTGTATATGTCGGCGCAGTATTCAAACTTGGCGCGGGAAACGAGCGGGGAGGACGCGAGGACGCCGCAGAAGGACGCCGGACCCGACGAAGAGGACACCCGAAGCTGCAGACAGACACCCGAAGCCGTAGAAGGACGCCGGACCCGACGAGGCCGCCGATGAACGCCGCGCAAGACACCAAAACTGTAAGTCCAAAAAATACTTTTTTTCCACAGGATTCGGGGCAACTTTAGGGGTGCGCGGTATACGCGGGAGCGCGTTATACCGCGATAAATACGGTAATTAAAATGGTTACGTCACAGTGCTGCGTTTTCGTTGCTTCACTTCAAAAATAATCCCTAATCCCCCATGTCGCTTTTTGGGCGTTTCAAAGCATCTCCAAAGCCTCCACAGAAGTCTATGACAACACTTACAGCACCTGAAGTTTTTGAGAGGCTTTTATTCAGAATTAGCTTTGCTTTGTTTTGTTTTGGCGGTATTGCAGGGATGAGATATCCCAGGATGCACTGGGAAACCAAAAATCGAACTGGAAAGATGTAATCAGCAGTCACTTCCAGAATATATACACATGCACCGGAAGTGTCTGGTGCAGACGTCACATCTGGTGTGCAGTGAGGAGCAGCAAGAAGATGAGCGGGGTCCGGACTGGAGCGGAGCAGCTAGCAGACGGAACATGTGGTGAACAACATGGAAACGCTAGAGCATTACCACTCTACTGCCCACAAACTTGTGCCAGTCAGGTCAGGATCGGCTTGTCAGGCTCTAGTAGACTTCAACGAAATGGTGGCGTCTGCACACATACACCAACTACTTGTTGCATAAATGTGAATTAGATGGGTAAAAAATGGCTTCAGCTCCTCTTTTCCACCCGTAAAGCACTCCTCAGACGCCTTTCATCCCTTCTGGGGCATTGGTGGTTTTCTCTATAGGTTGAGAACAGGAGCCAAACCCATCTTTTACCCATCTCATTCATGTTTATGCATCCATATGTACGGCCACCATTTTGTTCTCCTATGGCATGTCTATGCCTATCTCCAGTAGCGTGCCTGTAGTCTTAGACCATGTCCAAAGTCTCTAACCACGTTCTGTAGCATTCAATTCACAGAATATTATGTGTGGCCCCTTGATGATGTCAAGGGCCGCACATGAAGCCCTCTGCACGTAGAAAGTGGACACTACTAATATAAAAGGTTCTCGAAGAGTGGCCAAACTTTGGCCTGGGGGCATAAGTGCCCATTTGCTTGCTTTTATCTGGCTCTTGGGGCATCAATTCATCCACTGATGCCAGCAATGGGCCATAATCCCCCGTCCCGCACCCAATATCAATGAAGGGGCACATTTCCTCCCAGTGACACCAACCATTTGGCCCAATGACACCAATGATGGGGCTCAATTCCTTCCAATGATGGGCCACTATTCCTCCTACTGGCACCAACTATAGAGCCCAATGACACCAACGACGAGACACAATGACACCAATGATGGGGCACAATTCCTTCCAATGATGGGCCACTATTCCTTTTACTGGCACCAACAATAGAGCCCAATGACACCAACGGTGAGACACAATTCCTCCCAATGACACCAAAGATGGGAAATTGTTTTTTTTTCAATGATTTCGGGACCTTTTCTACTCCCACAATCTGCCCCCCATAGGTCTAAAGGAGAGTGAACTACCTTTGTTTCGAAAGTTTGTAGACTGATGTTCTAGACCAGCCACTAAGGATTGGGTCACTCTAGGCTCTTGACCCATCTATAACTAGGTTCAGTATATTTCTAAAAAATTTTTTTTGGTTCTTCCACATGTGGTATATTTTTACATTGAGCAGCAACCTTTAGCTCTCTCTTGCCATTGGTGAAGTTCCTTGAAGTCCGCATTTTAATATCCCTAGACATGAGTCTTCTCGTGTTTAGCTAAATGTCCTTTCTGTGTAAATTGCTTGCCACACTCTGAACAGCGAAATGGTTTTTCTCCCGTGTGAATCCGTAGGTGGGTAACCAATGCTGCCTTTTGCAGAAATGTTTTCCCACAATCGGTGCAGGAAAAGGGCCGCTCACCACTGTGGCTCCTTTCATGGCTGACCAGCATTGACTTGAAGCTGAAAATTTTCCCACACTCTGCGCACTCGAACGACTTCCCTTCTGTATGGCTCTCCTGATGCTGGGCCAGAGCCGACGGGTCCTTGAAACACTTTAGACAATCCAAGCACCAAGAAACCTTTTCGCCAGAATGCGTCATTTGATGCCTGGCCAGACCTGCTGAATTTTGGAATCTTTTCCCACACTGACCACACCAAAAAGGCTTCTGGCCTTGGTGTGCTCTCTGGTGTTTGGCCAGCCCGATCTTTCGTGCAAAACATTTCCCGCACTCGAAGCAGGTGAACGGCTTCTCTCCCGTGTGAACTCGGAGATGCCTGGTGAGTGCGGACCTATGACGGAAATGCTTGCCACATACAGTGCACGACAGCAGCTTTTCCACCCCAGGGGCATTCTGATGTTCTGTCAAACGTTGCCTGCGACCGGAGCGCAAATATGGCTCCTCACTTTTGTAGTGTGTGACCCCTGTTTTGGGGGTGAAGGGTTTTCTGCGATTATGTTTTTTCTGGTGCGCAATCAAAACCGAGTGGCTTCTAAAACATTTTTCGCACTCAGTGCATTCATAGGGCTTTTCACCCGTGTGAATTCGCTTGTGGTTTTCAAGAGTAATTTTCTGCGCAAAGCGTTTATCGCAAATCAGACAGGGAAAGGGGCGTTCTCCCGTATGGATCCTCCGATGGCTAACCAGTAGCGACCTGAAGCCGAAACATTTCCCGCACTCAGTGCACTGAAATGGCTTCTTAGTGGAATGAAGCTTTTGGAGGTGGTCAATTTCTGCCTTCTGAGGAAAACAATTTTCAAATTTAAAACAAGGGAATATTTCACCTGCACCAAGTCCAAGGCTAGGCTGTGTAAGAGTATCAGTAAGAGGTTTCTCATTGCTAGAGGCATATAGGGATTTATTCAACCCAATACGTCTTTGACGGGTATTTGCAGTACGGATGTTTCCTTCTGGAGAACTTCCTGTGATGTCCTCATCTTCTACATCAAAGTCTGAAGACAAAAGGAAATGTCTACCTTCTAAAGGAGAAAAAAAAAAAAAAAAAAGCACAAGGGACCCAGTCAGTAAAGCAAAACAAATTTAAATTAAAGTTCAAAGGTTATTGTTTCCTAAGCAGTGCCAGTCACATCATGGCTTCAGTTTTATTGCTTCAACTTAACGTTTCCTAAGCAGTGCCAATCAGATCACGTCCTCCATTTTATTGATTCATCTTCCCGTTTCCTAAGCAGTACCAGTCAGATCATGTCCTTCGTTTTATAGCTTTACCTTAACGTTTCCTAAGCAGTAACAGCCAGATCAGAGGCGTAACTAGAACCCTCAGAGCCCCGGTGCAAAAACACATGAAGGGGCCCCTAGCTGAATGTCAGCTGCTTAGCTTCCCACAGAGCACACACAGGAGGATAAGAAGCAGATCGGCTCTCTCCTCTCCCATCCATGTGAGGGAGGAGGGAGGGAGAACTACCAGTGCAGGCTCTGGGCTGTATGAGAAAGATGAACTCAGCTCAGAGCACTGTGGCCAGCAACCCCGCTGGGGCCTCCCGACACTGCGGCGCACCAGGGGTGGTCGAAAGTGCAACCTTTGTGACCCTGGTAGTTCTGCCAGATCAGATCATATCCTCCGTTTTATTGCTTCACCTTACCGTTTCCTAAGCAGTACCAGCCAGATCATGTCCTCCATTTTATTGCTTTGCCAGTAATTCAGCCAATTACAACCAGTGACAATGGGGTCGATTTACTAAACCTTGCGAGAAAATCTGGTGCAGCTCTGCCGAGATTCGAATCGTCTATGGCCGGCCTAACTCTTGACTAAGGATGGGCCGAACAACCCCCCCCCCCCGGTTCGGTTCGCACCGAACAGGCAAAAAATTTGTTCGACCACGCGAACACCGTTCAAGTCTATGGGACACGAACATGAAAAATCGAAAGTGCTCATTTTAAAGGCTTATATGCATGGTATTGTCATAAAAAGTGTTTGGGGACCCAAGTCCTGCATCAATGCAAAAAAAAAAAAAAGTAAAAAAAAAAACGGCCGTTTTTTCGGGAAAGTGAAATATTCCTTTAAATTTCGTACCTGGGGGTGTCTATAGTATGCCTATAAAGTGGCGCATTTTCCCTGTGTTTAGAACAGTCCCTGCAGCAAAATGACATTTCTAAAATGATTTTTTTTTTTTTAAAACTGCTTGCAGCTGTAATGAATTGTTGGGTCCTGGCAATAGAGATAAAATTCATAAAAAAAAAAAAACTGCATGGGTCCCCTCCCCCCCAGTCCATTACCTGGTTCTTTGGGTCTGGTATGAATATTAAGGAGAACCCCGAACCAAAATGAAAAAAATAAAAAATAAATTGCTTGGGGGTCCCCCCAAATTTCATACCAGGCCCTTCAGGTCTGGTATGGTTATTAAGGGGAATCCTGCGCCAAAATGAAAAAAATAAAATGGTGTAGGGGTCCACCCAAAAATCCATACCAGACCCTTATCCGAGCACGCAACCTGGCAGGCCGCGAGAGCACCGCATGGGGAGGATGCTTTGGAAATGTCATTTTGCTGCAGGGACTGTTCTAAAAATGGGGAAAAAGCGCCACTTTACATGCATACTATAGACACCCCCAGGTACAAAAGACACCCCCCAGGTACGTACCAGGCCACATGGGGAGGATGCTTTGGAAATGTCATTTTGCTGCAGGGACTGTTCTAAAAATGGGGAAAATACGCCACTTTACATGCATACTATAGACACCCCCCAGGTACGAAATTGAAAGGAATATTTCACTTTTAGCATTATTAAAAATACTGCTCCCGAAACAAACATTAGTTTAAAAAAAAAAAAAAAATATTTGCATTGATACGTGTCCCCTGGGGCAGGACCCAGGTCCCCAAACACTTTTTATGACAATACCATGTATATAAGCCTTTATTTGATTTTTCATGTTAGTGTCCCATAGACTTCAACGGGGTTCCACGGCTTTGGAATTTTCCACAAACTCAGCATATTGTTCGGTGTTCGTCAGAACCCCCGAACAACCAAAGTTCGGCCCGAACTTATGCTTGGGCCGAACCGTTCCCCCATCCCTACTCTTGACTACAGTCAATTGGTGACCATCTCACCCTTCTGTTGCAGTTAAACCACTTCTACTTTGAGGACCTCACTATATGATAGTGGCGTAATGATTTCTCTTCTATAGGGTGAACATTTTTTGGGTTTGGCAATGTATAGTATAATAAACTTTTCTGTAAAGTCACTCACCTGAGCTCATCTCTGAGGGACTTTCTTCCTTCCAAGATGGATCATCGTCATCCGTCTCAACTTCAACAACGGCTTTCTTTCTAGTCCAGGTTTTTCTCTAAACAATCCACAAAACTCCGTAACTAAATTAGCAACCTGACACAAAACCAACATTGAAGATCCACTTCGGTATTTGGCAAAATTCTCAGTTCCACCTACCTGAACCTGGTGACGGAGGGTGTGAACTTCCTGTCTTGAATCCCGGGAATACAGAGGACGGGGACATCGCTTTGGTGGGTTTCTATTACTGGATCCATCTGTAGGAAACACACACACTGACTGAATACATTGTTTCTATGTGTTTATCAGATGATGGGGGGGGGGGGTCTAGATGGAGCCTCCGTACTGCCCTCTCCTTTACAATAATGTGCACCACCCTACAGTTTGGGCCCCACTGTTAGCTGGGAATACAGAGGACGGGGAAATCTCTCTGGTGGGTTCCCATTACTGGATCCATCTGTAGGAAACACACACACTGACTGAATACATTGGGGCAGATCCACAAAGAAATTACGCTGGCGTATCTATTGATACGCCGGCGTAATTTCAAAATTCCCGCGTCGTATCTTTGTTTTGAATCCTCAAAACAAGATACGACGGCATCTCGGCTAGATCCGACAGGCGTACGTCTTTGTACGCCGTCGGATCTAAGCTGCAATTTTTTCGGCAGCCGCTAGGTGGCGTTCCCGTCGAAATCCACGTCGAGTATGCAAATGAGCTATTTACGGCGATCCACGAACGTACGTCGGCCCGGCGCATTTTTTTTTCGTCGTTTGCGTTCGGCTTTTTCCGGCGTATAGTTAAAGCTGCTATACTGAGGCGTACTCAATGTTAAGTATGGCCGTCCTTCCCGCATACAATTTAGAATTTTTTACGTCGTTTGCGGAAGTCGTTTGCGTAGAATGACGTCACCGTCGTAAGCATTGGCGGGTTCCGGTTTAATTTCGAGCATGCGCACTGGGATAGCCCCAGGGACGTTTCATGCGCAGTTAAAAAAAAACGTTGTTTACGTCGGGTCACGACGTATTAACATAAAACACGCCCCCATTAGAACCATTTGAATTCCGCGCCCTCACGCTGCGAGAGATACACTACGCTGCCGTAACTTATGGCGCGGATTCGTTGAGGACTCAAACTAAAAAAGATAAGTTACGGCGGCGTAGCGTATCTGAGATACGCTGCGCCCGGCGCAGATGTCTGTGGATCTGCCCCATTGTTTCTATGTGTTTATCAGATGATGGGGGATCTAGGTGGACCCTCCGTACTGCTCTCTCCTTTACAATAAAGTCTCCTCTTACCCGGTGACGTGAGGGGCGGCTGATTCTCCATCATGGCGTCCTTGTAGAGATCCTTGTGTCCTTCTATATACTCCCACTCCTCCATGGAGAAATAGACAGTGACATCCTGACACCTTATAGGAACCTGACACACACAATGATACAGTCACCATCCAGACACACCCCTTGTCTGTTACTGGATAATGTCCCAGAATTCCCGGCACCGCTCACCTCTCCTGTCAGCAGCTCAGTGATCTTTCTGATGACTTCCAGAATTTTGTTGTTTCTTTCGGGGGTCAGGGAATGAGGTGGAGGCTCCATGATGGGTTCCTGGTTCCTTAATCTTCTTGACATACGGGGACTGCTGGCGAGTGGCACATGATTAAGAGTCTCCTTCAAAGGTCCATAATGCTGCAAAATGGCAATGATAAATATAATTAGGGCTTTTTTTGGCCAGAACTGTGTTCCATCGCCTCATTCACTTGTGACAATGCACTTCTCCCGGCGGCTCCACATAGAGTGTGCATTGTGTGGAGAAACAAGCCTCAGTCACAGGAGGTACTAGAGCCAGGCCGGCTGCAGAGAGGTGAAATGTAAGCATGTGGAAGATGGTGAAACTGAGGGGGGGGGAGGGGGTTGAAGATGGGGGCAGTAGAGGGGGTTGTGTGCAAAGCTGAGGGATTGGGGGGGGGGGTGGTGCAGAGGTCAGAGCTAAGGGTGCAAAAAGTGAGATGAGGATGGGAAATGCAGAGATAAAGCTGTGGAAGAGGCCTGAAACCTGCACTCTGTGCGTAATGCACTCCTGAACCCGCAATCTGTGTGTAGCAAACTCCTGAACCCTGCACTCCTGAACCCGCAATGTGTAAGTGGCAAACTTCTGAACCCGCAATGTGTGTGTAGCAACCTCCTGAACCCTGCACTCCTGAACCCGCAATGTGCAAGTGGCAAACTTCTGAACCCGCAATGTGTGTGTGGCAAACTCCTGAACCCTGCACTCCTGAACCCGCAATGTGCAAGTGGCAAACTTCTGAACCCGCAATCTGTGTGTAGCAACCTCCTGAACCCTGCACTCCTGAACCCGCAATGTGTGTGTGGCAAACTCCTGAAAACTGCGCTTAATGCACTTCATGAACCTGCAATCTCTGTAGCACACTCCTGAACCCCACACCCCCGCCATCTGTGTGCAGAGCACTCATGCACCCAGGGCCGGACCAGCCTACCGGGATAACAGGATATTTCCCCACATTTATCAAAGCTGTGGCTGCAGCGCTCCAATCCCTCCTCCTCCTCCCTACTTGTCATACAGCGGGAGTGACAAGTAGGCAATGATGGCGAGGCTGCAATGATGGGCACGTGAGGCGGCAATGATGGGCACAGTGAGGCGGCAATGACAGGCACAGTGAGGCTGCATTGATCTCTTGTATCATCCTGCAGTCTCTGACCATCTCCTGTATCATGTCTGCAGTCTCTGAACATCTTTAGTATCATGTCCTAAGTCTCTGACCATTTCCTTTACCATGCCTCTGGCATCTCCTGTACCATGCCCGCAGCCTCTAACCATCTCCTGTACCATGCTCGCAGCCTCTAACCATCTCCTGTACCATGCCCGCAGCCTCTAACCATCTCCTGTACCATGCCCGCAGCCTCTAACCATCTCCTGTACTATGCCCGCAGCCTCTAACCATCTCCTGTACCATGCCCGCAGCCTCTAACCATCTCCTGTACCATGCCCGCAGCCTCTAACCATCTCCTGTACCATGCCCGCAGCCTCTAACCATCTCCTGTACCATGCTCGCAGCCTCTAACCATCTCCTGTACCATGCCCGCAGCCTCTAACCATCTCCTGTACCATGCCCGCAGCCTCTAACCATCTCCTGTACCATGCTCGCAGCCTCTAACCATCTCCTGTACCATGCCCGCAGCCTCTAACCATCTCCTGTACCATGCCCGCAGCCTCTAACCATCTCCTGTACCATGCCCGCAGCCTCTAACCATCTCCTGTACCATGCCCGCAGCCTCTAACCATCTCTTGTATCATGCCCGCAGCCTCTAACCATCTCTTGTATCATGTCCGCAGCCTCTAACCATCTCTTGTATCATGTCCGCAACCTCTGATCGTCTCTTGTCTGCAGTCTCTAAGGCAGTCTGGAGAGGAGTCAAGAATAGGAGCACCGCCGGGATGGGGAGTCACGGGAAAAGTCAGACCTGTGTGTACTGTGGAGAGGAGACTATAGGAAAACCAGAGCCACCAAGCTGGAGCCAACTGACTGAGCCCTGCATGGTGCACCTAAGAGGTCGTCAGTGACAGAGCCGCCAGGCCAGTCAATAATGAAAGGGGGCACTGATATAAAGGTTTTCCCCCCCTATAATAGTAACCCCCCCCCTTTGCCTTATTCTTTCTGCGGGAGGTGGTCTCTAGTCACCAGAGTCCCCCTCCACATTCCCAGAGTCCCAACTGAACTTTACGGTTTTATATTTATATCCATCTCTATCCATCTATCCCTAGCCCCATGTGCTTTCATATCTGTCTTATCTATATATAATACGTCTTCAAAATGCGCTTTACAATGCATGGCTTTCCCTTTTTATGAACAAGAAAATAATGACGTTGTGATGGTTATGATGTTGGGCTGGTATAATAATGCTAGTGCAGCCCATCAGTGCCCACCAGTTCAGCCCATCAGTGCCCACCATCGCAGCCCATCAGTGCCCACCAGTGCAGCCTAACAATGTCCTTCGCAGTCACCTCATCAGTGCCCACCAGCGGAGCGTCCCCGGCTTCGTTCTGCCCCCTCCCCAGGCCACAGACAATAGACAGCTCCATTCGGCCCCTGACATGCTGAGCGCCCCACCTCTGCCTCCGGACTACAAGTCCCAGAATGCAGCGCGGCTGGTAACAGCCAATCGGCGGCCACCGCAGTCGAATTCCTCCACCGAGGAAAAAAATAAATAAAAATCAGCAGACTGCTGCCGTTTAGAATAGAAGGTAGGCGGCCTGGGCGGGGGGGGGGGGGATATCCCCAAAGCCCACCCCTTCCTCCGATCCCCGCACTCACAATCGGCCTAATTTCCGATGCCGATTTCTTAAAAAAGGTGAAATAATCGGCCGATATATCGGTCGACCTCTACTCCTGCACCAAGCACTCTGTGCACGTCGGAATCTTCCACTCAGTGTTTAACTCAATCCTGAACCCTGCACTCTGTGTGTAGTGCCCTCATAAACTCCACATTCCATGCGTGATGCTTTTCTGAATCCTGCACTCCACACATAGCACACTTCTGAACCCCGCACTCCTGAACTCTGCACCCTGTATATAAAAGGCACTCCTGAACCTGCAATTTGTGTACAGAGCACTCCTGAACCCCACGCTCTGTCCATAGAGCACACCTGAACACTGCGCTCTGTCCGTAGAGCACACCTGAACCCTGCGCTCTGTCTGTAGAGCACTCCTGAACCCTGCGCTCTGTCCGTAGAGCACTCCTGAACCCTGCGCTCGGTCCATAGAGCACTCCTGAACCCTGCGCTCGGTCCGTAGAGCACTCCTGAACCCTGCGCTCGGTCCGTAGAGCACTCCTGAACCCTGCGCTCTGTCCGTAGAGCACTCCTGAACTTTGTACCTTGTGCATAATGCATTTCTGAACCCTGCACTCCGTGTGTACGGTGCTTTTGGCATGCTGAACTCCAGAACCCTGAACTCTGTGCAAAATGGACTGCTGACCCCTGCACAATACCCTGTTAAGATCCTTTCACATTTAGGGCAATTTGGCCACACCCACAATATGACTCGGCACAAACAACACTTGACATCGCTACATACTCTCACAAACAGGGGCAGGGTCCTGCTCCATAAGATCCTGCACCTATTCTCAGACAAAAAAAACCCTGAATATAACACAGTAACTTGTATCCCTGCTTCATAAAAATCTCCTTCCACTGGATTAGGTGTTATTTTAACTAGAGATAAAAAAGTGATGTCATGTGACCTCCCAGAACCCTCCTCACCTCTCCGGTCAGGTCTGTGTTTTATTAATAGAGATAAGAGTGATGTCATGTGACCTCCCAGAATCCTCCTCACCTCTCCGGTCAGGTCTGTGTTTTATTAATAGAGATAAGAGTGATGCCATGTGACCTCCCAGAACCCTCCTCACCTCTCCGGTCAGGTCTGTGTTTTATTAATAGAGATCAGAGTGATGTCATGTGACCTCCCAGAACCCTCCTCACCTCTCCGGTCAGGTCTGTGTTTTATTAATAGAGATAAGAGTGATGTCATGCGACCTCCCAGAATCCTCCTCACCTCTCCGGTCAGGTCTGTGTTTTATTAATAGAGATAAGAGTGATGTCATGTGACCTCCCAGAATCCTCCTCACCTCTCCGGTCAGCTCTGTGTTTTATTAATAGAGATAAGAGTGATGTCATGTGACCTCCCAGAATCCTCCTCACCTCTCCGGTCAGGTCTGTGTTTTATTAATAGAGATAAGAGTGATGTCATGTGACCTCCCAGAATCCTCCTCACCTCTCTGGTCAGGTCTGTGTTTTATTAATAGAGATAAGAGTGATGTCATGTGACCTCCCAGAATCCTCCTCACCTCTCCGGTCAGCTCTGTGTTTTATTAATAGAGATAAGTGTGATGTCATGTGACCTCCCAGAATCCTCCTCACCTCTCCGGTCAGCTCTGTGCTTTATTAATAGAGATAAGAGTGATGTAATGTTACCTCCCAGAATCCTCCTCACCTCTCCGGTCAGCAGGTTGATGATCTCCAGGGTGAGCTGTAAGATCCTTTCTGGCACGTGACTCTGGTCCTCATACATCCTGGGGGGTCGGCTATCACACGGGGGATGATCCTTAAGTCAGAAAATAGGAAAATTATTACACACACAGAATTAATGTACACGGAAAACAATTATGATGATATTAAATCGCCATTGACTAATGCACACCCTCTGAAATCCTAAATCAGGCTGTAAGTGATCAGACATAAGATGATCGGTTGGTCGGATTGAAGCCAACAGTGTAGGAATTTACACGATTTAGCTGTGAAGATCGTGGACCGTCCATCCAAGGCCACCCCAAACACTGCATGCCCTGATCCCGCATTAGTCCCCCCCCCCGGGAGGAGCTAGACTTGTCTGGATTAAGGATGAGCTCCGGCGTGTTCGCATAGAACACGTGCAGAGCCTGCCAGGAAGTGTGCACGGCGCTGCGCTAATCACAGCCAGGCAGACATTTCCCGATCTCTGCAGCCGAGCATCGGACAATGTCTCCCTGGCTATGATTAGCGCAGCGCGGGTGCCGACTTCCTGGCGGGCTCTGCACGTGTACTGTGCGAACACGCCGGAGCTCATCCTTAGTCTGGATGATAAACCCACCTATACAATTACAATGATATTTGCATGTAGCGCCTCCTGGTCCAATTAGCCGCGCTTCCTTCTCATAAGACTTCTCGACGCTCCATGTTACGCCGGATGCAGAGTCGGGTCAGGGATGCCTGGCTGTACCTATAAACAGAACCGAAAAGGAAGAAAATGAAATGGAGGAGGATGGGGGTAGAAGGAACTGTCTGCTGCCAAAACCATCAATGGCTGCCTTGGCTTCCTTCCCTTGACCTCTGACCTGGAAATTCCTTTCTATGACGACTTCCTGCCTGTCCTTTTCAGAGAGGGGGGTCTATTGTGGAAGCCACATGTTTTCCTGTGACAATGGAGCTGCAGAGATTCACAATAAAGTTCAGTGTTAAAAAAAAAAAGTGGAGTGGAGGCCACGTACTTCCTGTCATCAGTGGAGCTCCACTCTGCAGCCAGACCCCCTTGTCCTTATTGAGAACAAACCTAAAGGGGAATGGGGTGTGGCCTAGACAGGAAATGGTTGGGTCGGGTGAACAGGAAGTGCAGGGTGATCATTTCCAGGTCAGGGGAGGAGCCTGAGGAGAGAGGAGACATTGATGTTCCTGGCAGAAGGTAAGGGCAATCCTTTTTATAAACCTGTAGTACATCAGGTCATTATAATGCCGGATATAAGGTGTGTACAGTGGACTGTTATAGCAGGAGGCAGCTTAGACAAAGACATTATCATCCTGAGTATTAGCAATAATTTTTTTGTTATTAATATTATACTTTTATGTAGCTCAAACATATACCACAGCGCTGTACAGAGAACACTGAGCCAGTCTCTGAACCACAGGAGCTTACACTCTAATGTCCCACCACCTGAACAATTTATTGTTATACATTTATATACAGGAGTTCTGACATATATCATAGTGCTGTACAGAGAACACTGAGCCAATCACAGTCTCTGTACAGAGGAGCTTACACTCTAATGTCCCCTCCACGGTCACACACTATCGTTGTTGTTGTTATTATTATTATACATTTATATAGCTCTGACATATACCGCAGCGCTGTACAGAGAACACTGAGCCAGTCACATCAGTCTCTGCACCAGAGGAGCTTACACTCTAATGTAAGGTGACTAGATTTTTTAAATGAAATCCGGGGACATATTTTTTCTTTACTAGTAATGGCGGCAATCAGCGACTCTCTGCCCGTCGCCGCCCGCCTCACAGCCTCTCAAGTCTTACTTTTCGGGCCCCCGGCTACTACTGGATGGGGAGCGGAGGAAGATCACTCCACCAGGGAAGGCAAGGAGTAAGGATGAGCTCCGGCGTGTTCGCATAGAACACGTGCAGAGCCCGCCAGGAAGTCGGCACCCGCGCTGCGCTAATCACAGCCAGGCAGACATTTCCCGATCTCTGCAGCCGAGCATCGGTACAATTTCGCCCTGGCTGTGATTAGCGCAGCGCGGGTGCCGACTTCCTGGCGGGCTCTGCACGTGTTCTATGCGAACACGCCGGAGCTCATCCTTACTCTTCGGGCCTCGGCTACTACTGGATGGGGAGCGGAGGAAGATCACTCCACCAGGGAAGGCAAGGAGATAGGCAGGTGGCTGGCCAGGATTTGAGCCAAGGCAGAAGAACATGCGAGCGAAGCTGAATGGGCATGCGCCCGAAACTGTAATAGGAAAAAATAAATATTCCTTCCGCTCATCAGAAAGGGGCACAGATAATGGGAAAAATACAACCCCCCCTATGCTAGTAGGCACGGCGGAGCGGGGGGGTGTAATTCAAATTTTTTTTATTTTTATTCTGCACTGATTGTCTTTGAAATTGCCCCTGCCCCCTATTAAATCCAATCTGGGGACAAAACCAGGGACAGACTTGGTCCGGGGACAGTGTCCTCAATCAGGGGGCTATCCCCTGAAACTGGGGATGTCTGGTCACCCTAACCTAATGTCCCCCCCACCCCACAGTCACACACTATTATTATTATTATTATACATCTCTGACATATACCATAGTGCTGTACAGGGAACACTGAGCCAGTCACATCTTTCTCTGTACCATAGAAGCTTACACTCTAATATCCCCCCCACAGTCACACATTATTATTAATATAATACATTCATTTAGCTCTCACATATATTGTAGTGCTGTACAGAGAACACTGAGCCAATCACATCAGTCTCTGTACCATAGACGCTTACACAATAATGTCCCCCCCCCACACTATTATACATTTATATAGCTCTGACATATACCACAGTGCTGTACAGAGAACACTGAGCCAGTCACATCGGTCTTTGTAACAGAGGAGCTTACACTCTAATGTCCCCTCACAGTCACACACTATTATACATGTATATAGCTCTGGCATATACCACAGTGCTGTACAGAGACCACTGATTCACTGCATATCCTATGTTTCTGCCTGCAGAAGAAGTGGCGGTCTTGTGAAGACCAGGGCCGGGCACCTATTATAATGGAGAAGGAGCGGAGTCACATGACACAGAAAATACTGGACCTCACCCTGGAGATCATCTACCTGCTGACCGGAGAGGTGAGGAGGATTCTGGGAGGTCACATGACATCTCTCTTATCTCTCTTATCTCTATTAATAAAACACAGACCTGACCGGAGAGGTGAGGAGGATTCTGGGAGGTCACATGACATCACTCTTATCTCTATTAATAAAACACAGACCTGACGGGAGAGGTGAGGAGGATTCTGGGAGGTCACATGACATCACTCTTATCTCTATTAATAAAACACAGACCTGACCGGGGAGGTGAGGAGGATTCTGGGAGGTCACATGACATCACTCTTATCTCTATTAATAAAACACAGACCTGACCGGAGAGGTGAGGAGGATTCTGGGAGGTCACATGACATCTCTCTTATCTCTATTAATAAAACACAGACCTGACCGGAGAGGTGAGGAGGATTCTGGGAGGTCACATGACATCACTCTTATCTCTATTAATAAAACACAGACCTGACCGGAGAGGTGAGGAGGATTCTGGGAGGTCACATGACATCACTCTTATCTCTATTAATAAAACACAGAGCTGACCGGAGAGGTGTGGAGGATTCTGGGAGGTCACATGACATTACTCTTATCTCTGATGGAGTGCACTAATGGGTACTTATGGGTGGCACTGATGGGTACTTATGGGTGGCACAGATAGGTGGGTATGGATGGACACTGATGGGTGGCATTGCTGGGCATCACTTGTCTGTAGTATTCCATAATGTTGCCAGTCAGTGCCCATTTGTGGGCACTGATTGGTATGTATTGGGCATATATTTTTATATGTGGATGGCCATGGGGTACATACCTGGCCATCCACATTTTGGGGGCTTCCCTGGTGGTCCTGGCGGCTTCCCTGGTTGTCCAGTGTGGGAATCCGCAGGGGGGGCTGCACTGATAAACAATCAGCGCAGACCCCCCCCCCGTCAGGAGAGCCGCCAAACGTCTCTCCTCTACTGATGGGTACTTATGGGTGGCACAGATGGTCACTGATAAGTGGGCACTGATGGGTGGCATTGCTGGGCATCACTTGTCTGGTAGTGTTCCATAAGGTTGCCAGTCAGTGCCCACAAGTGGGCACTGATTGGCATGTATTGGGTATATATTTTTATATGTGGATGGCCATGGGGTACATACCTGGCCATCCACATTTTGGGGGTGGTCCTGGCAGCTTCCCTGGTGGTCCAGTGTGGGAATCCGCGGGAGGGGGCAGTTGTGCTGAGTGAGGAAATGCCGATCAACGGCTCTTCCTGTTTTCATTGTGATTAGCCATGATTGGACACGGCTGATCACGTGGTAAAGAGCCTCCACCTGACGTCCAGTCAGGATAACGCAACCACTGCCTGGCTGTCATTTTTCTAGAGGCCGGGCGGTAAGTGGTTAATAAAACACAGACCTGACTGGAGAGGTGAGGAGGATTCTGGGAGGTCACATGACATCACTCTTATCTCTATTAATAAAACACAGAGCTGACCGGAGAGGTGAGGAGGCTTCTGGGAGGTCACATGACATCACTCTTATCTCTATTAATAAAACACAGACCTGACCGGAGAGGTGAGGAGGATTCTGGGAGGTCACATGACATCACTCTTATCTCTATTAATAAAACACAGAGCTGACCGGAGAGGTGAGGAGGATTCTGGGAGGTCACATGACATCACTCTTATCTCTTTTAATAAAACACAGAGCTGACTGGAGAGGTGATGGATCCTGAGACTGTCCTTTTGAATGTTCTATCACATAGTTGGCATTTAGTTGATAATACAAAATATTTTCAAATACAGGATTATACAATTGTGAGGAAGACATCTGGTAAACATGAGAAACCACAGTCAGAGCCTCCACCTTACTCCGTGATCTCCAAAAGAAACATAGATAAAAAGATTCTAGAAGTCACCCAGAAGATCATTGATCTGCTGACAGGAGAGGTGAGCGGTGCCGGGAATTCTGGGACATTATCCAGTAACAGACAAGGGATGTGTCTGGATGGTGACTGTATCATTGTGTGTGTCAGGTTCCTATAAGGTGTCAGGATGTCACTGTCTTATTTTTCCACATAGGAATGGAGAACTTTGGAGGAACAGACGGACGCCATGATGGAGAATCAGCCGCCCCTCACATCACCGGGTAAGAGGAGACTTTATTGTAAAGGAGAGAGCAGTACGGAGGGTCCACCTAGATCCCCCATCATCTGATAAACACATAGAAACAATGTATTCAGTCAGTGTGTGTGTTTCCTACAGATGGATCCAGTAATGGGAACCCACCCGAGAGATGTCCCCGTCCTCTGTATTCCACACAGGAAGTTCAAACCGTCCCCCACCATCATCAGGTAGGTGGGAGCTGAGGGTCCCAAAGAAGTGACATCACTGAAAAGCTCTTCAGATCTTCAAAACAAATTCTCTTTAAAAAACTCAGACTTGAATATTTTTTTCTACCTTGTAGGGTGTAGACCTGATTAATATCAAAGTTGAAGTCATTGATGAAGAGGAGATGTACATGAGGAGTGAAGAACGGTGCAAAGAGGAAGGAACTGATATGGAGATCGGCGCAGGTGAGCAGCAGACACTAAATCCAGAGAAGAGTCTCAGATTCTCCTTGTTTAGTCCCTACAACAAAATCTTCTTCTCCCCCTCCTCTGTCAGTAGACAGTAATGGGGAGATGGCCTGTGCCCCGTAAGAGGTCAGGGTAGATGACCTGTGCCCAGTGAGAGAGTCAGGGTAGATGGTCTGTGCCCAGTGCGGTAGTCAGGGGGAGACGGTCTGTGCCCAGTGGGAGAGTCGGGATAGACGGTCTGTGCCCAGTGGGGGAGTCGGGATAGACGGCCTGTGCCCAGTGGGGGAGTCGGGATAGACGGCCTGTGCCCAGTGGGGGAGTCGGGATAGACGGCCTGTGCCCAGTGGGGGAGTCGGGATAGACGGTCTGTGCCCAGTGGGGGAGTCGGGATAGACGGTCTGTGCCCAGTGGGGGAGTCGGGATAGACGGTCTGTGCCCAGTGGGGGAGTCGGGATAGACGGCCTGTGCCCAGTGGGGGAGTCGGGATAGACGGCCTGTGCCCAGTGGGGGAGTCGGGATAGACGGCCTGTGCCCAGTGGGGGAGTCGGGATAGACGGTCTGTGCCCAGTGGGGGAGTCGGGATAGACGGTCTGTGCCCAGTGGGGGAGTCGGGATAGACGGCCTGTGCCCAGTGGGGGAGTCGGGATAGACGGCCTGTGCCCAGTGGGGGAGTCGGGATAGACGGCATGTGCCCAGTGGGGGAGTCGGGATAGACGGCCTGTGCCCAGTGGGGGAGTCGGGATAGACGGCCTGTGCCCAGTGGGGGAGTCGGGATAGACGGCCTGTGCCCAGTGGGGGAGTCGGGATAGACGGCCTGTGCCCAGTGGGGGAGTCGGGATAGACGGTCTGTGCCCAGTGGGGGAGTCGGGATAGACGGTCTGTGCCCAGTGGGGGAGTCGGGATAGACGGCCTGTGCCCAGTGGGGGAGTCGGGATAGACGGCCTGTGCCCAGTGGGGGAGTCGGGATAGACGGCATGTGCCCAGTGGGGGAGTCGGGATAGACGGCCTGTGCCCAGTGGGGGAGTCGGGATAGACGGCCTGTGCCCAGTGGGGGAGTCGGGATAGACGGCCTGTGCCCAGTGGGGGAGTCGGGATAGACGGTCTGTGCCCAGTGGGGGAGTCGGGATAGACGGTCTGTGCCCAGTGGGGGAGTCGGTAAAGACGGTCTGTGCCCAGTGGGGGAGTCGGGATAGACGGTCTGTGCCCAGTGGGGGAGTCCCAATAAAGTCCCAATATATTGTTTATACATCCAATATTCCCCCCTGGATCGCTGCGGCTCCTCTGATCAGAGTGTAGGGTGTAGGATAATCCCTCTATACTTGTACACTGCAAAAAGAATAAAAGACGGGGGCGCCACCATCTACGTGCAGACTTTATTACCAACCTCTATTAAATATAAAAATTAAAATTGCACTCGCATAATAAAATGGGTGGACACCTGATGAAAGGGGCACTCTGATGGGCACATCTGATGTAACAGGGCACTCTAGGCACACCTGATGAAAGGGGGCACTCTGATGGACACGCCTGATGTAAAGTGGCACCTAATGCAAGTGGGCACTCTAACGGACAGACCTGATTTAAGGGGGCACTCCAGGGACACCTGATGTAAGGGGGGACTCCGATGGACACAACTAATGTAAAGGGGCACCTTATGTAAGGGAGCACTCTGGGCGCACCTGATGTAAAGGGGCATTCTGATGGGCACACATGATGTAAAGGAGCACCTAATGTAAAAGGGGAACTCTGATGGACAGACCTAATGTAAAGGGGCACTCTGATGGACACACCTAATTTAATGGGGCACCTTATGTAAAGGGGGGAACTTTGATGGGCACACCTGATGTAAAGGAGCACTTTGATGGGCGCACCTGATGTAATGTGGCACCTAATGTAAAGGGGCACTCTGATGGACAGATCTGATGTAAGGTGGCACTCTGATGGACACACCTACTTTAAAGGGGGAACACTGGACGCACCTGATGTAAAGGGACACTCTGATTACCTGATGTAAAGGGACACTCTGATTGTGACACTCTGATGTGGGCTCCTGATGTAAAGGGAAACTTTGATGGGCACACCTGATGATGTAAAGGAGCACCTAATGTAAAAGGTGAACTCTGATGGACAGACCCGATGAAAGGGGGCACTCTGATGGACACACCTAATGTAAAGGGGCACCTTATGTAAAGGGGCATTCTGATGGGCACACCTGATGTAAAGGAGCACCTAATATAAAAGGGGCACTTTGATGGACAGACCTAATGTAAGGGGGCACTCTAATGGGCACACCTGATGTAAGGGGGCACTCTGATGGAACCACCTAATGTAAAGGGGAACCTACTTTAAGGGGGCACTCTGGGCGCACCTGATGTAAGGGGGGATTCTGGTGGCACACCTAATGTAAAGGGGCACTCTGGGACACCTGAAGTAATGGGGCACTCTGATGTGGGCACTTGATGTAATGGGACACTCTGGGCACACTTGATGTAATGGGGCACTCTGATGTGGGCACTTGATGTAATGGGGCACTTTGATGGGCACACTTGATGTAATGGGGCACTCTGGGCACACTTGATGTAATGGGGCAATCTGATGGGGGAACCTGATATATTTTTGATAGACATACTATGACTGCAATCTTTCCGAGTCCTAGCCCAAACTTGAGATATGGACCTTGTATTGAGCCTTTGCTGACTGTATCTAATCAGTTGTACCTTTTTATCTCCAACAGGTGGGCAGAACGGCAGGAAAGCCCCCGAGCAAAGCCTTGTTTTATCCACATTCTGTAAATTAGAAGGTGACAACTCTGATCAAAGTTCTCCTGAAGATGTCTCCATAACCCCGACAGTACTATCCAGCATGGACCAATCACCCGATCCCTGTAGTCCTCAGGGATCTTCTCTCGACAACTCTCGTACTGTCGCTACAAGTATCCATCTGGGACTTCACGACGTCGATGGATCCCCCGATCACTTGAGCCCCGTACGATCTTCCCTTGATAGATCCCGGATTGTCACCTCCAATTTTCATTTTGGACTTCACGGCGCGCCGAGGTCACCAGATCCCACCAACCCTGGAGAAGCTTTCCCAGATAAACTGAACACCGTTTCACACCGGACGGTTCGAGGAGGCGAGAAATTCTTCCCCTGTCTGGACTGCGGCAGACATTTTAGCCAGCAATCCAAGCTCCTCATCCATCGCAGGATTCACACGGGAGAGAAGCCGTTCCCCTGTCTGGACTGTGGCAAAGGATTCACCCACAAGTCCTACCTGGTCCAGCACCAGCGGATCCACTCGGGGGAGAAGCCATATGTGTGCTCCGAGTGCGGAAAGTGTTTCACCCGCAAGGCCGACCTGGTCACGCACTTCCGGATCCACACCGGCGAGAAGCCCTTCCCCTGCGCCGAGTGTGGCAAGTGCTTTACGCAGAAGTCGGCGTCCGTCCGGCATCAACGGTTCCACACCGGAGAGAAGCCCTTCCCCTGCGCCGAGTGCGGGAAGTGCTTCACGCACAAACCTGCTCTGCTCAAACACCAAAAGATTCACGTGCGGGAAAGGTGCACCAAGACCCTGCAATGTATGGACTGCGGCAAGTGCTTGGGGAAGAAGTAAAATCGGGACGCCATGTTGGTGGACATTGACTAGCTGACCCGCAATTTGTGATCTCATCTGGCCATAAGGTCTGTAATGATGGCGGCAGTAAATAAGAAGTCTAGATGAGCCCGGACTTAGAAGCTTGGTTTCAGCTGACTCATTTTGTAGTTTTGCCAGGAGGTGATGAACTACGGTAACACCAGGAGAGAATTGGGGGGGGGGGGTGGAATACGCCGTCGTAACTCCGAATCCGCGCCGTCCTACATTTTAAGCGTATGCTCAAACTGAGATAC